>NC_141685.1:2106249102-2106987400 GCF_964263255.1 Lissotriton vulgaris | reverse complement strand
GCATCATGGGAACAGGGCAAACCAAACTACCAAGCCAATTCTTTCACTGGGAAGGAAACAAGCTTCCGGGGACCGGTTTCTGGCATTACAGCCGTCTTCGGCCCGGCTTGCTTGAATCCTGATGGTGCAAGGAGCAAGGGACTCACATCTGAGTATACCGTTCCACGCTTATAGTGGACAAAACGATTCAGAAAAAGGGGTGGTGATGGACAGAGTTTCTGAATTAAGCAGAATACTCCTACCCAGTCAACAGATCAGGGCTTGATCCATCACCGTTTTTTAGCTCACTGCATCATCCCAGCTCAGAACCTGGCTACATGCAAATTAGTCTGTCCCTGTCCCAGTGCATCATGGGAACAGGGAAAACCAAACTACCAAGCCAATTCTTTCACTGGGAAGGAAACAAGCTTCCGGGGACTGGTTTCTGGCATTACAGCCGTATTCGGCCCGGCTTGCTTGAATCCTGATGGTGCAATGAGCAAGGGACTCACATCTGAGTGTAGCCTTCCACGCTTATGGTGGACAAAATGATTCAGAAAAGGGGGTGGTGATGGACAGAGTTTCTGAATTAAGCAGAATACTCCTACCCAGTCAACAGATCAGGGCTTGATCCATCACCGTTTTTTAGCTCACTGCACCATCCCAGTTCAGAACCTGGCTACATGCAAATTAGTCTGTCCCTGTCCCAGTGCATCATGGGAACAGGGCAAACCAAACTACCAAGCCAATTCTTTCACTGGGAAGGAAACAAGCTTCCGGGGACCGGTTTCTGGCATTACAGCCGTCTTCGGCCCGGCTTGCTTGAATCCTGATGGTGCAGTGAGCAAGGGACTCACATCTGAGTATACCCTTCCACGCTTATGGTGGACACAACGATTCAGAAAAGGGGGTGGTGATGGACAGAGTTTCTGAATTAAGCAGAATACTCCTACCCAGTCAACAGATCAGGGCTTGATCCATCACCGGTTTTTAGCTCACTGCACCATCCCAGCTCAGAACCTGGCTACATGCAAATTAGTCTATCCCTGTCCCAGTGCATCATGGGAACAGGGCAAACAAAACTACCAAGCTAATTCTTTCACTGGGAAGGAAACAAGCTTCCGGGGACCGGTTTCTGGCATTACAGCCGTCTTCGGCCCGGCTTGCTTGAATCCTGATGGTGCAATGAGCAAGGGACTCACATCTGAGTATACCCTTCCACGCTTATGGTGGACAAAACGATTCAGAAAAGGGGGTGATGATGGACAGAGTTTCTGAATTAAGCAGAATACTCCTACCCAGTCAACATATCAGGGCTTGATCCATCACCGTTTTTTAGCTCACTGCACCATCCCAGCTCAGAACCTGGCTACATGCAAATTAGTCTGTGCCTATCCCAGTGCATCATGGAAACAGGGCAAACCAAACTACCAAGCCAATTCTTTCACTGGGAAGGAAACAAGCTTCCGGGGACCGGTTTCTGGCATTACAGCCGTCTTCGGCCCGGCTTGCTCGAATCCTGATGGTGCAATGAGCAAGGGACTCACATCTGAGTATACCGTTCCACGCTTATAGTGGACAAAACGATTCAGAAAAAGGGGTGGTGATGGACAGAGTTTCTGAATTAAGAAGAATACTCCTACCCAGTCAACAGATCTGGGCTTGATCCATCACCGTTTTTTAGCTCACTGCATCATCCCAGCTCAGAACCTGGCTACATGCAAATTAGTCTGTCCCTGTCCCAGTGCATAATGGGAACAGGGCAAACCAAACTACCAAGCCAATTCTTTCACTGGGAAGGAAACAAGCTTCCGGGGACTGGTTTCTGGCATTACAGCCATCTTCGGCCCGGCTTGCTTGAATCCTGATGGTGCAATGAGCAAGGGACTCACATCTGAGTATACCGTTCCACGCTTATAGTGGACAAAACGATTCAGAAAAAGGGGTGGTGATGGACAGAGTTTCTGAATTAAGAAGAATACTCCTACCCAGTCAACAGATCAGGGCTTGATCCATCACCGTTTTTTAGCTCACTGCACCATCCCAGTTCAGAACCTGGCTACATGCAAATTAGTCTGTCCCTGTCCCAGTGCATCATGGGAACAGGGCAAACCAAACTACCAAGCAAATTCTTTCACTGGGAAGGAAACAAGCTTCTGAGGACTGGTTTCTGGCATTACAGCCGTCTTCGGCCCGGCTTGCTTGAATCCTGATGGTGCATTGAGCAAGGGACTCACATCTGAGTATACCCTTCCACGCTTATGGTGGACAAAACGATTCAGAAAAGGGGGTGGTGATGGACAGAGTTTCTGAATTAAGCAGAATACTCCTACCCAGTCAACAGATCAGGGCTTGATCCATCACCGTTTTTTAGCTCACTGCACCATCCCAGTTCAGAACCTGGCTACATGCAAATTAGTCTGTCCCTGTCCCAGTGCATCATGGGAACAGGGCAAACTTAACTACCAAGCCAATTCTTTCACTAGGAAGGAAACAAGCTTCCGGATACTGGTTTCTGGCATTACAGCCGTCTTCGGCCCGGCTTGCTTGAATCCTGATGGTGTAATGAGCAAGGGACTCACATCTGAGTATACCCTTCCACGCTTATTGTGGACAAAACGATTCAGAAAAGGGGGTGGTGATGGATAGAGTTTCTGAATTAAGCAGAATACTCCTACCCAGTCAACAGATCAGGGCTTGATCCATCACAGTTTTTTAGCTCACTGCACCATCCCAGCTCAGAACCTGGCTACATGCAAATTAGTCTGTCCCTGTCCCAGTGCATCATGGGAACAGGACAAGCCAAACTACCAAGCCAATTCTTTCACTGGGAAGGAAACAAGCTTCCGGGGACCGGTTTCTTGCATTACAGCCGTCTTCAGCCCGGCTTGCTTGAATCCTGATGGTGCAATGAGCAAGGGACTCACATCTGAGTATACCCTTCCACGCTTATGGTGGACAAAACGATTCGGAAAAGGGGGTGGTGATGGACAGAGTTTCTGAATTAAGCAGAATACTCCTACCCAGTCAACAGATCAGGGCTTGATCCATCACCGTTTTTTAGCTCACTGCACCATCCCAGCTCAGAACCTGGCTACATGCAAATTAGTCTGTCCCTGTCCCAGTGCATCATGGAAACAGGGCAAACCAAACTACCAAGCCAATTCTTTCACTGGGAAGGAAACAAGCTTCCGGGGACCGGTTTCTGGCATTACAGCCGTCTTCGGCTCGGCTTGCTTGAATCCTGATGGTGCAATGAGCAAGGGACTCACATCTGAGTATACCCTTCCACGCTTATGGTGGACAAAACGATTCAGAAAAGGGGGTGGTGATGGACAGAGTTTCTGAATTAAGCAGAATACTCCTACCCAGTCAAGAGATCAGGGCTTGATCCATCACCGTTTTTTAGCTCACTGCACCATCCCAGCTCAGAACCTGGCTACATGCAAATTAGTCTGTCCCTGCCTCAGTGCATCATGGAAACAGGGCAAACCAAACTACCAAGCCAATTCTTTCACTGGGAAGGAAACAAGCTTCCGGGGACCGGTTTCTGGCATTACAGCCGTCTTCGGCCCGGCTTGCTTGAATCCTGATGGTGCAATGAGCAAGGGACTCACATCTGAGTATACCCTTCCACGCTTATGGTGGACAAAACGATTCAGAAAAGGGGGTGGTGATGGACAGAGTTTCTGAATTAAGCAGAATACTCCTACCCAGTCAACAGATCAGGGCTTGATCCATCACCGTTTTTTAGCTCACTGCACCATCCCAGCTCAGAACCTGGCTACATGCAAATTAGTCTGTCCCTGCCCCAGTGCATCATGGAAACAGGGCAAACCAAACTACCAAGCCAATTCTTTTACTGGGAAGGAAACAAGCTTCCGGGGACCGGTTTCTGGCATTACAGCCGTCTTCGGCCCGGCTTGCTTGAATCCTGAGGGTGCAATGAGCAAGGGACTCACATCTGAGTATATCCTTCCACGCTTATGGTGGACAAAACGATTCGGAAAAGGGGGTGGTGATGGACAGAGTTTCTGAATTAAGCAGAATACTCCTAACCAGTCAACAGATCAGGGGTTGATTCATCACCGTTTTTTAGCTCATTGCACCATCCCAGCTCAGAACCTGGCTACATGCAAATTAGTCTGTCCCTGTCCCAGAGCATCATGGGAACAGGGCAAACCAAACTACCAAGCCAATTATTTCACAGGGAAGGAAACAAGCTTCCGGGGACCGGT
Organism: Lissotriton vulgaris; assembly: GCF_964263255.1. Classification (NCBI taxonomy): domain Eukaryota; kingdom Metazoa; phylum Chordata; class Amphibia; order Caudata; family Salamandridae; genus Lissotriton; species Lissotriton vulgaris. The sequence continues at coordinate 2,106,983,183 of NC_141685.1, read as the reverse complement.
TTCTGGCATTACAGCCGTCTTCGGCCCGGCTTGCTTGAATCCTGATGGTGCAATGAGCAAAGGACTCACATCTGAGTATACCCTTCCACGCTTATGGTGGACACAACGATTCAGAAAAGGGGGTGGTGATGGACAGAGTTTCTGAATTAAGCAGAATACTCCTACCCAGTCAACAGATCAGGGCTTGATCCATCACCGGTTTTTAGCTCACTGCACCATCCCAGCTCAGAACCTGGCTACATGCAAATTAGTCTATCCCTGTCCCAGTGCATCATGGGAACAGGGCAAACAAAACTACCAAGCCAATTCTTTCACTGGGAAGGAAACAAGCTTCCGGGGACCGGTTTCTTGCATTACAGCCGTCTTCAGCCCGGCTTGCTTGAATCCTGATGGTGCAATGAGCAAGGGACTCACATCTGAGTATACCCTTCCACGCTTATGGTGGACAAAACGATTCGGAAAAGGGGGTGGTGATGGACAGAGTTTCTGAATTAAGCAGAATACTCCTACCCAGTCAACAGATCAGGGCTTGATCCATCACCGTTTTTTAGCTCACTGCACCATCCCAGCTCAGAACCTGGCTACATGCAAATTAGTCTGTCCCTGTCCCAGTGCATCATGGAAACAGGGCAAACCAAACTACCAAGCCAATTCTTTCACTGGGAAGGAAACAAGCTTCCGGGGACCGGTTTCTGGCATTACAGCCGTCTTCGGCCCGGCTTGCTTGAATCCTGATGGTGCAATGAGCAAGGGACTCACATCTGAGTATACCCTTCCACGCTTATGGTGGACAAAACGATTCAGAAAAGGGGGTGGTGATGGACAGAGTTTCTGAATTAAGCAGAATACTCCTACCCAGTCAAGAGATCAGGGCTTGATCCATCACCGTTTTTTAGCTCACTGCACCATCCCAGCTCAGAACCTGGCTACATGCAAATTAGTCTGTCCCTGCCCCAGTGCATCATGGAAACAGGGCAAACCAAACTACCAAGCCAATTCTTTCACTGGGAAGGAAACAAGCTTCCGGGGACCGGTTTCTGGCATTACAGCCGTCTTCGGCCCGGCTTGCTTGAATCCTGATGGTGCAATGAGCAAGGGACTCACATCTGAGTATACCCTTCCACGCTTATGGTGGACAAAACGATTCAGAAAAGGGGGTGGTGATGGACAGAGTTTCTGAATTAAGCAGAATACTCCTACCCAGTCAACAGATCAGGGCTTGATCCATCACCGTTTTTTAGCTCACTGCACCATCCCAGCTCAGAACCTGGCTACATGCAAATTAGTCTGTCCCTGCCCCAGAGCATCATGGGAACAGGGCAAACCAAACTACCAAGCCAATTATTTCACAGGGAAGGAAACAAGCTTCCGGGGACCGGTTTCTGGCATTACAGCCGTCTTCGGCCCGGCTTGCTTGAATCCTGATGGTGCAATGAGCAAAGGACTCACATCTGAGTATACCCTTCCACGCTTATGGTGGACACAACGATTCAGAAAAGGGGGTGGTGATGGACAGAGTTTCTGAATTAAGCAGAATACTCCTACCCAGTCAACAGATCAGGGCTTGATCCATCACCGGTTTTTAGCTCACTGCACCATCCCAGCTCAGAACCTGGCTACATGCAAATTAGTCTATCCCTGTCCCAGTGCATCATGGGAACAGGGCAAACAAAACTACCAAGCTAATTCTTTCACTGGGAAGGAAACAAGCTTCCGGGGACCGGTTTCTGGCATTACAGCCGTCTTCGGCCCGGCTTGCTTGAATCCTGATGGTGCAATGAGCAAGGGACTCACATCTGAGTATACCCTTCCACGCTTATGGTGGACAAAACGATTCAGAAAAGGGGGTGATGATGGACAGAGTTTCTGAATTAAGCAGAATACTCCTACCCAGTCAACATATCAGGGCTTGATCCATCACCGTTTTTTAGCTCACTGCACCATCCCAGCTCAGAACCTGGCTACATGCAAATTAGTCTGTGCCTATCCCAGTGCATCATGGAAACAGGGCAAACCAAACTACCAAGCCAATTCTTTCACTGGGAAGGAAACAAGCTTCCGGGGACCGGTTTCTGGCATTACAGCTGTCTTCGGCCCGGCTTGCTCGAATCCTGATGGTGCAATGAGCAAGGGACTCACATCTGAGTATACCGTTCCACGCTTATAGTGGACAAAACGATTCAGAAAAAGGGGTGGTGATGGACAGAGTTTCTGAATTAAGAAGAATACTCCTACCCAGTCAACAGATCTGGGCTTGATCCATCACCGTTTTTTAGCTCACTGCATCATCCCAGCTCAGAACCTGGCTACATGCAAATTAGTCTGTCCCTGTCCCAGTGCATAATGGGAACAGGGCAAACCAAACTACCAAGCCAATTCTTTTACTGGGAAGGAAACAAGCTTCCGGGGACTGGTTTCTGGCATTACAGCCATCTTCGGCCCGGCTTGCTTGAATCCTGATGGTGCAATGAGCAAGGGACTCACATCTGAGTATACCGTTCCACGCTTATAGTGGACAAAACGATTCAGAAAAAGGGGTGGTGATGGACAGAGTTTCTGAATTAAGAAGAATACTCCTACCCAGTCAACAGATCAGGGCTTGATCCATCACCGTTTTTTAGCTCACTGCACCATCCCAGTTCAGAACCTGGCTACATGCAAATTAGTCTGTCCCTGTCCCAGTGCATCATGGGAACAGGGCAAACCAAACTACCAAGCAAATTCTTTCACTGGGAAGGAAACAAGCTTCCGAGGACTGGTTTCTGGCATTACAGCCGTCTTCGGCCCGGCTTGCTTGAATCCTGATGGTGCATTGAGCAAGGGACTCACATCTGAGTATACCCTTCCACGCTTATGGTGGACAAAACGATTCAGAAAAGGGGGTGGTGATGGACAGAGTTTCTGAATTAAGCAGAATACTCCTACCCAGTCAACAGATCAGGGCTTGATCCATCACCGTTTTTTAGCTCACTGCACCATCCCAGTTCAGAACCTGGCTACATGCAAATTAGTCTGTCCCTGTCCCAGTGCATCATGGGAACAGGGCAAACTTAACTACCAAGCCAATTCTTTCACTAGGAAGGAAACAAGCTTCCGGATACTGGTTTCTGGCATTACAGCCGTCTTCAGCCCGGCTTGCTTGAATCCTGATGGTGTAATGAGCAAGGGACTCACATCTGAGTATACCCTTCCACGCTTATTGTGGACAAAACGATTCAGAAAAGGGGGTGGTGATGGATAGAGTTTCTGAATTAAGCAGAATACTCCTACCCAGTCAACAGATCAGGGCTTGATCCATCACAGTTTTTTAGCTCACTGCACCATCCCAGCTCAGAACCTGGCTACATGCAAATTAGTCTGTCCCTGTCCCAGTGCATCATGGGAACAGGACAAGCCAAACTACCAAGCCAATTCTTTCACTGGGAAGGAAACAAGCTTCCGGGGACCGGTTTCTTGCATTACAGCCGTCTTCAGCCCGGCTTGCTTGAATCCTGATGGTGCAATGAGCAAGGGACTCACATCTGAGTATACCCTTCCACGCTTATGGTGGACAAAACGATTCGGAAAAGGGGGTGGTGATGGACAGAGTTTCTGAATTAAGCAGAATACTCCTACCCAGTCAACAGATCAGGGCTTGATCCATCACCGTTTTTTAGCTCACTGCACCATCCCAGCTCAGAACCTGGCTACATGCAAATTAGTCTGTCCCCGTCCCAGTGCATCATGGAAACAGGGCAAACCAAACTACCAAGCCAATTCTTTCACTGGGAAGGAAACAAGCTTCCGGGGACCGGTTTCTGGCATTACAGCCGTCTTCGGCCCGGCTTGCTTGAATCCTGATGGTGCAATGAGCAAGGGACTCACATCTGAGTATACCCTTCCACGCTTATGGTGGACAAAACGATTCAGAAAAGGGGGTGGTGATGGACAGAGTTTCTGAATTAAGCAGAATACTCCTACCCAGTCAAGAGATCAGGGCTTGATCCATCACCGTTTTTAGCTCACTGCACCATCCCAGCTCAGAACCTGGCTACATGCAAATTAGTCTGTCCCTGCCCCAGTGCATCATGGAAACAGGGCAAACCAAACTACCAAGCCAATTCTTTCACTGGGAAGGAAACAAGCTTCCGGGGACCTGTTTCTGGCATTACAGCCGTCTTCGGCCCGGCTTGCTTGAATCCTGATGGTGCAATGAGCAAGGGACTCACATCTGAGTATACCCTTCCACGCTTATGGTGGACAAAACGATTCAGAAAAGGGGGTGGTGATGGACAGAGTTTCTGAATTAAGCAGAATACTCCTACCCAGTCAACAGATCAGGGCTTGATCCATCACCGTTTTTTAGCTCACTGCACCATCCCAGCTCAGAACCTGGCTACATGCAAATTAGTCTGTCCCTGCCCCAGTGCATCATGGAAACAGGGCAAACCAAACTACCAAGCCAATTCTTTTACTGGGAAGGAAACAAGCTTCCGGGGACCGGTTTCTGGCATTACAGCCGTCTTCGGCCCGGCTTGCTTGAATCCTGAGGGTGCAATGAGCAAGGGACTCACATCTGAGTATATCCTTCCACGCTTATGGTGGACAAAACGATTCGGAAAAGGGGGTGGTGATGGACAGAGTTTCTGAATTAAGCAGAATACTCCTAACCAGTCAACAGATCAGGGGTTGATTCATCACCGTTTTTTAGCTCATTGCACCATCCCAGCTCAGAACCTGGCTACATGCAAATTAGTCTGTCCCTGTCCCAGAGCATCATGGGAACAGGGCAAACCAAACTACCAAGCCAATTATTTCACAGGGAAGGAAACAAGCTTCCGGGGACCGGTTTCTGGCATTACAGCCGTCTTCGGCCCGGCTTGCTTGAATCCTGATGGTGCAATGAGCAAAGGACTCACATCTGAGTATACCATTCCACGCTTATGGTGGACAAAACGATTCAGAAAAGGGGGTGGTGATGGACAGAGTTTCTGAATTAAGCAGAATACTCCTACCCAGTCAACAGATCAGGGCTTGATCCATCACCGTTTTTTAGCTCACTGCACCATCCCAGCTCAGAACCTGGCTACATGCAAATTAGTCTGTCCCTGTCCCAGTGCATCATGGAAACAGGGCAAACCAAACTACCAAGCCAATTCTTTCACTGGGAAGGAAACAAGCTTCCGGGGACCGGTTTCTGGCATTACAGCCGTCTTCGGCCCGGCTTGCTTGAATCCTGATGGTGCAATGAGCAAGGGACTCACATCTGAGTATACCCTTCCACGCTTATGGTGGACAAAACGATTCAGAAAAGGGGGTGGTGATGGACAGAGTTTCTGAATTAAGCAGAATACTCCTACCCAGTCAAGAGATCAGGGCTTGATCCATCACCGTTTTTTAGCTCACTGCACCATCCCAGCTCAGAACCTGGCTACATGCAAATTAGTCTGTCCCTGCCCCAGTGCATCATGGAAACAGGGCAAACCAAACTACCAAGCCAATTCTTTCACTGGGAAGGAAACAAGCTTCCGGGGACCGGTTTCTGGCATTACAGCCGTCTTCGGCCCGGCTTGCTTGAATCCTGATGGTGCAATGAGCAAGGGACGCTTATGGTGGACAAAACGATTCAGAAAAGGGGGTGGTGATGGACAGAGTTTCTGAATTAAGCAGAATACTCCTACCCAGTCAAAAGATCAGGGCTTGATCCATCACCGTTTTTTAGCTCACTGCACCATCCCAGCTCAGAACCTGGCTACATGCAAATTAGTCTGTCCCTACCCCAGTGCATCATGGAAACAGGGCAAACCAAACTACCAAGCCAATTCTTTTACTGGGAAGGAAACAAGCTTCCGGGGACCGGTTTCTGGCATTACAGCCGTCTTCGGCCCGGCTTGCTTGAATCCTGAGGGTGCAATGAGCAAGGGACTCACATCTGAGTATATCCTTCCACGCTTATGGTGGACAAAACGATTCGGAAAAGGGGGTGGTGATGGACAGAGTTTCTGAAATAAGCAGAATACTCCTAACCAGTCAACAGATCAGGGGTTGATTCATCACCGTTTTTTAGCTCATTGCACCATCCCAGCTCAGAACCTGGCTACATGCAAATTAGTCTGTCCCTGTCCCAGAGCATCATGGGAACAGGGCAAACCAAACTACCAAGCCAATTATTTCACAGGGAAGGAAACAAGCTTCCGGGGACCGGTTTCTGGCATTACAGCCGTCTTCGGCCCGGCTTGCTTGAATCCTGATGGTGCATTGAGCAAGGGACTCACATCTGAGTATACCCTTCCACGCTTATGGTGGACAAAACAATTCAGAAAAGGGGGTGGTGATGGACAGAGTTTCTGAATTAAGCAGAATACTCCTACCCAGTCAACAGATCAGGGCTTGATCCATCACCGTTTTTTAGCTCACTGCACCATCCCAGTTCAGAACCTGGCTACATGCAAATTAGTCTGTCCCTGTCCCAGTGCATCATGGGAACAGGGCAAACTAAACTACCAAGCCAATTCTTTCACTAGGAAGGAAACAAGCTTCCGGATACTGGTTTCTGGCATTACAGCCGTATTCGGCCCGGCTTGCTTGAATCCTGATGGTGTAATGAGCAAGGGACTCACATCTGAGTATACCCTTCCACGCTTATTGTGGACAAAACGATTCAGAAAAGGGGGTCGTGATGGATAGAGTTTCTGAATTAAGCAGAATACTCCTACCCAGTCAACAGATCAGGGCTTGATCCATCACAGCTTTTTAGCTCACTGCACCATCCCAGCTCAGAACCTGGCTACATGCAAATTAGTCTGTCCCTGTCCCAGTGCATCATGGGAACAGGACAAACCAAACTACCAAGCCAATTCTTTCACTGGGAAGGAAACAAGCTTCCGGGGACCGGTTTCTGGCATTACAGCCGTCTTCAGCCCGGCTTGCTTGAATCCTGATGGTGCAATGAGCAAGGGACTCACATCTGAGTATACCCTTCCACGCTTATGGTGGACAAAACGATTCGGAAAAGGGGGTGGTGATGGACAGAGTTTCTGAATTAAGCAGAATACTCCTACCCAGTCAACAGATCAGGGCTTGATCCATCACCGTTTTTTAGCTCACTGCACCATCCCAGCTCAGAACCTGGCTACATGCAAATTAGTCTGTCCCTGTCCCAGTGCATCATGGAAACAGGGCAAACCAAACTACCAAGCCAATTCTTTCACTGGGAAGGAAACAAGCTTCCGGGGACCGGTTTCTGGCATTACAGCCGTCTTCGGCCCGGCTTGCTTGAATCCTGATGGTGCAATGAGCAAGGGACTCACATCTGAGTATACCCTTCCACGCTTATGGTGGACAAAACGATTCAGAAAAGGGGGTGGTGATGGACAGAGTTTCTGAATTAAGCAGAATACTCCTATCCAGTCAAGAGATCAGGGCTTGATCCATCACCGTTTTTTAGCTCACTGCACCATCCCAGCTCAGAACCTGGCTACATGCAAATTAGTCTGTCCCTGCCCCAGTGCATCATGGAAACAGGGCAAACCAAACTACCAAGCCAATTCTTTCACTGGGAAGGAAACAAGCTTCCGGGGACCGGTTTCTGGCATTACAGCAGTCTTCGGCCAGGCTTGCTTGAATCCTGATGGTGCAATGAGCAAGGGACTCACATCTGAGTATACCCTTCCACGCTTATGGTGGACAAAACGATTCAGAAAAGGGGGTGGTGATGGACAGAGTTTCTGAATTAAGCAGAATACTCCTACCCAGTCAACAGATCAGGGCTTGATCCATCACCGTTTTTTAGCTCACTGCACCATCCCAGCTCAGAACCTGGCTACATGCAAATTAGTCTGTCCCTGCCCCAGTGCATCATGGAAACAGGGCAAACCAAACTACCAAGCCAATTCTTTTACTGGGAAGGAAACAAGCTTCCGGGGACCGGTTTCTGGCATTACAGCCATCTTCGGCCCTGCTTGCTTGAATCCTGAGGGTGCAATGAGCAAGGGACTCACATCTGAGTATATCCTTCCACGCTTATGGTGGACAAAACGATTCGGAAAAGGGGGTGGTGATGGACAGAGTTTCTGAATTAAGCAGAATACTCCTAACCAGTCAACAGATCAGGGGTTGATTCATCACCGTTTTTTAGCTCATTGCACCATCCCAGCTCAGAACCTGGCTACATGCAAATTAGTCTGTCCCTGTCCCAGAGCATCATGGGAACAGGGCAAACCAAACTACCAAGCCAATTATTTCACAGGGAAGGAAACAAGCTTCCGGGGACCAGTTTCTGGCATTACAGCCGTCTTCGGCCCGGCTTGCTTGAATCCTGATGGTGCATTGAGCAAGGGACTCACATCTGAGTATACCCTTCCACGCTTATGGTGGACAAAACGATTCAGAAAAGGGGGTGGTGATGGACAGAGTTTCTGAATTAAGCAGAATACTCCTACCCAGTCAACAGATCAGGGCTTGATCCATCACCGTTTTTTAGCTCACTGCACCATCCCAGTTCAGAACCTGGCTACATGCAAATTAGTCTGTCCCTGTCCCAGTGCATCATGGGAACAGGGCAAACTAAACTACCAAGCCAATTCTTTCACTAGGAAGGAAACAAGCTTCCGGATACTGGTTTCTGGCATTACAGCCGTCTTCGGCCCGGCTTGCTTGAATCCTGATGGTGTAATGAGCAAGGGACTCACATCTGAGTATACCCTTCCACGCTTATTGTGGACAAAACGATTCAGAAAAGGGGGTGGTGATGGATAGAGTTTCTGAATTAAGCAGAATACTCCTACCCAGTCAACAGATCAGGGCTTGATCCATCACAGTTTTTTTGCTCACTGCACCATCCCAGCTCAGAACCTGGCTACATGCAAATTAGTCTGTCCCTGTCCCAGTGCATCATGGGAACAGGACAAACCAAACTACCAAGCCAATTCTTTCACTGGGAAGGAAACAAGCTTCCGGGGACCGGTTTCTTGCATTACAGCCGTCTTCAGCCCGGCTTGCTTGAATCCTGATGGTGCAATGAGCAAGGGACTCACATCTGAGTATACCCTTCCACGCTTATGGTGGACAAAACGATTCAGAAAAGGGGGTTGTGATGGACAGAGTTTCTGAATTAAGCAGAATTCTCCTACCCAGTCAACAGATCAGGGCTTGATCCATCACCGTTTTTTAGCTCACTGCACATCCCAGCTCAGAACCTGGCTACATGCAAATTAGTCTGTCCCTGTCCCAGTGCATCATAGGAACAGGGCAAACCAAACTGCCAAGCCAATTCTTTCACTGGGAAGGAAACAAGCTTCCGGGGACCGGTTTCTGGCATTACAGCCGTCTTCGGCCCGGCTTGCTTGAATCCTGATGGTGCAATGAGCAAGGGACTCACATCTGAGTATACCCTTCCACGCTTATGGTGGACAAAACGATTTAGAAAAGGGGGTGGTGATGAACAGAGTTTCTGAATTAAGCAGCATACTCCTACCCAGTCAACAGATCAGGGCTTGATCCATCACCGTGTTTTAGCTCACTGCACCATCCCAGCTCAGAACCTGTCTACATGCAAATTAGTCTGTCCCTGTCCCAGTGCATCATGGGAACAGGGCAAACCAAACTACCGAGCCAATTCTTTCACTGGGAAGGAAACAAGCTTCCGGGGACCGGTTTCTGGCATTACAGCTGTCTTCGGCCCGGCTTGCTTGAATCCTGATGGTGCAATGAGCAAGGGACTCACATCTGAGTATACCCTTCCACGCTTATGGTGATCAAAACGATTCAGAAAAGGGGGTGGTGATGGACATAGTTTCTGAATTAAGCAGAATACTCCTACCCAGTCAACAGATCAGGGCTTGATCCATCACCGTTTTTTAGCTCACTGCACGATCCCAGCTCAGAACCTGGCTACATGCAAATTAGTCTGTCCCTGTCCCAGTGCATCATGGAAACAGGGCAAACCAAACTACCAAGCCAATTCTTTCACTGGGAAGGAAACAAGCTTCCGGGGACCGGTTTCTGGCATTACAGCCGTCTTCAGCCCGGCTTGCTTGAATCCTAATCGTGCAATGAGCAAGGGACTCACATCTGAGTATATCCTTCCACGCTTATGGTGGACAAAACGATTCAGAAAAGGGGGTGGTGATGGACAGAGTTTCTGAATTAAGCAGAATACTCCTACCCAGTCAACAGATCAGGGCTTGATCCATCACCGTTTTTTAGCTCACTGCACCATTCCAGCTCAGAACCTGGCTACATGCAAATTAGTCTGTCCCTGTCCCAGTGCATCATGGGAACAGGGCAAACCAAACTACCAAGCCAATTCTTTCACAGGGAAGGAAACAAGCTTCCGGGGACCAGTTTCTGGCATTACAGCAGTATTCGGCCCGGCTTGCTTGAATCCTCATGGTGCAATGAGCAAGGGACTCACATCTGAATAAACCCTTCCACGCTTATGGTGGACAAAAAGATTCAGAAAAGGGGGTGGTGATGGACAGAGTTTCTGAATTAAGCAGAATACTCCTACCCAGTCAACAGATCAGGGCTTGATCCATCACCGTTTTTTAGCTCACTGCACCATCCCAGCTCAGAACCTGGCTACATGCAAGTTAGTCTGTCCCTGTCCCAGTGCATCATGGGAACAGGGCAAACCAAACTACCAAGCCAATTCTTTCACTGGGAAGGAAACAAGCTTCCGGGGACCGTTTTCTGGCATTACAGCCGTCTTCGGCCCGGCTTGCTTGAATCCTGATGGTGCAATGAGCAAGGGACTCACATCTGAGTATACCCTTCCACGCTTATGGTGGACAAAACGATTCAGAAAAGGGGGTGGTGATGGACAGAGTTTCTGAATTAAGCAGAATACTCCTACCCAGTCAACAGATCAGGGCTTGATCCATCACCGTTTTTTAGCTCACTGCACCATCCCAGCTCAGAACCTGGCTACATGCAAATTAGTCTGTCCCTGTCCCAGTGCATCATGGGAACAGGGCAAACCAAACTACCAAGCCAATTCTTTCACTGGGAAGGAAATAAGCTTCCGGGGACCGGTTTCTGGCATTACAGCCGTCTTCGGCCCGGCTTGCTTGAATCCTGATGGTGCAATGAGCAAGGGACTCACATCTGAGTATACCCTTCCACGCTTATGGTGGACAAAACGATTCAGAAAAGGGGGTGGTGATGGACAGAGTTTCTGAATTAAGCAGAATACTCCTACCCAGTCAACAGATCAGGGCTTGATCCATCACCGTTTTTTAGCTCACTGCACCATCCCAGGTCAGAACCTGGCTACATGCAAATTAGTCTGTCCCTGTCCCAGTGCATCATGGGAACAGGGCAAACCAAACTACCAAGCCAATTCTTTCACTGGGAAGGAAACAAGCTTCCGGGGACCGTTTTCTGGCATTACAGCCGTTTTCGGCCCGGCTTGCTTGAATCCTGATGGTGCAATGAGCAAGGGACTCACATCTGAGTATACCCTTCCACGCTTATGGTGGACAAAACGATTCAGAAAAGGGGGTGGTGATGGACAGAGTTTCTGAATTAAGCAGAATACTCCTACCCAGTCAACAGATCAGGGCTTGATCCATCACCGTTTTTTAGCTCACTGCACCATCCCAGCTCAGAACCTGGCTACATGCAAATTAGTGTGTCCCTGTCCCAGTGCATCATGGGAACAGGGCAAACCAAACTACCAAGCCAATTCTTTCACTGGGAAGGAAACAAGCTTCCGGGGACCGTTTTCTGGCATTACAGCCGTCTTCGGCCCGGCTTGCTTGAATCCTGATGGTGCAATGAGCAAGGGACTCACATCTGAGTATACCCTTCCACGCTTATGGTGGACAAAACGATTCAGAAAAGGGGGTGGTGATGGACAGAGTTTCTGAATTAAGCAGAATACTCCTACCCAGTCAACAGATCAGGGCTTGATCCATCACCGTTTTTTAGCTCACTGCACCATCCCAGCTCAGAACCTGGCTACATGCAAATTAGTGTGTCCCTGTCCCAGTGCATCATGGGAACAGGGCAAACCAAACTACCAAGCCAATTCTTTCACTGGGAAGGAAACAAGCTTCCGGGGACCGGTTTCTGGCATTACAGCCTTCTTCGGCCCGGCTTGCTTGAATCCTGATGGTGCAATGAGCAAGGGACTCACATCTGAGTATACCCTTACACGCTTATGGTGGACAAAACGATTCAGAAAAGGGGGTGGTGATGGACAGAGTTTCTGAATTAAGCAGAATACTCCTACCCAGTCAACAGATCAGGGCTTGATCCATCACCTTTTTTTTAGCTCACTGCACCATCCCAGCTCAGAACCTGGCTACATGCAAATTAGTCTGTCCCTATTTTAATGCATGCTATGGGAGGACAACTACAAAAGATGATGTAATTCATGTAAGAGAGCACATCCAAACTCTAAATGTGACAGAAATAGAAGTAAATAGACATAAAAGAGTTCCCAGGAACCCACAACACACATCGTTAAAGATACACTGCCTAAAGTCCCTGAACACCTCACAGGCCAACCACCACTTATTCCCAATTTGAAACATTTCATTGCATAAACTAGAAAATCCACCAGTGATACTTCTCCTGCCCTCAGAAGATATCAAGACATAGAAATACCTGAATGTTTAACAATGACACATTATGAAGAACATGACAACCTAAATAAGGAGAAAGAAATCCTAATATTCAGCACAAATAATGACTTAGTAAAACCTAGCCAATGTCAAACGTGGATGAGGGTTGGGGCCTTCAAAATGTGTCCTGAACTATTCACTCAAATACACACGTGAATATCAAAATGCATATATACCTTTAACATATGCCCTACTACCAAATAAGCAAAACAGCACTTACTACAATCTCTTAAACTACATTATAAAAAAAATAACTACAATCCCCCAAAAATAATTGTAGACTTCAAACTAGCCATGATTCAAACTGTACTAAAGATTTACCCCCACAATGCCATACAAGGCTGTTACTATCTTTTCAATAAAAAAATATGGAGGCACCTCCAAACATCTGCACGAAGGGCCATATTACGGGTTTGATGGTTGGTTAACTGCGGTACCAACGGTCGTGGTAGACCATTGTGAGCTTGCCGGCCCTATTGCTAAATTATATAAGTTAGGTGGAATGCTATCGCAAAGACATCAGCTCAACCAATGACACCACCAGAACACTGCAGACAGTGTAGTTTAACCACCGTCCAAATTATAAGTTGGCTATTGCATGAGCTGACCATGGCAGTGGGACTGCCAGCTTCAAGTTGGCAATTACAAAGGATTTGGGGTGCCTACTCACCTTTTTCATGTTCTTCCAGGCAGAGTTGAATGTGGAGCCCTTTCTCCATGTCCCCGTCACAGCAGCATCTTCAACCCGTGGAATACAACCCTGTTTGTGGAGATCCACAGGTAAGTCCGTTTTGTACCAAATACCCATTGCATGGACTGCCCATACATGGGCCAGACACCAGCAATGAGTAGGATGATATTTTTCCACATGTATCATGCATATGTATAAATTCAACACATATGCAGTTGAAATGCTCACACGGGCATCAATATATATGGAAAAAGTAATCACCACTGCAATGTCTCCGCAGCCACACTGTGGCCACATCAGTAAACTCGTAATAGGGCTGTCGGAAGACCACTGGCGATTCGGTCCTCTAGAGACAAAGGCAGAGGTATTCAGGCGGTCGGACTGCCAAACTCGTAATAAGTCCATCAACCCCCAATGGATTATTTCAAAGACACTTTGGTTGGTAGACGGCATCAATCCAGACACAGACTCGAACCCAAATTCAAACTACTATGGTGGAATATCTATAACAAGTAAAGACCTGAACTTCCTTGGTAACTACAACATTAACACCCCTCATATTCAATCACTCAATACACTCATTTTACAACCATTCTCCCACCAGGGAACTATACTCTACTCCCAAAACAGTACACCAAAAATACTAGTAGAAGATGTGCACATGTTTTTTATAAAAAATATATATTTTTAAAAAGAGATCTTTTGGATAACATAAAAAGTATTTAAAAACACAAGAAATTACAAGAAGTACATTTCATATACAACATGACATCACCATAGTAGCAAAAAGCAGCAAAGCAAATATTACTACCAATTACACAAACAATGAGAGAAGGGACAGGCAGTACACTTTGTCATAGAAAACACATTCGTGTGAAACAGTATACAGACTGAAACCCGATACGTTGACACTCGTTAGATAGCTATGGTTCCAGCCCACTACACAAATTGTGTATCCGAGGCGATGATATGTTTTGATGGTGTTGCCCAAATGTATACCATCTTTATCAAGACAGAAATACAACTCTCATTGCTAGGAATATAGTTGATCCTAATCGTAATCCTGTACATTGAAACAAATATAAGTATAAGTCAGTACTATATTAACATAATGTTTAAAAGAGACACTTAAAAAGTCCTAACAATCAAATCTTATACTTTACAAAAGACCAAACAAATTTATACTAGTAACATATATTGACCAACTGGATGGGCAGAATAATAGAATACTATAAAGCAATCCCAAATGCAACACACATGCCAAACACCATACACAATAAGACTTTCGTAGATCATGTAGAAAATAACCAGAAACCCATATCATGGTTCTATAATTAAAAGGTTTGTTCTGATGGAGCGAGGATGGAAACAAACATTTTTGTGTACCCCTTGTGAAATCATTTCCTCATAACAGTAATATGTACTAATCGTGTGCTTTTGAAAATAACCAAATAGAATAAAATGCACATACAAATATAAGTGGAATACTAATTTGCCTATGTTGCGAATCATAATTTACTAATTAAGTGAAGTTGTCATATTAATCCTGTGAGCAAAAGTCATAATCTAACCAAAATCTGTGCGTATAAGCTTTTAGTATGTCTAATTGTGGCAGATACGATGTGAGTAAACCATGCTTATATGTAGCTGAATTGCTAGGTAATAACTAACAGGGTTACCTTAGGATGGGGAGAGGTAAAAGACAATTGAGACTTTATTTTTTTATTTTAACGATGACTTGGATGAAATCTGGACAATGAGGAGATGAGGTTATGCTCATCCACCCCTTGATTCAACCAATACGAATGAATGAGGACCCTAATAGTTTCGAATGTTAGATAGATAAGTTAGGGATAAAGGGTATAAAACAGGACGTTTGGAAGTAAGACATTTTTTGTAGGCTGTCACCTCAATCTTACTTGTCTTATCATTTAAAACCTAGGCTTAAGAATAAATTTATGTATTTAAGGCTGGGAAGATATCCGACAAAGGATGGTATACCAAAATGGGAAAATCAATGGGAATCGAGCATCTGCAGGCTTTGTAGTCCAAGGGAGGAAACACTAACACACATCGTAACCTTATGTCCAGCTTTGGCAGAGGCTCTGAAGTTGATCCTAAAACCAATTTTTAATGAATTAGTAATTAGAACATGCAGGCAAGCAATTATTACCTGTTTGAGTGGAGCCAATATCAAAGTTACCTACCACTTTGTTAAGTTCATTATTATTGTTGAGAAGAAACTCAAAGACGAAGAACAAGTAAATAACGGTCTATTGTGATCCGAAGTTAAAAAAAAAGAAACTTATTTTAGGAATTGTTTAAATCAAAATGTATGCCAGTTGAAGGGTCTATTAGTTTAATTTACTATAGTTATGCATATTGCACTTTACTATAGCTAGCAAATGGAAAACAGCAAAAAATGTATTATACTAGTATTTCCTACGGCTAACACTGTCACTTTAAGTTAAATGCTGCTATAACAGTGATTGCTACTAATATACTGTACTCTAGTTAATACCTGTATTTTAATAGTGTGTAAACGCTTAAACATTATTATGGAATTGACTGTATTAATGCAATTTTAGATGATTATTTTAATATGATTATAACTCTGTGCATAGTATGTTTGTTTATGTAGGTTGCTTTTATCTATTCTTGTTTGTAATGATTTTAATTAATCAACAAATAAATACTACTACTACTACTACTAAGACATTTTTTCTGGACTTTAACTTTCGAAAGTGTGCGGAGTCCGGTATACACCTGTTACAACGCATTTGTTACAACGCAATACTGTTACAACGCGACTTTTACAACGCATACCATTACAACGCATTGCGCTGGGGGGCGCTCTAGGATAGGGAATAAGTATAATTTACTATCCAACACCTTCCCTAGGGTCCACGGGGACTGGAGTTAGAATAGTAAATTATACTTACCACTATCCAGCACCTCAAAGCGCTATGCGTTGTAATGGTATGCGTTGTAATGGTCGCGTTGTAACAGTAGGTAGTTGTAATGGTATGCGTTGTAACATGGTACATCCGCGGAGTCCTGATGGAAGGTGAACATCAAGAAAGAATAGAGAGGTGGTTTTTGGGAACTGCTCTGTCCTTGTTCTGATGTCCGTGTCTTGAGATCCTGGTAATATATTTTCTATTTATTTTCTGAACTGTTATGCTAATAAATATAAATGTTTGAATTTAACTTCTCTTTCTCTCTAGGTTCTTAAATGTTTAAATAATTATTAAATCATAGTGAATAGTTAACTTTTACTAGCGGATCCATTGACAATAATGGTGGGGTGTGTTAATGTTCTTAACATGAAGCAGTGGTACATACATTACTTGTACATGGTGTGAGGTATCAATGCATGCCATGAAACTCGTGCACAAATCATGTTCACTGGGACCTGTTGCCATGTAGTGACCAGCACAACCTTTTATCATTGTTGATTCCTTTTTGATTTGTCTACTCTGGCAGACGTCACATCTGGCCCTGGACTGGGCATTGTATTATCCTGCAGACCTTTGTCCTGTCATGTACATATCTTGATTCGTAACCCCACACACACACACAGAAAAGGTCATTCTTGGTTGGACCCCATGGCAATTCCCTCATCAGTGTGTGTTGTGCATGATTGTGCCCAGTCTTCCTTGTGCATCTGCATTGGTGTGTGACTCGTTGGTAGCTGTGACAGGTCCCTTTGCTTACCTGTGTGCACACTGTGCGTGGCAAGCGGGTTCGGTGAGCATATTTGTGCAAATGTGAGGGCTGGTGTTGCCATATGGCGCCATTTCTTTAGTGACAAATGTCTGGGTGCACGTACGGGCTACCTACATGTTAGGCAAAGGTGAACAATGCAATGGCTTCCAACTGCCTGTGGGCGGGAGGGAGTGCTCCATCCTGCTCAGGGGTAGAACAGCGGTACCTGGTTGGAGTTGTAGTGCAAGCTTCCCACCCCCAAACACCCCTCCCTCGGAAGATGGCTACCTACCTGTTAGTTTGAAGTGAACAATGCAATGGTTGCTACATGCTTCTGGGTGGAGGGTGTGCTCCATCTTGCCCAGCTAGTATACAAGGGTACATGGTCGGAGTAGTATTGCAGGCCTCCCACTCCTAAACAGCACAACCTGTGAAGATGGCTAACTACCTGTTAGACGAGGGGGAACAATCCAATTGCTGACACATGATTCTGGGTGGGTGGGGAGTGCTCCATCCTGCTCAGGGGTGGGACAAGGGGGACTGTTGGGAGTTGTAGTGCAGGCCTCTCACACACACACACACACACCCCTCCCTGGGAAGATAGCTACCTACCTGTTAGTGTAAAGTGAACAATGCAGTGGTTGCCACATGCTTCTGGGTGGGAGGGTGTGCTCCATCTTGCTCAGCTAGGATACAAGGGTACATGGTGGGAGTAGTATTGCAGGCCTCCCACCCCTAAACAGCACAACCTGGAAAGATGGCTAACTACCTGTTAGACGAGAATGAACAATGCAATTGCTGACACATGCTTCTGGGTGGGTGGAGAGTGCTCCATCCTGCTCAGGGGTGAGACAAGGGGGACTGTTGGGAGAAGTACTGCAGGCCTCTCACTTCAAAACACCCTCCCAGGCAAGATGGCTACCTACCTGTTAGTTCATTTGGTGAACAATGCAATGGCTTCCAACTGTTTGTGTGTGGGAGGGAGTGCTCCATCATGCTGAGGTGTGAGACAAGGGACATGGTAGGAATAGTAGTGCAGGCTGCCTGTGCCCATGCTCCTATGGTAATATTGCTGGCTACGTTTAGGGTAAATGGGAGTGAATGAAGGTTGGATCTGTGAGACAGGTTTTTGTGGGTGTGTGGTGCAGATATATGGGATTTGTCTTGGGTGGTGTGGTTTTTTGTGTGTAAGACAGTACATATCAGTCTGTTGGTTAACATTTGTTTGTACTTACCAGCCTCCACTCCCCCGGATACACCTGTTCGACTCACGTGATGCAGTATGGCAAGCACCTTCTCCTCCCATGGTGTGAATGTTTTCAGTGGGATAGGAGGGCCACTGCCAGTCCGGTTAGCCAGCTCCAGTTCTTTCTCCTCCTTTCTTTGACAACCCTCTTCAGGTCATGCCACAGCTTCATGATCTCCGTCTTGGATCACCGGGTTGTCCCTACTGCATTGACCTTTGTACTATCCTTTCTCACATTTGAGTCCTTGTTGGCTATTGGTGTCTGTTGGACCAGGCTACCAAACAGTTGTGGTTCCACTCTGACTATCTCATTTACCATGACTGACAACTCGCTTTTTGTGAATTTGGGCATTTTATGTGTGGACATGGTGTGGGGTGTGCAAAGTGTTTGTGGGTGCAGGGGTGTGGGTGGTATGTGTGGTGGTGGTGTGTGAGGTGTGTTATGTGCTGGGGGCTTGTTGGTGATGTGTGTGTGCTGTGTTCTTTTGCCTCTCCTCTCAGATCTGGTGAATGCCATTCTCTTCTGGAGTGTTGCAAAGGATTGTGGTCAGGGTAGGGGCTGTTTTTTTAGTCAGCTCTGTGGGTGTGTCCAAAGGGGTTATTCCTATCTGGTGTGTTGTGGGTGTTGTCCTGGGAATTGTATGTTTCTGTTTGGCATGTGTTTGTTTCTTTGGGATGTGATTTTGTTTATTTGGGGGGCATGGCTACTTTGAATAGTTCAATGTTTGGCCTTATTGTGGGGTTTTGACATCGTCTGCCATGTTTTCTACAGATTTCCCGCAGCGGTGGGTATGCTGCAGCTCTTCCGCTGGCTCTCAAATTCATTTCAGTGTGTGACCACGGCGGTCGGAAACAGCGGATTGTACCATGGGACCATCGAGGATATCCTAATTTCCAGCGCGGTATCTCCACTATGCTTGCAGTGGGTTGTTGATTTTCCGCTGCATTTCCGACCGCCGCAGTCGGATTTTGGCCACCACCGCCCGCGACGGGTGGTTTATCTTGGGCCAGTTTCGCCGCAGTCGATCTTTTGTGGCTGTTGATCCTAATTTGACCGCCGTTTTTTCCCACGGTCCCGGCGGGCGGTTATTTTCCGCTTCAATGGCGGTCGGGGTAATTTTCCAACCGCCATCCTAATGAGACCCTAAGTATTCTGACTTTAATCTATACAAATTTGGAGAAGGTGTTGAACATTAAAGAAGTGACCTTTACTATTCTCACTCCAATCTAACCCATCTGGGAGAAGGTGTTGAACAATAAAAGGGTGACATTTACTATGACCACGCCAATCTAAACCAAATTAACAAAAGGTGTTAGACAATATATATGAGTAACATTTACTATTCTAGCTCCCATCTACACTATTTTATGGAAGAGTTTGGATATTAAAAGGGTGACATTTTCTATTCCTACTCCAATTAAACCAATTTGGAGACACTGAACGAATGGCATTTACTCATTCCACTACAATCTATGCCAATATGGGGCATGTGGTGGACACTAAACTGGTGGCATTTACTATTACCATTCCAATTTATTCTGATTTGGAGAAGGTGTTGGACACTAAAGGGGTTACATTTACTATTCCGACTCTGATGTAACCCAATTGTGGGAAAGTGTTGGACTTTAAAAGAGTGACAGTTGCCATTTCCGCTACAATTTAAGTCAATTGGGGTAAGGTGTTGGGCACTGAAGTGATGACATTTACTTTTCATACTCCAATCTATACCAATTTGGAAAAGGTGTTGGGCACTAAAGGGGTTAAACTTACTATTTCCACTACAACATAAAACATGCTGTACAAGGTACTACAGACTAAAAATATTATATCCACAACCGTTATTCATACTCACACATAATTTTTATCTATAAAATAAACTAAAATGTACTTAAAAAACACACCAACCAAAACTACAAATTTCTATATTCAGATATAAACATTAGCATATAAACAAATATTTTAATCAATATGAATACATTTTAGAAATATTTGCTACCATTTCTAGACATTGATCCATAAAATAAATATTTTAAACCATAATCCAAAATAAACTATCATGAAACAAAAATATGTATGAACCCAAATGACATTATAATTTTTTAACATGAGAAATGTAATGTATTTTAATTGTGATACATTTTTGATTACAACAAATTTAAAAAATATACTTTGCTTTATTGAATGTATGTTTTATATATTTTAAAATGTTCATTGTTTTAATTGAACTATTTATTTTAATACACACAATTCTGTATTATACTATATGTTTTAATTAATTATAACTTATTACTTATAAAAATTATTGACGTAACAAGATAAATTGAAAACATTTACGATGTTAGTTTGCATATCATTAAAACAATTACCATTAAATGTCCTTTAACATATCCGCTTCTTAAAAATCTCCCCACTTGACCACATAAAATACACAATATCCTGTTGCTGAAAAAAACTTATAAAGCCATTATTTTTATACATTAATAATTCTTTTTTAAGTTCTGAAAAATTATATTGAAGTAATAAATTTGTCATCATACAATACAGAATATGAAAATTCTGTCATTACATTGTAAATCCAACTCTAAAAAAATAAAAAATTAAACAGATCAGACTGAAAAGTAATAAAGAGAGAATAAGACAATAAAAAGAGTATGAGGATCAGTGGAGTATACATAACTTTAGGAACATTTGGGAGAGTCAAGGTGGTTTAAGAACCTCCTGCTGGGATGTCTGTGGCATGGTAAATCGTTTAGCACTTGCATCAATATGCATTGTAACAGGTGACCATAGATTTAAGCGCTTTGTTGCCTAGTGTATAGGATGAACAAAGGAGGTATCTAATCTATGGTTATGACATACAGTGTACCACCAAGCTTTATAAGAAATCTTTGTAAGGTCTTTCCAGTTTGTTGTTATTTGCTGAAAAGCAACCGCAATTAACAAGTCAATGATTTTGGTATTTAATGTAAGATTTTCCCAAATATGTGATAAACTTCCTAAAAAAATTTGAATAAAGGAAAAAAGAAACTTAGTACCAAAAATTCTGTTGATTTGGTACCAAACTTGCTGCCAAAAGGAATATACACATGGACAGTAAAATAACATATGGAATAAATCAGCATTTGGAGATGAGCATGTCCAGCAAATATCTGGGACAGTTGAGGATGTTTTACTTAGAGTGACCGTCGTGAATAAAAGTCTATTATATGCAAAGAACAGTGCTTGTGTTATGTTGGCCGCTCTGGAAGATTTGAGTATTTTAATCCAAATGTTAGTCCAGAGTGTTATTGGCCATGATGTCATGAGGTCACGCTCCCATAGCTTTTCTACGTTGGATTTCGGACTGTCTAAGCTCATGGTTTGTAAATAACTATAGATAGTAGAGGCCTTGGATGGGGCTGTAACAAAGTGTAGAGGCCAGAGGAGAACTAGGAGTATCAGATATAGTAGAAAGTTTGGCAAATGTGACCATCACTGCGTACCTGAGTAGGTTGTATTAAGAAACGAATGAGGCAGGTAAATCGAAAAATTTACTAAATGAAGTGAAGGATAGAAAGTCAGGACCAGAGAACAATGATGAACCCATGTTAGTCCCCTTTGTCTCCGGGTTTTCCAATAAAAAGGCTTGTTACGAATAAGTAGGTTCCTATTGTGTCAGATTGGTGAATTTAGGAGGGAATCTAATGTATTATTAGTGGAAGTGAAAGTTGACTCCATGACCTTACAAGTATTCTTAATAATGGGGGTGGAAAGGGTCTGGGGTTTCCGTGAAAAAGGGAGATAAGAACAATCCTTCAAGGGAAGTCCAATGAGGGCATTCATCTTTGGAGTCAAGAAGCCAAAAGGAGGCTTGACGCATAAGGAAAGTCTTCTGATATGCCGGAAAGTCTGGGAAGTTGACTCCGCCTTCTGATTTTGGTCTAGTTAGTTTTAGTAATGAAATTCGAGGTTTCTTATTACACCGCAGAAAGGAGGAGAGAATGGAATTGATTTTCTTAAATAACTTACTTTGTATAGGGACTGGGATGTTAGAGATAGTGTATAAGACTATGGGTGTCAGCATCATCTTTATGGTGTTTAAACGCCCCCACCAAGATAGGTAAAGAGGATGCCATTTAGTAGTCAATTCTGTAATTTATTTTTTATTTTTTTTGATAATCAACTTTATTCAGCATTTTGAAACAGCAAAGAGATTTCATTGGCAGCAGCTCAAAAATCAACAGGTACAATGAGTTAAAATCAGCAGTGCATATAGGTAGGGTCAATCCATTCCAGTCCAACATTACAGTTTACGTAATAGTAACAACAACTTTGAAGGCAGTTTGTGTATCTGGGTTCACGGCGGGATCATGTTGAAACACTTCCCTCATATTTTAGGGAACAGTTCTGGAGAGCCTCGGGATTCGTATAGGGCCTCCTTTTGGGCACCGCACCAGTCCACACCCCTCCTCCATCCCTCCACCGTGGGTGCCGCATTTCGTGACCAGTGTCATGCTATGTCACTTTTGGCCACAGCCACCGCTGTTCCCAATAGGCGTTTATCCAATCTGGTGCCATCTAGGCCATCAAAGATCCCTAGTAGCATTTGCAGCAGGTCATGAGGGACCTCCCGGCCCAGGGCCTGTCAAAGTTACCGCTCCACTCCTCTCCAAAACCTCTCAAGCCCCGGGCACAGCCACACCATGTGGTAGAAGTCGGCCGGGGATTGTCCACATCTTGGGCAATCTGGGGAGGGTCTCAATCGGGCCCGGAAAAGCCTCTCTGGGGTGAGGTAGGAAGTGTGTAGATAGTATGTCTGCACCAGACTCAGCTTGGATGATGTGGTCAGGGTGCGCGGGGCAATCAAGGCGTCCCTCCAATCGGCCTCCTCTAGGGGTCCCACCCATCCCTCCCCCCGGGTACGCAGCTGGTCGAGGAACGAGGGGCTATTATTTACTAGGGCACAGTAAATTCGGGAGACCCCTCCCCTACCCAGATTCCACATCATCACTTGGGCTTCTAGCAGGCTAAACTCTGGAAGGGTGGTTGGCGCAGGTAGGTGTGCATGAATGGTGTGGCGCAGCCGCAGATACCTAAAATGCTCGGCATGGGGAATGGCGTGGCGCTGCTGCAGGTCAGCAAACGCTCGAATGTGCTCTCCCACCCATACATCTCTGAGTACCGACACCACGATAAGGTCCCAACACCAGAATCCTCTTAGGGATGATACTTCCCGGAGCCAGTTTCCATGGCAGAGTGGCGTCTGGCGGGTAAGGTTGCGGTCCCACCCTGTGTGGCTGAGGGCAGCGTGCCAGGCCAGCACGACCGCTCTTGTAATTGGGGACATGGTTTGCGGGACTGGGCAGCAATAGAGAAGCGCTTGAATCTGCAAGGAGTCCGTCTTTTCCAGTTCCAACCGGTACGCTGGGTCGGACCAGCCGCCCGCGTACCAGTCGTGGACTACAATCAGTTTAGTGGCAAGGTAGTAGAGGTAGAGGTGGGTCACCCCTAGGCCTCCGTCAAAGGGGGGGGTGCGGCTGTGTGCGAGGCAGATCCGTGGTCTTCCGCCGCCCCAGAGGAACCTGGATAGGGTTCCGTCAGGCTCTTGGAACCAAGCACGTGAAAGGGGGATGGAGATGTTTTGTAAAGTGTAGAGGAAACGGAGGAGGACCATCCTTTTACACAGTGCACTCCGTTCCAAGGGATTGAGAGGGAGGGATTGCCATTTCTTATGGTCCGATCCCATTCGGGCAACCAGGGGTGTGATGTTCAGAACCCATTCCAATTCCAGCAGAAGAGTCACCCATATCCCCAGGTATCTAAGGGGGATATACGACTTCCAGTCGAACCAATCCCGGGAGGGGTGCAGCGGGACCAGGGTGGATTTGAGCGCATTAAGCCGAAGGCCAAAGACTTTTCCAAAATTGAGAAGGATCTGAAGACATTTAGGGCTCGAGGTCGCCGGGTCCGCCAAGTACAGGAGCACGTCGTCTGCATAGAGGGCTATCTTATCTATGTGACTCTCATTCCAGGCCCACCTTGGACAAGGGGGTCTTGCCAGAATGCCGGATGAGCGTCGCCAGGGGCTCCATCGCTAACGCGAACAGGAGTGGGGATAGGAGACACCCCTGGGGCGTGCCTCTGCATATCAGGAATGCCTTCGACAGCGACCCATTGATCAGCACCCGGGCTCTGGGGTTCGCGTAGAGAATCCCAATATATCGGCGGAACCATCGGCCAAAGCTCATCTCCTCCAGCACATCTTGCAGATACGCCCAGCCCACCGTATCGAAGGCTTTCTCAAAGTCGAGAAAGAGGAGGGCCAAATATGGGGACAGGCGGAAGCAGTGGGCAAGGGCCAAGTGGAGGTGTCGGATACAGTGGTGGGTGCCTCTGGTCGGCATGAAGCCACATTGGTCCGGGAGGACCAGGTCTTGTAAAAGGGTTTTAAGTCTCTGGGCCAGTATCGTGGCAAAGAGCTTGATCTCGGTGTAAATGAGGGAGATAGGACGGAAGTCCGCACAGTCCGCAGAGGGCGGGTGGGTCTTGGGGATGACCACAATCGTGGCCAAGTCCGATTCAGGGGGGAAGGAGCCCTTATCCACCACGTGATGGTAAAGGCCCAGCAGTTGGGGGGCCAGAGTGTCCCGGAAGACCGCGTAGATCTCCTGTGGGAACTCGTCCGGACCGGGTGTCTTGCCAGGGTTCAGAAGGGGGATGGCCTCTAGGACTTCGTCCAGTGTGAAAGGCTTTTCCAGAGCCTCTGCATCCGCTGGGGTAAGAGCGGGGAGTCGAGCACCAGCCCTGCCAGGAGGGTAGTTAGAAGCGCGTCAGCCGGGCACACCGCTTAGAGGCGAGTGTAAAATTCGGAAAAGGTTCCAGCTATGGCCTCAGAGGTTACCTGGAGGGTGCCATCCGGTGCGCTGACCTCTGGAATAATGCGGTGGATCTTGGGGTATGGGACCATGTTTTGGAGGAGTTTACCATTTTTGTCACCCCAGCCGTATATCCGCGCCACCGACGACCGCCACAGCTGCTGGGCCGACTCAAGTGAGATCTGACGGAGCTCTTCTCGGATCAACGCCAACTGCCGGGTGGGGTCCTCTCGACCGACGGCGGTTTGTTCGGCCTCCAGCCAGGCAGCTTGGAACTCCAACTCCGCAAGGGCCAGCTGGTCCGCTCGCTTGGAGTGGACAAGCCCCCTCGCCACCCCACGAATCACCGACTTGCCGGCCTCCCAAAGGGTCCCTGGTGACGGAACCGAACCCACGTTGGCAGTGAAATAGTGGGTTAGCTCCTGTCCTAACGCGTCCGCTAGCACCTGGTCTTGTAGGAACCATGCATTGAGGCGACATACCGCTCGCTGTCCCACCGGAGCGGAGCCGATTCGGAGGGAGACGGGGGAATGATCAGACAGTCCCCTAGGTAAGATATTCACTCCGGAGAGAAAATGGCAGTCTGTGGCCGGGAGCAGGAGGAGATCAATGCGGTAATGGGTATGGTGGGAGGCCGAGGTATGAGTGTATTGTGCCTTGCGAGGGTTCCAGACTCGCTAAATATCACAAAGCCCCAGAGCCAAAGCCCAGCTCGACAGGGCCGCCACAGAGGAGATTCGGGTCGTAGAAGGGGGACCGGTCGTGTCTTGCCCCGGCTGCATCACAGCGTTGAAGTCGCCGCCAACATCCGTAAGGCCGAGTGGGAAGGAGGAGAAGATCTGTGTAAGGCACCGAAGCGTCGGAGACAGGAGGGCGGCGGGACGTACAGATTCAGGATGTTCAGGGGACAACCCACCACCATACCCAATATCGCCATGTATCGCCGCTGTGGGTCAGTGTAGGCTTAAACAAGGGTGAAGGGGAGACCCTTCCGAAGCAAGACCGCCACCCCTCGGGACCCTCGTTGGAACCCAGAGTGCCAGACCATCGCAAACCCGTGGTGGCCCAGGAAGTTGCATTGCGTTCCTAAAAGGTGGGTTTCCTGGAAAAGGAGCACGTACGACGAGTGGCAATATGCTACTTGGAGAACCGCAGCGCGCTTGATGTGGTCAACAAGATCGTTGACATTCCAGGCGAGAACGTGGAGGGGTCTAACCAGAGTGTATGCCATTGGGGGAAGGGGGGACGTGGGAGATCATGGGAGCAATGGGAGGGGCGCCTCGGGGGGTAGGTCCCATTACGCCGTTCCAGAACAAAGGAAGGTAGTCAGAGTGGGCCAGCGTGGCATGTGCACCAGGGGTCCAGGTGGGAGACGAGGGGAAGGGGTGACTGCCTGCGGCCTGCTCCCGTGGTAGCCCGCAGGGACCCAGAGTAACAATAGCATCAGAGAGCAGGAAGTGTATGTCGGAAGAGGATGTACCCACCCCATGACGTCAGTAGGAGGAGCTGCAACCAGCTGCCCGCAGACAGCATCAACTGAGGCCGTAGAGCGGCCGAACAACGCTAAACCAGAAAGCGGCCGGTAGGCGGCTAAAAACAATAAACAAATGGGAGACAATGGCTCCCCCCCCCGGTACCCCCAAACTCCCCCCACCCTACACTTCGGAACAGGAAGCATCTGTCGCCCTAAGTTACAAAACACCCAAAGAATAAACCCCCTGCTAGGGGATGACACTAAACTTAAACGGTTAGTTTGGAGCAGTAGCACTAGTCTAGAGTCAAACAAAGGAGGACCCCCCTCCGTATTGCCGGATAAATGCCAGCAGCTATAGACAGCGAAGCTTCAAGGAGAACATGTTACAGGAAAGTTGCAGCAGTTTCACAAGGGACAGAAGGATGCAGTAGCAGAAGGAAGAAGTAGACAGAATTAGAAAGCAGAAGGAAAGGAAGACATGAGCAGCTTGAATTCAAGTTCCCAGGAGGAGCCCCCTCCAGGCATTCAGCCCTCCGGGCGTCAGATAAGGCCGGTCAAGGGTGGCCCGGCAGGGCAGGGTGGCCGTCCTCATTCAGACATCTCGTGGCCCCGGCTCAGGCCTCTGCATCTTGTGGGGAGTCCCGGATCACAGGGCTGCCGGATAAATCAAAGTCCGAGGGCCTGTCGATGATAACCAAGGATGGTGATACAGCCATGCAGGGGACTCCTCGGTCCGGGGGCAAAGGAGACCGCCGGGATCTCCACTCTGGTGAGTGAAAGGTATCTTGTCGCTGGCAACACCGCCTGTGGGAGCCGGTCCAGCGTTGCCTTGGCTTGGATCTCTCATGGGCAGGGCGGAGATTGGGCCCTCGGGTAGGGGATGGCACCCGCCCAGGCAGAAGGGGATGTTCCTTCATGAGCCAGGTCCAGGCGGCCTGCGGTGTGTCGAAGAAAAAGGACTTGTCCTGGAACAGGACCTTGAGGTGGGCCGGGAAAAGGAGACCATACCGCAGACCCAGCGCCCTGAGCTTTTGCTTGACCTCATCATAGGACCACTGTTGGGACTGGACCTCCCTAGAGTAGTCCGGGAAGATCATTATTTTAGAGTTTTGGAAGAGCAGGGGACCCAAGTCTCTGGCTGCTCCCAAAATGGTGTTGTGGTCGCGAAAGTTGAAGATGCAGAGGATGAAGGGCCGGGCAGGGTCTCCAGGGGGTGGTCTGGGCGCCAGGGATCGGTGGCCTCGTTCTATGGCAAACCAGGGGGAGAGTTTCTCCGCAGGCATCCAGGAGCGGATCCAGGTTTCCAGGAATTCGGCAACAGGGCCCTTCTCCACCCCCTCCGGAAAACTCAGGAGGCGTAAGTTGTTCCTGCGGGCCCGGTTTTCGGCATCTTCCGCCCTGTGATGGAAGTCCGACATCATTGTCTGGAGATGGGCCACTTGGGTCTTGAGGGTGGTCAGGTCATCCTCCGACGTGGATATACGGGACTCGGCTTCGGTAATACGTGCTGTGGCGTTTATAAGGTCTTGCCGGATGAGTGCCACATCTACTCTTACTTCCCCAATTTTATTCTCAACCGATGCCTGGGATGCGCTGATCGCCTGGAGGATTGTAGATAAGTCCCCTCCCGCCACCCCAGGTGGAGGCGGAAGCCCGGCATCGGAGTCATGGTCCGATTTTGTGAATTGGTCCATACGCAGCGGGGATGGGGGGACCTGGCCCAGCGTGTTCTTTCCCCTGAACATGGTTGCTCTGGGCAGTTGTGGGTCCGTGAGGAGTGTCGAAGCTGCAGGGGCTCAGTCCGACGGGTTGGGGAATCGGGAATCCGGATCCTGCGGTGGTGCAGGCGGGACCGCCTGCCAATTGCAGTCCTACGGGTCTCCCCTCAGCGTAGGTGGAGAAGCACAAGGAGCCATATTGCGTGGGAAAATAAAAGGGAGCCGCGCTAATCCTGCAACAGGGAGCAGATCCAGAGGGGGACTCCCAGGCGGGCGTCCCAGTCGTTGTGGGGGTCGGTGGTGGGCCCAGTTCGGGTTCAGTGAGGCAGAGCAGAATCCCGGCAGCGCGGCCCCGGGCCCTGGCGTCCGTCACTGGCGGCCACACCGCCCGAGCCCTGGAGGAAGATCAGTGATAGCGCCTGGGTGGTTGCAGTATTCCGGCAGGGCGTTCCCGGGCCCGCAGTCCCGTGGCAGGCAGATGCAGTCATCAGGCGACGGTGTGGGTACAAGGGCAGTGGCTCGGGAGGCGGGCATCAGTTAGTGCATTGCAGTGGGCAGTTCAGCGTCCCCGGGGGTCAATGAGGCAGGGTTGGGGCCGGATGGACCAATCTGTGGACAGGCGAGGGATTTGTTGCTGCCTGGAGGGTGCAGGAGCGCCCGGTCTCCTAGCCCAGACTAGCAGTCTGTGGGCGAGACCCCCAAGGGGCCCCAACCCCGCCCGACCCCCTCCTCACCTCCGTCGGGCACACTCAGCTCCAATCACTCCGGTTCTTCAGCAGGGGCCCTCAATGTGTCCTCCCCCACAGAGGCCGGTTGGACAGGTCTCCCGGGGCTATGCGGGATGCCCGGGGCTCAGATGGGGTGCACCCAGGGGGGGCCACCAAAGGAGGCAGCACATCCAGGCCCCCAAGCCTCGTAGTCGCAATGTCCTGCACACAGTGGTGCCAAGGAGAGCTCCACGTCTTCAGGAGCGTGCTCCACTTCGTAGCGGCCTCGGGAAGCAGCAGGTCACAAGGCGGGGCGGATGGCCAGGCAGCGAGGAAGCCGGGGACCGCCCCCACCGGGAGCCCCTTCCCAGGGCGGGGGACCAGCAAAATGCCCACAGGATGCGGCCTCAACACCACGGAAGCCCGGTCAGTCCCGCAGGTTCTCGGGAGGGTGTCGGTGCCTCGTGGGAGATGGTCCTGGGGGGCTGCCACTACCGGTGTTGTGTTCAGGGCCTCCGGGCCTCTCGGCCCTCTCGTCTGGTTCCCGGCGGGGCCAGGGGGAGCCCCAAGTCTCAGGTAGGCCCCTCCTCCCCACTGCCAGGCCCGCCGCACTCCAGCCGCCAGCAGGTCGCAGGAACAGGGCCGGACAGGACCCCGGCAAGGGGACCCAAGGAGCCGATCACGCCGGGGGTCTCCCTCAGACCTGGCCACCCGGGCGGACTTCCTCAGGGCCTCCGTGTGCCCCACAGCTCCCAGGAACCGCACCGCGCCTCCGGACCAGGTAGGAAGGCACAGCGGCCCATGGCGGGGTTTCTTGTCTGGTAGGGGCGGAGGGGATGTGCCACAGCACCCGCCCGTCTGGCGGGACCAGAGAGCCCACGGGGCAGCTTGGGAGTGCCCGCCGCAGGTCGTAGGGACAGGCCGCCTCGTTGATTAGCTGGGGTCCCCATCTTCGCGGTCTTGTGGCTGTGAGTGATCGAGTTGGTGGAGGTGCCAGTAAATCTCCTAGAGACCCCCAAAGACACCAGGGAATGCCCAGCGGCCAGGAGTGCTCAGGGGTGTCAGATTTGTCCGCCGATGAGAGCTGCTGCAGGCGGATGCAGGGCGGATGAGGGATGGGGGTCAAGAGCACTCTTAGAGTGCGACCGCCATCTTGACGCCCTAGGCCGTAATTTTTTTAATACATTTATTCATGCACAGTATGACTGTATCTGAAATTGTAGAAGTGAAGTGGAGTTCTAAATACTTAATATGGTCAGGGCTCCATGTAAAATTAGAAGCGCTACAGTCCGACCTAAAAGTGTACTTGGTTAAGGGAAGTATCTCACATTTTTCATTAATCAATTTATAGCTAGAGATTAGAAAGTAAGACTTCACTTCCGTTAAAAAAGCAGGAATTGACTCTTCAGGTTTTGACATAAAAAGTAAAATATCATCAGCATAAGCTGCAAGTTTAATGTGGGAGTTGGGCGTCTGAAAACCATATAAATTTGGGGTTTGGCCCAATTTGCAAAGAAATGGTTCTAGAGCTAAATTAAAAAGAAAAGGAGAAAGGGGGCAGCCCTGGCATAGAGCAACCCAGGCGTACCTCTCTGTCTAAATCGAAAAAAGGGGAAATTAAGCCGTTAGCACAAACTGCAGCGTTAGGGTTAGAGTAGAGAAGGGATATTGACGATGCAAATTTAGGGCCGAAGCCAAACCATTTAAGAGTATAAAACAAGTAATTCCATTCAACTCTATCAAACGCCTTTTCTGGATCTAATGCTATAGCTGCAAGGGGTTGTTTAAAATGGGGTGATTTAGATAAAATGTTTTAAAAAGTTGTGTGTTATATGTTATAACACGCCCCTTAACAAAACCAGACTGCTCTTTACCTAGCAGGTTTGGTAAGTGTAAGTCCAAGCGTATTGCTAATGCTTTAGAAAAAAATGTGGTAATCTATGTTGACAAGGGAAATGAGTCTGTAATTTTTACAGTGTTGGGGGTCTTTTCCCTCCTTAGGTATGAGACAAATATGCGCTTCTGAAAAAGAGCCAGAGGAACTATTTAGTGAACAAAAAGAGTTTACTAGGGCAAATAATTTGTGCATTAACAGTGAAGCCATCTGGACCAGGTGCTTTGTCTTTCTTAAGATGTTGGAGTGCTTTAAGAAGTTCTTGTTTTTTTAAGTCTACTTCCAGAGAGGAGAGGTCCACGGGAGTACGCTGGGATTCATGGATGCTGGAAAAAAGTATGACAATGATTGGTTAGTTGGACGTATTTGAGATGTGTATAAGGATTTGTAAAAAAGAGAAAACCCATTCAATATCTCAGCATCTTTAAATTTTAGAACAGAATGTTTGTCATATAGATCCAATATTCAGTTTGTTGTGACGGATTTTTAAATAATTAGCCAGTATTTTCCTTGCTTCATTTTTACCTCCGTAAAATTTTCACTGGACTTTAAAAAATGTAACGAGGCATTGTCCGTGGAATCCTTATTAAATTGCAATTTAGCTTTTATAAGGGTTGTTAAACATTCTTTTGAATGTGATGTGTAGTATTCATGTTCTAATCTTTTAATTTCAAGAAGATCATTTGTAATTTCACGTGCTATTTTTCGTTTCTTAGCTACATATCCAATAATAAAATCTCTTGCTGAGGCTTTAAAAGCCTCCCAAACAGTTGAAAATAAGAGGGATTCATTTTGATTTAGTGTAAAGTATTCATTGAAAAAGACAGTAAGCGTGAGCGCAAAATCCGTTCCGCTCGCGGATTTCGCTGATTTTCGGTAAATCCGCAATCCGCGAACTCCCGCGAATTTACCGAAAATCCGCGAATCAGCCAGCGGCGGATTTGGGAGGCAAAAGTTCAAGCCTTCAAGCTTGAAGTTGTAACTATTTTAGGATGGCGCCGGCAAGCTGCCAGCGCCATCCTAAAATAGTTACTAAGTTAGCTTCAACAGGAAGCACTAATAGATAAAATAAAGCAGGTGCTCGATTTAGTAACTATTTTAGGATGGCCCTGGCAGCTTGCTGGCGCCATCCTAAAATAGTTACAGGATGATGGGCACTTGGCAGCTCACTCAAGGGACCCCTGCGCTCTTCGGTGTGATGGCAAAGTTAATCAGCCCCCCAAAAAATGAGTGTTTTGTCGAGGCTGGGCAGGTGTGCGTTCACCCCATATCTATCGTCGAAAATTAGCTATGATGCTTGATGGAGGCCTTTGCATAATTGACTTTCACGAGCTCAATCCCTGTGCAGTTCCTGTGACCACGAGCTTCTCTGATCCATGCCTGTCCTTTTCTACACACAAGAGGCATGTGAACTTGCATATAAGCCTCGCCTGTTTGGCCCCTCCCCACACACTAGTGGTGTGCACCGTCTTCGCGCCCTTTACCCAGTTGATGGACAACTCATTTGAGGGACCCCGGCGCTCTTTGGTGTGATGGCAAAGTTAATCAGCCCCCCAAAAATGTGTGTTTTGTCGAGGCTGGGTAGGTGTGCATTCTCCCCATATATATCGTCGAAAATTAGCTATCATGCTTGATGGAGGCCTTTGCATAATTGACTTTCACGAACTCAATCCCTGTGCAGTTCCTGTGACCATGAGCTTCTCTGATCCGTGCCTGTCCTTTTATACACACAAGAGGCGAATCCGCAAATTCGCGGATTTTGCAGATCTGTGAATACGCAAATCCGCAAATTTGCGGATCGTGGATCCGCGAAATCCGCCCAAGATGTAAACACTGGATCTAGAAGAAGAGAATTATTGAAGCTCCACCTTCTAGGTGCATTACTCTAAGGTAATTTGTCTAGTCCTATTGAGACAGGGGCATGATCAGACAAGAGAATAGGGCCGATTTCTGCATGTGAAAGAGTTTGTAAGATGTTGTGTGAAACAAAAATATCGTCAATTCGTGGCTGAGTTTGATGAGCTGGCGAGTAAAAAGTGTATTCTCTGGTGATCGGGTTACACAAGTGCCATGCGTCAAGAAGTTTATGCTGGGTGATTGTGTGAACAAAAGATCTATGCTACTTGTTAGGTATAAAAAAACTTTAGAACATCTATCCATAAATTGGTAAAAAATTTGATTACAATCGCACGCCAATGTAAAATTATCTTCTATGCAAAGCGTAATTTGCTTAGCTAAGGTATGCCAGAAAGTAGTATCCCCTGCAGTGGGTGCATAAACATTAAAAAGAGAAACAATAACACCTTTGAGAGATATTTTGACATTTAACCACCTGCCAACAGTATCATAACTCCATTACGTTTGCCATCCCCTTGAGAAAAGAGAACTTCCTCTACCCATCCTCTTTTTAACTTTAAAGATTCGACTTCTGAGAGATGCGTTTCTTGTAAAAAAAACTATATCAGAATCTAATTGAGCTAGATGGGTTAAAACTCGTTGCCGTTTAATAGGAGAATTTAAACCCCTAACGTTCCATGAAATTAGTTTCAAAGACATGACATTTAAAAAAAAAACAGAAAACATAAGAGATATAACATATGTCTCTGATCCATTAGATCCACCATAGTAAATGTATAAAAGAAAGGAGGAAGAAAAATAGTAAGCTCATACACAAGAGAGAGAAAGATACGAAAGTGTGATATGAAAACCAAAAATAAAAAGTTACACTAGTATTACAAGAGGAAAGAACAATAATAGGTAGGTAATGCAAAGACAGAAACACAAGGAATTGAATAATTGCAGATGTATTATTAGATAAAGTCAAATGATGAAAAATTTAAATATTAGAGACACCAAAAGAGAAGATAAGAGGAGATTGCAATACAAAACAAATAATAAGGTATGAAACGAATAACATACCTACAAAAGGGGAGGGAGGATGTGAGGGTGGTAAGAGATGGGAGGGAAGGTGGATCCACGTGGAGCAGACAGCACAACTGGGCAAGACCACATCACGGGATACGAAGGGAGTCACCGCCGAAAAGGGATATCTGTGACAGTAAATAACAACAGCTGATAAACAAAGAACATAACTCACAATATGACAAAGAGTAACATTGCAGAGCATAATAGCTTAACTTACGCAATAATTCAGCATATGCTGTAGATCTATGTAGAACCAACAAAAACATAATACGTTCTAAAACTAGCTGGATCATTTATGAGTAAAGACAAGTGAAATAGAATTGTAAAACATTGCAAGGAATAGATCCAGATGTATTAGACCTACGAGGAAAAAAAAGAAAAACAATTAGATTAAGCAGTAAAAATGACTAGGATGCTGATGCCTCCATCCTATCCGTCTTGCAAGAGTTAATGAAGCTTTGAAAGCATGGCGGATCTTCGTATGTTGTGGTTCTGTTGTTGTATGTTACCTTGAAGAGGCATGGGTGAAAGAGACCATAACGGGCCCCCATTGAATGAAGATCAGCACACATGTTGAAAAATGCCTTACGCCTATCGCAAGTAGCCTTAGCGTAGTCCTGCACAAAAAACAACGTGGAACCGGGCCAAGTTATCCGTTGAGCTGATTTGACCACTGTTAAAACTTTTAAGAGATCAGTGTACTCCATAAAGTATAGGATGACTCCTCTTGGTCGTCTAGAAGATGAAGCAGTAGATAGAAGACGGCCCAATCTGTGGGCTCGCTGGATGTTGAAAACTGTATCCTCTGATAAATGGAGCAACTTAGGGAGGAAGGACTTAAAGAACGTGGGAGAGTCCGCTCCTTCGATCCCCTCTGCCATTTTCAAGGTCCTTAACTTGTTTCTGAAGCGAAGAGACCTGGGATTTGAGATGAGTGACAGTATTGATGGTATCTCCCATAGAAGATATTCTGTTCTCTACTGTCGCTAGTGTGTGGTCAAGTTCAGACCATTGATCGGTAAGTATTTGTATTTTAGAGTTGGTTTCTTCCACAAAGGGTCGAAGTGCCCTTATTTCATTTAGCAACAGCTCCCTGGATACCAGGGATACCGCTTTAGGTGGAGACGAAGGATCCTTTTTCAGGCGCTTGGTAAGTACCTTCCCTGAGGACGCACGGTTAGTATCCATCATTGCTTCAGAACACAGCGATGGAGGATCTAAAGTATCCTGTATTTTAGAAAATTCAGAGAATAGTTTTGAGTTTTTTACAAAAATGCACTTTGATTTGGAGTGCGTAGAAAAAGGTCCTTTGAGTCTGCCCATAAGTTGCAAGAAAAACTTGCAGAGGTAATAACACAGGAGTAGGTAAACCAAGCAGGCATAAAGTTGACTCATCAATAACAGACATGCAGGCATCTATGTGAAAACCATATAGCATATATCTTATATACTTAGCACGAGCAAGCATGAAATAAGAAATGAGGAGAACAGGCAAAAGAATGAAAAAGAAGATGCCTGTAAAAAGCTCAACTCTTTGTTTTAATACCCTGTATTAACCAGGTCACATAAAGGGCAATTACTATGTACAGACATGCATTGCTTTTAAAATCTTAAGAGAAAGAAAAAAAAATGTTGGAAGTCATAGATAAAAGACTAAAATTTCACCAGCAAATATGGTAGTGGGAAATACAAAATGGTTGCCATGACAAGTCTCCTCAATAAACTTCCACAAAAAAGGTGTGTGCAAATCTCACCACATGTCCTTGTATTTTGAAGCAAAGGCAGTCTCCTTTTATAAGAGGAAGCCAGAATGTTGAGGAAATGTCACAGACTGTCTACAGAAGACAGTAACCAGCTCTATGCTTCGTGAGCTCCGTGAGTGGAACAGCAACAAAATGGCCGCATTATCGCGGCACCGAGAGCCATTCCTCCAATGCATGTGGAATGCAAATGCGGTGTGATGGGTTAACTGCAGGCGGTGAGTCTCCGCGCTGCGTCGGGAGCCTCACTCGAAAGCCGCCATGCCCCGTAGGCGCTAAGCCACGCCCCTCTATATTAATATTTCTAAAAGCGGACATTTCAACAATTTCATAATTAATAAATTATCTTATGAAAAACACAAATAAAAAATATCTAAACATATAGGGGCTATTATAATGTTTGGGTGAATCGCCCTTGCCCGCATGGCAGTGAAGATCCGCCCAACATCATCCCTCGCCCGCCTCCCATTTCCCCCGCCATATTATGATGGCGGGGTGTACCGCAGCAGACGGGAAGAATATCCACCACTTTTTCACCCGGTAGACGAGTCGTGAGGGAGGAAAAGGGTTGAATATGGTGGCAGTGTCTGCTAGAAACCGCCATCCAGATTACAATGTCTGCGGGAAGCAGCCTTTGCCATGGAAAGGCATGCAGATTTCTCAGTTGGGGGCCGTTGTGGGCCCACAAGATGATGGGGGAGCACATGGGGGGTACCTATGGTACTCCACTGCATTTGCATGGATGACGTTGCAGACACTGCATGGTGCCTGCCACGTTGTGCATGCAAATGCACAAGTGCCTCTTCTGGATTGCGGCGGGTGCTGCTGACAGCACCGCCCGACGCAATGCAAAAAATGCGGAGTGCACCTGCCAGTGTGGCGGGCGCTCCTAATGGTAGATGCAGGATCGTCGCACATATAGCGGGCGGTCCCATTTCCCGGGGCGTGTCCACCCGCCATCATAATAGACCCCATAGTATCAAACACACTACAATACATAACATACAAAATAACAATTACAAATGATAGTACATACAGTAATATTTTCTAAATCCATATGTTATACAGTATTTAAAACAACACATAAAACAATATTTTTACCTTCGATATTCTTGACACAATCTTTTTTTATCACTATATTTTTAATTCGATATTTAGAGAAATCGGTTGAGGGGAGAATTCAATCGCCTCAAAATAACATGTTCTAAACCTTTTTAGTCCTCACCTTTACCTTTAACTGAGAAGTCGGGAAATCTAATAACCGATTTGGGGGCATATTACCAAGGCGACAATAATTTCATTGCCTTATCAGCAAAGACAAGCTATCGCATGTTTTGCTGATTTAGCGCCCCTTTCAAAAACGCTCAGCTTTGCATCTCTAATGAGATGCAAAGTCGGCGTTCTGTGACAAAATAACTGGAGAAATGTCGCTTACCGACCTTATCAACCTGCACGCTAACAAGCAGAGCATTAAGAAAAGTAGCGCTAACCACAGTTAACGCTACTTTCTCAACACTTGCTTGTGACCTGACTCAGCATGTAATCCAATGGGAGGTGGATTACATGGTAAAATCACCCTGCCCTATCAGCCAGGTTTCGCTGCTAGCAGTGTGATTATCGCTGGATTTCCAGCGATAATCACACTGTTTTCCAGCTAACACATGGATTCCTATCGCTTGGGAGATAAGCGTTGCTGATAGCACGCTATCTCCGCAATGGAATCCAGCGTTAGGCTGCGATAATTATCCTCACGCTAAAAGCGCTGAGCAATAATTATCGCAGGACCTTGCTAATATTCCCATTGGTTATTGAGAACAATAATGTGAGTCTGTTTTTGCCAGTATTTTTTGACATACATTTGTGTCATATAAATATGTACAAAAAACAACTGTACAGTTTGCTGACTATCATTGTCACATTCACACCATCTCCTTCTACAAAAATGAGAGGCATTGCAATAGTGAGAGCTTTGGAGTTAAAGAGATGTGGCAGAGACTTCCATTTAACTTCGAGACATTTGATCACTAATGTCTTTCTAGAGGACTTATTCAAATTGAGAATGTGGGAAAATAGCCTATTTTGTAAATTATTATATAAACTCTTCACCATAACATTTGCCCATGACATGATTCTTTAGTATGAAAGTTTCCATAGAACAGTAATTAAGATGTCTAAAATGTCCATATATTCGTTGTACTGTTTCGATATGTAGAGAAAACATTATGACTGCTAAATCCACGTGCCTAAAATAGACGAAGGGACCTACATTAGTTAAAAGCGTATTAGTTTATTAAAAACGTGTTAGTTGCGTTCAGCACAGAAATTTTAAAATTGACTTATAAGTCCCAATCACTGCATAAGTGAAGGGGACTGTGGTATCAAATATCTATTTGAAGATACTTATGGGTTCTGTGGCTTAATACACATAAACCGATAAGAGTAGAGATATTGTCAACTTTCGCCAATGCAAGGGCATGGATACTGATCCATAGTGGTTCAAACAATTTGATTTCACTCCAGGCCTGCTCTTCTGCGCGTACATGTGCCCTTTATGGGACGCTTGCCGGCATCCTGAAGCCACCGTGGCTAACGTGACATGGTTGTCAGCCTCCTCTAATGAAAGGCCTCACTCTTGAACCAGGGAGGAGTGTGAATACTGAGTTGGTCCCTTCAGAAAAGGGCAGAGGTCAACGGCAAGGCACTAGAACGGGCTTCACCATGTTCGGCCGTTGGATAAATAGGGGCCTTCTCTATTCAGGACAGCAGCTCTTTCATCTTTCTTGGAATAAGTAATCCCTCGGAATATCTGGTATTGTGTAAATTTCAATGGAGGCAGAGAGCTGCTCTTCAGGTTCAAATGCACAAGTGTGCGCGTGGGAAGGTCCGAATGTGAAAGAGAAACATAGGAATGCTACACTCCCCCCATAACACTCCCAAGGCCCGCAGAGACCTTAAAAGCCTTCTTTTGTGCTGACATTCCTTGATTATATACACAAAAAATTCAGTTCCTGCTGAGTTCAGTTTCTAAAGTTTGACAAGTTTTTCAAAATACAATAACAATAAATGAAAAGCCCTTATACAAAAACCAATTGGCAAATACATCCAGTATGATCTAGTGTTGTGTATGCCACTAGAGCAGACGTAACTCATAAACATCCAGGTCAAACACACACACGTTTTGATCATGCGGATATAAATGGCTCATGTGATTGGATACTTAAGCAGAGAACAACCATTAACATTCTACTGTTGCCATCATAGCCTGAAATACAGTTTAGCACATCAGTGTCTTTAATGATGGGGCTGTGAGTAGAAAACATACTAAAATGGTATATATAGTAACAATGCATAATGTAGCATGACTAGGGAATAAACTGTCTGTTGGGCATGGTGAGTGCTTTACTCGGAAAACAGAACTAAAACAGAACTAATCAAACCACTGACTGAAACACAAATGTCAAACAAATGTCAAAACAAGGAAAAGAAGCACACTTGGCAATAAAAGAAAAACCATCACCTCACATCAGAGAGAGCTCCACTGGCTCCCAATACACAAAAGGGTATAGTTTAAACTACTCACCCACACAGTCAAAGCAATGGATAGCACAAACTCTGCCTACCTCAACAACTGCATCTCCTTACATCCACCTTTTCTAGGCTCCTCGCAGAGCCACACTCCGACTGGCACACACCCCACGCATACACACAGGCAGATGGACTGACCTCCCCCTGCACATCAGAGCCTCCTCCGTGCTTCTTGAGTTCCGAAAGAAGCGGAAGACATGGCTGTTTCAATGACCCCACCCACGACGCTGTACTCAACACTTGCACTAGCGCCATGATACCCAACAGGTGATAGAGCGCTCTGCAAAAACACAGAATTCTCTGGCGTTTTGTTTACTGTTTTAATGTTGTCATGTCAATGGATGGATTTGGTATTACTTATTGCTTTGTGATAAATGGCCAGTTACAGCGTACACGCAGGATGGCTTGTAGTTTTTCTCCATTTTTTTCCACGTGACCTGATTTACGCCTGACAGGAGTACTCCAAATGTGTATTTGACATTAGTTTGGAAGATAGGGGCATATTACCAAGCAATAGCGATAATTATTGCTATTGCTTGGCTAGAGACAAAAATTTACCGCTAAGCTGCGGCGATTTTTATCGCAGATAAACCTTGGTATTACCAAGGTTTATCGCAAATGCGATAAAAATCGGCCGCAATGCATGAATATCACGGAAAAGTCAGCGATATTCATGCATTACCGAGCTAATGCTCTTAGCCATGTTATCCACCTCCCATTGGATAACATGGCTAAGAACTGCTCAGGGCAGGTGTTAGCTTTTGCTTAGCGCGAATATCTCCAAAAGTTGGTAATAGGAGATAGCGATGTTAGCAACTGTTTACAGTTGCTAACATCTTGGCACGCCCACTTTGCATGTCATCAGTGATAAATATCACTGACATGCAAAGTGGGGCCCAAGATGGTCGCTATCTGCTACTAGCTGTCGCTAATTGGTGTTAGCGACAGCTAGGTAATAGGGAGATTATTTTATCTCCACTTTCTTGGCTTTTAAAGCCAAAAAAGCGGAGATAAACCCCTTTGATAATATGCCACATAGTTATTCTAAGCCTACTGAGGAGAGTCTCTCATTTGTTTCTGTAAACGTTGTCTTCCACAAGTGTTCTTGCTTTGAACATGTGGGTTTTCTCCTCTGTAGCTTCAGCCAAACGTGTATTATTTCTCCAAATAGCCATAACCTCGACTTTGTACACAGAATATCTCACCAGTTTTAAGGAGTCCAGATAAGGGGAGTTGAAGTGAAGGATATATTTGTCCCAAATTCAACTAAAAAAGTATACTAAGGAGTATATTCCCATTGTGCAGAATGGTTTAAAAACGTAATTCAGTTAATGTTATATGCCTGAAAGGGAACTCCACTACGGATGTCTTTTCTTCACCTCTCAAGTGCCTGGAAATCAGTATAGCATTTCAAAGACAAAACATTATGGACTTTAGTTGCATCTTGTAATTTTCACCTGTACAGAACAAAAATAACAAGGAAAAATAACAATTGAAAACTAAGGTATGGCATAAGTGCAGGCTCTCGTACAAGGATAATTTCTAAGTTCTTCTCGCTCATGACAAGTGGCAAGGCGACTCGTTGTTGTTGGGGGACCATAGAGACCATAATACAAATAACTTTAAGGAGGGTCAGAGGCAATATTTAAAGACCTACCTGGATATCTTGCCCCAGCCTGGCGAACCTTTACGTTCACTGGTTCGAGCAAGAACATCTGCTGACTACTAGGAATCCTTTTCGTGAGTCAATACGCCTCTGGAGGTATTACAAAGACAATATTTTTGTCGTCTG
This sequence comes from Lissotriton vulgaris, assembly GCF_964263255.1. Taxonomy (NCBI): domain Eukaryota; kingdom Metazoa; phylum Chordata; class Amphibia; order Caudata; family Salamandridae; genus Lissotriton; species Lissotriton vulgaris. The sequence continues at coordinate 2,106,942,220 of NC_141685.1, read as the reverse complement.
GCGAGGGGAAATAGCAGCAATTGATGGCTTCCGTACCTGGCTTAATGGCAGAAGCAACATTCTGAAATTCACAGTAGAGATCAATAAACATAAATTGGCATTCCTCGATCTGTTGATTGTAGCCACCTCCACAGGGTTAGAAACAGAACTGGTGCTGGTGCGATCGGAGATTCAGTGTGGTTTCGGGTGATAACATATGCCTGGAATTTTACTATTGGACTGTACCATGGTCAGAAGCTGAGTATAATAAAATTGGATCGGGAGGGACATCCCCTGTGTCAAACAGATTGAAGCCTCTACTCCAGAGTCGAGAAACTTTGCTATGATCCTATCAGTGCAGTTACTCTAAGGAAGGTTGATGTGACCATTTGTCAGAATATGACAATCAAGCCCTGAAGAAGTCCCATGAGGGATGAAACGCGTTGGCGGCAGGCAATTCTGTAATTGTTTTAATGCATTTTTGAATAATAAAGAATGAAATAAACCTTCAATCAAGTTCTTGGAATTGCTTATCTTTGGGAAGTCATTGAAAGTTGCATTGTGCTGTTTTTTTGAAAATTCATATTACAATATTGACACATATCATATACTTGTGTACTCTGGTGCGGGGTCATTTTCTGTTTTTAATCACCATTTGGGGGTGTATATGGGTCACACCTCAGACTCCATGCACAGAGAATAGAAAAGAAAAAAGAAACAGGCTGATATCAGTAGTGACATTTTGTGCTGGTCTTGTATAGCTCTGACCCTTTGCAGTGTATTGTTTCTTAGAAACAGAACTATACACTAAACCCATGGTGAGGAACTCATTATTGAGTTATGATAGTCATCACCCGAAGGCGTTGAAGGACAATCTTCCGTATGGTCAGTTCCTGCGGATTCGCAGAAACTGTTCCACCAGAGAAAGTTACCAGAAACATGCAAAAAATGAAACATCACAGCTGGTTGAAAGGAAATATCCTCCCAAGTTGATCCGACGCTCGGCGAAGCGGGCAACGAATAAAAACAGAGAAGCACTGCTAGAAAAATCAGAACCGAAAGAAGAATTGTCAAGGCTAACTTTTGTCAATACCTTCAGTACAGTGTCAAATGAAATAGAAAAGAGTGTGTGGAAGCATTGGAAGATATTAAATATCGGTGGCGAGCGAATAACAGAGCCACTCTTCTCTTTTAAAAGGAGTACCAACTTATCTGATAAACTTGTGCACACCAGACCGCAGACTCTGGAAACTCAGACGATGGACACTCTGTGGGATCTTCCATCTGTACAAGGGCATTTTCCCTGTGGTTCGTGTAGGGCATGCCCCCAAACAGTTAAATATAAATCAGTAGACATTGGCACAGCCAAGCCCTGGCTACAGAAGACAGAAGAAATGTATGAACTGCAATAGTGAGAAGGTTGTGTATCTGACCACATGCCCATGCAAGTTTAACTTCGTGGGGATGACAACTTGCAAGGTTAAACTAAACATCATGGAGCATAGGAGCACCGTGAGGTGTAAAAAACAAGCCACAAGATTGACGAGTCACTTTTGAGAGGTCAATCATCGACCAGATGATTTCGTTTGGACAGTTCTGGAGCAGCCATACATTCCAGAACATGTCACTGACATATACAAATTTCTTTTGCTCAGGGAACAGAAATGGGTGTTCAAACTCAAGAGCAATAGAATAGGTTTAAATGACGCCATACCCTGGGTGATGCTGTGAGAAGCATTTACATCGCCTTGTGTTTATAAACTGTTGACAATCTGATTAGCACCCATGGGCTACCTACCACCCTTGTAGTTTGGGTCACAATAGGGGGACATTTATAAAGGGATCAGTTCACTACGTCCCTTTGTCTCTTCATACAGACCCTTTTGTTAAGACCATCTGTATCATATTAAGAATACAGAAATCACATGATATGTAGATCACAGGTATACAAGAAAATGTTCCCAGTATAATAAAGATTAGTTGCTTCATTCTAAGAAACATTACATCATAATTTGTACTGAGGGCACTTAATTGAAGTTTAAATTTGATCTTATTGAGTGCATTAACCACCCATCACCTCCGAAATTCCGAAATTATTTCACACAATCTTTTTGCCCTGTAAGATGAGGATTCTTAACTCGGGCCGCTCTTGATGAACATGCATCATTAAAAGGCTAGGTTCAGGCAATACCGAATGCCGAATAATGATTGAAATCACTATTAGACTAAGGGGCGATATTGTTGCGTGTTAGCATGATGCATTACTGTCTTTGCATTCTTATACTAGTAGTGAGGATTGTTATATAAGAATGAATCACATTAGATCTAGACTCGAGCACACTACACTTTTCATGAATATAGATGTTAAACAATGATGCATTCACCTTCATTATAACTGTGCACACTATATTTCCAATAAGCACAGAGACGCCTAGTGATGACGTCATTACGTCGACGATTGCGACATACAAGAAGTAAGGAATCAGTATCGCAGTTAAATAGACATGGTCTCCACGCGATCTGTACCTCCCTGACGGCTCGGACGACCTTCTAGAGGTACTGACGGCAGGTGAGGAGACATCTGGGGCGGATTGGCACTGCAGGCATTCGGGAATCGGCCGAAGGGCCGCTGTTTCAGTGCCCTCTGTGGGCCTTTTTTTTCTCCCCTTTCCCAGTCCACAGAGAGTGCTCTCTGCTGTCTGCTCTCTGTCGACTGGGAAATGGGAGAAAAAACACGGCCCACAGCACGGAGACAGAGACAGAAATGAAAGTGCTTCACTGTGCAGGCCATAGAGTGATTATCAGCTGTGGCCTCTACTGCACCCCCTGCCCTGCAAAGCAATCACGCTGAGGGTGGCTGGGGAGGGGGTGATTGTTTACAAGAATCGGCCTCCCGGGGGGCCAGGTGTTTCTCAGGCCTTTTGAGCCATTTTCACCATGGCCCCCCTGGGGCCCACGCCGCCGGGGAAACAGTGATAGTCTTAACACCTTGCCCACAGCCCCTCACATTCAGGGCACAGTGGGCGAGGAAGAATGGGTCTGGCTGTGGGGGCCAGGTGATGTTTTGAAAGCGCACAATCTTCACCTTAGCCCCCCCCGCCTCCCCCCGTGCAAGAAGTTAAAAAAAAAGGGTTATAGTTCTTTCTCAGTGTCATCATTTTAGAACTGATGCATTTTCAATATTACATTCAAGGAAGTCATGGTTGCAGCTTTTCTATTTTATGCAACTAACAACCATTGACAAAACCTACAGTTCTGGCCTGTTGTATGTGTAACATTACTTGCTGTATTATATATCTGAACGCAATGACAGAAGCAGCAAAATACCAGTCAGGCGGCACACTATGCTAAGCACAGATTTGTACCTTAGGTGTTTTATGCTACGCGCATAATTACATTGAACACCCCCTTTGGAGAGACCCCTCAGTTTTGTCATCCCACTTAAAGCCCTGGAAACAACACCATGTCACAGACACCTCAGGGCCTGGCACTGTGCATCATGCATGACTCATGACTTCCAAGGTTTCAGATTGACTATGTGCAGGGGTATCTTAAATGCCTCCCTTTGCTTTAGGAACTACAGCGAGGGGTGAGTTCCTGATGAGTCTCTTCTGTCTGCAACTCTGCGTACAAAGGCTCAGCTCACAATTATTGTGAAAAGGTGGGTGAGAGAGTAAGTGAAGGGATGGCTGGATGGATCAGTGAAAGGGTGAATGGATGAATGAAAGGGTTAATGGATGTATGATGAGAGAGAATGGGTGGATGGATGAGTGAAATGATGGATGGATTGATTAATTGATAAGTGAAAGTGTGAATGGATGAACAGATGTGTGAAAGGGTGGCCGTAAGGATTGATGAGTGAGTGAAAGGGAGGGTACATGGGCAAAAGATTGGATAGATGAGTGAAGGAGTGAAACGATGGATGAGAGAAAAGATGGATGGATGATTGAAAGGATGGATGAGTGATAGGGTCAATGGATGTATGCATGAGTGGATGAGTAGATGGATAGTTGGGTGGATGGAAGGAAGGATGGATGGCTAAGTAAAAGGGTCGATGGAGAGAGAAAGGGAGAATGGATGGCTGAAAGGGTGAATAGGTGGAAGGATGAGTGACTGGGTGGATGGATAAGAAAGTGAAAGGATGGCTGGATGGGTGAGAGGGCAAATGGCTAGATGGATGAGTGAAGAGATGGATTGGGTGAAAGGGTGGATGGAGAGAAAAAGTGAGGATGGATGTGTGGATGACTGAAAGGGTGAATGTGTCTAAGGGTGAGTGACTGGGTGGATGGATGAGTAAGTGAAAGGGTGGCTTGATGGGTGAAAGGGTAAATGGATGGATGAGTGAATGGATGGATGGGTGGAAGAGTGGATGAATGGGTGGATAATGGGTGGATGATAATAAAAATAAAAATTGCTATAAATGTAAGATAATTTTGTTCTTGACACCGTATGAGTTTTGAAGTAAAACTTATATCCCCACACAATGTATACTAATAAATGTTATGCACTTTTTTTAGAAAGAAGATGTTTTTAATATAGTCCTGAGGAAGGTGTCCTAAACATCGAAGCACCGAAACGCGTCAACAAAATTGTTTTTTTAACAGATGATTGTATATTTATGTGCTAAGAATCATTTTTTGTGACTTATGAATATATATGTATGAATTTTTTATGTGTAAGAAAATGTTTACATTGAGTCCACTGATGAAACTTTTTTAAATAAAATTGTTTGAATACATTTTAAGTTATAATTTGATTTATGTGCAATATTTGATTAGTTGGGGATACAATTGATTCAAGAAGGTTTCATTGTTTACAAATTATACTGATGTTTTAAGTTGTAATACACAGAAAGGAAGTTCCTTTTCTTGTTGCTGTATATCAGAGGCAGACTGAAGGGGTGAAGTGAATGATCTACAAGTTTGGCTATAATAAGATCTGTTTGTGGGACCATTTCATGCTTTTGAGACGTTTTGCTTGAAACAGTCTCATTGGTTTGTAGAGAGTGTGTGTGCCCCCGGTTAGCAGAGATACTGACAATTCTGTAAACAATCAATAAGATTGTCAAGATGTGACATTAAAGCCAAATAGCAGGAGCAAGTATATGAATAAGTTTATGCACTAACACTTCGATATGATGTTTGAAAATACCCCTAATAACCCCTTTGGGGATCTGACATAGTAACACATCATTGGTGGTTTTCTCCTGGATGATAATGACAATATTAATGAACTTATTTTGAGTAACCCATGAATGGGAGGTAAAACATAATTTATACAAGTAGGTTTTGACTCTGTGTATAGATATGGTTTTGTTTGTTGATTGGAAAACACGATGAAGAGCAATAGGATGTGAGGACAGACGGAACACCATAGAAAATGATGGATTGCTGTGCTTCTCTCCTGTTTAGAATGGTGCCTCCTTTCCCCTGAGCTGTTTTCAGGTGGGGCGAGATAGTCTCCTCAGAAACTAGAGGTAAGAATAAGTGACTTATGCCCAAAGATAAAGTATGATCGATGCTAATGTTACTGCCACTATGTCTATAGTATTGAGAACACTTTATTTATTTTGATATTGACACGAATATAGCAATTTTTTTCCTATTTTACAGATACCTCAAGGTATACATGTTTCTTTGAGGAAGGATTGTACGCACCATAATACAGGTGAACCGGTTGTATCTCTTCCAACTGTTTCAAGTGTACTTGCTTCAATTATATCAATTTTTATAATATATCACGATTTTCACTTATTGCAGTAGCAAAAGATTTTTTGTTTTGCAGGTCCTGAAGAAGGCACAGGACATATCGTTGTCCACATGTGCTGAAACATGTTGACCAGTTAGTAATTATAGACAGCTATTTGTTAAAACTGTCTTTTGCACTGTTTTTAGTTTGGGTCACGTGGACAATAATAAATATTGGGTCTGTCACAATTAAATTTTAATCTCACATATCACTGTTGCACTGCATACACTTCCCACACACTCCACTGCTCTCATCTAGTAATTCAGATAGTTATCTTCTTTTTGTAAAGAAAACATCCTCAGGCTCCTCCCCCATTATAATGGAGTTGTAGCCCTTAGAGTCACTTGGTTGACTTCCAGAGGAGACCAAGATGATGAAGCATGTCACCATGTTGGTGAGTGATTGGAATCCGGGAATTTAATGATTGATTCCTGATTTTTTTGATATTCAGATATCGCTGTGTGGTGTTCAAAAGGAATTTATAGTGTTCTCTATCTCTTTCTAGACCCATGGATATTTTAGGTTTGTACGGACCATAGGAACCTCCTTGAAATTGCATGGTACATGTAAAATGATTAGACAATTGGTTGAATTGCAAACTTTCAGAATTGTTTTAGGTTTGGATCTAAAGTAGGATATTCTTTCCAAATGCCTCAATTGCCATGTGTTAAATCTTGTGATTCAGGTGAAGTAGAGTAAAGGAGACAATAGTTACTTCAAGTCAAAGACTTGCTAAATGTAGGTATGTAACTGAATAACAGCATAGTTAGGTATAAACATAGACAGTTGAAAACTAATACTATACCGATTGTGTGTTTGTGCCTCCATATTGTAGGTATTCTGGTCTTCAATCTATACAGATCCATTGAACAACAATATCGGGCATTTGAGAGCAGATAGGGTAGTACCTTATGAAAGGGTAAAGTAGGAAGATTTGATGTGCATTGTTGATTGACATTTATCATACCAGGGTTCTTGTGCCTCATCCTAAAATAATTTTTCTCATCAAATACGTATTATTACGTCATTGTTAAATAATCAGAGTCACAAGTACTGACCTCAACCAACTGTAAATGTAAATGTATAGGCATTTATATAGCGCACTACTTACCCGTAGGGTCCCAAGGCGCTTCGACCGCTGCGAAACCCTTCCTGGCTTCCCTGAGAGATGGTCCCTTAATGGGTATCTCCAGGGTGAGACCAGGCATCCCCGGCGGTCTGGTGGGGCCGTTAGTGAAGATGAGGCAAGCTAATGCCCAGAGTTGCCGAGTGTGATCGCTGATCAGAGTGGGCACCGAGGCGAGAGAATTATCGAGTCCGCTGACCCTGGTCCAGAAACCTGCCGCGCCGGGAATCGAACCCTGGTCCCGGGCCGTCCTCTGCTCTCGGGTCTGCCGCCTCTAACCAGTGAGCCACACTACTTCAACTGTCTTCATCCTAGTGACAATGACATTGTTCTTTCTCTTTCTTATCCCATTCCCCTTTCCCCCACCTGTGTGACTGGCTCTTTTTCCGTTTGCATAGACTCAGAGAGGTACCACATTCCTGCAGGATTCAACTGGAACACAAGGTTAGTACTACAAGCTCTGACACCTCCATCCCATTCCCTGTATTCACATTCCCAGCATTTCAACACTTTTTAAAAGAACATGTGTCCTCTGAAGGGGCATGTGTTGTTTTTTAAATAATGCTGACTTCCTAGGAAGACATTGAAAGTGATAATTCGATGAATTATTGTCTTTCCCCAGAAGGACGCCTAACACGATTCCCAAAGTGGAAGCTCTTTCACAGGCACAGCTATCCTTTGCAAAACAATTACTACACAAACTTAGGAATTGTTAACAGTGGCGGCTCACACAGGTAAAGATGTGGGGCAGTGAGGCAAGGCCGGTTGGTGGGGTAGTGGAGTTTGACATACGACAGGAAAGATTAAAGTAATAAAAGAAAGAAAAGAAATCACTTACATTGTGCTCGCCGCATTGCTGAGCCGCCACTGATTGTTAACTGTTCCACACCAATATCGGTCACAAACCAATGATAAATTCCACTGTCACATGCAACTATTTTGGGGCACCTCTTCCATTCCACTTCAATTTAGAATGGATTACAAAGGATCTTTCACGGGAAACAACCTTTACTTCGCGGTCATTAGACCGCTATGCCTTTCCAAGGCTGTTGCTACAATGACCACGTTGTTACAATGCAGTGCCATTACTACACAAGTCATTACATCGACTTGCAGAAGATGGCTCTCTTACATACGGAATAGTATAATTTACTATTCCAAAACCTTCCCTACTGTTGCGTAGGCTTGAGTTGGAATAGTCAATGATACATTCCTAATGTTACGGCGCCATCTACTGCAAGTTGATGTAATGACTTGCATACTAATGGCATCGCATTGTAATAACAAAGTCGTTGCAATGACCGCGTTGTTACATACTGCATAGTAAAAGCACGCATTGTAACATGCTATATTCTTCTTTTACACATCAGAATGACTTTCCCAGCTCAGAAAAGGCGTGTTGTTCAAAACAAAATATAATTTGTAGCAATCACAACGTCTGTGTTTTGCGATTTCCAGGCTCTGCAACCACAAAAGTGAGATCTATATTGCTTCTAGTTGTTTGTGAATATAAAATGCATTTTGCCTAAGCTCAACTAAGAGCTTAAAAATAGTCACCACATATTTGGCTTGAAATGTTGTTACTTTATAATGTTCTCAAACTACGCCAAGGCCAGGTGGGAAGAGATGTTCATTCTGATTGACACTAGCAGTAACCCCTTTCCTTTCAGTTTGGAAGGTAAGGACCGAGCTGAGGTCTGAATCAGATGGGAGCTGAGATGGGAACTAAGCTTAGATATTTCCTTTGAGGCTTGGTGGCAGTAACTTGGCAGGCTAAGGGTTGAGTTACCATATTAGGAGTATTCAGCACATATGAATATTGGGGACACCAATGTGGATTCTATGATGCAGGTACTCAACCCAGTTTTGTCTGAAAGCATAGGAATTTGATCACACTGAAATGAAATGCACACTGTAGACCTTGGAAAATTTTGTTCAATTCTTTTAGGGGTTATCACCATTAGGATGATGGTTTTACTAACTAAATTACCTTGCGTGACCATCCTGAGGAGTAGGGAAGACTTCCCTGTGTGCACAAAGGGATTCCTGCTAGCTGACTGAGGCCACGGAGACATTTGCTTCCAGCATTGCCTTACATTTTGCTTCGTTGTGGCTTTCTCCAGAAGTAGTGGTAGTTGTTTCCACCTCAGGAAAAGATACGGTAAACAGACAAAACATGCAATTTCGGTGCAATAAATATTGAGTCTGTACACTCCAGGGCCAAAACTAGAACAGGAGAGACTTACTGCACTTGCTAAATATCGCACTCCAGGGCATCAGTATTTACTGCTACAGCTAATACCACCACAATTCTGACATACTAAAAACCAGGACCGACTTATGTGTGTAATTATGATTGAGAGGTTCCACTTCCCATAGTTCAGTCCCTGTTGGAGGTATAGTCTTTATTATATGATTTTTCATGATGAATTGGGCTGGAGACACTAGAGACAGAGCAAATGTCAGTGATGAAATTCAGCAACAGTAATGCAATCCCCTAGTCAGAATTGTTTTGGGTAAAAGGTGATAGCTGATGTTAAATGAAGCGGATCACAATTTATAGTTAGGCATTACTAACAAAATAAAATGAAGACTAAATCCTACTGAAACCGGTTCAATTTCACATGGATGGATGCCTACTTGGCCTGTTTGTTGGCCGTAGCTACACGATTCAGCCTTTAACCCCTTGCATGCTCATGACGGAACCATTCCGGCACGAGCATCGGTGGTGCTGTGCTGGTGACGGAATGGTCCGTCATGACCCGGCCGCGGCTCCTGCGCGGCGCTGATTTCGCACCTGCGCGGAGCCGATTTTACACCTGCGCTGAGCGTTCCATTGAGCGGGTGGTGTCGTGATGGAACCATTCCGTCACAAGCACAGCGCCACCCCGGCTCATGACGGAGTGGTTCCGTCACGAGCATGGCAGCGCCGTGTGGCCCCCCTTCCCTCCTAGCACCGCAGTGGAATTACCGCTGCGGCCAAGGGGTTAAATGAAACTGGGGTCATTTAACATTTCCAGGCCGCTGAACTGGTGAAAGCCGGCCTCAAACAACCATGTTAGCTGCTCACTGTACTTATTGTTTGGGGTATTGCTGGGAATATTTGATACAAGTTCTCCTCCCAGCCTGGCAAGAGCACTTTCATCAGAAATGTAATTTCAAAAGGGCCACCATCTTATCTCAGAGTTTCCAGTGTTTCATTTGTTCTACCAAAAAGAAACCAGGACTAAAAAATAAATGGCAATGATGCTAAGAAATTTTTCCTTGTGCATGGTATGCCTTGATGATTTTACCTGCCCAAGACTGTTGTTGCTTATATGGAAATATGAGCATGGGAACAATTTATGTGGGATAGGTCTCCTGAAGCTCACAGACTGGTGGCACTTTAGCAGAGGTTGGCTATTCTAATATTTTTGACATCAAAGAGCCTAGGCTCTTGTTACAATAAAGATCATATGTTACATATGTAACTGTTGTGGATAACGTTTGACTGGTCTCAAAATATTAGAGTAAGGATGATTTGTTCCTGATATGTGTCAGGTATAGTCTTCTGAATCTTTTGCATAAGTGGCTGTGAGGATAACAGAGTAGTTGCCCATCATAGAGTGTGGACACCTGTTCTCAAGAAAAAGTTATAATACCATTGTGTTGGCTTTTAGCAGGTCATTTTGGGAAGTTTTTAAAGATGCTGGGGGGCGTTCCCAGGAGCTTAGTGGTAAGAATGTCTGTTATAGCAAAGCTCTGACCTAATGACTCGTTGTAGAAATTTCAAGTATCTCATTGACATCTGTACAGACTAAGGGGCAGTGTGATCCATGCTTGATAATATTCCTGGAGTCTGTTTCAGGTGCTTTTCTATTTAATCAAATAGAAGTTATGGAGCTGCTCTTTTATATCCCTTTTTGATGTGTCTAGTGTGCCTGGGGCATCTGTTGCATTTATTATATATACATTCACTGGAAAAAACATAGGTTTCAAGCAGGTTATAGTTAGGAATTATCATTTAAAAAACCTTTGAAATTCACTGAAAAAACAAGAGCCTCTCCTCATAGCAGGTGCTGGATATGGGCTATGGGTTGGATATTTTCTGTGATGCAGATGCAAGCGCATCCACCGCACAAAAGTCTTCAAGGAATAAATCAGAACCTGCACAGAATGATGTCAAAAAACCTCTCCATGAACTAGAGAAACTCTGCAAAAATGAGGTCTCTAAATGGTGGGAATGCAAGTTGTTAAAAAGATACGTGGATGTGGGGCGTGTGCCTAGAGGCCTAAGGAAACTCGTTGCACCAACATATGAGAATTCTGATACCGCAATGCTTTGAGACTGGGCCGATAACAGTGCCCAGTCTTCCCAAAACATGCTCAATACCCTGATAAAATATGCGGCGAGTGACAGGGAAAAACTACTAGAAGGCATAACTGAAATTATAAAGGAGTTGGAATCTCGTGAGAATCAAGAGGATATTCAAAAAAGCATGAAGGAAATCCAAGCATGAGTAATTAAACACGAGGATGGCATAAAAGAAAGAAAGGCAATAAAGTTCCAGAGATATAGGAATGATTATTTGAATGGGAGAATCTATACTTTCGCAAGGAAGTCTGAAAATATACGACGCCAACAACTCTCAGACATGGCAGTAGCCACTAACAAAACAGTGGGACAAAGCGAATCTGAATGGAGTTCGGAGATAGAGTCGGACCTATAGAGTAATGTGAGTGGGAACCCCAGGCGCAAGGCACCAACACCAGTGCAAGAATTTTCTTTTTTATGGATGGACCGAATGCTATGCTTACGTCCACGGTCACAGGGCCAAGACTATGTAAAAGGAAAGTCACAGAACCCAAATCAACAAAGAGCAGACGCAGAAAGAACGGACGCTGGGGACGCCACAGGGACAAAAACAGGAGCCACAAAGAAACAATACAGGAGAAACAAATGCAGATAACTGATGATATGATATGATATGATAAAAGGGATTTATATAGCGCTTGTTCACCAACGGTTTCTAGGCCCTGAGGTAGGGAGGCGTGAGCAGAGGGGAAGGTGTGAGTTATTGATCATAGGCCTCGGAGAACAGCCAGGTTTTGAGGGATTTACTGAACATGGGGTAGGACTCTATTAGACGTAGTGAGGGTGGCAGTGAGTTCCAGAACTGGGGAAGGAACGTGAATCTCATCCCCCTCGTGTTTCTCGTGATGAAAGGGCTCTGTTGGTCAGGCAACCAATCTTGAAGAGGGAACGTTGCGCCACAGGGAGCCAGTGAAGGCCTTTGAGAAGAAGTTTGGCTTGGTCCGACTTGGGTAGGCCGTGTATAAGTCTGGCCGCCTGGTTCTGAACCAGCTGAAGCCTCTGCAGCTGATAGGCGGGAATCCCGGCATACAAAGAATTTGAATAGTCGATTTGTGATATTACTAAGGCCAAGATAACCTGAACCAGGGCCTCGAAAGAGAGGAATTTGCTGATTTTTCTAATCCTGCGCAAGTGAAAGAAGCAGGATGAGACTACGGAGTTAACTTGGGTCTTTAGAGTAAGGTCGCTGCTAATGGAGACCCCAAGGCTTTTGACTGTTTCAGTAGGGGTAGGTGGAAGCCCCAGGGTGGGTGGCCAGAAGCTAGGGTTCTAGGGGTTTGATGAGGGCCTGGTTAGTACTAGTTCAGTCTTGTCAGGATTTAATTTGAGTTGACTTGTGTTCATCCAGGTTCGAATGAACAGCAAGGTGGACTGAAAGGATTCGATTGCAGGAGGAGAGGGATTGATGGTGAAGACGAGCTGAATGTTATCAGCGTAGTTGAAGATGGCTACGTCCCTCTTCCGTAGATCTGATATTAATGGCCGGTTGTAAAGGTTAAATAGGAGTGGGGAAAGAGAAGAACCCTGGGGGACACCACAAGTAAGTTCCTTTTTTTCGACATGAAGTCGGATAAGCGGACGGCTTGATGACGATTACTGAGAAAGGAGGAAATCCATTTTAAAGGGATACCATGGATGCCAGCGCCTTTGACACGTTCGACCAGAAGTTTGTGGTCGACCGTGTCGAAGGCAGCCGACAGATCCAGGAGGACGAGTGCCTGCGAGATGTTATGGTCCGCATCGCGTCTCCACTCATCGTGGACTGCTAGTAAGATGGGTTCTGTGGAATGCTCAGGTCTAAAACCTGCCTGGTGAGGGTCCAGGTAGTGTGATTATTCCACGAATGTGCTAAGGCAACTTGTGACATATGCCTCCAGGATTTTACCCAAAAAAGGTAAGAGAGAGATGGGTCGGAAGTTGCTAGGTATGGACGGATCTGCCCCTGGTTTCCTCAAGATGGGTCTTACTTCCGTCATTTTGAAGCAATTGGGGACAATCCCTGAGGATAGGGAGTTATTGAGAAGAGACAAAGGAGTTTCTGGTAGCTGGATAAAGATCTCCCGAGCAATGTGGGGGGGCAGCTATCTGTGGGGGAACCGGAAGTGAATTTTTTAAGGAGAGAGAAAAAGATCTCTTGTGTGATGTGCAGCAAAAAGTCAAATGAGGATGGATTATGATGTATCTGAACGGGCTCCGGGGGGGGGAATGGTCTTGGGATACTGGCTTTAATCATGGCAATTTTATCAAAGAAGTAGGTATTGAGGGAGTCACAGAGCTGTTGGGAGGGGGCTGGTTTGGTGGTGATCCGATCAGGTTTGACAAGTTCGTCCACAATGGAAAATATTTCCTTTGGTTTGTTGTCGGTGCGTAGAATTGTTTGCGAAAAATATTTGTTTTTTGCCTTCAGAATAGCAGCTTTATATTCCTGCAAAGCCGTTATGAAGGAGAGTTTCAACATGGGGCAATAGTTCTGTCTCCACTTTTGCTCTGATTGGGGCAGGGACAGTATCATCTCTTTCAGGTGTTGGGTGAACCAGCGATGTACGTCATGGGGTCTTTTATGATTTACGTTCCTGAGTGGAGCAAGGTATCTCTGCCAGTGGCCAGCCAGGCATTGAGATTTTCGGCCTGAGCATTAAGAGAGGGAAGGAGGTCGTGGGGTAGGGGGCAGGGGGGTGTAGCGGTGGCTAGGAAGGAACAGAGTTCGGCTATGTTGACTCGGCTCCGATTCCTTACCTTACTAATCCCTGAGTGAGGGGTTTTGACAAAGGGGGGAATGGGGAGGGAAAAGGCGATAAGGAAATGATCTGACCAGGTGCATGGTATGATCTGTAGGTTTAGGATCTCCATATTAGCAGACCAGACCTGGTCAAGAATATGCCCTTTAGTGTGGGTGGCCAGCTTAATATGCTGTGAGAGATTCATCCCACTGAGTAGCTCTGTGAAGGCTACCGACGTTGGGCACTCGCGAGTGTCGCCTGGCCAAAAGTTAAAATCGCCGATAACAAGAAGTCTGGCGTGATTAATGGCAAGTTCAGCTATAATGTTTCCAAAAGCTTGAGAAAAGGTAGGCATGTAAACGGGGGGTCTGTAAGTTACCACACACACAATTGGGGAATTCGGAGAGTGAAGCTTAAGCAGAAGGCAGTCTACCTGAGGAATTCCGGAGGAGGAAAGGGACATAAATCTATGGGTTTTCAGGATTATGGCAGCAACTCCACCCCCGGCTTTTGTCGCAGATCTGTTGGCGTAAAGGGCATAGTAGTCATTGGGGATGGCCGCCAACATATCTGGGGAGGAATCGTCATGTAACCAAGTCTCGGTGAGAAACAAGATGTCAGGTTTGTGGGAATCGAACAAGAAGAAGATCTCTAATTGGTGCTTGACCATGGATCGAGTGTTGAGGTACCAGATGGCCAAGTTTTCGCGTGTCTGTGTTGTCCGAGCGGGTGGGGCTGTGGGGAGAAAGTCTCTATGGATTTTAGACCAGTGGGCGAAGGTCAGGTGGGGGGGTGATGGCGTGTGTAGCCGTGGCTTTATGTACAAATAGTCCATTTGCCTTCAAAGTATTGCTGGTGTGTGGGGATATAGCCTGGCGTACCCGTAATGACATATTTACAACAAGGGGTGGTGAGGGACAGAGTCTCTGAATTAAGCAGAAAGCTCTCACCCAGTCAAGAGATCAGGGCTAGATCCAACACCGTTTTTTAGCTCACTGCACCATCCCAGTTTCAGAACCTGGCTGTATGCAAATTAGTCTGTTCCTGTCCCAGTGCATGATGGGAACAGGGCAAGCCAAACTACAAAAGCCAATTCTTACACTGGGAAGGAAAAAAGCTCCCGGGGACCGGTTTCTGGCATTACAGCCGTCTTCGGCCCGGTTTGCTTGAATCCTGATGGTGCAATGAGCAAGGGTCTCACATCTGAGAATACCCTTCCACGCTTAGGGTGGACAAAAATATTTACAACAAGGGGTGGTGAGGGACAGAGTCTCTGAATTAGGCAGAAAGCTCTCACCCAGTCAAGAGATCAGGGCTAGATCCAACACCGTTTTTTAGCTCACTGCACCATCCCAGTTTCAGAACCTGGCTGTATGCAAATTAGTCTGTTCCTGTCCCAGTGCATGATGGGAACAGGGCAAGCCAAACTACAAAAGCCAATTCTTACACTGGGAAGGAAAAAAGCTCCCGGGGACCGGTTTCTGGCATTACAGCCGTCTTCGGCCCGGTTTGCTTGAATCCTGATGGTGCAATGAGCAAGGGTCTCACATCTGAGAATACCCTTCCATGCTTAGGGTGGACAAAAATATTTACAACAAGGGGTGGTGAGGGACAGAGTCTCTGAATTAAGCAGAAAGCTCTCACCCAGTCAAGAGATCAGGGCTAGATCCAACACCGTTTTTTAGCTCACTGCACCATCCCAGTTTCAGAACCTGGCTGTATGCAAATTAGTCTGTTCCTGTCCCCGTGCATGATGGGAACAGGGCAAGCCAAACTACAAAAGCCAATTCTTACACTGGGAAGGAAAAAAGCTCCCGGGGACCGGTTTCTGGCATTACAGCCGTCTTCGGCCCGGTTTGCTTGAATCCTGATGGTGCAATGAGCAAGGGTCTCACATCTGAGAATACCCTTCCACGCTTAGGGTGGACAAAAATATTTACAACAAGGGGTGGTGAGGGACAGAGTCTCTGAATTAAGCAGAAAGCTCTCACCCAGTCAAGAGATCAGGGCTAGATCCAACACCGTTTTTTAGCTCACTGCACCATCCCAGTTTCAGAACCTGGCTGTATGCAAATTAGTCTGTTCCTGTCCCAGTGCATGATGGGAACAGGGCAAGCCAAACTACAAAAGCCAATTCTTACACTGGGAAGGAAAAAAGCTCCCGGGGACCGGTTTCTGGCATTACAGCCGTCTTCGGCCCGGTTTGCTTGAATCCTGATGGTGCAATGAGCAAGGGTCTCACATCTGAGAATACCCTTCCACGCTTAGGGTGGACAAAAATATTTACAACAAGGGGTGGTGAGGGACAGAGTCTCTGAATTAAGCAGAAAGCTCTCACCCAGTCAAGAGATCAGGGCTAGATCCAACACCGTTGTTTAGCTCACTGCACCATCCCAGTTTCAGAACCTGGCTGTATGCAAATTAGTCTGTTCCTGTCCCAGTGCATGATGGGAACAGGGCAAGCCAAACTACAAAAGCCAATTCTTACACTGGGAAGGAAAAAAGCTCCCGGGGACCGGTTTCTGGCATTACAGCCGTCTTCGGCCCGGTTTGCTTGAATCCTGATGGTGCAATGAGCAAGGGTCTCACATCTGAGAATACCCTTCCACGCTTAGGGTGGACAAAAATATTTACAACAAGGGGTGGTGAGGGACAGAGTCTCTGAATTAAGCAGAAAGCTCTCCCCCAGTCAAGAGATCAGGGCTAGATCCAACACCGTTTTTTAGCTCACTGCACCATCCCAGTTTCAGAACCTGGCTGTATGCAAATTAGTCTGTTCCTGTCCCAGTGCATGATGGGAACAGGGCAAGCCAAACTACAAAAGCCAATTCTTACACTGGGAAGGAAAAAAGCTCCCGGGGACCGGTTTCTGGCATTACAGCCGTCTTCGGCCCGGTTTGCTTGAATCCTGATGGTGCAATGAGCAAGGGTCTCACATCTGAGAATACCCTTCCATGCTTAGGGTGGACAAAAATATTTACAACAAGGGGTGGTGAGGGACAGATTCTCTGAATTAAGCAGAAAGCTCTCACCCAGTCAAGAGATCAGGGCTAGATCCAACACCGTTTTTTAGCTCACTGCACCATCCCAGTTTCAGAACCTGGCTGTATGCAAATTAGTCTGTTCCTGTCCCAGTGCATGATGGGAACAGGGCAAGCCAAACTACAAAAGCCAATTCTTACACTGGGAAGGAAAAAAGCTCCCGGGGACCGGTTTCTGGCATTACAGCCGTCTTCGGCCCGGTTTGCTTGAATCCTGATGGTGCAATGAGCAAGGGTCTCACATCTGAGAATACCCTTCCACGCTTAGGGTGGACAAAAATATTTACAACAAGGGGTGGTGAGGGACAGAGTCTCTGAATTAAGCAGAAAGCTCTCACCCAGTCAAGAGATCAGGGCTAGATCCAACACCGTTTTTTAGCTCACTGCACCATCCCAGTTTCAGAACCTGGCTGTATGCAAATTAGTCTGTTCCTGTCCCAGTGCATGATGGGAACAGGGCAAGCCAAACTACAAAAGCCAATTCTTACACTGGGAAGGAAAAAAGCTCCCGGGGACCGGTTTCTGGCATTACAGCCGTCTTCGGCCCGGTTTGCTTGAATCCTGATGGTGCAATGAGCAAGGGTCTCACATCTGAGAATACCCTTCCACGCTTAGGGTGGACAAAAATATTTACAACAAGGGGTGGTGAGGGACAGAGTCTCTGAATTAAGCAGAAAGCTCTCACCCAGTCAAGAGATCAGGGCTAGATCCAACACCGTTTTTTAGCTCACTGCACCATCCCAGTTTCAGAACCTGGCTGTATGCAAATTAGTCTGTTCCTGTCCCAGTGCATGATGGGAACAGGGCAAGCCAAACTACAAAAGCCAATTCTTACACTGGGAAGGAAAAAAGCTCCCGGGGACTGTGTTGTCCGAGCGGGTGGGGCTGTGGGGAGAAAGTCTCTATGGATTTTAGACCAGTGGGCGAAGGTCAGGTGGGGGGGTGATGGCGTGTGTAGCCGTGGCTTTATGTACAAATAGTCCATTTGCCTTCAAAGTATTGCTGGTGTGTGGGGATATAGCCTGGCGTACCCGTAATGACAGCAATTTTGATCAGGGGTAGTACCGGGGAATTTGGGCATAGTGCATGGTCCCTGGCCCCGGTCGGTCGTGGACTCCTCAAAACAGTAACATTGATAACACAGTCATAAACCTATCAGACATGGAACTCAGCCATAAAGAAAATTAAATGTTGTATTTGGGACTTATGTATTGCACCAAAACAAACTTTGATTATGCACAGACTAGGATCGATTTGTTCCAATTCGTGCGGAAACTAAAATGACAAAAATATGTCATCAATAATCAAAGGAAGACCACTGAATCCAATGTTGAGAGCGAGGCAGCAGGCCCACTAACAACCAATGATATGAACCTACTTAGAGGCCCAATAACCCTGGACCCAGATGAGATGGTGAGCCAGATATCACCAGGGGATGCTGCAAGTAGATCAGGACTTAACATTTACCAATCGGTACACACGTCTTTCAAACCCAAATCAGTGTTCATGCCACTACTACCCAAAGATGGTCTGGATTTATTTTCAGATAATGTAATTAAGGATCTCAAAAACCTCTCACTGACCAGCACACAAAATTTCCCCACCAAAAACCACAACCAAAGATTGAATACAACATCCTTTTCACCAAAATCAAAGCCCGACCTGACATCGTAGTGAGATGGTCAGATAAAGGGGGAAACATAGTGCTGTGCCCGCTGGCAATGTACAACCAAGAAGCACAATCCCAACTACAGGATTACAATTGTGCAACCGCATCAGCCCAACAAACATCGCAGGAATTAAAGAAAGATACCATACTGAGCTATACAGATGGAAAGGAATGGGGCTCATTAGCAAACCAGAGTTTGATTTCCTCAAAAATGACTATCCCATCACTCCACAACTATATCTGATACCAAAAGTGCATAAGAACGCACAACAACCACCAGGCAGACTGATAATATTGGCAATAAGAACCCTCTTCTTAAATACCAGCATTTTCATTTACTCTTTTCTACAGCCATATGTCCAAGAATTACCTGCCTTCATAAAAGACACTGGAGATTTCCTTACAAAAATATATGACGTTGACTGGAATGAGAACTATGTATTTATGACCCTAGATGTACAATCGTTATATACCAGCATTAGACACACCGATGGCGTACGAGCTATACAACATTACCTAGGGCAAAGGCTGATCACATTACATCAGCATACCTGCATGCTGCTGGAAATGACAGAATGGTGCCTCACTAATAACACTTTCATTTTCAATAGGCTCCACTACAAACAAATGCAGGGTTCGGCCATGGGTACTTGCTTCTCCCCCAGCTATGCGAACCTGCACATGAGCTGGTGGGAGGAGCAAGTACTTAGGGTCACACAACATCAAGCCATGACAGACAATGTAATCATTTACAATAGATACATAGACAACATATTTATATTGTGGAAGGGGACAAATGAAAGCGCTTTGAAATTTGCACTGAAATAAATAACAATAGCCTAAATCTCACTTTCACCAATACCATCAGCCCAACGTCCATCCAATTTCTAGACCTGGAACTGTTTGTGGCAAACAATAAAATACACTCTCGCACTTACAGGAAACTCACAGAAGGCAATGCAATATTACACGCCCAGAGTTTCCACCTGACTAAACTTAAGCAATCAATACCTTGTGCTGAATGTCTGAGAATGACCCGAACAGGCAAGTGGATCTGCAAGAGTCAAAAGTGGAACTGTTCACGAGACTCAAAAATAGGGGGTACAACCAAGCCACACTGACTAATATTGAGAAAAAATGTACAACAAGAACAGGAAAGACCTTTTGTTCCCGGAACAAAAAGTCGTCCAAAAACATCAAGTCTAAGCATTCACAGCCCACACTCCAAGGCTAATCACTGGTTATAATAGCTACCGTGCCAATTTACGTAAAATCTTGAAAAGACATTGGCCTCTGGTTCGCAACAACCCAGATGTAGGTCCTCTGTGTGATAAAAGCCTGTCACTCACGTTTAGGAAGGCTAAGTTTATGAGAAGCGAGTTAGTGTGCAATGCACCCACACCCCTAAAAAACACTACTTGGTTCCAATCACAGAAGGGTTTCTACAGATGCTCCAAGTGCAAAGCCTGTAGGCATGGCGTCAACACCCAATCTGTCAGACTTCCATTCAGGCACACACCTTAAAACATCAGGGGCAGCTACTCATGCAAAACGGAGTATGCTGTATATATACTTGAATGCTTGAACGCTTGGTTGGTGGCAGCTACCTAGCACTCTGGGAACCCTGAAATCACTCGTGGTAATAACGCTGTCACTTGAAGATATAGCAGCAGCTCTGGCGCGATTTAGGCGCCAGCGCTCGAAAATCTTTTTATGCTCATTTTTTAACTGTAGTGATATTTTACTTCACTTTACTTACCGACTGTAGTGATTGCATACTTGATACCCGCCCTGGTCCATCGCGGCTTGTGCCGTTTGTGTGGAGGGTGAGGCGAGCTGCCATCTTAGGTGGGGCTGAACCGGATCTAGCGGTCTAGTCCTCCCGGGAGGCAGGCTTTAAAACACTTCCTGTTTCAGAACCTACCGAGAACGCTTGGTTGGTGGCAGCTACCTAGCACTCTGGGAACCCTGAAATCACTCGTGGTAATAACGCTGTCACTTGAAGATATAGCAGCAGCTCTGGCGCGATTTAGGCGCCAGCGCTCGAAAATCTTTTTATGCTCATTTTTTAACTGTAGTGATATTTTACTTCACTTTACTTACCAACTGTAGTGATTGCATACTTGATACCCGCCCTGGTCCATCGCGGCTTGTGCCGTTTGTGCGGAGGGTGAGGCGAGCCGCCATCTTAGGTGGGGCTGGACCGGATCTAGCGGTCTAGTCCTCCCGGGAGGCAGGCTTTATAACCAATGTGTATACAGGAGCGCAGCGGACGAGCGCAGAGGGCGCGACGAATGCGCGCCGAAGTCGCGCATAAGTCAAGCCCGTCTGCGCCCGTCCGCGGCAGACCGGGGCTCGGGGCCACAACCCCTGGTCAAATACACAAATACTCTTCCTCTGAGTTACTGTTACTCAGACCCCCTATCAGTGCGGGACTCGCCCTTCCTGCTTATGTTCTAAAACGCGCCGCTACATATGGTATTTTGCGACCAGAGTTCGCCATCGCTAAAACTTTAAGGCCAAGCCCTCTAAATTGCTCTCCATCCTCTCCCAACCTAAACATCGATTTTAAATGCTCATATCTTAATACCAGGTCCATGGTTAAGCACCATTTGGACATTTTTCTTTATCTACAAACTGAGCAGCCTGACATTTTATTTCTTACGGAGACTTGGCTGAATGCAGACTCCCTACCCGATATACTGGCAGCGGTTCCTTCCGACTACTACATCTTACATGTGGATAGACCCGCTGACAAAAGGGGCGGGGGGGTCGCTGCGATTATTCGCAAGTCCCATAAAGTCTCCCTTTTACTGTCCTTGGACCTCACATGTTCAGATAATATGATTATCAAAATGGACAACAGTAGCGGCACTCTACTTATGATACTCATATATCGCCACCCTCAAAACATGCCTAGTTTTGCGGCAGCCTTAGCAGAACAGCTTGCTCCCTTAATAATTTCATACAAAAAAAAATTGTGCTGCTAGGCGATCTTAATTTTTGGCTGGATTCGGCCGAGTTAGATACTCAGGCAGCTGCACTGAAAGATGTCCTCCTAGACATGAATCTCATTCAACAGATTCACCTTCCTACTCATGCAAAAGGGCATAGTCTTGACCAAATTTGGTCTCAGAACATTCCTCTGACTATTAACTCCATCATGCCTTGTATTTGGTCTGACCATTTCATGATCAAATTTACCTTGACCTTCGAAAACAGTAGGAAACACCCGATTCAGATAGGAGGCAAAACTAGAATCTGGAAGAACGTTGATATTTCTGCTTTCATTGGCACATTAGCATCTTCCTGTCCTCTTTTAGATCAGGATACTGAAGAAATGGAAGCAGCATTTTCTAGGTGGTTACTTCAGGCAGCTGATGCTTATGCTCCTTGTACCAACTTCCTCGCTCTCGCCCCAATGACGCTCATAGGTGGTTTACACCTCTTTTGAAAAATCTCAAATTAGAAGTCCGTCAAATGGAGCGCAAGTGGCGAACAGCCTACCTAGAAGTAGATAGAGTTAACTATTGTAAAACACGTAAGGACTACCAAAAACTCATCCAGGAACATAAAACTGATTATTTCTCAAAAAAGATCCTTAATGCCCACAACAAATCCAAAGAGTTGTTTAACATTGTCGAGAATCTGAGTGCTAGCGATAGAACGTCTCTCCCGGTAGCTCCTACTCAGGAGCTCTGCAATTCCCTAAACTCATTTTTTTCTGACAAAATTAGCATAATTAAACAAAGCATCCCCATTACTCAATCTCCGCTCCTACTGACTGATACTTTCTACAATACTGCGACCCTAAGTTCGCTCCCCCCTGTTGACAGCACTATGCTACCCAAACTCCTTGCCAAAGTTAAATCAGGTTCCCCTGATGACATCTGCCCCCCTTTTATTTTGAAAGAAATAGGAACCAGTATTCCTGAGGGTATACTTTCTTTATTGAATGGCACGCTCACCCAAAACTTTAAAAAAGCCCTTCTGATTACCTTGCTCAAAAAAGCAGGAGCTAACCCGCAGGACCTGCAAAATTACAGGCCCATATCCCTGCTGCCCTACTGTGCCAAACTTTTGGAGGCTCATGTCTGTAACAGCATCTCCAAATTTTTGGAAGAATCAGAGTATTTTGCACCGAACCAGGCTGGCTTCCGCCCATGTCACTCTACCGAGGCGGTCATTCTTTCAGTGCAGAACACTCTGAGACGGAATGCGGATGAGGGAATACATCAGGCTCTGGTGCTATTGGACCTCTCGGCTGCTTTCGACACGGTCGACTACAACATCTTGGTCGACCGTGTCGAGCAGGCAGGTCTCAGGGGCCTGGCACTGAGCTGGATTCGCTCATTTATTACTGGGCGCACTCAGGCTGTCAGACTGGGACCTTACACTGCCCCCACCATACCTTCTACCTGTGGAGTCCCGCAGGGCTCTTCGCTATCCCCCCTGCTTTTTAATTTATATCTACGTCCCCTTCTGCACTCCCTTAGGAGGGCCAAAGTGACAATTTTCAACTATGCTGACGATTTGCAGCTCATCTTTCCTTTAAACACCAAGGACGCTGTGGTTGAATTTCAAAATACTATGTCCCACATTTTAAACTGGATGAACTGCAGTCACTTGAAACTTAACCCTGGCAAGACCGAATTGGTCTTGCCGGGGCAGAGTGCTCTTAGTTGGAACCCTAGCTTTTGGCCTTCCAGTATGGGAGCCCCCCCCTCCAAGTCCTCCTCAGTCAAGAGTTTGGGGATATATTTCAGCGAGGACCTCTCTCTCAAAAAACAAGTAGGAGCAGTTGTCTCAGCTAGTTTTTTCCAGCTGAAGAAAATCAAGAAAATCGCCAGCTTCTTTTCCCCAGCTGCCCTCACTCAGATTGTCATCTCCCTGGTTCTGTCCAGACTAGATTTTTCCAACAGTCTCTATTTTGGCATTCAAGCTGGAGAGCTAAAACGCCTTCAGCTGGTCCAGAACCAGGCTGCTAGACTCCTCCTGAACCTCTCTAAGAGGCAGTCTGTTAGATCTGGCCTGAAACAGCTACACTGGCTGCCCGTGGAGCAGCGCGTGGCTTTTAAAACAGGGTGTATTTTATTCAGATCTCTGCATGACTCTGGCCCCCTGTTCATCAGAGACATGTTTAAGAAATACACTCCTTCCCGTAACCTCCGGTCTATCCACAAATCCCTTCTGACTGTCCCACCTTATAAGAGGAAACGTCTGGGAGGCAGCTGTTTTGACCATCTTGCAGCTGGTTTCTGGAATTCCCTTTCCCTTCATCTGAAACTGAATGATAACATCCTCAGCTTCAGACATTCCCTGAAAACCTGGCTTTTCACTCAGGCTTATATCTGAGCTGCTCCTCCTCTTCTGTGACTGTTGCGTTCGTTCCTTTCTATAGCGCCATGAAGCCCCCGGGCGTACAAGCGCTCACAAATACCTATTAACATTAACATTAACATTAACAATGCACGTGTGAGATATGTGGGCAGTACCATACACCAGGCTCACGTAAGGATACTACAACACCTCAGGGCAATTGCCAACAATGATCAGACCTATCCTGTGGTGAGACACATAAATTCACATCATGCAGGAAACGCCAAAGACCTTACATTCTTTGTAATAGACAGCCTCCCCAAGAACATTAGGGGCTGGAATCGTCTGTTGGCACTCAGAAGACTGGAGTCGAGATATATCATTCTTCTCGTCTCCAAAATCCCCAATGGGTTAAATGCAGATGAGGTGCCTAATGTGCACCTCTAGCCCTCTGCCGCTTGGCCCGCACAGTCTAAATCCCCCTTTTTTGAAAATATCCAGAGCTCACTTATGATCATTACGTTTTTAAACACGTTTTGACACTAGGATCACATAAGTTTCTTTTGCAATTTTTAGCTTTGCGCAGTGTGAGCAACTGAGGTAGGGGACATCATACTGGCGCACATGGACTCCAGGTAATTAAGGCGGATTGGAAGCCAGGCATCCAAATAAATAGCGATACCGCTACCCACTTGGGTCGCGCAAGCAAGGCAGGTTTACCACTAATAAACACATGGCATTGGCACACTCTAGCAAAAGATGATTTGGCATTAGCGTGGTTTATTTACTGAGTTTGGGACTCACGGCTGACGTATGAGTATAGCTGTGACTACACTTACTCCTGACAGAGGCTTCGCGCTGACATCAAACTCCACCACTTCTTAGGAGATATCATTGTGGGGTTGTCCGCGGTGGAATCTTGATACAAATTAGTTGGGGATGCCGACCAAAGTGCCCATTAAACGTCATATGTACATAATAACATGCACGTTGTAACCATACAAGCCGCCCGCATCAGAGACAGAATCTGTGAGGTTGAATGTAACGTGCACATCAATGATCACTTTATATAGAGCTCACCGTGTGCAAACATATACCGTTATTTTTGCTTTTTTCACTTTCTAGTGTTTATATATAATTTTTTAATTTTTAATTTCCTTGTAAATATGGAAATGTACTGATGAATCAGGTTACAAAATGCATGTAATCGTAGTACAGTTTTGTACTTAATGTAAAGTACAAACAATTGTTAAAAAGCAATAAGAGAGTGACTAGGCAAATAATCTTGTATGTTTTTTAGAGTGGTGTCACAGGGTTGTCATGATGACCAAAACCAGTTCTAGCATGTCAGTCTTGATCTACATAAATGTCACTGTTTTGAGTTCTGATGTAGTGAGCAAGGTGGTCCTGTCCACCTAAACGCGTCTGAGCAAATAATTGGTGAATAAACCTTTTCTTACTTTGAGTATCCACGGAGTCAGCGTCTTCTTTCTGAAGTAAAAGGTTGGACTGGTGTTCGATATATATAGGAGGTTGAAATCAGCTCCATGGAAAAAGGATCAGAAGCCGTTTCCGCTAAACTTAGGGATGAGATGACGGGCAGGCTACGAAAAGAAGAGGACATTATTAAAAAGCGCAAAGCTTTCAAATTTCAGCGCGACAAAGTTGATTATCAGCAGGGGCGCATTTTTACTTTCGCGAACAAAATTTGATGCTATTAAGGCCTCTAAGGGCACTGCTAGCTCGGCCATGTGTTCGGCTTGGGCAAGTAATGTGCCAGCCTCTGGTCCAACATCCTCTGCTTCTGATGTAAGTTCAGTTCCTGATATCGGATTGGATACAAATACAGCGAGATTTGATCCGCGGTTGGGGTTTACAAGGTTCTCTTTAGCGCACTAGGTCACCTGCCTGCGCCAGGACAGGCGAGAAACCTTACAACCTCGCAAACCCAATCAAGCCGCAAACAAAGACACAACAAAAAGCGGCAGCAACGAAGAAAAGCAGGCCATCTCAGAAAAACCCAAAAAGAAGTTTTACCCCAAGAAGAGGTGGAACCAACACAACTAACTACAACCCAAGATAGTAGCAATGTAATCATTGGACATCTTTCTGTTATGAACTTGACTACCATTGCTCTCACCGATGGTGATGTTAATATTCTGTCGCTTGGATTAACATACAGTCCTGCGAGTAACTTCAATTATGCCAAGACAGGAATTGATGTATTTAAATACACGCGCAAATTGAAGTTAAAAAAAAAATTTTTTGAGCAGCAAATATCAACCCAAAACACACGTGGTTGCTTCTACATCTCTATCACCAGGACTGGTTGCCAAAGACGCTGTTTTACTTCAGGATTTGTTATCATTACGCAATGAAGCTCCGGTCATAGGAACTCCGGAGCAATGTTTGTTGTTGGATGCAGCTGGTCATACAGATTTTAAACCTAAATCGACTTTTACCCCTCTAATGTTGTATGACAACATTGACATTTTTCATGATTTAATAACAGCAGAGATCAAGAAACTTCATGTTGCAACTTTGAAGGAAAAACTCCAATATGGGGCTCACAATCACAACTATAATAGGTTGGTAAAGAAATTGCAAGCTGACAGTACCATCATTATTCGCCAGGCTGATAAAGGCGGAAATGTAGTTTTGTGGCCCATTCCCTTTATTTGGAGGAGGCTTACCTCCAACTAAATGATACTCTATGTTATAAACGGTGTCATGTCTACTGTCAGACAAGTTCAATCAGAATATTACACACTTCTGAAAGGTTGGAGAAGTGCTGGCCTTTTAAGCCTGGACGAGATCAAGTTTCTTAAGAAAGACCACCTGGTGATGCCTGTTTTTTACTTGATCCCTAAGGTTCACAAGAATCTTACAAATCCTCCAAGCAGGCCCATTATTTCGGCCAGCAATGGGTTGTTGGAAAATGTGACCATGTAGATTGACTTTTTCCTCCAGGATTTTGTGAAAACCTTGCCATTGTATGTACAAGACTCCGGGGATTTCCCTAGACAACTGGAAAATGTACTTTGGGACTCTGAATGTTGTTAATCACATTAGATGTTTCAGCTCTCTATACAAGTATTTCACACATGGATGGTTTGAGAGCTGTAGAATTCTATCTCGGTAATAGATCGATCCTTCTATATGAACATAACAAGATGTTAATCAGCATGATCTCTTTTTGTCTCCACAACAACTTTTTCTTGTTTAACAATCAACATTTCCAACAAGTCAGGGGTGTAGCCATGGGGCCCTGCTTTTCTCCCAGTTATGCCTGTCTGCACATGGGCTACTGGGAGGAGCAGGTCATACATGGCGCATTCAATGATGTGGTTGTTGAACATGTGGTACATTGGTACCGCTATATTGATGATATTTTTTTAATATGGCGGGGTACCAAACAACAGGCGAGTGATTTCATTGATCGGTTAAACCAGAATGCTTTCAATCTTAATTTCACCTCCACTATCAGTCGGAAGAGAATCTGCTTTCTGGATATGGAGGTAGTGGTTCAGAACAATAATCTGGAGACTGTTTTATACAGGAAGCCCACAGCTGGCAACACTGTGTTGCACGCAAAGAGTCATCACCCAGCGCATCTGATTCACAGTAGTCCCTATGGGGAAATGCTGCGAATCAGATGAATTTGCAGCACGGAGGGCCAGTGCAGGATGGCTCAGGAGGAGAGCAAGGCACGATTTTTGGCCAGGGGTTATACCAAGACCGCAGTAGATGCGGCGATACGGAAGGTTAACTCCATTTCGAGGAAAGAAGTTCTGCTACACAAAAAAATCTAAGATAGCAGAACCAGCCAATTCTAACCCAACAGTAAGGCTGGCAATTTCATTTCGTCCAGGAAAGCGCGCTCTATGAGCAATGCTTTGGTGATGTCTAGCCCTGAAGTGTTGACCAACAGCTCATGGCTCCAGGTTAGCAAGGACTTCAGAAAATGTGCTGTCTGTAAGGCCTGCAAACACGGGGTGAATAAGACTCAATATCCTACACCTTTTTCAGATAACCCCCGTGTTATCCACAAACAGTTGACGTGCAAAACTGAGTTCGCGGTGTATGTGCTGGAGTGTCCGTGTGGCCTGCGGTATGTGGGTAGTACCAAGCTGCAGGTTCACAAACGGATACTCCAGCACATCAAGGCCATCAACTCCAGGGAAACACTGCTTACCCAGTTGCACGCCATTTTAAAGATCTTCATGAAAATCAAAGTCAAATGTTGAAGTACTTTGTTATTGATGCGGTTCCAGCATTGAGGAGGGGTGGAAACCACGAGGCTATTTTACGAGCCCTTGAGACAAGATACACTGTGGAACTCGACAGCAAAACTCCCTCTGGCCTTAACGCCAGTGAGGAGTTTTATACCTGTTTATAGTCACCATTTATTGTCCCACTCTTATCTCCCTATTCTGTCCTGTAGACTCCATGAGTCATTTCCCCATTACTGTATTATCATCTTAAATCCGTGGGAATTTCGGAGCTTCTGGCATCTTTCTCCTAGGACAGTACAGTTGTTCCTTTTTTTAAGACTACTTTATCTGGTTTTATACAGTTTTTTAATATAAGAGAATTGACTCGTTTATATTCAGCACATATCACAGTATCACATCACAGTATTTTGCACTAATGTTACGTATTGTTTATATTATGATGACCGCGTGATTATGCAAAAACTGTTTCTTCATTTCGGGATTACAAGCATGAATTAACCCACTTGGGTTATATTATATAAGGAGGTTTATCAACCATATAACAACTGAATGTGTTATACTTGATTTCTATGACCAAGCTTTAGGCATTTTTTGTGACATTTTGATGAAATTAAGCTTTATTTATTGTGTAAGCTTTTTTGCCGCATGTAATGTATGTATTTATTTATTGATATTTACTCAGGTCTATTTTCTCATTGGAAAGTTTAATGCTTTGATCCGATGGAGAGAAAAAACGTGGAAAAATGTTTTCTATTTCCATCAAGGCGGGTCTTGTTGTTGAACCAATTACGTAACATGTTCTTGAGCACTTAGCACTTTAAAAATCAACTGCTCACTTGCTAGCGTTGCGTGATCCAGGCTTCTGGGCAGGCCGAAACATTATGCTGGTGGCAAAAAAATTGAATAAATAATTTTTCTCACCTGCAAATTGGGTCGGCTCTTGTTTCCTTCTCTGGTGGTGTCCTGAATATTGCGGGATTTCTGGAGTATTGGTGCGAGTTCTCTTTGCAAATATATATACTATATATATATATATATATATATATATATATATATATATATATATATATATATATATATATATATATATATATATATATATATATATATATATATATATATATATATATATATATATATATATATATATCTCCAGACACCAATTTGCGGCGTGCTTAAGCCTCTTGGAATGGCGGGCACTTTGCGGGGTCGCCAACCCCTAAGATTGCTTCACACTCCTGGTACACACGTTCCTTCTCCAAAGATGAAAAGAACCAGAACCGAGGCCCAAATAGTGCTCAGTGCAATAATTTTAATGGCGTAAAGGAAAAAAACACACCCTACGCATTTCGAAGTACTCGGACTTCGAAGCAAGAAGTCCGAGTACTTGGAAACGCGTAGGGTGAAGGAACGTGTGTACCAGGAGTGTGGAGCAATATATATATATATATATATATATATATATATACATATATATTACCTACTGGTGGTCGCCAGTAGATAGTTATAGTTAGGATTATTTTCAATAGAAAATCTCAACATTCTATTGTGAATAACTTTGGCACCGGTTGAGGAATCTGCCTGAAAATTTCCTCAAATTTGCCTTGCGGCGCTCCGGTCCATCCCTGAAAGGTTGGGGGGATACGTCAAGCGGGGGCCGAGATAAAAGGGGGGTATCAAAATGTGTTTTCCCCATGTTAATTTCCATAGGGCGGTCAACCTCACTTTTAGCCCGAACGGCTGAATGGATTTCCACCAAACTTGGCAAAATTGTAGGGACTGGTAGCCCGATGTGCCTTTGCTATGTCTCAAGATATGTGCTCCAGTGGATTTTAAATAATTTAGGTTAAAAAAATATATATATATCTATAAGCGCGCCCCGGTACTCGCTCCGGGGCGCTAACCAGCGCGATACGTGAGTTCGTGCGCGGAAAGCTGATTGGCTCTCGGGTGTCTGTCAACATTCCAAACAGTCCGGAGCGGCCGCCATCTTGTGTCTCGGTAGGATCGAGACACAAGAGGTGGAAAAAACAAACGGGGGAAATGACCATAAGGGGGCAGAGTAGACCCCCCTTGACCCCCTAGGTTTGATGTGGGGCTATAAAGTGCCCCGCGGGGCAAAATAACTTTTTTTTTTCTTGATTTGCGCGGGGGGAGCGCCCAGTACGCGCACCGCGGAGCGTACCGGGAAGCGTTCCATGGGGAAAAAAGAATGATAGAGTTTTTAAAAAATGTAGCCTTTTTTTATAATTTGGAGGTAGTTCTAAAAAGAACAGTTTTTTTCTTCTTTTTGTTGTTTTATATATTTTTTTACGTTTTTTTGAACATTTTGTACTTTTTTTGGCTTTTATGAACTATTTTACATTTTTTTTGTTATTTTTATGGGGAGAAACAAAAAACAGGGAATTGAAAACGGCTAAACTGGAGCAAAAAAAAATCAGGAAAAAATTAAGGGTTTTTGGGGCATTTGTGGTTGTCACCAGCACGGTTGATGAGCGTTATGCTTTACTCACCATAGGTGATGGTCTTACCACAAAAAATACAAGAGATTTTGTATCGCCCAAACTTTGATTGAATGTTTGGGACCATCTCCCTTGTTTCTGGTCCCGATGGAGTGGGTTGCTTTCGTTTGGAGGTGCTGGGTGTAGATTGGGGAGGGTTGCTGGCCAGTTCTATCACCTCTGCCGCAGCATAGTTGTTGGGATGCTTGCGCTGCATGTGTCGAATCATGGTGTTATTACCAAATGAATATTTCTTATTAGGGTTCCCCCTTGAAAGTTCAATGCCACAGATTTTGCAAGTCACCTTTGGCGCATTGACTTTCTTCTTGCCCTCTGGGATGGAAAAAAAACTCCCATACAATGTGCTGCCTTGGCCTGTATGGGGTATTGTCCTCTGGCAGCCACCTCCTCCCCTCCTCCTCCTCCTCCTCCTCCTCCTCTTCTTGACCACCAATGTGATGTTGTGGTGGTCCTCTTGGTGGTGGTGGTGGTGGTGGTGCAGATGCTCCAGCTGCTGCTGCTACTGTAGCCATTATAAATTACAAAATATTACTCTTAGATCTCCAAACAGGTGTTCCTCAGTCAAAGGACAAAGTCAGAATAAGGAAAAAAGGTGGGGGCTTTCATTATTTGGAAAAAAACTGTCCTGAACCAATGAAAAGTGTTATTTTCAGGTCACATGACCCGGGCTTTCATCATTTGGAAACCAAAACTGTTCTGCACCAATAAAAAGTGTTATTTTCAGGTCACATGACCCGACGCGCTTACGCAACGCACCCGCGGGTGCACTCTGAGGCGTGCCACGGACCGCGCCCCCGGGTGAGCTCTGAGGTGCGCCACGGGCCGCGCCACGGGGCACGTCGCGTAAGCGTGTCAGACGCTTACGTTGCGCGATCGTATTCGCTCGAGTGCTTCCGAGTGCCCTTACGCCGTGCGTATCACGCGGACACGGCTACGCGATACGTCACGATGATGTTTTTGTTCGCGGCAATAGCGCTAACGGGACGCTCAATATATAGTATTATATAAATATACAATATAGGATTCATTATAAAAAATATTACATTTCATAGGTTTAAGGCCCTATACATAGTTAGGAATTAGCATTTAAAATACCTATGAAATTCACTGAAAAATCCATAGGTTTCATACCAGTTATAGTTAAGAATTAGCATTTAAAAAACCTATTAAATTCACTGAAAAAACCATAGGTTTCACACCAGTTATAGTTAGCTGGAAATTTTACTGACATAAAACCATAGAAATTCCAACGTTATAGTTAGTTGGACTCACTATAACTTGCGCGCCTGCAATGCACTGCTGATGACGTCACATATTACATCACTCATGACATCGTCAGTGACATCACTCATGACATCACTTTTGACACCATCCTTGTGACAGAGTGACAGACCTCCTTTTAGTGTAATGTAACCCTTGAAACACATATTTAAAAATAGAAACTAACATTTTCAAAAAAATGGAGATACCCATACCTGTTACAACAACCAATTCAGTAATTCCACCATCTATATACACATCCACTCATTCACCAACAGTTCTATATAGTCACTCATACATATACTCACTCAATATATGTGGTGATACATCTATACATCCTGTTATACACTGACAGTCATCCAAAAGTTACTCACACACATACTCACACATGCAAATAAATTATTGAACATCCACTTATTTGCATATACAACTATACACACACTACCTCCTTACTTCTAAGGAAACTTACACATACTTACTCTCTTAAACAATCACTTATAGAAACACATACTTATTTAAACAGGAACTCTTACAATCTCTTACTCTCACATATACTCACTTATATACATCAAAACTCACATACACTAGATTAAAATATATGTCATTACTAAAAAAGACAATAGTGAGACAGTCATTCACTCACTAACACACACATATACACACTAATCCACCCATACAGTCCTGCACATATGCTGTCTTAAAAACACATACAAACAGTGAGTCAGTCACCAACCCATGCAGCCACTTATACACAAAGTGAAACACTGATACATATATTTCAATATTTAAAAGTTACTCGCTAATATATGTATTCAATAAGATACACTTAATAAGGCAGTTAACCAATCAATTTTTTTTTTTAAAAACATCCATTTACACACTTATTTAACCATTTATTCTTCCATAAACCTTTACAAATACATATATAAAACATATTATTTTTTCAGAAAGACACATTCACTGGCTGGAGTCATCAGTGATGTCATGAGTGATGTCACTGACGATGTCATGTGTGATGTAATATGTGACGTCATCAGCAGTGCATTGCAGGCGCGCAAGTTATAGTGAGTCCAACTAACTATAACGTGGGAATTTCTATGGTTTTATGTCAGTAAAATTTCCAGCTAACTATAACTGGTGTGAAACCTATGGTTTTTTCAGTGAATATATATATATATATATACATTCACTGAAAAACCATAGGTCTCAAGCAGGTTATAGTTAGGAATAATCATTTAAAAAACCTTTGAAATTCACTGAAAAAACAAGAGCCTCTCCTCACAGCAGGTGCTGGATATGGGCTATGGGCTGTACTCCAGCTCGAGGGCCCAGCAGAATGATCAAAAAGCCTCTCACCCCAACTCCTCAAATTAACATTAACATTTAACCACTGTAAGAATGTCGAACATGTACTACCTGAATTACATCAAACTCACACCCATGTTTAAAGAGCAATATGTTTTAGAGATTGTAATTATACACTTCCAACATCCAACAAAATCACAATACTCAGCGCCACTACCACTACAACCACCCCCACGGACCTCTCCTTCCTACTACCTAGGAGGCAGCGCAAAACAGTAATACGGACCTTTCCAAAATAATATATCTCCTCAACAGTACACTAGCTCAATCTACAGAGATGTGGCAACCAAGTATGTATAAGGGAAAGAACTTGAACATCCACAATAATGTACTCAACGCTAAGACTACCGGTGAAACACTGTACACAATTCACTATAGAAATCAAAAACTTTTCAGTGTGTAAATATACCATTGATACGAGTAGTGTACTGACTGGTGGACGCAACCATATTACCTCAGACACTAGGGAATATTTCGGTCATGTAGCTGTGATCACCCCCCTCCTTTGAAACAGAAGCAGAGTGGGCTAGTCCAACGTAAACAACGTCAATGTAAGACTATAAATAATTAGTCTACACTTTGGCCGTGATTCACTTCTGCAAAGAGAACAGACTGCGCCGCAGCCAAGGTCCGCACC
The DNA here is from genome assembly GCF_964263255.1 of Lissotriton vulgaris. NCBI lineage: Eukaryota > Metazoa > Chordata > Amphibia > Caudata > Salamandridae > Lissotriton > Lissotriton vulgaris. Next base: position 2,106,908,245 of record NC_141685.1, on the reverse strand, counting down.
CTGCCACGTGGCTGCCGCCATGACCGTGTGCTTCGCTTCCTTGATACAGGCCAATTGCGAACTCAGCGCCACAGCACCGCAGACTTATGTTTGTATCGACTAGTGGTTTCCATCAACACTGCGGACAGCAGGGTTCACAACTTGAATTCAACTTTGGATCTAAATTTTTCTTCAGTATCTGTGCTGAGAACTGCCTTCAATCTATTCTGCGGTCAATAGAGTTGACAACTTGATACCAGTTGAATTCAGCTTTGCATCAACACTACGGCCAGCATTGAATCCAGCCTTGCTTTATTTAAGGCAGAGTAACTTGTACTGCATCCTCAGATTCTGTTAACTGTGACAAAATAGCATTCATCGGTCTTTGTGTCGACTACTGCCTTCAATCCACACTGCGTACAACAGGGTTTTCAACATGAATTCAGGTTTGCACTAACACTGCGGACAGAATTGAATCCAGCCTTGCATTATTTAAGGCAGAGACAATTGTACTGTGTCCTTAGATTCTGTGACAAAATAGCATGCATCGATCTTTGTGTCGACTACTGCCTTAAATCTACACTGCGTACAACAGGGTTCACAACTTGAATTCAGCTTTCCATCTACACTACAGACAACATTCAAGATATCCTTGATTTATGTAAGGCAAAGATTATTTTCTTAAAGGATGCCACAAAAAACATTCCTCAATGACTGTAGTGAGTTCTGTTTTCAAATGTACACTGCGATCAAAAGAGTTTACCGCTTGACACCAGTGGCGTATAAGTACTACAGATATAAATGTCAGTCTCGATTTATTTAAGGCAGAAAAATAGCACTGTGTCGTCAGATTTTGTTAAATTACGTAACAAAAAAAGCATTCCTCGATGTGTGTGTCAGCTACAGCCTTCGATGTACTCTGCGGACAGCAGGGTTCACAACTTGAAGTCACTTTTGCACGTATAATACGGACAATAAGGAATTCAACCTTGATTAATTTAATGCAGAGAAAATTGTATTGTATGTGTTCAGATTTTTTCAGATAGAATAACGATTGTACATCACGCATTCCAGTAGACAGGATACAATATACCACTGCGACCCCCCCAAACCACAAATCATCACAAATCATCACAGGGTACATCACAGGGTACACACACACTGACTTCTTACGGTACCACTAAATCACTGCACCACAAGCCATTTCCCAGAAGCCTTATTAAAGCAGAATTCACTAGGCAAAAAACATTGCTCCCAGTACAGCCCCCTGCATTACGCATTATCGCAGGGTACGTACAAGCTCAGCACCAAAGATACTACTAATTCAGTGTACCATAAATCATCGGAAAGAAGAGTGAACAGTTTTATGTCAGCAATTAGGCATACTATCACTTTTAAGTGGAATTCAAGCAGAATCCAATCAACAAAAGACATTACTCCAATTACTGTTCCCCCCTCCCCCAGACCATTTATCATCGCAGAATAAGTACACGCTAAGCACCAAAGATACTAGTAACTCAGTGCACCAAAAATGATTATCACTTGGCCTTACTAAGGCACCATTCACAACACAAAAAACCTTACTATCAGTACAGCCTGCCCGGACCACGCATCATCGCAGGCTCCACAGAACCTTCTTGTTTTAGATTCCACTAACTCAGTAGAAACCAAACTATGTATAACACCTATTAAACCCTACACAATATCTCTTTATTATGCTTCCTTGAAAAACGTACTTTATATCACTTATACATTTATTTAAAATAAGTGAAAAAACATTGTTCTATAACTGTACTGACTACTAGCTTCTATGTACGCTGTGCACAGTAGGGTTCTCAACTTGAATTTACTTTTTCATCCACACTACAGACAGCATTAAATTCAACCTCAATTTATTTAAAGCAGAGAAAAAATAGTGCTGTTGCACTGCTAGTATGTGCAAGCACCTTCAATAGCTGCATCATGTGAACTATGAGAACGAACAATGTACAAGATTACGCCAAAATGTAGCTCCACCACCAACAATACCAAGTACCTCTGGGGTATCACCTTTCAACATTGCCATCGAGACATTCGTCTCCAATTTGTGAAAGTTACAATGCACTGCGTGAAGAGGAATCATGTAATTTGTTATGAGGAGCAATCAGTACACCTAGTTTTCACAGCAATTGATAACCATCGATGCTATTTTTTTTTCTCCCCCATCAAAGTTCATTTACTCCAGTATGCAACAGTGAATGATTTCAGTGCAGCCCGATCAGACCACGCATCATCGCAGGGTGAACACACCATAAACACCAGACGTACCACTAACTCAGTGAACCATAAATAATAGCCACGTGCCCTTGTTAAGGCAAAATTCAATAGTCAAAACACATTTTTACCAGTGCAGTCTGCCTGAACCACGCATCATTGCATGCACACAAACAGCCCATACCTCAGTCCACCACAACTCATGCACTCCTTACGATAGAATCTTCTGTGTATTATTTGACATACAACCGTTTATGATTAAATATCTGTATATGATATCATGATTACTATTCTTCTTCTTACCAACAACATAATAAAATGGAGTCGAGCCCACGTGCCTGTACGCACTTCAACTATCTATTTGTGTCTGTGTATTTATTGTGTTTGTAAAATACTGCTCCTCCGAACTACCACATTATATTGTGCTATAAATAGCATATGCAACCATCTTACCTGTGCCAGTAAGTGTGGGCTATTCCTCATTTTTACAAAAAATGTTTTAGCATATTTATATAGCGCAAAATCAACCCAAAACTCTAAATTTTCAGGCACGCGTACATTACGTCATTACTCTGCAATAACAGTATGTGGACACAACTCCGAGGCTCGAACACTGATTTCCAGCACCAAGTCCTAGAGTGTACCTGAAGAACCACATATGTATTTATATATTAGCTAGCCTTCCTGTGTCAAAAACTGCAACTTAAACCTTTCACAGCCCTGCATTACTACAGCTACAACACTCCACTGAATGTACAACAAAGATTTATAATTACAGAAATGCGTCATGACCACCATCTTTTATGTATGCAACTATGAACGAATATAGAGTCAGTGATACCCCGTACCTTCCATGTTGGCCAAGTTGTGGGACTTTACAGATATAATGACACATTTCTTTTTAAGACCTGGGTGACGTCAGCACTACAAAACGGACACCGGAATCACTTGATTTCCCATATAGCTCACAACGGGACCATGCCCATAGCTCCCGAATCATGGTTCAGAGCCTCGCGCAGCACTAGCATATGTCAGGCCAGCCACTCCACTTACGCTTCCAGGATAGCATAACAATAAAACATTGCCCAGATTTAATTGTAGTGATTTCTTACTTCCAGATCTAGTTGTCAGAACGGTACACACACATACTCCCTCATGGCTGGTATACACCCACACCACGCCCATCCAGCACCTGCGTCACAACACACGTGACCCTACCAATAAAAAGACAGGGCGCACGTGCTCTACGCCATTTTAGAGTTGTTTCCATCCCAAGCGCTGTGATGGCCCGTCCTAGTGATTAAAACGCCTCATGTAGGCCCGAACCACCGAGTAGGGGGGCCCACCACTACGTGTGTGGCCTCTTTGGTCCCTGAGTTAGTGGTATAGAAGCACTGAGTGGGTGACGAACCTGCGATGATGATGGGAGCACAAGTATGTTGTTAGCCATACCGAAATCAAGACTCGGCACCTTATATGAAACTTCTTAGTGGTAGATCGGGACTACATGATGCAGAAGGTGTCCTGTCCACAAAAAGGTGAGTAGTGAGGCCTGGGTGCACATTGGAGGGAGTTGATGGGCTGCAGCAGACTGTATACAAAAAAGCAACGCAGCGATTTAGAAAAACGCAGTCCTATATACTGTATCAAATTACATGCACATTCTTTTTCCAATAGCAGGGACGTTTTTATAATCGCTCAAACGTCTGGAATATAAGCTATGCAAATAGTTCTTTTAAATGTGAGAGGGAACGTGTGTGAAAGGCTGATGTTATTCAACTCCACATTAAGATAGTAACAATTACCAAACATAACATCTTTCTTTTACTATCTTTAAGATGTAGAGCTTCAGGGTGCAATATGTCCCAGCACGTGGTGAAAAACACACAGGTGACAGAAAGTTGAAGTGCGAATATTCTTTGCAGTCACTCTCTCACTTCCTTTCTCCTTTGATAAAAAAATGCCACAATGTTAACTTCCTTTGTATCTTACAGATTGTGTTTCACAAATAGGCGTCCCCCCTCAACACCTCTAAAACTCAACGTTCAAGGATTCTGCGATGATATGTGGCCATCGTAACAACGTTTAAGAAGGCTTCTACAACACGTGGTGCACCCTCTTTGAATCACGCCAATGGCACAAGGTGAGCAAAAAAGCTTCTTTCCGAAACAACGACAAGTCATCTGTGAAATGAGAGAGTGGGTAGTGTGCAGCAGCTTTACTGCGTAGGAATGTACAATTACCTCCAAGCAGTGACAATAGATAGATTACAACAGTCTGAGAGGCAAATCTACAAGCTCCTTATGCCACTTTTGTATGTACTATACTGACTAACTCTATATGCTATATTTTAGATTACTAAACTGGAGGGTGCACTATGAACCCGCACATAATTGGACACACAACCAAGGCAAAAGGTGAGCTATGAGTATTTCCTCCACTATTAACTGCTCCATCTATAACTTTCACTCTCTCACAGTTTTAATGTTGTTTTCTCCCTCTTTCTCTCTTTCCCTCTCACATTATTTCTCTTTCTCTTTTAATGTTATGAATGCTGTTGTCCACTCTGCCGTGACCAAACAAAGCTGAGTTCAAGTTGTGAACTCTGTTGGCCACAGTGTTTACACAAGGTAAACAGAGTAACCTAGACATACAATGCCTCTGATTAAATGCATGAGATAATAAAGAACTTATTTACAAGCCCCTTGCACCACTTTTGCATCACTTTCAACATGAGAATAGTAAAACAAAACTGGTGCAAGAGTCTTGCAAATAAACCCTAAAGAATATTGTCCTGCAAAATGACTTGGGGCCCGATGTAGGTAAATCCCATTTACCGAATTTGAAATACCGAATTTTACCGATTCGGTATTTCAAAATCGGTAAATGGGATGTAGGTCCCAACATCTGGAATCGTTACCGATTCCTTACAAATTTGGTATTTACCGATTCAGTAAATACCGAATCGGTAATTGCTATTGAATCCTATGGGCCTTTGAAGCCCATAGGATTAAAGTCAAATACCAAATCGGTATTGACACCCTCTAGCACCCCCAAAACGGGCATGTGTGCAATGTGGCACACAGACATGCCCTAAGGGCACGTCTGTCTGTCACATGGCACATGTGTACATGCACAGATGTGCATGTACACAGGAATCGGTATTTTACCATGGATTTGTATTCCATGGTAAAATACCGATTCTGTAAGCCATGTGCTGATGGAACATTGGCTACCTACATTGCATTTTCGGTAATTTTACCGAATCGTTATCATTACCGAATCGGTAAATATTACCGATTCGGTAAATTTACCGATTCGGTAATGATAACGATTCGGTAAAATTACCGAAAATGTGCCCCTACATCTCGATAGCCCTTTACCGATCGGAAACGGCCCCTTGATCTCTCCCCTAATTCTGTCTCATCTCTGAATCATTTTAAAGACCTGTTGATCTGTAATGTAAATCTGACACAGTAGATTCTTCCATACAGACACCGCTTGACCGCAAGCCTATAAGACAAGTGAAATGTATCAGGCACACTGCACAAGATTAAAAGAAGGAAATATCTTCAACTGTTAATTTGACTTGTAATGTTTGACCTCATTTAGTCACATCAATCTAATTTCAAACACTAATTTTCTTTTTTGTTCTTCAGATTACCTACTGTACTTCTATTGGACTCCGTATCACATTTTCTTTATTATATTGTTTTGTTAAAGTTATGTTTCTAGTTATTTATTGTATTGTTATCTTTAAGTTACATTTCCAATTATTTATGTTTTAATAAAAGTTAATTTTTAAAAAAGTATATACGTCTTTTTCTTTGGACGGGGGTAAGCGGTCCCCAATAGAAATGATGTTTATAATTTGAAGTATAATTCTGAGGCTAACTCTTTACCAGATCTTTACCAGAGTCTATACCTATGACTAACTGTTGCTATGGAAAAGTTTAAAAAACTCCAGCACAGTAACTTTTTCCATTACCAACATAGTGTGGTGAACTTCTAACCTCTGTGCTCATTTAAGTGTTCCATGAACTGTTACTATGGTAACAGGCAGAAAGCCGTTTGGGGGTAGAGATGAAAGGTACTGGCTGTACAAAAAACGTTATTTTAACCCTGGATCCTCTACAAGACCAAAAAGGAAAGCAAACTAAAACAAAACACTGAGTACCAGATTTACAACCCCCTTGCACCACTTTCACGTCCCAGGCCTCCTACAAAATTAAAAGTGTGTGGGCCTCAACAACCCCCATCAAGCCCAAGGAACCACCATCCCCGGAAATGTGTGTATTGTGAGAGACAGACTGTGTGACCCTATGCCTACAGCCCTTGAGAGCCCTGGAGCCCGCAACGCCCGACGGCAAACTAAGTCTGCTATGGGGGAACGGGAGCCGTGAGACTTCCGCCCTCCCATAGCAGACTTAGGGCCCCATTAGGATAGCGGGCGGAAAATCACCCCGACCGCCATGGAGGCGGGAAACAACCGCCCGCCGGGACCGCGGACAAACCGGCAGTCAAATAAGCATCAATCGCCAAAAAAGACCGACCGCAGCAGTAGCGGGCTAACAAAAACTGCCGCCGTGGGCGGTGACGTCCAAAAACCTACAGCAGCAGTCAGAAACGCAGCGGAAAAGCTACAACCCGCCGCCAGCAAAGACACCGCACAAGAAATTAGGATTTCCCCGATGGTCCCGCGGTACGCTCTGCAATTTCCGACTGCCATGGTCGCACACAGGAGTGAATGGGAGAGACAGCGGAAGAGCTGCAGCATAGCCATCGCAGCGGAGGGTAAATGAAAAAAATGGCGCAACGATGCATAACTGAGCACAAATCAAAGTAGCCATGCCTTACAAATACACAAAACACATACCAATGATAAAACAAATACCCAAAAATTAAATACAATTCCCAGGACAACACCCACAACACACCTCACAGCAAAAGCCCATTTGGACACACCCACACAGCTGAGTATAAAACCACCCCCTTTACTGACCACAATCCTTTGTAATACTCCAGAAGAGAAGGGCATACCCCACTTCTGACAGGAGAGGCAAAACAATGCAACGCACACCCCACCAACACCACCACTACCACCATCAGTACCACCATCACACCAGCACACAACACATCACACACATCATCACAACACCCAGAACACACACCCCTGCACCCACAAACACTGCAAATACCACTCACCATGGCAGCACAGAAAATGCCAAAATTCACAGAGGGTGAGTTGACAGTCATGGTCAATGAGCTATTGAGAGTGGAACCACAACTGTTTGGTAGCCTGGTCCAACAGACACCATTAGGGACAAGGACACAAATGTGGGAAAGGATAGTCCAAAGGGTCAATGAAGTAGGGACCACCCCGCGATCCGAGAAGGAGATCATGAAGCGGTGGCATGATCTGAAGAGGGTTGTCAAATAGAGGAGGAGCAAGAACTGGGAGCTGGCTAACCAGACTGACAGTGGCCCTCCTATCCCACAGAAAACATTCACACCATGGAAGGAGAAGGTGCTTGCCATACTGCATCCAGAAAGTCTCACAGGGGGAGTCGGAGGCTGGTAAGTACAAACAAATGGCAACCAACACACTGATAGGAAATTCCTTGCACAACCCAAACACCATTGCATTGTTCACCCTCACCTAACAGGTAGCTAGCCATCTTGCTTGTGAGGCTGGCGTGGGGGTAAGAGGCCTTTACATCCAGAAAGTCTCACAGGGGGAGTCGGAGGCTGGTAAGTACAAACAAATGGCCACCAACACACTGATAGGAAATTCCTTGCACAACCCAAACACCATTGCATTGTTCACCCTCACCTAACAGGTAGGTAGCCATGTTGTTTGGGAGGCTTGTTTGGGGGTAAGAGGCCTGTACCACGACTCCCACCATGACCACTGTTGTTCCCTCCAGCAGCATGGAGGCATCCCCACCCAGGAGCATGTGTCAGCCATTGCACTGTTCACCCTCACCTAACAGGTAGCTAGCCATCTTGCTTGTGAGGCTTGTTTGGGGGTGGGAGGCAGGTGGCATGACTCCCACCATGCACCCTGTTCCACACCTAAGCAGGATAGAGGCCTCTCCCACACATGATCATGTGTCAGCCATTTCACTGTTCACTCTCACCTAACAGGTAGCTAGCCATCTTGCTTGTGAGGCCTGTTTGGGAGTGGGAGGCCTGCACTACCTCTCCTCCCATACCCCCTGTCCCACATCTGAGCAGGATAGAGGCCTTCCCCACCCAGGAGTATGTGTCACCCACTGCACTGTTCACCTCCCCTAACAGGTAGCTAGCACTCTTGCTTGTGAGCCCTGTTTGGGGGTGGGAGGCCTGCACTACCACTCCCACCATGCACCCTGGCCCACACCTGAGCAGGATAGAGGCCTCCCCCACCCTGGAGCATGTATCAGCCATTGCACTGTTCACCCTCACCTAATAGGTAGCTAGCCATCTTGATTTGGAGGCCTGTTAGGGGTTCAGAGGCCAGTACCACGACTTTCACCATGCCCCATGTCCCACAACTGAGCAGGATAGAGGCCTCTCCACGCAGATGCATGTGTCAGCCATTGCACTGTTCGACCTCACCTAACAGGTAGCTAGCCATCTTGCTTTTGATGCCTGTTTGGGGGTGGAAGCATGTGTCAGCCATTGCACTGTTCTCCCTCACCTAACAGGTAGGTAGCCATCTTGTTTGGGAGGCTTATTTGAGGGTGGGATGCCTGTACCACGACTCCCACCATGCCCACTGTTGTTCCCTCCAGCAGCATGGAGGCACCTCCACCCAGGAGCAGGTGTCAGCCATTGCACTGTTCTCCCTCACCTAACAGGTAGGTAGCCATCTTGTTTGGGAGGCTTTTTTGGGGGTGGGAAGCCTGTACCACGACTCCCACCATGCACCTGTCCCACACCTGAGCAGGATATAGGCCTCCCCCCACCCAGGAGCATGTGTCAGCTATTGCACTGTTCACTCTCACCTAACAGGTAGCTAGCCATCTTGCTTGCGAGGCCTGTTTGGGGGTCGGAGGCCTGTACCATGACTCCCACCACGCCCCTTGTTCTACACTCCAGCAGCATGGAGGCCCCCCACCCAGGAGCATGTGTCAGCCATTGCACTGTTCTCCCTCACCTAACAGGTAGGTAGCCATGTTGTTTGGGAGGCTTGTTTGGGGGTAAGAGGCCTGTACCACGACTCCCACCATGCCCACTGTTGTTCCCTCCAGCAGCATGGAGGCATCCCCACCAAGGAGCATGTGTCAGCTATTGCACTGTTCACTCTCACCTAACAGGTAGCTAGCCATCTTGCTTGCGAGGTCTGTTTGGGGGCCGGAGGCCTGTACCATGACTCCCACCACGCCCCTTGTTCTACACTCCAGCAGCATGGAGGCCCCCCACCCAGGAGCATGTGTCAGCCATTGCACTGTTCTCCCTCACCTAACAGGTAGGTAGCCATGTTGTTTGGGAGGCTTGTTTGGGGGTGAGAGGCCTGTACCACTACTCCCACCATGCACCCTGTCCCACACCTGAGCAGGATAGAGGCCTCCCCCACCCAGAAGCATGTGTCAGCCATTGCAGTGTTCTCCCTCACCTAACAGGTAGGTAGCCATCTTGCCTGGGAGGCTTGTTTGGGAGTGGGAGGCCTGTACCATGACTCTCACCATGCACCCTGTCCCACACCTGAGAAGGACAGATTCCTCTCCCACCCAGGAGCATGTTTCAATCATTGCACTGTTCACCCTCACCTAACAGGTAGCTAGCCATCTTGCTTGTGAGGCCTGTTTGGGGGTTGGAGGCCCGTACCACGACTCCCACCATGCCCCCTGTCCCACACTCCAGCAGCATGGAGGCCTCCCCCACTAAGGAGCATGTGTTAGCCATTGAACTGTTCACCCTCACATAACAGGTAGCTAGTCATCTTGCTTGTGAGGCCTGTATGGGGGTGGGAGGCCTGTACCATGACTCCCACCATGCCCCTTGTTCCACACTCCAGCAGCATGGAGGCCTCCCCCACCCAGGAGCATGTGTCAGCCACTGCACTGTTCACTCTCACCTAACAGGTAGCTATCCATCTTGCTTGTGAGGCTTGTTTGGGAGTGGGAGGCCTGTACCACGACTCCCACCATGCACCCTGTTCCACACCTGAGCAGGATACAGGCCTCCCCCACCCAGGAGCATGTGTCAGCCATTGCACTGTTCACTCTCACCTAACAGGTAGCTAGACATCTTGCTTGTAAAGCCTGTTTGGGGTGGGAGGCCTGCACTACCACTCCCACCATACCCCCTGTCCCAAACCTGAGCAGGATAGAGGCCTCCCCCACCCAGGAGCATGTGTCAGCCACTCCACTGTTCACCCTCACCTAACAGGTAGCTAGCACTCTGGCTTGTAAGGCCTGTTTGGGGGTGGGAGGCCTGTACTACCACTCCCACCATGCACCCTGTCCCACACCTGAGCAGGATAGAGGCCTCCCACACCCAGGAGCATGTATCAGCCATTGCACTGTTTGCCCTCACCTAACAGGTAGCTAGCCATCTTGCTTGCGAGGCCTGTTTGGGGGTCAGAGGCCTATACCTCAACTCCCACCATGCACCCTTGTTCTACACTCCAGCAGCATGGAGGCCCCCCCCACCCAGGAGCATGTGTCAGCCATTGTACTGTTCTTCCTCACCTAACAGGCAGGTAGCCATGTTGTTTGGGAGGCTTGTTTGGGGGTTGGAGGCCTGTACCACGACTCCCACCATGCACCCTGTTCCACAGTCCAGCAGCATGGAGGCCAACAATTTGAGGAGAAATAACTTACGACTGTTGAATATCCCGGAAGGACAAGAAGAGCAGAGCATAAGGAGCTTTATAGTTAACCTGTTAAAAGATGTTACCCCTGACTTGGACGAAAAAACCCTAGACAAATACATGCAAAGGAACACAGGGACCCTTTTAGACTAAATAAAGACAGGAAAATTCCTCGGAGAGTGCTTGATAATTTTAAATCCTACATCTTAAAAGAACGTATTTTGAACAACCCTTTGAAGCCTGGTCCTCTCACAAAGGATAGATACAACTATAAAATCTGCTCCGACATCTCTAAGGCAATGGCAGATAGGCAGCGGGCCTTGGGAAAATGTATGCAAGATCTGAGGGCTGAAGGCGCAACCGTCCAAATGAAATACCCAGCTCTCTTGTGAATAATGTGGAATAATAAAACATACAACATCAGAGAACCAAAAGAAGTGGAATTGCTTTTAGAGCGAATGGAAACACACAGTAATTAGCAATAAGAGTCACTTGAGCCATGATAGTTAATTTAAAATGTTCACAACTGCGGACCTCAATTTGGGCAACCAGGTCTGCCAATGATTAGAGGGAGGGTTATCCAGGGTGGGGGTAGTGTTAGGGGTTCCTTCTTTTTTTTAGCACAATAAATATTTTTGGGGTGGGGAGCATTTGGGGAAAAAAATAAAAATAATTGTCCGATATACAAGATCAATAGCAAACAGGGTCAAAGCAAATGGCAGATTGATATACTTTTATCTGGATGGGCGATCTAAAAACTAGTGACATGGAATATGAATGGGCTAAGAACAAGGGGTAGGTGACAAAACATCTTTGAGTACCTAAATTTAATAAATTGTGTTATAATTATACTACAAGAAACCCACCTTCATAAAAAAGAGTGTCTCGAATTTATAAAACGTGAGAAATGGGTTGGGGAGAGTGTCTGTAAAAATCAATCCTGTGACATCAAAAGAGTAGAAATTATTGTAAAAAAGTCATCTAACCTAACTTTACTAGGGGAAATTGTAGATTCAAGAGGAAGATGGGCCATAGCTAACATAAATTTGGGAGAAATTTCTTTATATGTGGTCGGGTACTATGGCCCCAACACAGATCACCCTGCACCTCTTCAGGCCCTTTATGCGCAGTTGATAACAACGTCCATATCAATCATACTAGGTGGAGGTTTTAACATTTTATTAGACCCCAAAAATGATAGACACCCATCTGGTAGGGCCTTGAATCTCCCTAAATATTAGAGTGTCTGAATAGACTTAAAGACGACTTGGGGCTAACTGACATTTGGAATCTTAGAAGAGACATGACTAATAAATTTACCTATAGGAGTCATAAATATGGTCATACCTCAAGAATCGATTTTCTTTTTAACAGATAAAATCTCATGTAATGATGTTAAAAAGGTGCTCCATAAGCCTGCTCACCTTTCAGACCACTCCTTAGTCCATCTCAACTTAGGCACTAAGTATGTGCAGGGAGAGAAAAGGTGGACTCTGGACCATACTCTTTTGCTGGACCATCAAGTTATAGATAAGATTAGAGACACTACCTTAAACTATTTTAAAGATAACATCGATGGGGAACTCTCTAAGCTGGTAATCTGGGACGCTTTTAAAGCCGTTCTCAGAGGAGTCTTAATTGGTCTAGCAATAATTAAGAATAAAGAGAAAAGGCTTAAAGTATCACAGTTAGAGGCTGACATATTAGACAACAAGGTAGGTTGGAGGCCGGTATTACGGAGGAAGTTCAAAACAAAGTAAAGGAAGATATACTAAAAAAGAAACAGGAGTTGGCTTCATATCTGGAGGAAAGGGTAAGGAAGAGATGGCAGGCCAGCTCTCTATCGAACTATGAATTTGGGGAAAACAGTGGAAAACATTTAGCTTGGAAGCTTAAAACCGAGTCCAATAGAAATAAGATCATGGCAATTTATAAGGCAATGGAAGAGAAAAAGTAGAAGACAGGGCTGATATTGAAGAAGCCTTTGTTGACTTCTTTCATTTATTGAATGAGGAAGATCTTTCCCCTTCACCTTCCTCTGTGGAGTTATATTTTAAAAAAATCGCAACTTTCAAAGCTGGATACAGATTCCTGCGAATCATTAAATGCTGCTATCACAGTGGAAGAGGTTATGGAAGCAATAAATAGTTTGAAAAGAGGGAAGGTGGCGGGTCCCGATGCAATCCCAACGAGCTCTATCTAGTTTTTAAGGAACCGCTGGCCCCTAAATTAGCAGATCTTTTCAACTCATCTATCTAGAGGGCTCACCGATCACAAAAACTTGGAACGAGGTGACTATTAGCCTGATTTTAAAACCTGGGAAAGACCCTTTAAAATGCGAGTCATATAGGCCCATATCACTTCTCAACACTGACTATAAAATATTCACACAGATTTTAGCAAAAAGACTTGGGTCTCTTTCCGAAAACTTCATTCATAAAGATCAGAAGGGCTTTATAAGGGGGAGGTAGTTACATGACCTTACCCACTAACTTATTGGAGCCATCGACATCGCACTCCAGGAGAAAGCCCCTCTTGCGGTTCTTACGTTTGACCAAAGCCTTTGACCGCGCAAATTGGTCATATTTGCAGATGGTCATTCACTATTATGGCCTTGGGGAACATTTCTCAAGAGTAATTGCGAATATATACTCAGCTCTGGTGGGGAAAATACTTATTAACAGTGGAGCATCAAAATGTTTTCAGATAAAAAGAGGCACCAGACAGGGTTGTCCACTCTCCCCCCATCTTTTTAATCTATATATAGAACCCTTAGCTAACACGATAAGGTTCCCCAGAGAAATTATACTCTTTTCAGTTTTAACGGCTGGAACTTGAAAGTGGCATTATATGCCCATGATTTAATGATTTACATGAGCAGCTTAAATGAGTCTCTTGATCGTATAACTTGCATATTAACAGAATTTGGGAGCATTTCCGGTTATCAAATTAAGCATCAAAAAAACGAGATTATGTATTGGAACATAACAACACCCTTGATAGAATCCAAAAATAATATCAAATACTTGGGGATTGACGTTTTAGAAAATATTGATGAGATTACTCAAGGAAATTTGGACTCTAAAACCAAAGAGATGAGGAAACTATTAAAATCATGGAGCTGCTTACTTCTTAACTTTATGGGGAGAGCTAATGTTATTAAAATGGCTATTCTACCAAAGTTTACATTGATATTTAATGCAATTCCCTTGAAGTTCAAATTATCTTGGAGAAAAAAGATTCAGAGCAAAATGAACACCTTTATCTAGGCCTCCAATGGTGTAAGGATAGCCTAGAAAAAGCTCTGCCAGAAGAAAAACCGAGTGGGGATCGCCAGCCCAGATCGTGCTATGTATTACAAAGCCTTTCACTTCAAGAATGAAAGGATTCTTTTTTGTGCGCACGAGTTTTATCCCTCCTACTGGAAAGATGTAACTGATTATGACCAGTGTCTTCATAAGTTCGGCCACCCTAAATATTTTAAAAAGATCAGAATGTAGGTACTGAGATCAGTATAGAAAATATGGTTCGAGATAAGGAAAATATGGAAGTTTTCGTATTATAAGCCTCTTGCACCAATATGGAAGTCCCCGTGAATACCAGAATGTTTGAAAGACTCCCTAGCAAGTCTCTTGAAGAGAGCAGGAATAGAGAAGTGGGGAGATCTTCTTGAAAATGGAAACCTAAAGTGTTGGGATGCTTTAGTGGAAAGAACCAAAAATGAAATATCAAGGTTTAAATACTATCAGTTGGCCTAGAGATCAAGTGACATTACCAGACCATTGTGGGAAGCTGGAGAAAAAAATACAGAAAGATCCAGCTCAAAAAAAGTATCGAAGTGGTATTGGTACCTGATTGAAGGGAATGAGGTTGATTTCGACATACCAGACGCTATATGGAAAAAAAAACGTTTCGGCCTAAGACTTGCAACAACTCTGGCAAGTATCCTGCACTTTTTTATGGTACATTATTGTTTTTCACCTCTTAGGAGAAATCATCTTTTTACTTTGCACAGGTCATCCTGAACACCTGAAAAATTGTCAGAAATGAATACACAGGTGACGAAAAAGTGTCCTGAATGCGGTGAGATGAAAGCAAATGATATACATATGTTTTATACATGCGCCCATCTGGATGCCTACTGGAATGCAGTTGATAAGATTGTTGATAATGTTTTAAACATCAATATCAAGGTAAGCGCCTTTACTGTTATATTTGATATTTGGGACACCGAAGATTCTAATATTATCTTATTCACTTTTATGTTACTAGCCAGACGTGAGGTGTGCAGAAACTGGATCATTCCATCACCTCCTAAAGATGATGATTGGTTTAGAGCAGTCGATACGTTTAGGAATTTGGATGAATTAAGAGGAAAAAGTAAACATACAAAACACTGGGAACTCTGGGATATGGCTTATGCGGTAGGTCAGGAAGGGACATCCAATGATTTAAACTAGCGCGAACAATCAAATTCATGAGATTCTTTATGGTGGTACATCGACGCTTAAACTCAATGAATATGCTAGTTTCTAAGACACAGTCTTACCTTGTCTCTATGGGCGTTCCTTTAGCTACGATCAGGAGGAAACCCTGTTAACATAACCATGAAGATCGTATAAATAAGGACAAAAAAATATATATATATAAAATATTAAATATATCAATATAAATTAATAAAAACATAATAATGAATTATAATTAGATTACTTCCCACCCTAGTCCCCTATAAACCCACAACTTGCTACAGAATAAATACGCAAAATTTGATAAAAAAATGTGAATAATTTCTAACAATTATTATTCAATTTACGATAATTAAATTACTTTCCACCCTATTCCCCTATAAACCCACAACTGCTGCGGAACTAAAAGGCAAAATGTACTTAATTTTTTTAATAACTTCTAAAAATGTAACACATTTATTAAAAAAAAAGAATACAATACTTAAACAAAAATATAGAACACATACATTTAAAATACATACTAAAACACTAATATAAACATCCATATTATTAACAGCAATATTTTTGCAAACAATATTACTGACTTTGATATTAACAAAAACAATATTTCTTACCTTCATGTCGATGGTCACCGATATTCTTGATGTCGATATTCTGTCCCTACAATATTTTTGTACTTCGAAAATAAAAACTCGATATTATGTCTGTGCACCACAGTCTAAACCTGACATGACTAAAGCAATAACTACTATTTAAAGAGATTGTTGGGACAGGCTTTAAATTTTGTGTAGCTAAATATGATTCCTATATTGCGCAATGCTCATTTGGTTTTTCATTCTGGAAAATAAAGTATGTATTTTTTTCTTCAATAGAGGTACTCGTAATATTGCACTGTTCAATTGCCTAGGCCTTTATGTTTTTTTTGGGAGGGGTCTTTTAACGCATGTTCATTGTAACCCCCATGTGCTACTATCACAGCCAAGTCGCTTAGGGCTTTGTACTAGTACTCCACCATTGTTCATGCACCCCAAAGGGTGCATCCTTCAAGCTTGACCTGTGTTGGGTCATGAACAAGGATACACACGCTCACCGTAAGCTTGACCAGTAATCCCTGAGAAGTTTTTCTGCTTACTGATTTAAAATATCAATTTTATCCCTGCTTGCTATTCAGTAAACAAAATATATATTTACTCTGTGCGTTACAGATACACAAAGTCACGTTATTCCTTTCTGACCCTTAACTGAGGCAGGGCTAAGCTGGCCATTTTGTCTCAGGCAGCATTTTCAGGGGTCCTTCAGCTGTATTGCATTGTAACAAATGTTCTCCTCCAATGAGTTTTGTGCCTCCCACCCTTCAGGAATTGTGGTACAAGTTCATGTATGGCTCAATGTCCTTGGGCTCATCTGCTGTCTTCGGTATCCTGTCAACCTTCTGTCAACCTCCACTCAACTTTCATGGTTGGCATGATGGTAGTTTTGTTGAGTTGTAAGATGATTCATAGAGAGAAACCTCACCTATATTGTATCACCTTCTTCCTGGGATCTTGTTCCTTGCATCTCCTTTGAGCCAAATACACATTATCAAGGAGTATCTCTGAGTAAACACACATTTCTTCCCGGGAACACCATATTTTTTTAACCATCAATAAACGGATTTCTGAGACAAGTCCCTTCTTAACTGCTATGCTATAAAGATCCTATGGGTTCTTTCAATTTCATACACTGGCATATAGGAGTTCCAAACCGATTTTAAAAAGGGATTTAAGAAATTTGTCCACATTTTGATCTATGTTGCAGCTGGTATACCCACATTCTGAGTAGGGGTGGGCCGGGCTGGTGTAATTTTCTCTAGTGTAATTATTCGTAATTACAGCAAAATCACTCGTATTTATGCATGATTGTGTGAGAAGTGTAATCCAGCATTTAGTGCTATTTTCTTAGAGCAAAATGCACCCTCACATCTAAAAAAGGTTCGAAGATACATTTTACGCTAAGAAAATAAGACTCAATGCTGCAAGACACAAATAGAAGTGCCAGCAGCCGCTCACCCTCTTTTACTTTTTTGTTCCTGTGCTTCTGCAGTAGGATTTTTGCTCCAAATTACCCTTAATACTTATGCTTGCATAATCACGTAATTTCAGTTATTTCTCATCACAAGATTAATGAATAATAACTAGAATTACCCAGACTACTCCAGCATAATAAAAAATGTGCCCAGGACTTATTCTGAGGTTATTACACCAAGAACTGTTCACAAAATCTTCCAGTTCATTAAATTGATGTCAGATGCTTTTGGGGGCAGTCAGAGGCTACTGGGCCACAATTGTTGGTTGTGAGACCTTTGCCTCTGGTGTCCAGGGACACAACCTACTGTGTTTCTCTAAACTGGGCCAACTACACCCTTTCTGCAATAGACTGTCAGAATAGCAAGGGAGAAGAATCAAGGGCTCCTTTGGGAGGTAGTATGAGAGGCAGAGACTCAGTACTCAAACAGGTAAAGAACTGACATATTATTTTACTGTTTAAGTGCTTGTCTTACTAGACACATTAATTGCGGGTCAGCGAGAGGGTTTGACATTACCACCTACAGACTTTAGTCAATTTCCACATCATTTACAATGTCCTATACAAATTCATAGAGTCTCACCAGTTTCCCCTGTGACTTAGCAGAGATAAACGGTTATAAGAAGTGATGAGGCACAGGTGCAACTTCAATAATCAGTCACCATATTGACTTTCCCAAAGGGTAGTTCAGTCAGTTTTTGAGCAAAAGAGTTCATGCTGGCAAACACCTAACTTTTTAACTGCGGACACATGTTTGCGTGAGCCCAGCTGTGCTGCTTACAGACTTGTTTCTTGCCTCCAAAGTAGGAATATGTCTCTAGCCCTGTTGAATCACTGCTGGCCTAACATGATGGTAACATTTTCCAGTAGAGATCCCCCCATCCTGGGAGCTATAGATGCAGATGCAATACTTATAAGCCTCCTCTTCCCTTCACCAGAGACTTGGAGCCCTCTCACCCTTTCGCCAGAGAGCATAGGAGGGCTGCATCAAGAACCAGCATCCACAAATACATGTGATCTGAGTGGTGACCCTCCCTGTAGAGTCTTCCTTATTGCACCACCTTTTATTATTATTATTTTCTAACCGCTGACCCTTCTAGATTGAGCTACATTAGGAGACCCTGATAAGGGCATGAGTGGCACCAATGGGTGTTGTTGATGTGCTTGTGTGCTATCAGACCATCCATCTCAGTTCATCATATCGTTGTGTCACACTTTTTTACCAATGTTGTTTCCCTGAATGTGAAGATGCTGATCTAGAGTAAAGAAGACCCCTCTAGGTGACCTTTTACCACCTTTAATTGAACTACACTAAACTGGACTTAAGCAGAAATTCTTGGTGTTCTAACTTCAAAAACTGAACCCTGAGACACTTTGTTCACATTATGCCTGTACACTGAATCAGTACTATACAATTTTCACCAGCTTTCATATTTGTGATCTGTTTAATCATAAACTGTAATGGTTTGTCAACCCCAATACAAAGTGTCCAGGCATTAGCAAGGGGGTTGAGATAAATGTTCTAGCACAGTGTTTGCAGTTGTTTAGTTAATGCCAACTTTATATATTTGTGAGCATTGTATCTTATTAAATCATTTCCCTGTGTCAAAACAACTGTATTATGCTACATTGTAGCTCCATCAAGATAATAACAGTTACTGCTTTGCAGTCATTTTGTGATTGCAAACAATGTATGTGAGGATTGGGTTTCTGGTTGAGGGGGTGAAATCCTACTGAAGCAACAGCCACAATTCTGGTCAGAGTGAACCACAAAAAGTCACTAAATTATTCTGCGCTTATCTCTCTGGTAGCTTGGCACAAAAGCAGTCAAGCTTAATTTAGAGGCAACGTGTAAGGTATTTATGCTGCACTTAAACAGTAATAAAGTGAAAACACAACATAAGAAAAATCCCACACTAAGGGGGTCATTAAGATGGCGGAAGGACCGCCACCGTCGGGCCGGCCGTGGCGGTCCTTTCGCCATAACACACAGGATATACCCACCACTGAATTAAGATGGCTTTGGGAATCCCACATTGTCCCCGACGGACGGAAAGTTCATCCGCCACGGTTCTGCAAGGTGATTCTTTTCCGCCCGCCTTGCAGAACCAAAACACAGGCCAGCACAGGGATTAGGAAATCTCTTTCTGCCTGTCTTTTTGCAGCAGTCATCCCACCATGAAAAAAAGGCAAAGGCTGGAATCGGGGGCCCGTTGCGGGCCCTCTCTGTGTTGGGGGGTGCGCTGGGTGCGTGTGGGTACCCCATGCATTTTGCTGCACTGTGTGGCAGGCACCGCATGGTGCCTGCCACGCAGTGCACGGAAATGCAGTGCATGCCAATTTGACATTGCGACTGGTGCTGCATCCAGCAACACCGTCTGCAAAGTTAAGGGCCCAGGATGTGCCCGCCAGTATGGCTGGCGCATCGTAATATTTGTGGTGCGACCGCCGCACATCTGGCGGCCGGTCCAAGCACCCCAATGATGGCAGGCGCACTGATGTCCGCCTGCCATCGTAATGAGCCCCTAATTTAGATAATAGAGTACATTTTAATCAATTATTTAACACCATAACAACAAAAAGCCGGTCAGTAGAACCAGACTTATGAATTCTGAAGTCGAACAAGACCGGGGCAAAGCCGAAATTATGGCCTACCGCAATGGAGTGCGGGTTGGATACACAAAATGGATTGGGCCTAGTCTCTGCTTCCTTTGGACTTTGAAGAAATGTTTAAGAAATATGTCTCAGAAGGCAAAATTCAGCGGGGCAAGGCTGCCGGGGGTGTCTAAGGAGGAGGTGTCATCGTCGAGGAGTCGCAGGACGAAATCAAGCTGAAGGTTTCTATGTTCAGGCTTAGGGACTGATTAGATCTTGGCGGATAGGTTACTCCGTCACAACAGTGACAGATATCCTGTCTGCTGAAATATAAATCCCATTATGTTCTATGGGATTTAAATTTCGGCAGACGGAATATCCACCACCATTGTGATGGAGTAACCGATCCATCAAGATCTAAATCATTCCCTTAGTCATTTTTATAGAAGTCGAAAATCTCAAGCGGGATTAAGCATCAGGCTGTAGCTGACAAGGGCTTTGCGATAGTGCAATTGCAGTACAGTATTCTAAATTCTACAAAGAAAATCATCTTAATACTAATTATTTGTTGTGAATACTCTCCAGAAAACGAAACTATCAATTACATTTACAGTGAATGAAAAACAGTAGAAGTAGAGATTGGTACAAATCAATAAAAGGAGCAGGTAAGTAGGTTGAAAACTGTCTAGAAGCTGTTGTGTACAGAAAAAGTAAATATTCACATGCCTGGGGAGGAATATTTTTGGGGAAGCACTGGGGAATTTTGAGCTATTTCCAGTGAAAGCTATTGTATGAGAACGTAGATGCAAAAACACTACAGGTTAGGACTTACATGTGTCTCATCCGTAAAATAGTCAAAACTTGATTACACACCTTAATAGGATCTATTGTTGTTTCTATAGTTTCAATTTGGGCCAATAATTTTTTTTTATTTTACAAACATTAAGCAGTGTATTTCAGAACTAATAAAAGATGAATGTAGGATTTAATACAATTTTCAAACAGATTGATACAACAACGACAAGACTAGCTAGATTTTTTGATTAACTTGTACCACAAGTGTGAATCAGATGTATGCAATATAATTACACACCTTTAAAAATATATAGGAATTATGACCTTTGTCATATATGTTCTTTTTGTAGAACGTAGAGCAAGCAATTAGGTCTGAGAGAAGTAATTTATGTTGTCTGCAGAATGTCAAAGAGAATAGTAGTGCAAATGCATAGATTTTGTGGGATCCTTATCCATCAAGCAGGGGCAAACAAAGGGGGTGATCTACATGCAATACTTTTGGAGCAGTTAGCAAGCAATGATAGTCTCTTATAATAAACATTTATGTTATGGTCGTATGCCTAAATGGTTTGGAGTGTTAATAATACATGCCACAGGACTATCTTCCTCGAAGTAATGGTACTTGACGATTTTAACTTATGGGCGTATTCTATTAGAGTCCTCAGAAAATGTTATGTTATGATATGTTAGAGTACATTTATAGAAGGACTTTAAGTGCTACAACATAAAACAGAGGTCCAGTATACCCACACGCAACTATCCACGACCTGTATCAGTGTGGGCTTAACTAAATGCCTCTGTAACCAGAAGGGTTTTAAGTCTCCTCCTAAATGGTAGTAGCCTGCTTTCCTTGCGCATACCATCAGGCAGTTTATTCTAAATCTGAGGAACAGTGACAGAGAATGCCCTGCCTCCTAGGGACCCTTCTGTTAAAGCATGGGCAAGCTAACAAACAAGAATCTGATGACCGAAGGGTGCGACCGGGAACATAGGGCCTAAGGCGATCTTTGATGCATTTGGGTGCCTCTCCAAACTGGAACTTGTGAGCAATGCACAGCCCCTTAAATTTAACCCTTTGCTTGATGGGAAGCCAGTGGAGCTGCTGCAGCATTGGGGAATCATGGGCTCTTCTTGGCAACCTGAAAATCAGCCTTGCCGCATCATTCAAGGCCACTTGTAGCTTCCCCAGAAGTATGTCGGGGAGCCCAATGTAGACTTCATTGCCATAATCTAAGCGTGACAAGATTAGTGCCATTACAACAGTCCACATAGTGGAGAGAGCCAACAAGGTCACCAATTTCAGGAGTTGCTGCATCAGGCCAATACAACTCCCTACGACAGCAGATACCTGGTTTTCTAGGGTTAGTCCAGTGTTCAGCTTTATGCCTAGGCTCTTTACTGCTGGCAGGAGTGTGGCTCAATGATTAGAGGGGGTGTCCCTGATGCAGAGGTCTAGACCGGGACCAGAGTTCAATTCCCCGCCTCAGCGGGTCTTGGGCTCAAAAATTCCACGGACCTGATAATTCTCACCTCGGTGCCTATTCCAATCATGGAGTCCCACTCTGCAACTCTGGGCAATAGCTTGCTTAATCTCCACAACGGCCCCCACAACGCTAAGGATTCCTGGCCTCCACCTTGGGGGTGCCCAGGAGTGGACGCCTGACAGGGAAAGCCAGGATGGGTACCACAGCGGTATTCGTACAAGCGCCTTGAGACCCTTGCGGGTGAGTAGTGCGCTATGCAAGTATCAATTTACATTTTGGGGGTTGGAGTTGTGACTAGGTCGTGAGGCCAAACAAGACTGGACCAGGGCGAAACCCCTCTGGTCACAGCCAGTACTTCTGTTTTGTCTGGATTTACCTTTAGGGAGTTAGAGGTCATCAAGTTCATGGTGAACCGGAGGATATTCTGGACGTTACCCTGAGCGGCGGGAACGTTGTCAATACGCAAAATTAGCAGAGTGTTGTTGGCATAATTAAACACCTGACAGTTTGTTTTAACTAGTGTGTCTATCAAAGGCTGCAGGTAGATATTAAAAAGTAAAGGAGACAGCGCAGAGCCCTGATGGACCCCCATTGGAGGCTACCCTGCCTAGATGTACAATCTCCCACTCGGACTCTCTGGGACCGAACCTCCAGGACGGAGGTAATTCATTGGAGGACCATCCCAGATTCTCCCAGCCACCAGACACGGGCTAAAAACTGTATGTGGTTCACCATGTTAAATGTGGCTGAAAGGTCCAAAAGGATTAAGGATGTGGGGGTCTTCTTGTCGGCTGCAAGCCACAGGTCATCCAGCACTGAGAGCATCACCAACTCAGTGCTGTTGTGCAACCTGAAGCTGGCTTGCCTAGTGTGTAACAACTGGTGTTGTTCTACAAAGGCTGAAAGTACTCAAAGAACAAGTTGTTCAAGAACTTTAGCCAGTAAGGGGAGTCCAGAAATAGGTCTAAAGTTTTGAAGGATATTGGTGTCCGCCCCTGCATTCTTCAGTGACCGGATCACCAAGCTTCCTTAAATTTCTGAGGTACTCTTCCTGTTGCCATAGATAGACTTAGTAGAGACAACACCTCAGCCTCAATCACAGGGATGATGGTTTTGAACACCTTCGGCAGGCAAGGGTCCTCAGGTGACCCTGACTTTACTTTAGCCATACAGTGAGCTAGTCATGTGGTTCGAGTGAAGGGAACGCCGAGAGGGCAATACCCTGAAAGCCGGTGAGTCTTCCACTACCAGAGAGCAGGGGGCGAGATGTGTGTTGCCTATAATGGTTATAATGTCTGAAACATTGGTTAAAAAGAAATCCAGCATCTTATCGCACTCAGCCTGACTGGTGACTATCTTTGACTCTTTCAGATGACTCAGTTCCACGAGTACCTTAAAAGTCTCTTTCTGGGTGTCTGCCGCTTCTCTGATCGTGGCTTCATAATAGGTAGACTTTGTTTTAATAATTGAGGACTTATACAGGGACAGTTTTTCTTTATACATGTCCTTCGACTCAGGATCAGAAGATTTTCACCACAGTCTCTCAAAATCAGGTGCTAAACAGTTTTAACACCCTTTACCTCAAACAGATTAGAATTTTTCCCATTCACAAATATGGCCACACACTGGTTCTCATCTTCACAACCTCTAACTAAATACAACTTACAAACTGTTAAGAACTAACTTGCCCTGGACTGACTGCCACTGCATTACATTTGAAATAGTCAGCACTAAATCAGGAAATCCCCATTGAGGTAGGGATAAAATGTCCTGCAGAAATTGGAAACATGTCACGCTGGCCAAATTTGATAAAGCATAACCAAAGCGGGATGATGGGCGGAGTGTTGAACAATGCAAGCACTCACCCCCAGTCAACTGATCTGAGTTTAATCCATCGTCATTCTTGAGCTCACTCCGCAACCCCAGTTCAGACATATGCAAATCAGTCTGACCCTGTGCCTCATTGGAACAGTTCAGCCCGAACTACCAAGCCATGTCTTCCCTGAACCGGAAACAAGCATCCTGGGACCGGTTTCTGGCTAATCAGCCATCATCAGCAATTCAAGCAATCTACATAAACTAATGACATTTAGTTGCCTGATATCCTAGAATCATTATTCAACCAGAAACCAATTCGGACCCTTAATAAACTTGCCAATAATGACACTAAACAAGTGAAAGAGGAATACGACCAGAAACTGTGGATTAATGATGACCTTAAGAACAAAAAAATATGTCAAAGCATTTGGATTATGAAACACAACAAGGGCACCCAATCGAGTCAGCACAGGACCTCGGGGAACATATTAATGAGAACAACAGTGGTCCCATGCATGGAGGAATTTCAGGAACAGAGTAAATATAGACACAATGGAAACTATATTATATACTGACTTGCCCAGCCGGGCAGAGGTCCAATTATTAATTTAAAGCATTTGGAGAAATATTGGAGAAAATCTTTTAGTGACACAGACAAATAACTATCAGATGCAAATGTAAAAATATAATCACCTTATTAGAAAAGCTAGAAGGAATGTTTATTCCTAAAAAATGTGTCTTCACTCAATAACTCTTGTTCACTCTTTGCCCTTGTTGAATCTCTTTATAGCCCTCAGACCACTAACTATAATGAGACACCATCACAGGATATAGTGGCGCAACTCTCACCCTTCTTTTATAAATCGTTTACTCTATTAGCGAATAACAACAGCACACCCCATTTTCCTAATCAGCAACAGAAACAATCAGGCACTTCTATAAATTCACCCCTCTGACATTTTGGGCTCACAAATTCCATGAGGCAACCCCTCTTTACTTTTACTCCCATTACAAAAGCAGATTGCCTGAAGCTCATTGCTATGAACAAACCCACTGGCTCCCCATTGGACATTTGCCAGCACTTCACCTCATATCCTTTGCTGTTCTAATTTCTGAGGATATTATTATATTATCAGCACCTTCTCAAGGATGGTAAATTCCTTGACAAGCTTAAAAAGGTATCATCCACTCTTTCTTAAAGAAAGCCAATCTGAACTCTAATGAACTTGCTAAATTTAGGCCAAAATCTTTACATCTTTATGTCTTATCTCTTTAAATTGATAGAGAAAATAGAGGTCAAACAGTTTCAAGACATTAGAGGAATAACATTTCCTTGATTTCACCCAGGTCGGTTTCCTCTCTGGTTATGATACTGATTACGTCAGCAATATATAATCTCAGACATATCATGGATAGCAGAGGATCAGGTGTAACATTACTTCTCGATCACTCCACTGCGTCTAATACTATAGATCACTGCATCCTTATTTAGAGCGTCTTGGAATGTAGAATAACTAACTACAAAAAGATCCAAAATGCTCTAGCCAGGTCCATCTATGGCCAAAAGACATTTGAACCAGAGGCTACTCTCCTTAAGCAACTTCATTCATTCCCCTATAAGGAAACATAGAACCTTTAAAAAACGTCATGTTTGCTTACCAGAAAATTCACTAAATAAACTCCTTCCCACAATCTAAGCCTGGCTTCCAAACCAAACCAAACGTCTCGGTTCCCTCTTACAAATACCAGAATTGGGACGGTCTTTACTTTCAGGTTTTGGGAACAATTACCTAGAATTCAATTCCTGTCTTAAATCCAGTATAGAATGCTAGTCACCTGATCCCTTGCGCACAGGTATAAACGTTTGAGTAGAAGACTGAGTTTCACAGAGATTTAAAAGCAATTTTCAGCATGTTTTTGAAGAGAATCGAAAGTATTCCACTTGCATAAATTATAGATGTTGGTGAGTTGTCTTTGACAATGAAACAGGCAGTGATGGTTTATCAAATTAGAGCATATGTGCATAGCAAACTATATTTAGCAATCTGTTGTCTATTGCACTCTCCACCCAAATGTGATAAAAAGATATAATAATTTCCCCCGCTGGGCTTGGAGGAGTAGATGAGGAAAGTCAGTTTCTCTCAGTCAGTTGTCTATATCCCCTTAAAGGATCCTACTATTTAGATTGTGCAGCACATTTTCTTAGCAGCTGCTGCTTGGAGTAAGATGTAGAAGAGACATATTTAGGGAATAGTAAGTCTGACAAAAATAGGGTACTAGCAGTGATTGTTGGAAAGAAACTTTGCAGTTGATACCTGCCCATGTAGGTGAGGAGCAAGTTGCCCCTACCACCTCAAGAAGGAGATTACCCCCTGTACAATACAGGTCCAATAGACCATGGGAACTCAGTGTCTGATCTGATTGACTGTTGAGCTTCAACTACTTGCCTTTCAAACAAATACTTATCCAAGTTGCTATGCTGTACATCTGGACAAAAAGAGGTGGATCACAGGTAATCTTTGCACCATACAACTGCAGCAGCAGCCATCTGACGAAACCCTATGGTGGCTACATACATCAATCTGACTATGATAGCCACTAAAGCCTTTGCAATCTATCATTAAATGGCTTTCACTTCTTGTTTCTTGTCATCTGGAGTAAGTCCAAACAAGGAGCCATATCCTTCAACAGCTGTTGTAAAGCCTTGTCACAGGTGCTCACCACCACTCCCACCAACCTCCGGCCCTGGGAATTTTGTTCTGCCCTTCCACTCCTTCACTGACAATTAGAATCTGTACTGTGAGACAGGAGGCATATTGCCCAATGTTGTGGCGATCACATGTGTGCTCTCCAGTTGTTACCTCCCTTCCTAAGCACAGTCAATTCTGTCCCCACCCCAAAAGCTTCCCCATCTGAGTCACGAGCTATAGAGGGATTAAAGGTTTTTCTGCAGGCTTCGACCATCCTGGTGTTAGAGGATTTATTGAAGGATTTGAGGATGTCAGAATTCAAGGAACTATTGCAGGATTCAAGGATCACACAATCTGTAGAAATCACACACAGAACGTGGCTACATGCTTTGCTTTATTCTGTGTTAATGAGAGGACACATTTGCTTTGCCTCTTCCCTTAACCTGTGTTCTTCTCCTTAGGCTCAGCTCAAAATTGTTCCTGGCTCTCCGATCAAGATTATCTTAAAGCCAGACATTGAGAACATCTTCACAGAAGGATTCTGCTTGCAGTGCGTCTTGAGCTTTGTTCTGCTACCTCACTTCAATGGTTTGCCTTACATCCAGAAAATGTATTAACTCGTCTTCAGTTGTTCCAGAATGCTGATGCCAGGGCGATTCTCATGTTAAGTCCCAGAGCACGGGATGCCACCCACTTGAAAGCCCTCCACAGGCTGCCGGTCTGTAAGAGAATTCAGTTCAAAGCTCTGGTTTTGGCTTTTAAAGCTCTACATGACACAGGTGCCTTCTATATTAGGACACGAGTTCAGCACTACATACCACAAAGAGCTCTGAGGTCTTCATCGCAGCAGCAGGCGATCATTCCCAAGTTTTTCCGGCACCCACATGGGTCGGAGCTCCTTCCAAGTGCAGGCCTCCGGTCTATGGAACTGTCTGCCATTGTCACTCAGACGGGTGCAGGATTTACTCACCTTCAGGAAGTGGCTGAAAATCTGACTATTCCAGCAATAGCAAATGTGCCCATTGCTCCTGCAGATTTAGTGTCAGTTGTCTGTCCAGAGATCTTTCAGCGCCGGGACACTCTGTTGAGTAGATGTATGCTCTATGAGTAACAATTTACATCAACCTCTCCCAGTGCTGTGTACAGAGGCCCAAGTTAGTGATGGCTAGGGAGATTTAAATACTACTTGTTTTGACTATGGATCTATATACTGCCCCCTGCATCTACATCCTGGGATTCTTTAACAAATTTCGCTTGGGCATCTCCAGTGTTATATACTGATCCAATGTGAACCTTTGATTCTGATCTTTGTATCAAGATGGGTAATATTAAGAACTGCTATAGGAAATTTGAACAAGACTGGACTCTTGATGAGTCTTTTAGATCTATCAAAATGAACACTAACAATATGTCACTCGTGAGAGGGAACCCCCATCTGATCAGATAAGCTTTGTCACTACAAACTAATGATAAATTATCATTGATAATTCTTGTTTACTTTCTACATTATCCCTATTCCCCTTCTCCTCGCTTCGCTGACAGTGTCAGGTTCAGTTGTGGGCATATTTGGCACTACAGAGGAGGAAATAGACTGGTGGGTGCTGCATTTCTCTCTCAGCAACATTCTGATCTCCAGGTTAGTGGTGATTTGAGTCCAACATCCATCTGACATAGAGTCCCCTAATCGCTAAAACATTAGTCACTTTGATGAAAGTTACTGTCAGCATAGATGTACACTTATGAATGCACACCATCTCCTCCCTTTCCTTCTCTGAAGGGAGCGGAGAAAAGGGATTGCATGACAGAATCAGAATTAAGTTGCCAATGTTGGGAAAGTATCAGATGCCCTACATTTCTTATCTAGGTGAGGTACCATCACTGAGACAGACTCTAGTCCTGCATCATTTATGCAAACCTTCCTGGCATGTAAAATCTGTGATGCAAATAGGTTTATTGGTCTTCCCCGGAGTTGTTTTATAAATACACATATGAGTAAATAAACAGTACAACAGGAGTACCACTTCACATACTCCAAAACACCTTTGCTCATAGGACCCAGAGGTTTTTTTTTTAATTAAATTAAAATTCAAAATCTTTATTCAGTCATAAAAATAACCATAAAAGTGCATGTAATTAAATACAAAACATAGCATGACTAAAAACATCAACATCAGTTAAAATACGTGTTACAGAAAGAGGATAATAAATACAGCAGCAAGCTCCTAATCAAATACACACAGTGATAGAGCGCGCAGGTCACCCGACTCAGTTAACCATACTCACCTGGGCCCATAAAACAAAAACATAAACTTGTATGTGAGTCTAAACAGGTAACCTGTGCGTTTTTCTAATCAGTGATTTATGAATTTCAGTTAGGGCCTATACCATTGACTTACCAATCCTTGTAGTCGGTACCTAAAGTCCTAAGGGATCAAGGGTGTTAGAATAATAGGAAAATAACATTTGCACTCATACAATAACCACAGACTCAGGAAGTTTTAAAATCTTTATCTAAGTTTCTTAAATGGTCAAGATCCAAAGATTAAACACCAACAGACTTTCAATTATAAAGATCAGAATCAATATGTAACAATGCAAAAGATGTATTAAACTGCTTCCCAACATTTAACAGTTAGGGAGGGTAAAAAGAAGGAACATGATATGTGATCAAATGATTTGGGGCATTTAACAAAAGGAACGGTAAGGAAAAAAAGTAAATACGTAATCAACCCCGTCTCAAGATCTCAACAATAGGGAGGGTAAGAAAGGGAACACATGTCAAACTTTTAACAGTAGGAAAGGTAAAGAGAAGGAAATAATGCATTGACAAACCCACACGGATTTATAATTACCTAGAATAGTGTGAAGACCAAACCGTGTCCACGGGTTCGACAAAGGACAGAACCCTGAAAATGCAGGCGCCAACAAGGCACGCATGTGCAGACCAGAATTCCGGACAGGTAAAGCCAAAATAGATCAGGACAGGACTACCAAAGGTTAAGACCGGCACCTGCAGTTAAGTTGCAATGCCTGCACTACTCCCTCTCTGCAGCTAACAGCCACAACTCTGATTGGTTTATCGATTTTCCTGACACAGTGCTTCGGCAGCACTTCAGCTCCTGGAACCCCAATTGGGTCAGCGAATCTTCTGACAGAGTGCTCCGCAGCCCTCTGTTCTTGGTCAACTATTGGGTGCGTTGGGTCAGTGACAGGTCAGCTATTCGGACAAGTCGGACAAATTAACTAACTAAGCCTACCCTATTTTCCAGGTCAGTGTACCACCCCAATGTTGCAAGTGTAAGAATCCCCAATTTTGATTGTGCAAAAGGATGAGGAGAGGTCATCACACCATACCAAAATGAAACTTTCTGCATATCATATTTAAATTAACGTTCCCGCCCATCAATGTATTTTCTCATGACATCTTTATTCCACCCAACAATGAATGTTCTATTAGTAAATACATTGTATTAACATTGTACAGTTGAGCTTCCTCTGACAGAGGTAAAGGGTCAGCTTCCCAGGCACATCTTGGATGAGACTGTTCCTGGCAACCATTCAATATCATTTCTGAAGAGTCCCTTGGTTTCTTGTGCGCATGTTTAAAATGGATGCAGTGGGATCTCGTCAGGCCCAAATGAGTTACATGTAAAAATAGAGGACAAACAGTTTTAGAACAAAGGATAAAGGAATATTCTGTATACCACTTATCTCTACTCTGTACCCATTATTTTATATTTACCTATAGCATTAAGATTAGGCAGAACGAACAGCTTAGCAAAAGCAGCAGTGCAAGCTTCTTGCATGTGAGGACATAGAGCAGCCATCTTAGTACTAGTGCGCAGAAGCAAAAGTTTCACTCCAAGCGAAAGATACGTCATGTCACGTGAGTGTGACAGATGCATGCGCAATAGAAAACCCCGCGTAGGTGCAGCCATCTTAATGTAAGTGGATTACAGTTAGTAAAACTAAGCATGGGCGGAAAATCCGTTCCGCTCGCGGATTTTACGGATTTTCGGTAAATTCGCAATCCGCGAACGCTCGCGAATTTACCGAAAATCCACAAATTCGCACGCAGCGGATTTTTTTTTCTTGGTGATACAATTTTGCGGCGTGCGGTGTAAGTTCGCAATTGCGAACATGTAGGTGCGGCGGGCAGCAACAATCTCGCACTCGCGAAATTACAAAAATTGCAATTCTGCACAAGAAATCTACTAGCAAGCAGCATAGACCTTCTAAAAATGATGATTTTTATCAGAATAACTCCTCAGGTTGACATTTGCCTGCACTTTTTTGGATTTGAGGCCTTTTGATTTTCTTTGGATAACTTTTGGATTAGAAATCAACTTTCTCATATAAGCTTGTTTGGGGCATTACAGTTGCTGTAATGCTGTTCTGCAGAAAAATGAGTTTTGCAATAGTG
The DNA here is from genome assembly GCF_964263255.1 of Lissotriton vulgaris. Lineage (NCBI taxonomy): Eukaryota > Metazoa > Chordata > Amphibia > Caudata > Salamandridae > Lissotriton > Lissotriton vulgaris. Next base: position 2,106,876,878 of record NC_141685.1, on the reverse strand, counting down.
AAAACATTCAGCAGGTGCAAAAGTTCAAACTCATCATTAGTAACCATTCCCTGTAGTGCTTCCTGACAAGGGCCCCTCCAGAGTTCAGTTGCTAGTTGCAACAATTGTATGACCCTGCTCTGACCCTCACAGCAGGCTCATAGAATAGCTACAAGTAGGCCACAAAGGCCCTGGAAAAAAATTGCACTGCAACAGAAAGCAAATTACAGATAAGGAAGCAGGTGCCTGACTGGAATTTTAAAACAGTGACACATTAATAAATCAACCCCAAATTAATTCATGTCAGTTGAAGCAGGCTTGCTTTTTCCCCCCATAATCTACAGTGATGATGAACCAGAGGGTGGCATTGATGTACCAGAGGGTGGCATGGGTGAAACAGAGGGTGGCAGGGGTGAAACAGAGGGTGCTGGGAACCTGTGATGATGAACCAGACGTAGAAACAACATAATCGTGACCGTTGCGAGCCGACATGTAAGTTCGCAATTGCGAACTGGTACAAAACCCTCGCGAACTGGCAGAAATCCTTGCGAACTGGCAGAAATCCTTGCGAACACAAAAAAAAATCCGCAATTTCGCGAGAATTTGCGGATTTTGCGGATTGCGAGTTTGCAAATTCGCAAAATTCGCGAACGCCAGATTCGCAAAATTCGCCCATGCTTAAGTAAAACACACAAGCAAGCTTCACTCGGACACCCATTTGTGTTGTGTAATGCAATATTAATAAGACAAACATGTTGATTGATATATTAACGTTATGTCGAAAGGACTGATTACAAGCAAGTCGCATTATGTGCAAATCCTTGCTCCATCAATCCTCTGTTTGTTGATATTTTATATCATCTATAATTAATGAACCAGATGCCAACTTTTCACAATTCACCCAACTCAATCTCTTCAATCTTTCTATTTTGTTTCTTTTCATTGTTTGTATGACAGTTTTTCACTTTCTCGTATATATTTCCATTCAACTCTTCTAATTAAAGTTCATCAACATTTCTCTTTTTCCCTCTTATTTACTGTATATGTCTTTTTGTGCTTCCGACATTTGCAACAAATTATTATCCCTAAAATCAGTAGGCCTATTCCCACCATTGGCATCAGTGTTCTACCTACAAAACTTTTTCCTACATTAGAACGCCAACTACCTATAGAGGAGAGACCATCAGTAAGTCTCTTCCATGCACTATCAACCTCTAGTGGTTTGAGCTCTTTTTCTAAATGCGTAATATTTCTTACATACCCTTTGAATTCAACACTTTTGTCAGGTATGTAAGTGCAACAATGTTGCGCTTTCAACATTCTACAGACTCCGTCTTCTTTGGCTAATAATGTATCAAGAGCAAGTTGATTCTGTAAAACCATTGATCTGATTGCAACCAATTCGGTATTGACCATTAAGAATCCTCCAACAGTATCAGTTGATAACCGATCCACTACTGTTGGCAATTTGCAAATTCTTTGCGTATTCAGAGCCACTCTCACTGTGGGTATCAATGAACTAAATATATCACCTACTATTTCTCCAAAACTAGCTCTTTTACTACGTATTAATCCATTAGTCTCTTCATTGTTTCCAGTGATTTTATTTACATGATATATCTTTGGGAATACTATTCCAAAATAACAGCTCCCATACCAATGATCTGGCAACTTGTAATAAGCCTTGTTTCCGCATATAAAATAGATTCCAGGAACACAGGTTCAGTTCCATCTTTGAAACCCCAACCCCCAATTACCTTATGATTGTGTTCACATTCACTGGAACCAATGAATATATTGTTATTATAACTTGTTCTTTCTCTATGGAGACAGAGTTTCCCTTTCTTTTCGAAATCCAGCAACATAGCAGCATGAGTTTTGCCATTTGGGGTGAACCCTATATGTTCAGCCCATTTAAGAATTTTATGATTCTTATCATTTGCTTTTCTTTGAAAACTCTCTCTCCTTTTCTCAACCACATTCAAAAATATTTTCTCTTTTTCACGTAATAAGCATGTTAAATTATTCTTGTGTGCTTCAGCTATATCTATTGCACCTAATGTTAGAAAATATTCACCCATATAATGTGTTACATCACTCTTAGTATGTACAGGATTTAGGTTACTACATAATGGAAGTTCAGAAAATATCACATCTGAGTTAGAATAGTAATACTGCAAAGATCCTTTCTTATAGAATAAACTAGCTAAAATACTACATGAAATACCATATGTTAATGGTGGTAAGTAACACCTTCGGCTACCGAAGTAGGTAACTTCATACAAACATAGCAATCTTCTATTTCCATAGCTTCTACATAATGTACTAATAAGTTTGCAAATACACTTAAGTAAGTTCTATTTTTAATTCCAGTATAATGTAGTCCTTCCTCATCTGATGGTTCTAAATCGATTTTCTGTTGTTTAATGCTAAGTGCTTTTTCTTGTGCATCCATTCTTCTAGGTGTATCTATCGTTTGTATCTCATCACTATCATTCTTCATGTCTCTACTCATTATGTAAGAAATAGCTATTGTCAGTCCTAACCATATAATGAGTACTATCGCTATACTACATGTGCATATTCTACAGCATGTTTTCGAACAGTTTCTTTTTGGTCTTCCATTAACAGTACGATCAGCCATTTCTGACCAAGGAGACTTAACCCCTCTTTGTAGCTTTTACACAATCTTTTAACCTGTGAAATTTTTCAAGTGGGCCTCACTTCTCCGTCAGTCTGATCAGCAATCAATTCATCACCACTTTCGTCGCTTACGTTTTCGAAATCTTTAAGAACCATGTAAGTCCATTCAGGGCCTCTGAATTTATTATTCAGTCTTTTCAGTCGTGGACTTCTCCTTCTTGGTTGTATAGCAGACTGTTCGCCTTGACTAGTTATTTCATTTACTTGTTCTGGTTCTTTATTTATTGTCTTTAGACAAAGTCTCAATCTTTAGACAAACCTAAGCCACTTGTCTCCTTTTCTGAGTCTTTTTATCTGGCACTGTACTCTGGCCTTCTTCCAATGCTCTTTTATTTTCATTCAGTTGTGGTACTTCTTTTTCTGTATCCCTCTCTGTCCGACTAGGTCCAGGTCTTATTTCCGTTTCTTCTGCCTGGTTACTAATCTGGCCTTGTCCAGGTGTTTGCTGAATTTGACTTTAATTTGATTCACCTTTTTCTTCCTGAACTCATTTTTCTACTCCTATCTGGTCCTGCTCAAGCTCTTCGAGCCCTTGATTTTCTTCTACCTGAGCTTCCACCCTATTACCTATCTGTCCCTCCTCAGACTCTTCAGCTGTAACAGGCATTTCGAATGTCTGAGTATCTTGATTTTCCCTTATCTGATTCGTTTCAAGATTACCATTAGTATGAATTTCTGTAATCTGAGTACGTTCTTCTAGACCTATCTCATCCTCACTATCACTCTGACTGTCTAGATAGGTTTGACTTCTGGTTCTCACGTATTCTGCAGGTATCTCAACTACTGGAATCCAATCATCTTGACTGGTGCTTGGTTGTTCCTCTTCAGCTATTTCAGGATCGATATCTTGAGACCCCTCAGCTGCACAACCTTCAGCTTCACTTTCATCAGGTTCAGTCACTCTTTTTGTATGACTGGCATGGATCCAGTGTGGAATTCCTTCGCACTTTACATCTGTGGTGGTAATTAAAATCACTTGACGTGGTTTTCCCCACCTCGGTGCAAGTCAAGATTTTCGAGTATGTTCCTTTAGCACTACCCAGTCACCTGGGTTCAGGTCATGTGCTGGAGTTGCTTGTCTGGCGACAGCGTCTTCCCCAACCTGGTGAGAGATAGAACGCACTTGGTCAGCCAGTTCTTTGCAGTACTCCAGTACAAATCATCAGATATATTTATCAGCTTGTGTCCTGGCACCCATGCTTGCCTCATTGCTCTTCCCATTAGAATTTTATGAGGACTCAAGCCTGTGTTCCGATCTGGAATACTTCTGAGTCCCATCATAACAAGAGGTAAATCATCTGGCCACTCTAATCGGGTAGACTCATACATCTTTCCCAATCTTGACTTGATTGTGCCATTCAGTTTCTACCACTCCAGAAGCCTCTGGGCGGTATGCACAGTGTAGCTTTTGTTTAACATTGAATGCTTCACAGATTAGGCCAACTATTTCATTATTAAAATGGCCGCATCGGCCTGATTCAATTGTTACTGGAAAACCGAACCTCCGGATGAGTTCTCTGAGTAGGAGTTTGGCTACAGTGATGCTATCATTTCTACGTGTGGGGTAAGCTTACACCCATTTTGAAAATAGGCAGACAATGACAAGAATGTATTTTAGTCCTTGACAAGGGGGTAACTGAATGAAATCAATCTGCAATGGTATGAAGGGACCTTCTGCCTTCCCAATCTTTCCTGGTAACACTACAGTTTTCTTTCCAGGATTCATTTGTTGACAAATTAATCATCTTTGGCAAAGTGTTTCTGCTATGTTCCTGAATTTCGCATTAAACCATGACTGTCTGAATAGACGTATCATGGCATCTCTCCCCAGATGAGAATCACTGTGGAGCATCCTAGCCATAGGAGCAAGCAAACAGTCTGGTAACACAGGCCTACCATCAAGGTAAACAATGACATCATCTTCAACCCTTCTCTGACAACCTATCTTTCTCCACTCTTCCTTTTCTTTTGGTTCTGCTTCATTTTGCAAGTCTCTCACTTCTTCCCACGTTCTCACACCTTCAAGCAACATAAGTTGGCAGCTGTTTTCGCCTACTTCAATTTTCTTGTTTACAGCCATTCTAAATTTGGCACAATGTTAGGCTAACTGGTCAGCATATCGGTTACCAGCTGTCACTTTCTCATTTCCAGATTTGTGAGCAGCACACTTGACCACAGCCACTTCTTTTGGCAATTGGATTGCTTCAAGTAAATCTTTTACATAATGACCATTTTTAATAGGAGTACCTGATGAAGTCAGAAACTCCCTTTTCATCCATAACTGGCCATAGTCGTGCACAACCCCGTAACCATATTCGCTATCAGTGTATATGGTTACTTTCCAATTTTTCCCAAATTTGTAGGCTGTTGTCAATGCAATCAATTTGGCTACTTGTGCAGACTTGACTCCGGGTAAATAAGATGCTACAAATTGACCCCCCAACGTGCACACTGCATAGGCAACACTCAAACCTCCTTCCTCATGTCTCATACATGAGCCATCTACAAATAGCTCATATTCAGAATCAATTAATGGCTCTTCTCTTATGTCTGGACATGGTTTTGGACTGTATTCAGTCAAGTCGATACAATCATGTTCGACTTCTTCCTTCACTTCTCCAAAGTGTGAATTAGGTAGCAGTGTTGATGGGTTCAAAATATTACACCTGGCAATGGTTACATTCCCTGCACCTACAAGGATTCTCTCATACTTAGACGACTAGGAGTGAGATACTGGGTCTTGGTCCGGGTTAACAAAATCACAACTGCATGTGGAGTATACACTGTCACAAGATGTCCCATAATAATGGACTCACTTTGCTCAAGGCTCATGCAGGTTGCAGCTACTGCTTTCAGACATCCAGGCAATGCAGATGCCACTGGATCTAGTGTGGAAGAAAAATATGCCACAGGACGTCTCATCAGACCATGAGTCTGGGTCAAAAGTGAAAGTGCACAATTATCTCGTTTGTCACAGAATAGTACAAAATCTTTTGAATAGTCAGGCATCCCTAATGCTGAAGCTGTACACAGACATTCTCGTAATTTCAAGAAAGCAGTCATGCTTTCATCATCCCATTCTACTGGGTCTTTTGCTCTTTTCTTTGTCATCTGTATCAACGGTTTTGCTATGACTGAAAAACCCACAATCCATTGCCTGCAGTAACCTACAACTCCAAGAAACATTCTGATCTCTTTCTGAGTTTGAGGTAAATTCATGTTTTTGATTATTCTGATTCTTTCTGAGGTAACCCTTCTGACACCTCTTTCTATCTGGTGCCCCAGATATTCCACTGACGTAGTACAGAATTGCAATTTCTCTGGTGACACTTTATGCCCTCCTTCATCCAAATGATCCAGTAAAGCAATGGTATCAACAACACAGTAATTTCGAGTTTTTTACGCCACCAATAGGTCATCTATATACTGGACCAGGACTGACTGTCCAGGCAGTACCAAGGACTCAAGGCACTTTTTCAAATCTGATTAAAAATCGATGGACTCTCTGTATACCCCTGAGGAACGCAGTTCCAGAAGTACACATGACTGTTGGATTCAAAAGAAAAAAGAAATTTGCTTCTGGGTGCAATGGAATCGAGAAACATGCATGACACAAATCTATCTCGGTAAACCATCCAGCCTCCCACGGTATCTGATACAGAATCACTGCAGGATTCGGCACAACTGGACAGCATGGGATGACAGTTTTATTAATCTTGCGAAGGTCTTGTACGACCCTATACTTGCCACTTGGTTTCTTTATTCCAATTATGGGTGAATTACATGGACTGCTCATTATTTCTTGTAAATGCCTGCTTCAACCAAACGCTTTATTTCTGCTGCAACACCTGCTTTTATTTCTGGGCTCATTTTGTACTGTCGAATATTTGGGTAAACTGCACCTTCTTCTACTGTCACTTTTATTGGATCGACATTTGCCATTAATCCTACATCTTTTCCGGTAAAATGCCATACATCAGGATGTACAGTCTGTTGCAATTCTTCTGATAAGACTTCTGTAGTTAACTTTTTATTCTCTGCTTCTTGTTTTGCTAACATTAATTTATAAACTCCGTCTTCGTCTGGGGTTTGAATTTCAACACCACTTGGGGTGCAAAATATGGTGCAATTCATTTTGCACAACAAGTCTCTGCCTAACAAATTCAATGGACTTAAATCACACACAACAAATCTATTCATTTCTTTAAAATTGCCTGTTCTAACTTCCATTGGTTCTGTAACTGGGGTACTAATTTGTTTATTAGAAATGCCCACTACTTGGATCGCTTCTCCCGAGAAGGGTAGGTTTGGAACGTCTGCTGTTCTTACAGTAGAACGGGTAGCACCAGGGTCCAATAGAAAGGTGACATCATTTCCTTCAACCTTGGACTTATGGACCTGACTGATCTACCGGCATGGAGGCGCCAAGTACGCTGTCCTCGTCCTCCCCTCTCGGGCACCGTCAGTATGCGTCCTCACTAAAAAATGTATCACTCAAAAGAAATTGTGATGTCGCAGTGTCTCTCCTTTCACTTCCCTCCCAATTTGGGGAATCCCCACTCTGATGTGCTTTGCTCCTAAAATTTGGCATAGGTGCAAGGGGTAACTGGTTTTGTATTACCTGCTGCTGTTGCTTCCGTGGCACCTCATTCTGCGTCTGTGAATTCAAATAATTATTTGGCATGTTACCATTTTGCACAGCCTTACACTCGTTCTTCCAGTGCCCCAACTTGCTGCACCTGTGACAAGGGAACTTCTTTTTTGCTTCCTCTCTATTGAATTTTCCCCTTGGCTTACCCCCATTACCATCACCCTGATTATGGTTATTGTTTATTTGGTTCAATTGAAGCTCGTGTTGCTCTGCTAGTTTCACTTGTGCCCACATTACTTTTTCTTTTAACTATTTCTGTTTATTATCGAGTTCCTCTTCACAATATTTTGCAAATTTAAGGATCTCATCAATCGGCTTGGCCTGCCAGCAAATAGTATGGTCCCTGATCCATTGCGAAATTTCTGGCCTTAATCCTGACTCAAACCTATAGATGAAATGCATCATGTCCTTCATATCCATATTATCTAGACCACTATACTGTTTGAATACTTGTAATAGGCATTCATAATATGCATGCATGGATTCATCTTTATTCTGAGTGGGTCTATCTATTCTAGTCCAATCAGTCTCCTTTGCAGGCACCTTCCCTTTGAGGTAGAGTATTACCTGGTTGTACTTCTTCAAAACTTCATCAGAAGGTGCCCTGTCTTTGGGTCTCTAGGTTACTCATCACTAGGCAAATCAATAGCAATTTTACATTCTTTCCACAAATCTACAGGAACAACAATGTCAAATAATTCATCTAAATCTTTCAAAAGGCATTTTGAAACCTTCACAAATCTCTCAACTTGTCTGTACCACTCTTCAGGTTTTTCTCGAGGTTTTGGAAATCATTTGTGAATGACGAAGTATCCTGTCGGGACCATGGGACATGTACATAACCACCACCTGGTACCTCTCTCATGGGACATAACCTTTCCACCTTTTCTGTCTCTTTTAATACATATTCAGAAACAGTTTGTTTTGATCGAGCCTCCTCCTTTTTCGTTGCACATCTAGTTTCCCATTTTTCTAGGTCACCCCATTTCTGCAATAATAACATCAGCTCCTTGATTTGTACTTTCCTACCTGATACATTCATATTTTCCAAATCCTTGTCAAAAAATTCCGCTCAATATGGTTTCTGTAATACTTTAGATGTGCCAATGTCAATTCCCATGTTAGCTGCCATGTCCATTAAGTTTTCATGATACGCTCTTGTATTTCTAGTAATTATTTTGCATATGAATAATAATTCATCTTCACTGAATGTATTTAATCTGTCCATTCCCACATTTCCAGCCATCATTTCGTCTAATTCGACTCCTATTTAAATATATCCAATACTTCTGGCTGTGACTTCGGCTTCTCTATTTCTCGTGTCCATCTCTCTATTTCTTCTGGGGTTACTACTGTGGCATTTCTTGTACTTAAGGATGTCTCCATTTGTACTTTTCTCGAATTTACAGGAGTGGTTCTTCTGACCGAGTCACCAACTGGTTCTCTTATGGGCAATTCCATCAGGGAAATCACTGACTACATTCACTTGCTTTGTCATCAACTATTAAGGGTACTTTTCTTGGCTGAACTACAAGTGTAGTCAAAACGGGGGTTTTAGGACTTGCTTGCTTATCTCTGCAATTCACTTCTCTGTTTATTTAATGCTTCTCTTTCCCTGTCTTGTAATACTTTTTCCACAAAGTCTCATGTACCACTTGCAGAATCAAAGGTGGGTTCAGAAACGGAGCATTTGGATTAACTGTACTTGGTTCCTCATTATAAGGTGGTGGATTTTTCAATAACAAATCCTCCAAATAATCATCATCTGACTCACCACTAGTCATTAATCGTTTCGTTTTCTCATTCTTTTTACTTCCAGTGGATTCTTCTATAGTTAAAACAGGATACAATCCTTCCACTAACATAGACTGTCTCCATTCTTTCATTAATTTATCTCTTGTATCTTTTGGAAATCGGGGATAAAACCTACTCCAATTACCATTACTTCTGGGTCTATCTCGCTCAAAAGCCTCAGTTTCCCATTCCTCCAATGCCTCAAACTGCGTTAATCTAGGTCTGGGATCTAATTCATTCATGCGAGTTCTCAAATTGTGCAAAACTCTGCCATTAAACCTTTTTCTGGAAATGCTAAAACACCATCATCTTTTGTGTACTCCATCCAATTTTCTAACCACACACAAGTGTGATAGCCCCTTTCTACCATTATGTATGATGCGGGCGTATTTGGGGGTGGAATAATAATCCTTTCTCTTGTTTTAAATGCTTTATCTTTCTTGAAATAATTCTTAATTCTTTTAATGAATGACATTTTTTTCCGCCGTACATGTTAAAGGGTCTTTCTCTAATATGCTGTTCTTGGGCAAACCCTAAATATCTCCTATCAGGTCTATTTCCTACAAGCTGACCTATATGCTACATACGCAATATTCTGGATATTCTCAATTTGTTTACAAATTACTTCCAATTCCAGAGTGTCTTTCATTTTCCAGTAACCAATCAAAATTTAGAATCCATATAAATCCAACCAATAGGTGCGCGAAGTCTCGCGTGAGGCTAGTTCTCACGCTCCTGTACTCACCCCTTGTGGAGAAGTGTGGCTCACTGGTTAGAAGCGGCAGAATCTGAAGCAAAGATCAGGCCCGGGACCAGGGTTCAATTCCCGACACGGCAGGGTCTTGGGCTCAATGTCCGCGGACTCGATAATTCTCGCCTCAGCGCCTGCTCTAATCATGGGTCCCACGCTGCAACTCTGTGCAATAACTTGCTTAATCTCCACAACGGCCCCAACAACACTGGGATGCCCGGCTTTTCCTTGGGGGTGCTCAGGTGGAGCATCTCACAGGGAGAGCCAGGAAGGGTTCCACAGCGTTATACAGCGCCGGGACACCCCGTTGTGGGGGCAGCTGTGCGCTTTACAAGTGTACTACATTTTACCCCTACTTTACAATTATTACTTCAGCTACACAACCGCTGTCTCAACCAATACCAGCGCGGCTCTAAATGACGCCAGCACAGCTCCGCAACTGACTCCCTCCTTTGCAAGGTAATACGAAAACTTAATTTCTTTCACTTTTAATGCAGATTTTTATTATTCAACTACGTAAAAATATTTACCACTGTACCTGAGTGACTAATTCAAAGGAAAGTTAAATTTCCCTCACTACGAGTAAATCCCTTCCGCTTACTCTTCATATACTACAAGTAGATCCCTTCCGTCTACCCATCACGCAAGCATTAGATAACCTGCTACTCCTTCAGACTTATCCACTCCGGGATATACTAAGGCCAAAGTTTCATCAGTGAACTGTTTTGCTATCAATCAAGCTCAGAAGAACCTGCTACTCTTTCCGTGTGACCCTTTCTAGGTAATATCACACCAAAAGTTTTGCTAGCAAACTCTTTGCTATCATTTATGCACACATTTATACAGAAAATCCCTAAAGAGTGCTTCCGGTTTTACCTAACCATGCACTTATTTCCTCTAGGTAAGTGACCTCACTGCAGTGTGGCTTCCATTTACCACCCGCTATTCTGCCCACGGGTATTCCAGACAAAACATATAACAGGTACGAACAATTTTGGTTAATACATAAATTCAATACAGCATCAATATAATCAATGTAAAATCAGATTTGATCGATCAATAATCAATACATAACTAACTAACTACCTATCCTAACTAAACCCTAACCATCCTCTGCTACGAAAAGAAATACTGATAGAGCACACAGGTCACCGACTCAGTTTATCATACTCACCTGGGCCCATAAAACAAAAACATAAACTTGTATGTGTGGCTAACCAGGTAACCTGTGCGTTTTTCTAATCAGTGATTTCTGAATTTCATTTAGGACCTATACCATTGACTTACCAATCCTTGAAGTTGGTACCTAAAGTCCTAAGGGATCAATGGAGTTAGAATAATAGGAAAATAACATTTGCACTCATGTAATAACCACAGACTCAGGAAGTTTTAAAATCTTTATCTAAGTTTCTTAAATGGTCATGATCCAAAGATTAAACACCAACAGACTTTCAATTATAAAGATCAGAATCAATATGTTACTATGCAAAAGATGTATTAAACTGTTTTCAAATATTACGTGTTACAGAAAGAGGATAATAAATACAGCAGCAAGCTCCTAATAATGGCATTGACTTAATCAAAGACAGAGTACCTCACTTTCATCACAGCTCCTAAAAAACCGGACATTTAAAAAATAATATATATGTTAGATAGTGGATGAAGGTACATAGATAGTAGCTGAAGGAACATAGGAACCGGTCTAACTTGCCTAAGATTCAGGGACTTTAGTAAAGGCTTAAGATACAGTCTCCTGGGGGACTTAAAATACCTACAGACCATCCTAAAATGAAGGGTATCCCGCAGAGATATGTTGTCGCAGGCACCCAATGAGCCTGAAAGACTCTGACCCCTCAGAAACGCCAGAAGGTGATGCAACATATTGAATCTCAGTCTGGTCAAAAGAAATCTGTCCCTGTCATTTTTCACCATAAATAAGTAAGGTTCCATGGACTGAACTGTTTTTAATGACATGTGCACCCGTACCAAAGGATTCAACAGGTCTGACTGTTCTCTGCTTAAAAACTTGTGTTCTTGGCCCTCACCCACTTTATGTCTGCAGTACTCAAGGTCTGGGGACTATAAAATAAATCTTGCCTGCTCAGACGTTGAAAACTTTCTTAATGTCTGCAATTCATGGGATTTTAACAGCATGATCCAAGGAGAGGCCGTCCTTGAGGATCAGTCTGTTCTGGAGGGATGCATCCCTAGTCCAGATCTTAGTCCAATATTAATGGCCTAATGGCAATCATATCTCCTATATACTGTACTTCCAACTCGCCGTGCACGCAAGATGCCGGGGTACTTTGGGGGATCTGCAGCACACATCTAAGGAACTTATTTTCAGTGGACTGGATGATGACCACTTTCATGTAACACCAATTTCACTGCCATATATATGCCATATAGGGCCTAAGAAACACTTAACCTGATAAACCTTAGTCAGTATTCTGGGTGGGCGGGACCCCAATCTTTGAGCAAAACTCACAACAGCAGCATTTGCCTTTACAAGTTCAGTGGTCTTGTTTTCAATCAAGGGCTTCCAATTTTTATCAGAGTCAAACAACACCCCAAGATAAGAAAAAATTGGGACTTTAGCCAGAGTATGAGTGCCCACATTAAATGTGTTAGGTATGGTATTCCTCAACCTGTTTGAGGTCTGGTTTAATATGATGCACCCCACATGGTAACAAATTTACAATTTATACTGGAAGATGTCACAATATTTCCACAGACTATCAACAACATTTTCTAACACAAAATAAAAAAGTAAAACAAGTTGCTGATTGTAGTCTAATTTAAGGTGAGCTCTGTTTCTATATGTTAGATTGCTTGTACAGGACGGTCCACCAGTTGCTGTAGAGCCACAGGACGGTTTGGATGCAGTGCAGAGAAGGTGCAGAAATTCCTGGAATTGAAACATTAGGAACTTTTAGAAGTATACAAACCACAAAGAAGAAGCTGCCAATTCTGCAATACTAAAATTCAAGCCACCAGATGCCCAACCTAGCCGTCCTGTACAAGCAATCTAACATATAGAAACAGAGCTCACCTTAAATTAGTCTACAATCAGCAACTTGAATAAGGAAATAAAGAATCCAAAAGTAATAAATAGAATACAAACTCAATAAGAAGTCCCCCAAGGAAGATCAACCTTGAGGAAACTCACTGATAAGCCTTACAGAACAAAACAAAGGCCCTTAGAACAACTAAATTGTTTTTAACCCTACAAAAAGCATTGTCCTGAAGAAGGTGTTCAAGCCAGTTCACCGAAACGCCGCATCGACAGTTATTGTGCTTTTCCCTTTTTTTAAGATGTATCATGTTTTTATCAATTGAATGTAATGATTTACTCTTATTAAATGTCAATGAATGTTTAAAAAGATTTTTTTCAATACAATCATAATAAATGTGAATATTTTAACCAATAGTTATTCTAGTACATCCTCCTTTGACCTTTTACTCTTTTACTTTTTTATCTTGTGTGTTAGAAAATGTTGTTGATAGTCTGTGGAAATATTGTGACATCTTCCAGTATAGATTGTAAATTTGTTACCATGTGGGGTGCCTCATATTAAACCAGACGATATTGCATGATAGTAGGACTGTTCTCACAGTCTGATCTATCCTCTATAACCAGGAAAAGGGAAAACTTTCTTTTTTTCAACTGACCTTAGACCCATTCCCTTTTCGACAAAAAGGATGTCTCCTTAAACATTTATAATGGTATTCCTCAAGCCACTACTGTTACATAAGATTTGGTAAAATTAACTGCAAGGTCCAAGCTAGCCATGAAATCTAAAAATGTGTCCAGTAACTGCTGCAAACCCTAGGCAATCCTAATCATGAGGACCGCATTGTTGGTGTACAGTAATACTTGTAGCAATCTTGGCCCAGCTTAGGGAAGCCAACCCCCATAGAAAGAAGGACAGGCTACAGCCCATTAACATATTGCGTGAAAAGAAAGGGGGCAAGAATGAACCCGTGTCGAACCCCCTTCTTGTGCTAAAAGGCTGCATGTGGACTAAACCCTGAGAGTATCACATCAATGCTGTTGTATGAGTGTTTAGGTCTATTAAGAGGAGCACAATGTTAGAATCCACCCCATCACAAGAAGTAAACACCACAATTTCTCATGGTTGACCCGATCAAAGCCTGTTGTTAAATCCATGAAGGCCCAGTGGATTGACTCTGACCGGGCGCCGGATTTCTTGTTTATGTCCAGGTATACATTCAGACATTGGTCCGTTGTCAACCTTCCCAGCCTGGAACCGTATTGAACACCTTGAAATTTATTGTTCTCAACCGCCCACCCCATCAGTCTATCTAAAACCACTCTACCCTAGACCTTCACTGTTGCATCAATTAAGGAAATTGTCCGTTAGCATTGGAAATTATTATTGTCCCATTTTAAATATATAGGGACAATTACAACAGTAGACCATGAGAAGGGGGGACCCTCCCTTACTGTGTCTCTCAAAATCATTGTCAAGGCTGGGACCCACAATTCAGTATCATCCAAAAACAAATTCAGGGGATTCCCATCAGGTTCCAGGGCCTTGTTTCGTGAATACCCTTGCTAACTTCCTATGGCGTACAAACAATATTAGCTCTTCGCCCATCAGCACACCCATCTCCACATTATCACCATTAGGTACGCAGTTATACACCCCTTCAAAGTGCGCCACCCACTGCTGCTCAGTAATATGATGGAATAAAGCAGGAGCATTATCACTTGCAAGAGGCAAAGTCGATTTATTACTTGTCAAAAAAAGATTTGTCCTTAATATCGCAAACTTAGACTAGAAAATCCCAGGAACTCTCTCTTAGCCACCCAACTATCTTTGTCTCTAAGTACCTGCTTGAAGACTCGCTTCAAAATCCAAAGGGCCTTAGAGCAGTTACTTTTAAACCATTTAGGCTCATGGGACCTTATGTTCGAAACAGGGACCTGGGGTTAGGTGGGGTGCACTGCAGTTAAGTATTCATTGTGTTTAGTTAAATCTTTCCAGGGGGAGCTCTCTAACCATTTTTATGCCTGCCAGCTTTGGGAGGGCTCCACAGGGTGGGACCCAGGGGTGGGTGTTGGTCTGGGATTGGGCACAGGGTGGGGAGCAGTGGGAAACATTTATAAAATGCCCTTACCACGATAATGTGGTTGATTTAATGTTCACAGGCCTTAGATAATGCATTTGAAGAGTGGTCTTCATAAAGGTGAAGATGACAGGGCGGTGGTAAGAAGTTATCTTTTTTTAACATGGAATGTTAATGGTCTTAGAACCCAAGACAGACAGAGATTTGTGACCATCTATTTAGTAGAAACCCATCCCCACATTATCATTTTGCATGAGACTCATTTGAGAGCAAGCGAAAGTAGAGCTTCCTTCTTTAAATTCTGCTGGGTAGAGAGCTATGTGGCTTCGGGCAGGCAGAGTAGTGTAAGGGAGTGGCGATCCTGGTAAGGAAGGGTGCTGGGGTCAAGGTGACATCTTCAAAAACTGATAGTTCGGGTAGGTAGGCCTTGGAAACTATGAGGTGTGCTAGCTTCGATTTCTTTGTGGGTTGGATTTCACGGTCGAAATTCGGATGATCCTCAATATATTGCGAATCTGAAGGTGAACCTAGTAGAGGTAACGTTCCAATGGTTATTGGGGGCAACTTTGACACTCTATTGGGACCCATTTTAGATAGATCCACCCAGAGGAACTCTGTTCAAGCCCCTAGGATGAGACAGGCTCTTAGAAATATGCTCCAGGTTGTTGGGCTTGTAGATGCATGGAGGCAATTTAAGGGCCAAAGTAGGGGCTATAGATTCAATAGCAAAAAGTATAGGCATTATTCTAGGCTGGATTTTTTCTCGTAGATACGGTTTTGTTAAAATAAAAGAGGTCACCAGCTTCCTGTCAATATTTTGGATCACTCATCAGGCTTTATGTTTCGTAAATGCCCTGGAGAGAATCAAAATTCAAGGTTGAAGTTAAAACCAGCTCCTAGATCCTGGGGTTGTCTCCACCTTGAAAAAAGCTAGTGCTGACTTTTTCCTTGACAATGCTGGCTCAGGGTATCTTGGGGTAATGTGGGAAGCTTTAAAAGCATTCATCCAAGGGATTTTATGAAGTCAGGCACATTTAAAAAATAAGACAAAAAAGGCAGAACTGTGTAGATTGGAGCAAAAAGTGGGGGCCTTAGAGGTGCTATACAGAGGCAAAATATGGGGTCATTAGAAATAGGGAAAGGCTTTAAAAACAGTTGGAGGAGACACGGTTAAACTATAAAATCAAGTTGGAGATGAAGTGCAGTATGTAGTAAACATGATCTTCACTGTTCCTCTCTGGCTAGACAATACTACATACTTATGACATCATAGAATGCCAGGGTGCCTCTCTAGTTGATTGTACCTCTCTATTCCCTGTTGTGGCAGTTGGTCACCTGAGGCTGAGCTACCAACAGCGAGCTCCTGGTGGGGTTTTCCTATCTATCTACATTATAAAGTAATCTATCTGTCTAACCTGGAAGGAACCTGAATAAAGGATCTTAACCTATCAAGTGGACTCCTGATCTCCCTTTACTACAGTTTGGCGACGTTTTTTAAAAGGAGGAACCTACGCGTGGTAAAGACTATTTAAAGGACTTTTCAAGTTAAAGGAAGGATGTCAAGGAATCAAGAATTAACAAGAAAATCTGTTTTCAGACTGAAGGTAACGCCCTGCCTACCCCACCAGTGTCCTATTCCACCTGGACAGCCTGCACTCTGGGCGTCTGTCCCTACAGTCTCCAACCGCCTGTGTTACCAATTTGCCTGCTGTCACCCTGCTGCTGTCTGGATAATGTTGCACAGTTGGTTCTATCTACTTCATGGGAACAGTAACTGCGTACTTTCCCTGCAGTATCTGCACTGAGTTTTTGGTGTTATTGTGCTCCAGAGCGTTTTTTTTTTAGGCAGCAATGTGGCTCACGGATTTAAACTGTACACACGAGCGTCAATCTTGGTGAGCCGACGTGCGTGTTTGAGGAGACTGCACTGAAGGAGAGTTTTGCCGGTCAGTGGAAGACACTACTAATCTTTAATTCAACCCCTGCCTCTAAAAAACAGGTGAGCCGCTGTGCGCGATTGAGGAGGCTAGACAGAGACAGAGTTTTGCCGGTCAGTGGGGGGCACTAATAATTGGCAGTTCAACCACTGCGAGCCCCGCACGCGCTCTCCATGCACAGAGTCTTACCTGGCTCGTGCTGCCTGCACCGTCGACCGTTGGTCACAAGCGGTCTTTCCGCCTTCTTGCCTGCTGTCCATCTGATGACGTCCATGGAATCCTTCTTGAGTTGGTGAACGGAGATTCTCCTATGACGCCAGTGTTATCTTTGGAGACACGCTCCTTACGTCGCTACGAGCGACGTGGCGGCCATTTTGGGTTTGTTGGGTTACCATGGCAACAGTGTACTGTGAACCACTTTGCGCTGCGTGAGGCAGCGTCCTGTCATCAACATATGACTTTAGCGTTTAAGCTAGAAGGTTGACTCTGGTAAACGTGCTTTGTTCAAACTATTGTTTTTTTTACAAGTTCAGTGTTGGAGTTTCACACGAGCGTACTTGGAACTTCATTTTCGCCGAGGTGCGATGCCAAGGTGTCCGATCTTCCTGGTCTTTCTTGCTCCTTTCACCATGCTCCTGTCGAAGTTCGAGTTTTGTTGCTTATGTGACCAGTGGCAAGGACTTTGCCTCTCGAGGGACTATGGCTCCGAGAGCAGTGTTACCAACACTGCATCAACCTACAAGTCTTCTACTGGGACACAGCAAGTTGAATTAATGTATATCCTTTTTAGTAAATGGTCTGTGCATTTGGATCCCGGGTGAGAGGTCGCTCACCGGAGATAATATCATTATTTATTAATATATTTGTGTTACAGTTATTTCATGAATGCATTAGAGTTAACACTGTTTTTTTTTCCAGGAATGTGGTGTGTTTTTGATATAGCAAATCTGTTATGCTCATATGAAAATTCTATATTCTACGTTAGAGATATAGTAAGGTGTCTTTAGGTGCTAATACTATGAGTTGTCTGTATTCTAAGTTAGGGATGTAATTTGGTGTTTTTTTTTTGGGTAGTCCATGCCCGTCCATATCATTTTAATTAGTACCCTGAGGTATTTTTGTGTGGGTAGTCCATGCCCGTGTTTTTGGTGTGAGTATTCTATACCATGTACTTGGTGTTTAAAGGTAGTATTTACTCCACCTCTTGTCCCAGGGCTATAGTCTTTACTCTATGCTGTACCCTCTCATAGGGACGTTGGTGTCTATGGTGGTCTATGTCTTGGTTGGTTGTTCGGGGATGTTGATGGGTAGTCAACACCCATAGTAGGTTCCATAAGTATTTATGGCTAGTCCATGCCCCTTTTCCCAGAGATTTTGTTGTTTGCTCTGCGGTGTACCCTTTTTCAGGGGAGGTTATGTGTTTTTTTTTTGGTAGTCAACGCCCAAATTAGATTTTTAAGTGTTAATGGCTACTCCATGCCTTGTTCCCAGAGATATTTAGTCTGCTCTGCGGTGTACCCTATCCAGGGGAAACTTTGTTTTTTTTTTTGGGTAGTCAATGCCCATGCTGTCCTGCAGTGTAAACATGCTGTCCTGCAGAGTACCCTTCTCAGGTTCAAAGTCTCCTGTTATTGGTAAAGATTGTGTTTACACTATGTGTTATCTTAGTCTACCTTCTTGTTGCTACTGGCCAGGGCTTCATTTAGTTAAGATTCGAGTTACATTCTTGTCATACATTAAGTGTTGACATTTCTTCATCAAGGGTTGTGTTGAGGGTTGTCTTGGTTTGTCTTAAAACCTCGCTCTTTTGTTAAGGAGAGGGGATGTGGTGTATTATGCCATAATTCTGATGTCATAATGCTGAATCTTTGTTCTTTTCTCGAATAACAATACCTCATGTTAAAGTCATCTTTTATTGTACACTACTACTTTTCGTTGTTCTAAAATGTGTACTTCCTTGCTGTTTGAGACATATGAGGTATTGTTACTGATTATTCCTTTGTTCTGATATTACTGTATAAAGAGAGAGGATATGTAGTAAACATGATCTTCACTGTTCCTCTCTGGCTAGACAATACTACATACTTATGACATCATAGAATGCCAGGGTGCCTCTCTAGTTGATTGTACCTCTCTATTCCCTGTTGTGGCAGTTGGTCACCTGAGGCTGAGCTACCAACAGCGAGCTCCTGGTGGGGTTTTCCTATCTATCTACATTATAAAGTAATCTATCTGTCTAACCTGGAAGGAACCTGAATAAAGGATCTTAACCTATCAAGTGGACTCCTGATCTCCCTTTACTACACAGAGAACAGTGGTTTACTAGGTGTATGAGACAGTTTGAGTATGGGGAGCGAGTGGGTGTGCTGCTCGTATGGAAGGCAAGGGTTGAGAGATCCCGCAATGTCACCAGGGAGCTGGTTATCAATCCCTAGGGAGATGTCTAGGATAAGGTTGAGGATATGCAGGGACACCTGATGTCTTTGTTCTTCTTACTGTATTCGGAAGAGGTAATCCCCAATCCAGACAGACGCAGAGATTAGTTGGTGGGCATTGAGCTCCCGGGGCTTACAGCGGATGCTAAAGCATTCTTGGGGGCATTGATTACTCAGGAGAAAATCAGAGAGTATCTGTCACATATTAAGAACGGAAAGGCAGCAGGTTCGGATGCCTTTCTGTTAGAAATGGGATTTTTGGTAGGCTAGGGTATGGGCCAAAGCCAGGCAGAAACCACCACTCTAGTCAGGATAAGGAAGTTACACTCCTAAAATAACCC
Source organism: Lissotriton vulgaris (assembly GCF_964263255.1). Classification (NCBI taxonomy): domain Eukaryota; kingdom Metazoa; phylum Chordata; class Amphibia; order Caudata; family Salamandridae; genus Lissotriton; species Lissotriton vulgaris. The sequence continues at coordinate 2,106,857,193 of NC_141685.1, read as the reverse complement.
CTGCTCACCCCCTTGGTAGCTTGGCACAAGCAGTCAGGCTTATCTTAGAGGCAGTGTGTAAAGCATTTGCACATAACCAACAGTAATACAGTGTAAGCACTACAAAAGCACACCTCACCAGTTTTGAAAATTAGCAAATATTTCTATTTATTTAAGACAAGACCCAAAATGATACAAAAGTTCTCAAGAATCTTCAGTTATCAAAATTTGCTAGAAAAACAGTTCCCTGATGTCGATAGCTCTGTCTGTGGCTATCACGGCGTCGTGAACAAACAAATCCGAACAGTTCTGGCTGATCGCGGTGTCGCGGGCCAGCAACTGTGTTGGGATGACCCGCAAACAGTACCTTTTATAAATGCAGGGTGCCGGCAAACTCTTGTTGAACTTCTGAAGGCACGGCATCTGCAGGCGTCGGTTCTGGAGGTCGGTGCAGGAGTTGTTGTGGCCTTTGAAGTCACACGTGTTGCAGATCGATCTCCTCTCTGTTGGAGTCAGGAGCATTGGCGTCGGCAGGCATTGGGTGCTGCGATGCGAAGTGCAGCGTCAGATGGCATCATCGGTGAGACCAGGGTCGTGGTGCGAGGTTAATGTGGTACTCGTCACGGTGTTGGCAGGTCACGGTGCAAATAGCGGCGTCATCGTTGCTAAAGCACGGTCGTTGGCTAACGAATTGGTGCACCATGTAACATTATGAGCGGTGTCCTCAAACCACTAGGCAAGCAGCAGCATAGATTTCGGCGTGGAGCATCGTCATCAGGAATACCAAGCCGTCGTTGGGAGGCGGTGCCGAGTGCAGTGTCTACAGATCACGGTGCAAGCAGCGGCTCAGTGGCGGCATCAGCAGGAATTGTTGGTGAAACCAGGGTTGCGGTGTAGCATTGCGGCGGTGCCCTCTGTGGTGCCTTCAAGACACGGAGTCGCCAGTGGCATCGTAGACAGCGTGGGGTTGCTTTTTCTCCTATTGCAGCACAAAACACACAGTCCCCAGTGCTGAGGGCAGAAGAGCTTGAAGTCTTTGGTGTTCCTGAGACTACTTGAACAGGGGGCAAGCTTTACTTCAAGCCCTTGGAGAAACTCACAAAAGTAGATTGCAAAATGTTCAGTCCAGTCCTTTCACTGCCCAAGACAGAAGCAGCCATTGCAGGCCAACACAAAAAAGCACACAGCAACATGGTAGATTCTCCTCACAACTTCTCCAGCTCTTCTTCTTGGCAGTCTTCGTGATCCAGAAGAGTACTAAAGTTCAGGGGTCTGGACCCTAGTATTTATATCCCAAAATCTTTTGATCTCTTAGGAAGAGTGTGTCTGTGCCCAGCCAGAACCAGTTCTGGCCTTCTCTTGTGTGACTTCCTGGCTGGAGGTGGAGACGACATGGTCAGAGGTAGACCAGGCCCTTTGAGGTGCAAGGAAATCTCCCCCCCTTCCCTACTTGCAGCCCAAGTCTATTCAGCCCTTTTCTGACCCACCTAGACTATCTGGAGCCACTCCTGCTCCCCAGCCTTCTGTCATGGGCAGGGGTTCAGCTCCTTCCCCGCAGCTCCTCCGTGCTGTCCTCTGCCTGCGGTCCTCCCATGCAGGGTTCGAGTCTGCACCTTGCTGGTGCCTATTGCCGGTACTGTTTTTTCCTGCCTTATTTTGTCACTGTGTTATGCCTTGTTTGGATCATATTTCAATTTTGGTTCCTGACCTGTTTGTATTTTGTCTTGGCCCCCGCTGACCCCTCTCTGTGCCCCCTCGTCCTTTTGCCCTCGGCTTCCTGCCCACGCCGCTCCCGCCTCCCAGCTGCTCCTACCTCCCCCACCCCTACTTAATGGAGACCGCTGCGGAGAGCATGAGCTAGACCCCTGACCCTCGGCCAGGGATCAACTCCTTCCCCACAACTCCTCTGTGCTGTTCTTTGCCAGCAGTCCTCCAAGGCAGGGTTCGAGTCTGCACCTTGCTGGTGACTATTTCCGGTACTGTTTTTTCCTGCCTTATTGTGTTACAGTGTTTTGCCTTGTTTGGATCATATTTCCTTTTTGGTTTCTTTCCTGTTTGTATTTTGTCTTGGCCCCCGCTGACTCCTCTCTGTGCCCCCTCGTCCTTTTGCCCTCGGCTTCCCGCCCACTCTGCTCCCGCCTCCCAGCTGCTCCTCCCTCCCCCTCTCCCTACTTAATGAAGACCGCTGGCGCCTAAGGCAAGCCCGTCTGTGGACCAATCCTAGGGGCAGACCCCCTTGCCCCTTCGAGCACCACAACACCTAATGCCTTCTACGATGCCAACTCCATCCACGCACTCAACGCCGGCCAAAATTCCACCTGCTTGCAGGCCGCCCCAAAGCTCACCCACAGACCCATCACCTGCCAAAACTGCAGCTACACCAGCCAGCACACTCAAGCGCGTCCTGTCCATCCCAAAATAGCAGGCCACACCAATCTCAGATGCATACTACTCCACACCAGCTCAGTCCACAAGCATGCCGTCGAACTCTGGGACCTTCTCGATTCTTCCTCCCTGGACGTCGCCTTCCTGACGGAGACCTGGATGAACGCCTCCTCGATGCCCGACATAGCCATAGCCATACTGGACGGCTACAAGATCACCTGCAGGGACCGAAACAACAACAAATCTGGAGGAGGAATCGCCATCGTCCACAGGAACACCATCAGAATTTCGACCAACACCGAAGACTCCCTCAGCATGGCCGAACACCTACACTTCCATATCCACGTCAATCACAACACCACCCTCAGGGGAACCCTTGTCTACAGACCCCCGGGCCCCCAACCACAGTTCAGGTACTCCATTGCCGACCTCATCAACACCCACGCCCTCGCCTCCACAGACTTCATCCTCCTCAGAGACATCAAGTTCCACCTCGAGAAAGCCAACAACAACAACAACTCTACCACCCTGATTGACAACCTCAGACTCAAACAACTTGTCACAACTCCCACCCACTCACCAGACATACGCTCGACACCATCTTCTCCGCCAGAAATCCCGTCACCATCAGCCACATGACCGAACTCCACTGGACAGACCTCCACTGCATCCACTTCTACTTCGAGAAACACACAGCGCACAGCCAACCACAACGAATCCCACACCGCAGCTGGAAAAAAGTCACCGAAGACCAGCTCTCACCACTCTCACCCGAGACCCCCATCTGAGCCCCCAGACATCCACGCAGAAGCCCACAACTTCAGACAATGGATCGACAACTGCGCCAACACCCTCGGCCCGTTCAGGAAAACCTCAAACAGGCGCACCAACACAAGAGCCACCTGGTTCAACGCCAACCTCCAGACTTCCAAGCAAATCTGCAGAAGACTCGAGAAACAGTGGGGCCAACATCAGACACCACACAACCACGCGGCCATCAAGGACGCCAGACGCAAGCACCACCAACTCATCTAATCCACCCAAAAGACCTTTTTCAAGAAATGCATTGACAACAAAACACACAACAGCAAAGAGCTCTTCGGTGTTGTGAAAGAACTCGCTTCCCCCATTTCCTGGCCACCTTCATCCATCGCAAGATCGCAGACAACCACAATAGCTTCGACACCCAGACTCCATCGACAGTCGCCGACACCCCCGACTCAACGCCCTCCAAACACACCAACCTCCTGCTCTCCTGGAACAAAGTCAACGACGAAGACACCATCAAAATCATGAACACCATCCTCTCGGCTCACCCTCCAATCCCTGCCCACACCACATCTTCAACAAAGCAAGCTCCATCATCGCACCCCAACTTCGAAAGATCATCAACAGCTCCTTCAAAGCCGCCACCTTCCCGGAGAGCTGGAAACACGCCGAAATCAACACCCTACTCAAAAAGCACAAAAGCGGACCCAAAGAACCTCAAGAACTTTCGACCCATCTCCCTACTCCCGTTCCCGGCGAAAGTGATTGAGAAGAATGCAAACCGACAACTGACCCACTTCCTGGAGGAGAACAACATCCAGGACACAGCACCAAAAGCGCTCTCATCGCCGCCACCAACAACATCAGGAACCTGCTGGGCAATGGCGAAACAACGGCCCTCATCCTCCTAGACCGCATTCTGCCTCCCCCCTTCTAATCCGAAGCCACCACGATCACCTGCGGCGTACTCCAAGGATCATCCCTCAGCCCGACCCTTTTCAACGTTCTACATGGCACCACTCGCCTACATCGTACGAGCGCATCACTTCAACATCATCTCATATGCCCACGACACCCAGCTGATCCTCTCCCTTACCTTACCAAGGACCCAGCCACCACCAAATCCAACCTGCACGAGGGAATGAAGGCCGTCACAGAGTAGATGAAGACCAGCCGTCTGAAACAAAACTCTGACAAAATGGAGGTCTTCATCCTCGGCTCCAACCCCTGCACATGGGACGACTCCTGGTGGACGACCACGCTGGGAACTGCCGACACCCACCAACCATGCACGTAACCTGGGGTTCATCCTGGACTCTACTCTCTCTATGACCCAGAAAGTCAACGCTGTTTCCTCCTCCTGCTTCAACACCCTCTGCATGCTCCACAAAATCTACAGATGGATCCCCACCAATAACTGTCACCCAAACCCTCATCAGCAGCAGACTGGACTAAGGCAATGCCCTCTATGCGGAAATTACAGCCGAACTCCAGAAACAACTCCAAAGCATACAAAATGCCACTGCACACCTCATCCTCAGAATCCCTCGCCACATCACCACCCACCTGAGAGACCTGCACTGGCTCCCAGTCACCTAGAAGATCACCTTCAAACTCCACACCCACGCTCACAAGACTCTCCGCAACGCCGGACCGGCCTACCTCAACGTATGACTCTCCTTCTACACCCCGAACCGTCAGCTTCGCTCCACTGAATTCGCCCTCGCCACCATGCCAAGCATCCGACGAACGACCACTGGCGGCAGATAATTCTCCCACCTCCAAGACATGGAACACCCTCCCTAGCCACCTGCAGAGACCCAGGACCTGCTGACCTTCAGGAGACTCCTCCAAACCTGGCGGTTTGATCAGTGGCTGTGTCATCCCCTCTCCCTCTAGCGACTTGAGACCCTCACGGGAGAGTAGCGCGCTTTACAAATGTTTGATTGATTGATTCATCTAAAACCCAGACAGGTAATCCACATTCCAGCAGAGGCACACGGGATGACTGAGGAAGAAAATACCCACTTTCTAAAAGTGGTATTTTCAAACACAGAATGTAAAAATCACCTTCACTAAAAGATGCATCTTTAGATTCTGAATTCAGGCATACTAAACTTTATTTTCCACCTAATTCCCCGGGGGAGTTATGTTTATAAGATGCTATAAACAAACTCCCCATTCGGTCCTATGGGGAATAGTTAGCCTTGCAATAGCAAAATACAAAATTGGTCGTAATTCGCTATCAGGACATGCCACACACACCAGGGCATGCCCTACCTTTTACATACACTGCAACCGGCCCACAGGCGAACCATGGGCCTACCTTAGGGGTGGCTGACATGTAAGAAAAGGGAAGGTGAGTGACTGGCAAGTGTGTGCAAGGGCCAAGTCAACATGGCAGTTACAAACAGTCCGCAGACTCCGCTACCTTTTCAGGACTACTCACGTGTGTGGCACAATCAGTGCTGCAGGCCCACTAGTAGCATTTGATTCACAAACCCAGGCACACTCGGTGAACTTTACTAGGGACTAACAATCATGGAAACACCAATCCATGACAACATTTACCACAGGAGCACTTGCCCTTTACCACTCAAAACCGGGAGGTCGGAAAGCAAAAACTCAGGGGAAACACGCCAAAAAATGCCAAGTCTAACACTTTCCATCAGAGTTCTATAAACTTTTAATGGAGGAGATTGTTACAGAATGGGAGACACTATTTAATTCACTATATCAGGGGGTTGTGCAAATCCCCGATTTGTGGAAAGAAGCTATAATTGTTTGATCTGAAAACCTGTCAAGTATCCCAGGAAAGTAGACGTTTATCACTCAATCTCCCTACTGAACATGGATTATAAGGTTTATAAAAGTATTTTGTCAGGGAGACTGGCTAAGTTAGCTCTCCAGTTACTCCACTAAGATCAGAAGGCCTTTGTCCAAAAGCAGCAAATTCATAAGCTTATTCAAAGGTGACCGGATCTATTAATTTAGCCACTGCTCGCTCGATTCCCTCAGCAGTGGTCACAATAGATGCTGCCAAGGCGTTCGACCGAGCATATTGGGCATATCTGTGGGAGGTTTTGCCAGCATTGGATTTTAGTCCTTGCTTTATCTCTACACTCCAGAGGCTTTATGAGAATGTGTTGGCTAGAGTCCTGCTTAATGGGATATTGACCAGGAATTATAGCATCTATAGAGGCACAAGGCGAGGCTGTCCACTGTCTCTATTCTTGTTTGACATTTATATTGAGCCATTCGCCCAGCTACACAGAAGGAATAGTCAGGTAATCAATTTTCTCACCTCAGCCTTTTGTAATAAGATTGTGTTTTACGTGGTCGATCTGGTCATTTATACATAAGACCCTGTTCATACTATCCCTAGGGTGGAGAGTCTGGCAGTGGAATTTGGGGCTCTATTGGAATATCTAGTGAACAATTCTAAGTGGAGGTAATGTGTTGCAATGTGGAAGGCTGCACGGGGAAGATATGAGTGGAGATTAAATATTTAGGCATTGTTAGTGTTAATCCTTTGGACGCTATATCACTGCTCAACTTGGGAAGGGTAGCAAAGAAGGTGAAAGAATTACTCTGCAAATGGAAGAATCTGGCACTGACAATATATGGGTGTTTGAATTTGATCAAGATGTCGATCTTCCCTAAATTGACATACCTTTTTAACTTTATCCTCCTCACATTTCAAGGATCACTTATTGACAAGATTCAGGGGAAATTACCTAGCTTCTTATGGGCATTTGGTGGGACAAGGTTTGCATGGAAGAAGGCATAGGCTAGAGAAGGGTGGCCTCTCTTTCCCTGACCTGTATCTGTATTGTATGGCTTTAAACTTTAAAAACTGTAGGATGCTTCTGGATGTGCTTAAATGTTCAACCTAGGGGGGTGCTATTAGCAGAAATATTTAGGGAGTCGGGCACCACTGAGCTCCTATATAATTTTGGCATCTCCATTTTTTTAAACATATGATGGAAGGTCTTAAAGGCAGCATTATGTCTTTGATTTAGAGCCAGGAAAATCTTGGGCATTGACTACGATTTCGATTTCGCCACTATCTGAGATTCCCCAGGTACCCCAAAGAGCGTGAGAAATGGGTAGAGACTTCCATGAAGGAGGGCTGGAATAGCTACCAGGGGGAGCTGATGACAGTGCAGGGGTTATTACCCTGGGAAGTTTTAAGAACCAAGACTGGGGTTCCCGATTTAGGTTCAAATATGTGCAGTTGTCTTCCTGGCTCACAAGTGTGGCTCAGGAGATTGGGAGGGCCTGGGAATTTGAGTCTACACACCAGGATGTGAGACTTAAAAGTAAGGAGGTTGCCACTCGGTACTGGACGTCTCCGGAGGCTGAGGATAGAAAATTGATGGCAACATGTGGGAAGGTACCTTTCAGGGGACTGAGATGGTACTATTGTGAGAAGTTGGCCTGGTATATAATGCTCACTAATTCTAGTGATCACTTTGTACCATGCCAAGCAACCCTTATGATGATGGTTGTAATTCAACCTTGTAGACCAGTTATCCTAGTGGTAACGTGGACAAAGCAGTCTTAGGCTAAACTCTGAAAGGCATGTGAAGCCAGCTGTTATACCATACACAACCCCCTTGAATACCAAATGAAAGGGACACCACACAGATATATATTGAAAATATATATTGATTTATTAACTATAAAATCCCCTGGACTCTTTATGAGCACAGAAGCACAAGCGTTAAATCACAAGACAGTTTAAAATACACAAAAGTTGCACAATATGGATGAGCCCTAGGGGCCACCTAAACCATATACTAAGAAAGTGGTATAAGAGATACCAATAGGAAAGTGAAGAGGCCTAGGGCCTTGGGAATCGCTGGAGCTATTCGAGACTGGAAGTAACTAAGTCGGGAAAGGCCCACGGGACTCGGGTGCAGTGTTCAAAGTGCACGCACTTTTCAATACAAAGTCTATGGTGCGTAAAAAGCACAAAGTTAGAAAGTTAGGAACCTTCCGAGTGACCTACGGAGCTGAAACTTAAAACACTGGCCCTTGGGATGTGTACCAGTGCAGGAGCACCGGCGGAGCTGAGTTACCTCACCCACAGGAAGCGGGTGCACAGGGTCGAAGTAGTGTCGGGTTTCGTCACGCTGGTCGATGGTGCTTGGAGCTGAAGAGGCTGCAGGCGGCTCGATGAGAAGAGTTCCGGTGGATCCAAGGGTGGATCTGAAGATGTGAAGACCTGAAAGCAGAGGGGACAATGTTCAAAGTCACTAGCCAGTGACTACCGTGGAACCAGATTGGAACCAGGCGATGTCGGGTGCAAACAGGCGTTGTCGGGTAGCATCTTTCTGCAGCCACGTGGATACCCGGGGTCGAGGACGTCCAGGAGTCGGTCACGAGCTGTCCCACGCAGGCTTCTCGCTGTTGGCGGTGTCGGCACCTCGATCGGAGCAAACAGGCCTTGGCAAAGGCAAGCCAGGCAGAAGGTGAAAGATGCTTAACACTCGGACCAGCAAGGTCAGAGCGGGTGCTCCTTTTCACAGGAGCTTGGGTAGGTCTGGAGCAACCAGACCTGCTGTGTAAATCTTCGGGTTCGTCGCCAAGATGGCCGCTGACCACGTGGCTAGTGGCCGGGATGGCGCGTCGAGTGGCACAATGCAAAAGGGCCCCACGCAGATCGTGGAGATGCTGGAGGGATGATCTTCGGTGCAAGGGCTGCTCGGTGGTGGGGGTTCTCAATCCCCAAAGCACAACGTCGAGGATGCCTCAGAAGCTGCGCAGTCAGCTTTTCGAGTGTCTTCCAAGAGGTCCGGTCCCACGTCACTCGGTGCCTCCACGGGTCCCTTCTTTGCAGGGACTGTGGATCGGGCTCTGAGAGGTCTGGGAGTCTGGTTCTTGTCGGGCTCTGGGCTCGGTCTCCGGCGGGAGGCGGCGGCAAAGCAGACGTCGGGTCGCTGGTTGGTACCTGTGTTCACAGGGTGGCCACTCCTAGGCCACAAGGGAGATTCTCTTCAGTCTTCTGTGCAGCAGAATGTCGAAGTCCAGTCTTCTTCTTTGTTTAAAGTTGATTTCAGGATGATCTGCTGTGCAATGGCACTGCTCCCGCTCTTATTCCCAATCTGAGGGGTGGATCACCTACTAGGTCCCTCCTCTGGGAGGAACCAGGAAGGGGGGCGGTTACACCCCCTTTCCTTTGTCCAGCTCCTCGCCAGGACTGGGGCTGGAAGGCCCCAGAACCGGTTTGGACTGGCCTATGCACGGGGACACCTTGTGTGCCCCGGGCATGTCTGATTCTATTCAGCCCTGTCCTACCCAATACACAAAATCCTGTCTGGAGTGGTGCTTGCACCTCCCAAGGCAGGAAACCCTTTGTCCAGGCCACCATCTGCCGAGTTTCGGTCAGCAGCAGGAGGCCAGACTTGTGTCTGTGGTGGCAGCGTCCATTTTGTGATGCTGAGGCTCTGTTTAACTTTAACCGGGGTTAAGGCTACACACATGTCGTGTCCCTCTAGAAGGGTGGAATGCTATCCCCCTCGCCAGAATTGGCGAGGGGATAGTATTCCAATTCGTATGACACCTTACTCGACATGTTTTGATAAAGCCAAACCAAAGATAGCATTTAACCGCGAGGATTATAATGCACTTAAGAGTATATGGTATGGCAATATCCCGGAACAGCTTAGGGAGTGGTTCCCGACAGCTGCAGACAGGCTCAGCTCATGCCAGAGCACCATCTCACATATTTCCAAGCACTCTGCCTCCAGGATTGATGAGGCCTTCCATAGGAGTGGCTGATAGGAACATATGTGTCCAGTTTAGGGTTAGGCACAGACATACTGTACCTAAGTAAGAGGTGGTTACACCGACTTACCCCAGCTGAGTGATCAGCCAGTTGTGTCAAATATGGAGGCCAGGCCAGGGGTGGCACAATACATGCTGCAGCCCCTGGTAGGCCTTGGATGCACCTATGCCCTGGGCACCTAGGGTGCACTTCTACAGGGGCTCATAAGGTGAACCAGTTCCAATTCGTAATGCACCTAGAGTGCATTGGCAGTAATTTAGAGAGAGAACAGCAGGCTGTGGGTCTGATTAGCAGGCCCACAGCCACATTAAGTCAGAAACCAGTGAAGCAAAAAGCAAAAATTTGGGGTGACCATAGGATAGCAGACCCTACTCTCCTACATAACCCCCCCCCCCCCCCAAACGCAGGGACATTAGACTAACCTTGACCAGTTGTGTCTTCATGTTCTAAGTGGAAGTACCTGGAGAGACCATCTGCGTTGCCATGGTCAGTCCCTGGGCGGTGCTCCACTGTAAAGTCCATCCCCTGTAGGGAAATGGACCACCTGAGTAGTTTGGGGTTTTCACCCTTCATCTGATTAAGCCATAGGAGGGGCTTATGGTCGGTCTGAATCTTGAAGTGAGTACCAAATAAGTATGGCCTCAACTTCTTCAGGGCCCACACCACAGCAAAGGCCTCCCTCTCTATAGCTGACCAACGTTTCTCTCTGGGGGTCAGCCTTCTGCTAATGAAAGCAATGGGCTGGTCCTGGCCATCTACATTAAGCTGTGAAAGCACTGCTCCCACTCCCAACTCAGAAGCATCTGTTTGGACAATGAACTCTCTTGAGTAGTCAGGACTCTTCAGGATAGGTGCAGAGCACATGGCCTTCTTCAGGTCATCAAATGCCTTTTGACAGATTTCTGTCCACTGAACCTTTTTGGGCATCTTCTTGGATGTCAGATCATTAAGAGGAGTCACAATGGACCCATAGTTCTTAACAAACTTCCTGTAGTACCCAGTCAGGCCCAAGAAAGCTCTGACCTGAGTCTGGGTGGTTGGAGGGGACCAGTCCTTGATGGTCTGGATCTTACTCTCCAGTGGTTGAACTTGGCCTCCACCTACAAGGTGGCCCAGGTATACAACCTTGCTCTGCCCTATCTGGCACTTTGTTGCCTTGATAGTGAGGCCTGCCTTCTGCAGAGCCTCAAGCACTTCCTTCAGGTGGACCAGGTGATCCTCCCAGGTGGAGCTAAAGACAGCAATATCGTCCAGATACGCTGCACAAAAGTCATCCAACCCAGTGAGGACTTGATTCACCAACCTTTGGAAGGTGGCAGGTGCATTTTTCAAACCAAAGGGCATCACCACAAACTGATAATGCCCACTAGGGGTAGAAAATGCTGTCTTGGCTTTAGACTCCTCAGCTAACCTGATTTGCCAGTAGCCAGCTGTCAAGTCAAATGTGCTCAAATATTTGGCAGAAGCCAACTTGTCAATGAGCTCATCTGCCCTTGGAATAGGGTGTGCATCTGTCCTGGTGACAGCATTGAGTCCTCTGTAATCCACACAGAACCTCATCTCTCTCTTGCCATCTTTGGTGTGAGGTTTGGGGACCAGAACCACTGGGCTAGCCCAGGGGCTCTCTGAAGGCTCAATGACACCTAATTCCAGCATCTTTTGCACCTCAGTCTTTATACAGTCCCTGACGTGGTCAGGTTGCCTGTAAATCTTGCTCTTTACAGGAAGACTGTCACCAGTGTCCACCACATGTGTACACCAGTTAGTCTGACTGGGTGTCAATGAGAACATATGCCTGTATGCCTGTAGAACTTGTCTGCAGTCATGTTGCTGATGTTCAGTGAGGCTGCCACCTAAGGCCACACCATCAACTGAGCCATCCTCAGGGTTCTGAGTGAGCAGGTCAGGGTCACTCTCTTCCTCCTGTCCCTCATCTGTAGCCATGAGCAAGCCCATGTCTGCCCTGCTGACATATGCCTTCAATCTGTTCACATGGAGCACCCTGTGGGGGCTCCTGGGAGTTCCTAGGTCCACCAAGTAGGTAACCTCTCCCTTCTTTTCCAGAATTGTATGGGGTCCAGACCATTTGTCTTGGAGTGCTGCTGGGGCCACTGGCTCCAACACCCATACCTTCTGTCCAGGCTGAAATTCAACAAGGACAGCCTTTTGGTCATGCCAAGCTTTTTGTAATTCTTGGCTAGCCTCAAGGTTTTTAGATGCCTTTTCCATGTACTCTGCCATCCTGGAGCGGAGACCAAGTACATAGTCCACTATGTCCTGTTTAGGCTTTTTGAGAGGTAACTCCCATCCTTCCTTCACTAGACACAGGGGTCCTCTTACAGGGTGCCCAAACAACAATTCAAAGGGGCTGAAGCCAACCCCCTTTTGAGGGACCTCTCTGTAAGCGAACAAAAGGCAGGGCAGAAGGATGTCCCATCTTCGCCTGAGCTTTTCAGGTAATCCTTTAATCATGCCCTTTAGGGTCTTGTTAAATCTCTCAACAAGCCCATTGCATTGTGGGTGATAAGGAGTGGTGAACTTGTAGTTGACACCACATTCCTTCCACATAGCTGTCAAATATCCAGACATGAAGTTGGCACCTCTATCTGATATTACCTCCTTAGGAAACCCCACTCTGGAGAAGACTCCAAGTAAGGCCCTGGCCACAACAGGAGCTGTTGTGGTCCTAAGTGGAATTGCCTCTGGGTACCTGGTGGCATGATCCACTACCACCAGTATGAATCTGTGCCCAGATGCTGTAGGGGGATCCATTGGACCAACAATATCAATCCCCACTCTTTCAAAGGGAACCCCCACCACAGGTAGTGGTATCAGGGGGGCCTTTGTTGTTCCACCTGCTTTACCACTGGCTTGGCAGGTTTCACAGGAGCGACAAAACTCCTTGGTGTCTTCAGACATGTGAGGCCAGTGAAAGTGAGGGACAAGCCTGTCCCAAGTCTTGTTCTGGCCTAGGTGTCCTGCTAAAGGAATATCATGGGCCAAGGTGAGTAGGAAGCCCCTAAATTGCAGAGGTATAACCAACCTCCTGGTAGCACCAGGCTTGGGGTCTCTAGCCTCTGAATAAAGGAGTCCATCGTCCCAATATACTTTATGGGCACCTTGAGCATTCCCAGCAGCCTCAGCAGCAGCCTGCTGTCTGAGGGGTTCAAGAGAAGGACAGGTTAACTGAGCCTGCCCCAAGTCTGCCCTAGAAGGTCCCCCTGTCCCCAGAAACTCAACCTGATCAGGTTCAAGTTCTTCAGGGACAGTTCCTTCAGGGGTCTCAAGATCAGTTTCCTGTGAAGCCTGATCCTCACTTGTAGGCAGTTGGGAAGGCGCAGCCTTAACCCTCCTGTTCTTCTTCTTGGGAGGTACTTGGTCCATTGTTCCAGGATCCAAGACCTGAGGTTCAGAGAGGCACTTTTTGGCCTGTGACCTGGTCACAGCAAGGACATGTGATGATATCCCTAACATCTCTGCATGAGTCCTGTACTCAACTTCTGACCATAGAGAGTTCTCCAGGTCATTGCCCAACAAACATTCTACTGGGAGATCAGCACTAACCACAACTTTCTTTAGGCCAGTTACCCCTCCCCAGGAAAAGTTAACAAGTGCCACACTATGTGTAGTAGTGACATTGCTGGCATTGGTCACCAGGTAATCATCGCCTGGCATGTATTGTCCAGGGTCCACAAAGTTAGGTGTCACCATAGTGACACTGGCAAATGTGTCCCTGTAAGCTTGAGCCACTTTGTTGTTGATCAAAGGTGTCTGTCTGTATTTGCCCAGGTTACTGGGACTTATGTCAGGGGTCAAATCTATGTCCCCTTCACAAACCAGAACAGCCTGTGTAAGGGTTCTGACTAGGTCAGAATCTCCTTCAGTTCCCAAAGTGATACCCACTAAACCCTTGGCTTGAGGACCAGCACTGCTAACTGTACTAGTGGGTGCAGGTGCCTTAGGGGCTGCAGTGCTGGGGGCTCCACCCTTTTTACACTCACTTGTCCAGTGAGAGGTGTTCTTACAAGTTTTACACCAGGGTTTCTTCTGACCTTCTTTCTTCTTCTTCTTGGAAGTTTGGGACCCACCCTCTGTCTCAGTTTGGGGCCCTGTTGAAGACTTCTGGTCTTTAGCTTTCTGCTCCCCACCCTTCTGGTCTGTTTTCTTCTGGTCACCACCCTGGTTCTGGTTCTGGTTCTTTTGCTTAACTCTGGTTCTTACCCATTTATCTGCCCTCTTTCCCAATTCTTGGGGAGAGGTCAAATCTGAGTCAACCAAATGTTGATGCAACTGCTGGTTCTGACAATTATTTAAAATTTGTTCTCTCATCAGCAAATTATACAATCCTTCATAGTCTGTAACCTTGCTTCCCAGCAACCATCCCTCCAGAGCCTTAGTGGCACACTCAACAAATTCAGACCAGTCCTGAGTCTGTGTCTTCTGGGTATCTCTGAACATTAACCTGTACTGTTCAGTGGTTAAGCCTAACCCATCAATCAGAGCACTCTTCAGGACCAGGTAGTTTCTAGAATCCCCATCACTAACTGTGAGGAGTCTGTCTCGGCCTCTACCTTCAAAGGAGAGCCACAAGATTGCTGCCCACTGCTCCTGAGGGATCTGCTGTACTCTGCAGGCTCTCTCCATTGCAGTAATCCATTTATGGATATCATCCCCAGCTTTGTAGGGGGGCACAATCTTACTCAGGTTTCTATTATCAAAAGACCTGTCTTTATCCTTGTGGATATTGCTGCCACCAGTGGGTTCTATTACCCCACTCTCTCTAGGCTGTCTTGCTCTAGCAAGTTTCTCTTGGGCCAGGGCAATCTCTAACTCTTGTCTCTGGACTCTCAATTCAGCCTCTCTAATTTGAGATTCTCTCAATTTGGTCTCATGTTCCCTTCTCTGAGGGCTAGTCATCCTTCTTCTGGAGTGACCATGAGAACCTCTAGAAGCATGGGAGTTGTCAGAGTCACCTGAGTGAGTCCTTCTCCTCCTAGGCTCCTGGTTAAGTCCACCTGGGGGTCTGAATGGGTTGTTACCTGATTCATTCCCAAGTAAGCTTAAGTTAGCCTGGTTCAGTCTACTGACCAGCACCTGACTATTTCTGTCATCATCTGACTCACTGCTTTCCACCTCCTCCTCTTCTTCCTCTTCCTCTTCATCTACCTGAGGAGCTCCAGTGGTGGAGGCTTCCTCATCTACCAGGATGATAGGGGCAGGGGTGTCTACAGTGTCATCCTCTGAAGGATGGCCTCCTTCAGCATTCCCTGTGGGGTTTGCCTTAGAGGGCTTTAGAGTCTCAGACTGGTCTAAGAGCTCTCTTAGGTGGTCTGTAGTAGGGGATGGCCCTGTCTTCAGACCCCTCAAGACACAAAGCTGTCTTAATTCCTTAAAGGAAAAAATAGCAAATTTGGATGGTGCCCTTGGAGGGTCACTCTCAACAGGGATGTTCCCAGTGGAACCCTCTGCTCCAGACATTGCTCTAGTGTGGGTGGATGTGTTGCAATCTACCTACACTGGTGTTTACCTACTAAACCTATCTAGTAGTTGTAGCTAGGGTGTGCTACTCCCTTTGCTCTACAACAACTAAGTTCAGTAGAACTTAAGTATACTAGTCTTGTTTTATATGTACCTAGCAGGTACCTGTATGATCTTTCAAATGATAATCTCAAAGATTGTAATGGTAAAACAACAGCAAGCTCAGATCCCAATCCGCTGCTCACCAATGTGAGAAGTTGGCCTGGTATATAATGCTCACTAATTCTAGTGATCACTTTGTACCATGCCAAGCAACCCTTATGATGATGGTTGTAATTCAACCTTGTAGACCAGTTATCCTAGTGGTAACGTGGACAAAGCAGTCTTAGGCTAAACTCTGAAAGGCATGTGAAGCCAGCTGTTATACCATACACAACCCCCTTGAATACCAAATGAAAGGGACACCACACAGATATATATTGAAAATATATATTGATTTATTAACTATAAAATCCCCTGGACTCTTTATGAGCACAGAAGCACAAGCGTTAAATCACAAGACAGTTTAAAATACACAAAAGTTGCACAATATGGATGAGCCCTAGGGGCCACCTAAACCATATACTAAGAAAGTGGTATAAGAGATACCAATAGGAAAGTGAAGAGGCCTAGGGCCTTGGGAATCGCTGGAGCTATTCGAGACTGGAAGTAACTAAGTCGGGAAAGGCCCACGGGACTCGGGTGCAGTGTTCAAAGTGCACGCACTTTTCAATACAAAGTCTATGGTGCGTAAAAAGCACAAAGTTAGAAAGTTAGGAACCTTCCGAGTGACCTACGGAGCTGAAACTTAAAACACTGGCCCTTGGGATGTGTACCAGTGCAGGAGCACCGGCGGAGCTGAGTTACCTCACCCACAGGAAGCGGGTGCACAGGGTCGAAGTAGTGTCGGGTTTCGTCACGCTGGTCGATGGTGCTTGGAGCTGAAGAGGCTGCAGGCGGCTCGATGAGAAGAGTTCCGGTGGATCCAAGGGTGGATATGAAGATGTGAAGAACTGAAAGCAGAGGGGACAATGTTCAAAGTCACTAGCCAGTGACTACCGTGGAACCAGATTGGAACCAGGCGATGTCGGGTGCAAACAGGCGTTGTCGGGTAGCTTCTTTCTGCAGCCACGTGGATACCCGGGGTCGAGGACGTCCAGGAGTCGGTCACGAGCTGTCCCACGCAGGCTTCTCGCTGTTGGCGGTGTCAGCACCTCGATCGGAGCAAACAGGCCTTGGCAAAGGCAAGCCAGGCAGAAGGTGAAAGATGCTTAACACTCGGACCAGCAAGGTCAGAGCGGGTGCTCCTTTTCACAGGAGCTTGGGTAGGTCTGGAGCAACCAGACCTGCTGTGTAAATCTTCGGGTTCATCGCCAAGATGGCCGCTGACCACGTGGCTAGTGGCCGGGATGGCGCGTCAAGTGGCACAATGCAAAAGGGCCCCACGCAGATCGTGGAGATGCTGGAGGGATGATCTTCGGTGCAAGGGCTGCTCGGTGGTGGGGGTTCTCAATCCCCAAAGCACAACGTCGAGGATGCCTCAGAAGCTGTGCAGTCAGCTTTTCGAGTGTCTTCCAAGAGGTCCGGTCCCACGTCACTCGGTGCCTCCACGGGTCCCTTCTTTGCAGGGACTGTGGATCGGGCTCTGAGAGGTCTGGGAGTCTGGTTCTTGTCGGGCTCTGGGCTCGGTCTCCGGCGGGAGGTGGCGGCAAAGCAGATGTCGGGTCGCTGGTTGGTACCTGTGTTCACAGGGTGGCCACTCCTAGGCCACAAGGGAGATTCTCTTTAGTCTTCTGTGCAGCAGAGTGTCGAAGTCCAGTCTTCTTCTTTGTTTAAAGTTGATTTCAGGATGATCTGCTGTGCAATGGCACTGCTCCCGCTCTTATTCCCAATCTGAGGGGTGGATCACCTACTAGGTCCCTCCTCTGGGAGGAACCAGGAAGGGGGGCGGTTACACCCCCTTTCCTTTGTCCAGCTCCTCGCCAGGACTGGGGCTGGAAGGCCCCAGAACCGGTTTGGACTGGCCTATGCACGGGGACACCTTGTGTGCCCCGGGCATGTCTGATTCTATTCAGCCCTGTCCTACCCAAAACACAAAATCCTGTCTGGGGTGGTGCTTGCACCTCCCAAGGCAGGAAACCCTTTGTCCAGGCCACCATCTGCTGAGTTTCGGTCAGCAGCAGGAGGCCAGACTTGTGTCTGTGGTGGCAGCGTCCATTTTGTGATGCTGAGGCTCTGTTTAACTTTAACCGGGGTTAAGGCTACACACATGTCGTGTCCCTCTAGAAGGGTGGAATGCTATCCCCGTCGCCAGAATTGGCGAGGGGATAGTATTCCAATTCGTATGACACCTTACTCGACATGTTTTGATAAAGCCAAACCAAAGATAGCATTTAACCGCGAGGATTATAATGCACTTAAGAGTATATGGTATGGCAATATCCCGGAACAGCTTAGGGAGTGGTTCCCGACAGCTGCAGACAGGCTCAGCTCATGCCAGAGCACCATCTCACATATTTCCAAGCACTCTGCCTCCAGGATTGATGAGGCCTTCCATAGGAGTGGCTGATAGGAACATATGTGTCCAGTTTAGGGTTAGGCACAGACATACTGTACCTAAGTAAGAGGTGGTTACACAGACTTACCCCAGCTGAGTGATCAGCCAGTTGTGTCAAATATGGAGGCCAGGCCAGGGGTGGCACAATACATGCTGCAGCCCCTGGTAGGCCTTGGATGCACCTATGCCCTGGGCACCTAGGGTGCACTTCTACAGGGGCTCATAAGGTGAACCAGTTCCAATTCGTAATGCACCTAGAGTGCATTGGCAGTAATTTAGAGAGAGAACAGCAGGCTGTGGGTCTGATTAGCAGGCCCACAGCCACATTAAGTCAGAAACCAGTGAAGCAAAAAGCAAAAATTTGGGGTGACCATAGGATAGCAGACCCTACTCTCCTACAACTATTATGGCAACATTAATTGAAGTTATTGTATTTAGTGGTTAAGCCAGCTAATCTCAAGCAAAACAAGCTTTTTTACTATCAATAGACTATACTGGTCCTCAAAAGATTGCAAAATGTTCACAGGAGCTGGACCCAGATGTAGAAGATGTGGCCTTTTCAGAGCCAATGATGAACACATCTTTTACACTTGCCATGGGATCAAGGTGTTTTGGGAAGAATTTGAGAACATTCTAAAGGACAATTTGGGGGTCAATATCACGTTAAATCTTGTGTTAGTTCTAATGGGGGTGGATCCAGCCTCATGTAGCCTACTGAGTAGAGCACAGCCTCTTGAATTACCTTGTGCTTCTAGCCAGGAGGGAGATTTCTTAACACAGGATTGACCTTAAAGTGGTAAATCAGACTTGTGGTCCAGATATAGAGGGTAAGCCTGGTGGAGCGAAAAAGGTATGGGCTGATTTCACTAGGTGGAGTGGAATAATGGGTGTAGAACCGATAGAGCGACAGGTCCTATGATTAGAACGAGGCAGGCCAGTAGGTTTGGATGGTGTGGTTGGGCCTAATGCAAATGCAACAGACCGTGAGTCAGACAGCACTGAAAACATTTCCTGAGTCTTGCAGATGCAATGGTGATATGAGGACAAAAAAAATAAATCCAAAAGAAAAGGGAAGCTGACTCAAGATGAAATCAATTATATAGGCACAAATCCTGTCTTTGAAGGTAGGCAAAATACAGGGGCTGATTGAGTTTGCAAGTTTTTTGAAGGAGTAAACAAGGTTATGGTTGCTTAACAATGCATTTATCTCCACACTTACCCTGGTGTGCACCATATGTAACTCCTTTATGAAAAAGCACTTGGTCTTGGTGATATTTACGATCAAAGGGGGCTCAAAAAGCTCGCATTTAGAATCACCAACTAAAATTACTTTCTTTAACCCATGCTTATGGCATGACAAGGTGTCCATAGCTGTATTTAGAGATCTAAGACTGGATAACTCCTCCATCCAGACTTTGACATTATAAACATTGATGAGAGCAAATGATGTGAAGCCATGAGCAGTTAACTTCAATATTTCTAACAAATGTGAATCCCAAGGCCAGATCTTTAAATTTCCCACCTAGTAACCAGCCCCCTTTTAGCCTTCCCTCCCACCGTGGCCACTGCCTGTGTAAAATATGCTTTATACCCTTCCAGGAAGAAACGGTTTGACTTTTACCATATTTCCTGGATACAGCTCACCTGGAATTGCTTAACAAAGGAGACCCAGTGATCATCCTTGAATTTTGCTGACAGACCCGCAATATTCCAAGATAGCAGTAGGAGTGCCTGAGGGTTATAAACCGATTTATTTACCGGGAGAGAAGAGTTCTGAAGGACAGGAAGAGGTAGCGGCAAGAAAAAATGATTAAGTCAATCACATGCCTCCAGATTACTTAAAGGAACAAAAGTGCTCATTTGAACCATTTCTGGGTTGTAAAGAAAAGCCAAGAGGAAAAGGCTGGATGTTAATTGGTCTGGGTAAACTAAATGAGTCTGGGGATGTCAGGACTCAAGCTGCATTGGTGGGCCTGCTAAAATGTATCACAATACAATGTCCTGCCCACCTCTTAACATCAAGGTTAAAGTGTGTGTCTAGCCAAAGTACTACTTTATTTTGAAGCTCCTCATAAGATTCCGCCATTTGCCTGATCAAAGGAGGGATATTACCCAAAACCACAACGATAAGTTCCAGGAGTATGGTCCCCAGCCTGATTCATCAGGTCCAAAATCTACGACAGTCTTAAGTCAATGTTTGTTAACCCTAATAGGATTGGAGCCTGTAGGAAAGTAGGATCTGCTTTTATGGTTACCCCGACTTTTTGCTTGATGTCATGCTTTTTCTGACTAGTTTAACTGGGATCCTTCTAATCAGGACTTTGGATGCTATTATCACCTTTTCAGTCCCTAGTATAGTATATGGTACTAAGGTACCCAGGGCATAGTTACACCAGGAATCCCTCATGGGCTGAAGCATGTATTATGCCACGCATGGGAGACCACTCAATTCGTAACCACAGGTCTGCCATTGCAGCCTGTGCAAGCCGGTGCTAGCACTACTTATGAAAGATATAGGTTTACCTATATCTAAGGACACTGCACTTAAGACTTATAAGTCACCCCTAAAGCAGGCCTTTCAATCCTGAAGGCAGGGTGCTTGGTTCTAAGTGTCAGAGTGTCGCTGCTTGAGCAGGACACCCTTATAACCTACAAAGTCCATTCTCCTGCATTGTAAGTGCTACAGCCGTATAACATATAGAGGGGCACCGCGTCATTACGGGGTGACCATCTCAAAACTGCCTGTAACGAATCCTATCATGTTTGGTATCAAACATGTTGGAATAATACCACCACGCCATAAATGGTGTGGGAGTTATAATTCCATGTACCATAAAGCTTTTCTAGGAGGCCCTCAGTGCTCCCGGTACCAGTCTTCCAGACCCAGACAGCAAGCTAGGGCTGCTGCTTCTGGCCAGAGAAAGGTTTATGCCCTCCTGCTGCTGAGCCAAGCTCGGACAGAGGAAGGCAGAACAATAGGTATACTGTCACAGGGACAGGGTTTATTGTAATGGGGCACTTGCCAGCGCCACATAGTCTATGTGCAGGGCACACTTGGTACCCTCAATGCAAGGTTTGGCTCAAACCAGTTCAGGGAGCCATTGGCTCCTGCTCTGGCATAAAACTGGACAAGGGACAGGGGAGTATCCTTCTCCAGCCTCTCCTTAGGGAGGGACCCCTGTATCGACCCAACCCTTTCCTTAGGATATTTAAGGGCTTACCCGTGGGTGGGTTCCTAGATTTGTCGTGGGACAAGATACATTTCTGACACCACTTTTTCGTCTACCGTGTGGGCACTCTGGACTTCGCTGTGGGCATCAAGTCTGCAACTGGGAAGAATCCTGCCCAACTCGTCTGCTGCAACCTCCGTGCCTGTATACCATACAGGAACCTTTCAATGCCTGGGGGCATTCAGGACATCTGAAGGAATCTCCCTCGAAGTGAGGGAGTCACTGCCCTGCGTCTGCAGGCACCGCAACTAAGCTGACTGGTCTGCTGATTCTGGGCTCCCACGGACTCTGAAAGGCTCAGTAACACAGGTGGTGGTCTTCACATCTCTCTAGGCCTGCCCTATCCTCCCACCAAGTTTGAGGCCAGTATCCCTCATCGGAGCCACAGGAACTGAACCCCTGTGCTCTGCATTGACCTGCAGTTGCAAAAGCTTGTTGGCTTCCTTCCACCAAGATCTTCAAACTCCAAGTGGCCCCAACCCCAAGCATCTCCCGGGACCAAGATCTTTGTCCTCACCACATCACTTGCATCATGCGCCTCCATCTTTGGTGAGCTGCTCAAGGTCCCCTCGTGATTTCAGTGCCTCCGGCCTGTGGGTCCTATTGAGGGTCAAATTTTAATTCTTTGCACTCCCCTGATTGCTTGAGGCCTGCCCTGACTCCTCTGCTCGTGGTGAGTCTCCTGAACCTTGCTGGTCCCGACATTGCACCTTCTTCAACTTCTTATTAGTTACAGTTACCAATGCTTGTTGGTGCTCCCAACGGAGACTGACCCCTTAACTCTCCTCATCCGATGTGGGACAGCTCGTATGCAGCTCCTGGATGTCCACTGCATGGCATGGTCTGCACAGCTGCACTTTCAATGTGGAAGAGGTTTGGTGCAGCGGCCAGAGTGTCTGACTCCGGACCAAGGGGTTCACGGTTCGATTGCCGGCTTCAGGTTAGCCCAGCACCATGTGACTCTGGGCAATAGCTCATTTAATCTTCCTGATGGCCCCCAGTGCTGGGACACCACTTCGGAGGTAGCTGTGCGCTTTATAAATACTGGTATTTCATTTCATTTTCAATGTCACCATTAACTTCCCTACGACACTCGACATCGGTGGGTATTCATCTTCAATGCCTCCTGGACAGTCCTGAGTGGCATATAATCTGTTGCCTCTGCCTACAGGTCCCTACCAGCTTGAATCCACCTTTGAGTTCCACGGGACACCTTCACCTTCTTCAGCAGCGGCAACTTTCTGAAGTCCTCCACTGAGTTTGACTGTGGTTTTTGATGCCATTTCCCACCTATGCACCAGACTTCCCTGGCGCAGGTATACTGGCTCCTAAGGTATCCACCGGCGGGGTGACTTTCCAATCTTTTGTGTTCAGGGTCCACTGGGAAGGGTCCTTCTTCTTTAAAATTGCAACCACGACTTACCCACGGACTTGATTGATCCCACGGTCCTGTTCCCACTCTGCATACGGCCTCCGTGGGACTCCGGGTTACAAACTTTGGGTGGTTCCTTTGTTCCTCTGCACTTTTACGTCTTCTGGGTATAGTCTTGACTTGTGTCGTGGTTCACATACCACTATTTTAGTATATGGTTTGGTATCTCCCTGGTGATCCCTTACCTGTTTCTATTGCAAAATAGTGTGTGCATTGTGTATATTTCCAGCTAGGAGATATCTGTATGTGTTAATGAGTGTCTTATAAACATATTTTTATAACTACACTGTGTGGTTCTTTTTCACTTAGTCTATACCTATAAGATTATGTTCTGGTAACACAAGCTGCTTTACACTCCTTCTGGACTAAGCCAGAAGGCTGCACTCCACAGCTACCACTTAGAGAGCTTTCTAAGCTTGTCTAAGATCACTAAAATCACCATAAGGGTTATCTGGATTGGTGCAAGGTGCCCACTTTCATAAGTATACACCATATAGCAAGCCAGCTTCGCACTTAGCCATATTGTCCTTAAACGCTTTATTGAAGCCATTCACACAATCAACAGACCAAGCTCCCTTATGGAAAGAAAAGAGGTCTAGTCTCTCAGTTTGCATAGCCATATGAGCATGAATGCTCCCACTTTTGGGCCCCAGGGCTTATTATTCTCAGGCCCTGAACAGGTTTGTGTGGGCACACAGGATGAGCTGGCTGGAGAGTCCCCGTGGCATTAAAACTGAAGGCTCAAGGGCTGCTGGCAGGACTCCCTCTTCTGAGCACAAGCCCCCCTTAAAGTTATGGTGCTGGAGGAGTTCAAAGAGGTCCCAAGGTGGACGGATGGGACATGAAAGAACAAATACGGAACTATTCTCCCTCAAAGATAATCACCTCTCAGCTAGCTCAATCTTCTTTGACATTACCGCCACTGCTCATATTAATAATTTGTTAATCCAGCTAACTCAATGTGCCACTTGTGGGGGTAAATATTTCAAGGGGGCAGCCTTTCTTTTCCCCATACTCAGCTGGTATTAAACAAGGATGGGTAGCGAGGCACAATTCTCCTAAATAAGGCAACCACAGAGATGTAAACCAAAACAGAGAAACAGTACCTTATCAGCCCTCCAGAACTGAAACCAAGAGGGATGTCCCAGCTTAGCCAATGTCCTGCGATGATGTGCGAAGACAGGCCCGATCTTGGCCTGATCTTTCCCTGGCCAGTGCCTTGGCATGTCCCACCCTGCAGGGTAGTAAAGTGCTAATAAGCCCAGCATCAGAGATGCAGGTGGTGCCTCCAGGCCCATAACAGGCTAGTGTTTGTGGTACCCAACGGCCCAATGTGCTGAAGGTATCCCGCGCTGCGGGGTATTAAAGCGCTAATAAGCTCGTCCTCTGGGTTACGGGGGACGTCTCAAGATGCAAAGCAGCTGGCATTTGGGGTACCCAGCAGCCCACAGCGATGAATATGTTCAGTTATATTAATAACATCACCCTAAAAATGCAACAATCTTGCATACTCTGTAAGGGATCCTCATTATAACTCCTAGGGGTGTGTGTTTGGCAAGAAAGGGAAATCTCAACAAAAAGTAATTATTATAGGGATATTCTCAAGATCGTGTGATGATCACCGCAAAATTAGCTGAACGCAACTCTTTATATCGCAGACCATCGCGGGAAAATAACGCCGTGTTAACGAAGTATTCACAACACGGAGGTACCATGCGATAAGCACCCGACAACACGTCAAATGTCTGCAATAAAGTCATCGCGATGCTGCAAAAATGCAAAACACGAACGCAAAAAAACTTGCAATAAGGCTAATTGTGCTAAACAAAAAGCAGCGAAAACCAGAGGCCGGCCTGCATATCCCACGCGTCTGATGGGAAAATGCACTATAAAAACAACAAAAATAACACATCAAAAACAATCCAAAGTTATCGGCAACATAGATGCACCCGGACCACGTGCAGAGGCCAACGTGAACCCCACAAACCCCACAGACCACCAACAAGGAACAAAGGGGTCAGGGAAGGCCAAGGAGACGAGGGAGAGGAAGACAGGGTGCAGTCCGTAGGCAAACCAGATCAGTGTCACGGAGGTGAAAAGACATTACCATCAACTGACCCACAATTGGCCTGCCGTGAATGCAGTCGGAGTGTCGAGGAGGTCAATGGAGGAGGCTAAGAGGCGCTGGCATTATGTGACAACCAAACCAAGGACAAACCGGCTGCCAACAGGAAGGCAGCAATGGCGACAGGAGGTGGGATTCCTACACCATAGGAGGAGCTGGAGGAAACCGAGGACACAGTCATCAGTGTGGCGATGGTGCAAGGAGCTGGGAGTCCGGAAACAGCTGGAGAGGACCTGACACTACATTAACCGGGCGAGTAACTACCAGGGACTTGCGGGATCGGGGGAGATGGGCAATATGGCACACATGCACAACGATGTGTAGCACACTGCTCACCCACAAGGACCCTGGATCATGTCCCTGATCCCCGTGGCACATTGCAGCACACACACAGAGCAATAACAGCACATCCACATTGACAACAATGTGGTACAATGTGCAACTCCGAAACTGCAGGACACAACTGGCTCCGTACATATGCATAAACAGGCCAACTACAACTAACAGAGCAGGAAACTGTGAGATGGGAATGTACGCGTACAACCTCACATCCGTCATGTAGTCCAAATGTCCACTGTCCACCATCAAAATCCAGCTCCTCCCAAACAGTCACAATGTACATTGCCATACAGTCTGCATGTAAACAAGAACAATGCACCAACATACATGTCAACACAATGTCAACATGCATCTCCCCTTCACATTGCTGAGAGACAAACAACACCTCCAGCAGAGCAGACCAGACAACTCGTGATGCTGGAGAGTTCTACCACACATTTGACACCAACGCCCTACAACAGCTCATGGACATCCCAGGCAATCCACCACAAGCGCAGCCAAGCTACATAGAGGAGAACCCAGCCCATGCACAGACCACACAGCAGGAAGCACCCGCAAGCACGGCTGGCCCACAACACTTCACCGAGCCACACATGCCATTTCAATGCCAGGTGTCAGAATGAAAAAAAGGAGGTGGCCGAACAGCTGCGGGTGGGGTCCAAGCCCATGGAAGATGAACTAGACCACATACGTTGGTGTCTAATACCCTTCAGGGACCACCTACACCCCACAAAGGAGACCCACACTGCTACATAGACACATATATATGCACATATGCAGTACAGAACCACGCCCAGAGGCACACAAATATCATTCACACACCCACGATGGCTCTGCGTACGATGGCCCAGTCCGCTCCTCTTACGAATTGATTGGCTGACCACAAAGCTACATGTCCAAGCTCTAACCCACTGACTGTGGTCACGTGTGCGTCTGCTATACACTGCGCAATGTAATGTCGTAAGGCCCAGAGCCCTCATGCATACGACATGATCACAGGGACACACGCAGATAGTATGTGGAAATGGCTAGGGGCACGTGCGCCCCGACCCTTTGTTGGCAGGGCCCCATGTACAGTGACGCCTCTGCTGGATGTGTGATGGGTGATTGTAAGTGAACCCGCATGGAGTGGTTGGTGCTGGCAACAAATACAACAGTGAAAACCATTAAAACAGAAACTGAAAACACTAGCATAACCGAGACAACTGCTGAGCAACATGAAGGAGCAAGTACAAAGGTCCCCAAATATGCAAACAAAAGTGTCTGTGAGTTGCAGTGCACTGAGGTTGTGGCACAAGAGTTGAGCGCGCTCATGTGTACAAATTGACTAGGATTGTGTCCCTTCGGGATATACCTGATGCAGCGTCAGTAGGGTGTGTTACACATGCATCATCTTCCTCATGATTGTCCCAGGTCTCCAACACTGCCTGAGGTGACATTGCTGCGTAACCTCTCCACAGCACAAAACTCAATCAGTAACTATCCATGGGCTGCGATGCCCTGAGTCAGTGACACCTGGTGTGCTGAGCAGGGTATCAGGCAGGTGTTGGCATCCACAACAGGTGTGAGCAACTCTGTTAGTCTACCAGTATGACTGTTACAATTCTGGCAGATGGCAGTTGGAGGTGGTCCTGGCGATGGAGGCGTGTGCCTCCTGCTGACACGCGACGTCTGAGCAAGTCAGGACTCGATTTGATGTGTGAGCCCTGGTTGACTGCAGTTGAGGCAGGAGGCAGCGGACAGCGCAGGGCCACACACACATGACGTTGACGAGCCAAAGGCCATTTCCTCAGAGGCCATCCAATATTGAATCAGACAGGGTCCCTGACTTGAGCTGCACAGAGTTAGTGGCCCTGGATGCACAGCAGCCTGCACAGGCACACCGCCACGGGACAGTGATTTGCGGTCCACTGCGGTAGAACCACGCGGACTGAGTGGGTCCTTGACAATGTCCAAGAGGAATGTGGCGGAGGGTTTTGTGAGGGACAGTGGAAGGTGTCCTCTAGGGCATGATGCAGAGGGCAGTAGCCGTCCAGAAGCAGCAAATGGAGGAATGGAATGCTACAGCCTCGTTTCCACCACCAATTCGGTATCCGCTACATGAGGACGAAGACTAACCCCTAGTCCATAGACTCAGACACCACCAAAGTTCTACCAGAGAGTGCCCATCAATGTGGGGGAACATACTTAGTGGCACCGGGGCTGAGAGGGGATGCAGACTGCGATGATGCTGGTACAATTATATGAACTCTGCCATTGCTAAATCAAAACTCAGTCCAAATGGTTGACCTACTTGACCGCAGTGTAGGCTGGTGGCAGCAGTCAGCTGTGGCCCACAGCCTCATGTCACTGGCTCCCTAAGCACAGAGTGAGTGACAACAGGGCAGTTGTCTGTAGTGTTCGATCACCTCCATAACAATGAACCTTTTTTCCTCCTGACTGAAATGCTTACACCTCTCCTTGTGTGCAATGATATGTACTCTGCCATTGAAAAATCTATACTCAGTTCCAATTGTGTGACCTACTTGAGCGCAGTGTAGGCCAAAAGCAGTAGTCTGTGTGGGCCCACAGACACGTGTGGTTGTAATGCTATGCACAGACTTGGCGGCACCACATCGAAGGGAGTATAGTGACATAAAATCTGCCATAATAATGTAATCTATCATAGTGTAATCAAGACTCAGTTCCAAATGTGTGACCGACTAGTTCGCTGTGTATGCCAGTAGAGTACATCAACAAAAAAGGAGTACTGCAGGTCTTGCTCGTGATGGTCGTAGAAGTTTGCCAGGGTTGCGTGCCTCGGGCTTGGTGCTTGCAACGGCACGTGGTGAGCCCTCTTCGGCATACGCCAGTGTCGGCAGGTGAGCAGTGAAGCCTGGGTGCACAGGGGCAGCCAAGACAGGTTTGGGAACCAGCGGCCCAAGGTGCAGCAGGCGCACAGGATTGCAGGCAACACCGCTCACGGCGACGCCGATGGCCTCGTGGCGGGGTGAAAGGCACCGCCCTGGCAGAGACGTTGGGCATTTCGAAGAGAACCACGCCCAGAGTTAGGTGCTTTTTATTCACACCCCTAAGCTGGCCTGGCGTACACCGGGCCAGTCCACTCCGCTCACGCTTACAAGGGGGGACGTAACAAGCTACATTTCCATGAGCTTCCCCACTGGCTGGGGTGTCATGGTTGCGTCCTCTGTCCACTAGTCAATTGCCCAAAAAAACGTGCGGGAAGCCAGCTATGGCATAGACGCCTTGCTTGGTCTCCAGCTGTTCCTGCTCAGTGTGGGGGAAGTATAGGTAGTGGGATACCAAGCTGATGATGTCATCCATGACCGTTGTGAGGAACTTGGATTTGGCTGGCAGTGAGACTCCTCCGACCCCAGCAGTTGTTGATTGGAAGGTACCAGAGGCCAACATGTGCAGCATCGCCAGCAGCTTTGTCTAAGGTGGGATGTTGGTTGTCCGCTGTGTTGGTACCGTCATCCTGTAGGCAATGATGTTCAGGATGCGGAGGATTGTTGTCCTTTTGAGCCTGTAGTGGGCAATGACATTCTCTGGTGTTTGGTCTGTGAGGCTAGTGCGTTTTCTGAAGGTCGGCTGTCTATGTCTGCGCTGCCTCCCTGTTGGTCTGGGGGCTGTGGGAGTCCAAGGGGTGGTGGTGGGGTTGTTGTGGCCCTCTTGGGTGTCCGGGCTGCATGCTAAGTGGCTCCATGGCATCTGTTGCCCTTCAGGTGTGGCTCTGGCCTTGGCTCCCTTTTCTGGTGCAGGCCGTGGTCCGATTTTACACCACGTCAGAGCAGGTGTTATTTCATGCAGCTAACGCACCTTATCGCATGTTTTGTGATCTTGTTGCCGATCTGGCTGGTCGTTGAGAATGTTGCGGAGTGGTGTGTTGCGGCTTTTTTCACAGGAACGCCTACTCTGCATCTCATTAGCGATAGTTGCGGGGGTCATCTGTTGCGATGTTTTTTGCGGCTGCTATGGCAGGTAAACTGGTGATATGGGCTGTTAGCACAAGCCTGTGAATGGGAAGATACATTTTTTGTGACTTTGGCCGAGGTAAATTGCTGATAACTCGGCGATAAGTCTTTGAGGAAATGCCCCTATGAGTGTCAAATTCTTCTGTACTTTCCTACAAGATGCATTGTTCAAGTACCACTCTATTACTGCTGTGGGTAACTTACAGTTTAAAAAAAAACATTACAGCTTTCACTAAAAATTATATTCTGTTCCAGTGAGGAGAGTTAAATATTCAAAGTCATTCATGTATTTATTTATTGAACAGTTGTCTGTAAGGCTACCGCACCTCGTGGGTTCTCTTTACCAAACAAGAAACAACAGGAAGCGTGTCATAAAGTAATGAGCAGCTTAATGGCAGTGGTGTAGAATTTAAAAGATGTGAGGAGTCATGCTGAAAGGCAAGAAAGAGAAGAGTTGAGTATAAACTGCACAAACTTTGAATGGTGTTCCCACATTAAGGCATGCGGTACTTAACCTAGTGTAATCTCCGTTAAGGCTGAAATACATGTGTAAATAATGAAAGCGACTTTCCATTTTACTTTCAGTTTTGCTTCCAAGCAGCTTTGACTAATCTAACCAGCGCTTCCAGCCAAGTCAAATATGTGACAAAGGTTGTTTGCACTGCATCGTGCAGAACAAGGTTTCACTCTGTTTCAGTAGGCAGGTTATGACATGACTCTGTGCTGAATAACAGCACAGAAATACACGTGTTCATTTGAAAGATCTAGGACAGAAAAGGTCCATTCTGCAAAAAAGTGGAAAAAGACACTGTTTTTAGAATTTTATAATATACACAGTGTTTTGAACCACAGCCCTCAAACCAATACTGTCAAGGAATTAGAGCTTGTTTTCAGAGCGCTGGACTACCTAAATTATGTTAATGAATTCTGAATATTTTACCCAAACATAAACAAATGTGCTACAGATGGCATATAAACGTGCACCTCTTCCACGTCATAAAACGCCGCAGTATTCAGAAGTTCAGCTCATAAACAAATCCCGATCTCGCATATTTTAGTGACCTCTAAATTTGCTTTCTTGTTGTTAAATGAACTTAAACTGCAGTTTGAACTGCAGTGGGCCCTACTCTTTAATGGGTCATTGCCTCGTGCAATATTCGGCGTGAAATCTCTTGTTTCTCTTCATTTAATATGCAGGCTCCCAGACCTTCCTGGAAAGTTTTACTTGTGAGGCCCAAAGACTCTATATTTTTTATAAGCGGGCCTTGATAAATACTAATGCCTCAGCCATTCATTTCATTGTACAAGTTAAATCTTTGATGTTTCTGCAGCCTTTGTGTAAAGACTGTTGTCACATAAAAAAGAGATTATTGACACACATTTCGATTCCAGCACTCTGAAGAGATTGAAAACAACGGCCTACCAGTCAGGAGCACTTTATCTTAACAATCATTGGCAGCGGCAATATAAGTGGCTTGTGAATGAAAGTGGCTTTTGTGTCATTGATGTGTTTAGGCACTCAATAATTCATCCTACATGCACTCATGCATCCATTCATCCAACCACTGTCTCATTCAACAAACACAAAACTCAACAACATATGCAAGATATACTAAAGACTGCGGCGGAGATTTACAAGCCCCTTCCGCCACTTTTGTGTCACTTTTTATATGGGAAAAGTGACGCAAAATTGGCGCAAGGGGCTTGTAAATCTGCCCTTGTTAGTGCAAAAAATAAAGCATTCTGCCATCTAAATATGGTGAGCGTATGCTTGCAATAACAAAATGAAATACAGCAGCATGTGTCCATCTTGCAAAGGTACCGTAAATAGTATATCTCTGTTTTAAAGTTGAAGTATGGCTGTCACATTTAGAACCAGCATGTTGGCCAACTTTGTTAAAACAATGAAACACTGTGGACAACATCATTCCATAATGGTCTCTTGGTTTAGAGGAAAGGTCAATGTGGGATGAGACTCATTGCATCTAAAGTGAGCTGCAAGCTAGTGACCCATTTGGACTGTCTGTGGAGCTGCAGTATCCTCTTAAGAAACATTAAAATTAAATGAGGAAGAGCCCATAAATGAACAAGGAACTATAAAAGTTGAAAAATCTAAATGAAAGGACTGGGCAACCAGCCCTTACACTGAAGTGCACTCATTTTCGGGTGGGTATACACATGCTATCAGAAAATGCTGCCATGACAGAGACCAAGAGAAAACAGCAAATGACTGGTATGGACTGAACTCTTACCCCATGCAGTTCGTTGACATGGATGGAAGCTGAGTGTACATGACACTCAAACAAATGAGACATATATATTACCCTGGTTAGTTATAGTTAGATCAGCGTTTACATAGGAAATACATTTTTTGTATTGCTTATAACTTGTGCTGTTTTCTAAAAAGGTGCTCTTTTTTGCTTAGACCATGCATGGAAAGTTTCAAGGTGATCCATCAATCAGGGACTGAGAAAAAAGAATGTCCTTAATTCAAAATCCCCGTACATTTTCCTTTTTTTTCAGAATTGTTTTCTAAAAAAAACTGCAGAACTGAATAACATTAAATTTGACAGGAAGCTAGATCTTGTCCCACATGTGTCTTTTTGTAATATGGTGTACATCTGTTCAGTAGTTTTTCAGAAATTAAGGTGCAAAAATATTTGTACACCTGGATGGTTGGGTTCGAGGGACACTTGCAAGTGTTCCTCAACCCCAATTTTTTTAAAATAGAGAATTCTGATTGGCCCAGGAAGGTTTAGTCAGACTTCCCTGGGAGCGAGCACTCTCATTAGCTGCCAGCAACATAAGAAAATGTTTGCTAGCAGCCATTACAGGATTCGCGGACTTAGTCTCTTGTCCTGAAGTTTAAAAAAAAGAAAATAATATAATGGGGCAGTTTAGGGAAAACTTGCCCCCTAGATCCTGTGTGGGGGGTGGGGGGAGGCTGGGGGGACCACATCTATTGGGCCAAGTTAAAAAAAAGTCTGCAATTTTTGCAACAAGCAATGAACCCATAGCCAAGATTTTGTTCAATGTGGAGGGGGAGCTGAAATACCCCCCTACCTATGCCTTTCTAGGCCCTGGGTACCCTAATCCCCAGAGACTGTTTAAAAAAAAAAAAGGAGTGGGGCCACAGGACTCTCTCTCCAAGCCTTTGAAGTCCCTCGGGCCAATTGGTTAAGTAAACGGGGGGAGGGCTGCACGCAGAAGGCATTGTAGGTAATGGGGGCCGAATCCCCAGGACCAAAACTAAGTTTAAACGGAGGGGGAGGCACGCAGCCCTCCTTCTTGAGCCTTAAAAGTCACAGGCCTGGCTCAATTACTCTGTCCCGGGAGCCCACCCCTAGGACACTGTAACTCCCAGTAGTTTCCCTGCCCACACTAGCCTGGACAGGGAAACATGTGCTTGCTCCTGCCTGTTGGGAGTATTTTTAAATCTCCCAACAAACTAGAGCAAACATGTCTTCCCTGCCTGCAGTAGTGTGGGCAGGAGATGCAAGTCGGCTCACATCTGTTCTGTTTCACGGCCTGCACTATGTAACAGATATTGCCGCCACCTGGAGATAGCAGGCAGAAAAATGATACTCCCTCTGGGCAGGAACAATGCCGGCTCCCACACCGGCTACACCATGGAAAACACAAGGAGATGATGGACGGAGCGCTGAAACTTTTCAGACACTCACCTCCAGTCGCAGATCTGGGTTGAATCCATCATCGTTTTTTAGCTCAGTTCACAACCACAGTTCAGACACAGCTATATGAAAATCAGTCTTGACCCTGTGCCTCATGAGACCAGTCCATCCAGAACTGCCAAGCCATGTCTCCCCTGGACCAGAAACAAGCTTCCTGGGACCGGTTTCAGGCTAACAGCCCTCATCAGCCAGGCTAGCTTGAATCCAGTGGCAAAATGAGCAAGGGACCACGTTTGGGCTTACCCTGCCAATTTAGGGCAAACAAAGCAAACACAAGGAGATGATGGACGGAGCACTGAAACTTTTCAGACACTCACCCCCAGTCACAGATCTGGGTTGAATCCATCATCGTTCTTTAGTTCACTTCGCCAACCCAGTTCATAGACAGCTATATGCAAATTGCTAGATCTGGGGGTCTCTAGCTGGCAGAGGTAGGTACCAATGTCCAAATAGGGACCCTTGCTTCTAGTCAGGGTAAGGGGGATTCACTCTTTGGATAACCCCTGCACACCCCCTTGGGAGCTTGGCACGAGCAGACAGGCTTATCAAAGGCAATGTGTAAAGTATTTGTACCACCACTCTCAGTAACACAGTGAAAACACCACAAATGGACTCCACACCAGTTTAGAAAAATAGAGTATTTTTATCTAGACTACACAAAACCAAAACGACAAAAATCCAACATACACTGTTCCAAAATAAGTCTTTAAAAATAGTTCACGGGTTTGTACCAAAATAATCTACAGTTGCGTCACTTTTAGCCCAAAGTACCTGTAGATGTGACAACATTTCCAAGTGGAAGTTGCAACGTTGGAAAACAAGCGATGCGTCATTCCTGAAACCCTGGGGAGGTGATGCGACAACCCCACTGCACGCAGCGGGTGGGTTGCATCGAATCAGATCTGTATGGTGAGCGATGCGATTCCTTGTATGGATTCCGGGGTGCAGATTCTACGGTAGAAAGCGACTCGCACAGGCACGATGTAATGATCTTCGGGACGTCGACGATCTTCGGTGCAGCGGCAATCCTTGGCGCAGCGTCAATCTTCTTCTGTTGCGGACCCCTCTATGCGATGGCGTTGGACTCTGCGACGATGTTCGCGGCGACGTGATGAGGTCCGCAAGCAAGCAGTGCGACGGTTCTCACCGCGACGACAGGCTCTGCGATGCGCTCCGCAAGTGAATGATGCGTCAGTTCTTGCAGCTGCAACAGGCACTGTGACGATCTTGGTGGTGACGGGAATTCTCTTCCACTGTTGCCGATGGGCTCTGCAAGCGAGCAATGCTTGCAAAATTGTAGATCCTCTTCTTTTCTTCTTTTCCAGCTCCCCAAACAGCAGGCCACAACCTCCAGAGGCCCCACAAATGGATCAAGCACTCTAGGCAGGTCAGAACTCACAGAGCAGAGTTCAGGGTGGAAGCTAGGGGTGAATCCTTTTGTGCCTGGGACTTTTAACAGGAGCCCAGTTCTTCTCAGGCCCTTGGAGATCTCTTCAAGCAAGGGGACACAGCAACAGCAAAGTCCTTCCCCTCTCCTTGGCAGAATAGCAACTGTAGGTCAGCTCAAAAACACACAGCAGGACAGTCCTTCTTCTTCAGTCTTCCAGCTTTTCTCCTTGGCAGAGGTTCCTTCTTGATTCCAGGATGATCTAAAGTTCTGGGGTCTGGGTATCCCTTTTTATTCCAATATTCTCTTTGTTCTCTGAAGGCAGAGAGGCCTTTGCCTAGTCCAAACCAGTTCTAGTCAGTCCTGGAGTACTCTGTTTACATGACTCCTTCTTTCCTCTGAGAGAGAGGGGCAGGTTCGCCAGCCGCGCAGCAGGAGGTGGAGCCAGCATTGTGGAAGCAGGCCCATCCCTATTCAGGCCCAGGTGCTATCCCCTCCCCCAACTCAATATGTAGATGAAGCTATTCAGCCTAGTGCTGACTCACCCAGCCTCCTGGAGCCACCCCAGCACCTGTCACTCACAAACCAGACAGTCAATTCACAAACAGGCCAAGGCACACAATAAGGTCAGACAAGAAAACAGCCACTTTCTAAAAGTGCTGTTTTCAAAGACAGGATTTAAAAACCATCCTTCCTAAAAGATGGGTTATTAAATTCTGAGTTCAGGGATACCAGACTTTAATTTCCTATTTTGCTACTATGGGAAGATATGCAGGTTAACATTATAACAGCATTCCCCATTCTAGCCTTTGGGCAAGATAGCCTTTCAATAGTGAAAAACGAAATTGGCAGTATTTCACTATCAGAGCATGTCACCCACACAAGTACATGCTGTACCATTCACCTACACTGCACCCTGCCCAGTGGGGTACCTTGGGCCTTCCATGGGGGTGTCCAATGCGTGCAGAAAGGGAAGGGTTAGGCCTGGCCAGTGGGGACACTGGTCAGGTCAGCATGGGATTAAGCATCTGCACACAGTCACAGTGGTGGCAGGCCTGAGACACCATTTTAGGGCTACTCATGTGGGTAGCACAATCAGTGCTGCAGGCCCACTAGTAGCATTTGAATCACCAGTCCTGGCACACTAGGTGAACTTTACTAGGGACCTACTGATGAAACAAATATGCCAATCATTGATAACCAATCACAATAACAATTTACACAGAGAGCATATGCACTTTAGCACTGATCAGCAGTGGCAAAGTGCCCAGAGTCCTATTGCCAACAACCACTGGTCAGGGAAAATTAAGGAGGAAGAAGCAGAAAGTTTGTGGATAACCCCGCAAAAAGGGCCATTTCCAACACAAATCAGTCTTGACCCTGTGCCACATGGGACCAGTCCAGCCCGAACTGCCAAGCTATGTCTTCCCTGGACCGGAAGCAAGCATCCTGGGACCGGTTTCGGGCTAACAGCCCTCATCTGCTAGGCTAGCTAGCTCCCACACCATGCCATGACCTGGCCGGGGCAGTGGGAGCCCAGGGGCTCCCCCTGCAGCCCCCAACATGGTGGTTGCCCCAGGTGGACTCTGGGCACTAACCTATAGTTTAAAAATGCCCCAAGGGATGGGGTCTCACTCATAAATACATGCAACCTGGGGGAAGAGGTCCTTGAGGCCTTTTATGGATAGGGAGGGGAGCTGCATGCCCCTTCTGCTTAAAATTTGGCCACAGGGGTTGGGATCCGTAGGGCCCGAGAAGGCTTGTGGATGGGGCCACATGCCCTCCTCCCCTGTTTAATTGCATTTGTCCCCAGCGGATAGGGTCCATGGGAACTAATAAAGCCCAAAGTTTGGGGCTGTGTGACCCCCTCTCTTGTTTAATTGCATTTGGCCCCAGGAATGAGGTTCAGGGGGCCTAACAAGGCTCGGGGAGGGGGCTGCATGCCACCCCCCTTTTAAATTGCATGTGGCCCCGGGGGACAGTGTCCCAGGAGTAGTGTCTTGCAAATTAGAAATGATGGAACTCTTTTGGCTCCAGATGGACTCCATAGAACTCAATCAGCAATACTAGAAAGCGCAACTACTCATCTGCGAGGGTCTCAAGGCGCTAAAAGTGTGGGGTGGGTGGGTCTGTGGTTCAGAAAAAGAGACAGGTCTTGAGGTCCTTCCTGAATTGTGACAGCAATGGTGATTGCCTGAGGTATAGAGGTAGGGAGTTCAAGGTCTTCGCAGAGAGGTAGGAGAAGGATCTTCCTCCAGCTGTGGTCTTGTGAATCCATGGGATGTTGGCCAGGGCCAGTTGGGCGTAGTGGTAAAGTCTGGTGGGGGTGTAGAAGGAGAGACGGAGGTTAAGGTATGAAGGTCGGATATTGTGGATGGCTTTGTAGGCGGCGTGAGGAGCTTGAAGGTGTTTCTTTTGTTGACAGGTAGCCAGTGTAGGTCTCTCAGGTGGCCGGTGAAGTGGTTGGGGCATGGGATGTTCAGGATGAATCTGGTGTAGGCATTCTGGATTTTCTGCTGTTTTCTTTGGACTTTCTTGGTGGTGCCAACTTAGAGTACATAGCTGTAGTAGAGTCTGCTGCTGATGTTGCTGATGAGCGCATGGGTGAGCGTTTTCCTGGACTCTGTGGGGATCCACTTAAGTCTTATGAAGCAGGCGGCAGTATCGGTTCCTCGAAGGAGTGCTGCGGACGGATGGGCAGGGGAGGGGCAGGGTGGGGGTAGTAAACTCCGGAATGCGGCCAAACAGAGTTGTGTCTATAAATCTATATCTATGCTAACATAATAAAGAGAGAGCCCAAATCTTTGAGGCGGGTAATCTCAGTAATCACAGAACCAATCACAACACCCAATACAGCATTGGAAAGGGCAGTTGCAGCAGAAGGACATAAGCTATGCAGACGCCCACAATATACATTTAAAATGTAAAAGAACCGTGCCAGCAAAGTAGTCCCTTGTGGGCGTGTCTGCGTTGTGCTGTGGGCGTGTGCTGGGGGGCGTGACAAACGCTGGGGGCGTGTGGTACGTTCCGCCCTTCATGCCAAGTCTCATATCGTGTGTTGTGGGCATGTGCTGGGGGCTAACGTGGGGCGCGGGATTACGGAAAAAAAAGCGAGCGTTGTGCCCAATATTTCATTGTTTATTCTTCCCAGGTTCTGTACATTCCAGGTCCGGGTGTGCTTGCCCCGCGCTCACAGTGACGTGCACCTGCTTTAGTGTATGGAGGTCAGGCATTGCGCTATTCCCAAGGGCCGGAAGGAGCGCAAACAGGGGCCATTGTGCAGGAAATGTAATCTCGCCTTAACTTCTGATGACGCCTGAAGCCAAAAATGGCGATTTTCCAGTTCTGTTGCACACATGCCTCGCACCACGCCCATCCGGCACATAAGGCCCGCCTCCACAGAAAAGACCAAGAAAGGGACTATCCCTCCCCCGGGAATATGTGATGATATTCCGCAAACCAAAATCCTGGATACCATCACTCCGCAATTTTTATAACGCAGGACTATTACTCCGCAAGACATCATTTCTAAAACTTTTACAACGCATATGACTTTATCACGCATGCCATTATAACGCAAATGCATGTGTGGTAAAGTCATATACATTGTAAAAGTACATTATTAAAACATCAAATATATGTTTGTATATATGTGTGTATATATATATATATATATATATATATATATATATATATATATATATATATATATATATATATATATATATATAAAAAATTATTTAATTGAAACATGTATTCTTTTAAATTGCATTATTTATATTATTTTTATTTATTATTTTATGTTATTACCCTTTACACCCTAAAAACCACCCTGCTCCCTTTAAATACCCCTGCACCCCATAATCATAACCCATCCTTACTCCTTAAAATACCCTAACACCCTTAAACACTAACCCATCTTAACCCTATAAATATACCCTGTACCCCAAAACCTAAACCTATCCCTAAACCCTAAAAATACCCTTGTACCGCAAACCCCAAACGTAGCCCTGAAACCTATAAATACCCCTGTACTTCAAAAACCAAACCTACCCCTGAACCCTAAAAATACCCCTGTACCCCAAAACCCAAACCTAGCCCGGAACCCTAAAATTACCCCTGTACCCCAAAACCAAAATCTATACCTGAACCCTAAAATACCCCTGTACCCCAAAACCCAAACCTAGACCTGAACCCTTAAAATACCCCTGTACCCCAAAACCCAAACCTACCCCACAACCCTAA
Source organism: Lissotriton vulgaris (assembly GCF_964263255.1). NCBI lineage: Eukaryota > Metazoa > Chordata > Amphibia > Caudata > Salamandridae > Lissotriton > Lissotriton vulgaris. Next base: position 2,106,818,770 of record NC_141685.1, on the reverse strand, counting down.
AAATACCCCTGTACCCCAAAACCCAAACCTAGCCCTGAACCATAAAAATAACCCTGTACCCCAAAACCCAAACCTACCCCTGAACCCTTAAAATACCCCTGTACCCCAAAACAAAAACCTAGCCCTGAACCCTTAAAATACCCCTGTACCCCAAAACCCAAACCTACCCCTGAACCCTAAAAATACCCCTATACCCCAAAACCAAAACCTAGCCTTTAACCCTAAAAATACCCCTGTACCCCAAAACCCATACCTATCCCTAAACCCTAAAACTACCCCTGTACCCCATACCCCAAAACTATATCTTAACCCTTAAAATACCCAAACACCCCAAAACATATACCTCAGTACCCCAAAACATATACCCCTATACCCATACTTACCTTATCCAAGCATTTAAAAAACCATGCTTTTACTATTCATGCATTTACAACGAATTTCGTTGTTAATGTATGCGTGGTAAAAGCATATAAAATGTAATGCCATGCGTTATAATGGCATTGCAGAGTCATGGTACTTTCGTAATGAAAGTATGCAGAGTGATGGTATGCGGAAAGAAAGTTGCGGAATAATGGGTGTTTACCCTCCCCCGGTAAGTACATTGTTGGCACGGCAGCCCACATCTCCAGCAACATACTCATATTTTTTCACCACCGATTTGAAAAATGCAGAGGTCTCTCTCATTGATGGCCAGGACCAACATACACTTTTAGACACACCTCCCGCCACAAGTACTAGAATTGCGAACCGTAGAGCTGTGGAGCTACGTTTGATCGGCATCAGCTCAACATCCTGTGATTCCAGGCAAATCTCTTTGTCTCCCCGTGCCTACCACAAATGAATGTGTTCTTCTGTAATGTAAATTGTGCTCATGCCAATTTTGTCGAGTTTGCGCTATATAATATTGCAAGGAAAAATAAAGTAGGGAAACTCGAGTTCACACACTACTGAACGCACACTCTTAAGTGCATCAGTAGTGCACTGTGAATCGGAGCGTTTCACAGGCCTGTCACAGATAAGAAATGGTATCAAAACGAAATCCTACAAAACAATATATGCTACTGGCCGGCAGCAATTCATACCTGGACAACGTCGGGACGGGCTGCTAGTAAATAAATAAAATGAATTACATTGCGTGCGCTGCAACGCCAAATCATTTTATTTATTTATTTATACTACTCAGTTTGACTCCATTCTGGTGTGTACTACCCCCCAAACTGCGCCTCCCCCTCCCCGCCCCACAACACTCCCTCAAAGAGCCGCTACAGGCAGGCAGAGCGTGTGGAAGCAGGAGGACAAAACGGAGAGTTGTGGTGTAAGAGTTAGAGCGGAAAGCACTGAAGGCTGGTTTAGAATACTGAGTTTGCGATTATACCCAGAAGAAAAAAGACATGTACTACCAAGCTCCATATGTGGCATAGTACTTTGCCTGTACCCAGACTGGGGAGTAGGCTACAACTGGTGATGAGTTAGGGCAGAGGTCTTCAAACTTTTTTAGGATGAGCCCCCCCAGCTGAATTTATTTAGATGTCGGGGCACCCACCCACTTGACAAAAAAAAAAATCTGGAACCTGGTATTCTACATAAATCGACCGTATCCGCAATTCCCAGTCCATATCCGGCTAATAATGTTAAACACAGTAAGAGTGTTTAGAAAACTGCAGGTTTGTGAGTTGGTGGCTTACTACACAGTCCAAAACTAAATTTTTCAAGATAAAATGTGTGCAAATTGTTACGGGTTCTCCATTTAATTCTTGCAAAGCCTTCTCAAAGAAACTTCTGTGGTCAATAAAATGAATACCATTCAAAGACCATGGTCTCCACTGAGAAGCACTGTCCAACTGTGCATGCAGCAAAGTGTGCAGCGCACGGTACTGCGTGCTATCTCTGTGTGCACGAGCAGCGCAATAAAGCCATCCTTCATCTGTGCATGCGCAGAAAAATCACCCCGCGTCCTTACCACATATGCAGCGCTGCAGAACGACGCACAACAGTGTCCACGTGCAGTGCTCTACAGGGAGCCGCGCCTTCCATGCATGAGAGGTGCACTGGAGCTATCTTTCCTTTGTACATGTGCAGCACAGCAAATTCACACTTTTCTCTAAACACGTGCAGAGCAGCACTCGTCCTAAATGCACGCACAAGTTGCAACGCCGCAGTCGCCCCGTCCACTGTGCATGCAAAGGGCAGGAGAGCCGCCCCCGTCCTCTATGCAGCCCATGTCTACCCGTATAGGAGCCCTGCTCGGAAATCCTGCACCAGGCAAGGGCTCCAGGAAGTCCAGAGGCCACTTCAGGGCTCGTGCACTGTCCTCCAGCCTCGGAGCCGATCTCTGTCACCTTGCTCCAGGGGAGGACATCTATGAGTGCCAGCCTGGAGATGGCCTCCACGCGGGGAACTCCATGGCTGGCACCTCTCCTGCACCAGGGAAGGGCTTCCTAAGCACCAGCCTGCAGACGTCCTCTCAAATAGGCACTTCCAGGCTGAGCTCAGTCCTCACACTTCGGAGCCCAGCTCTGTCCCCATGCACAAGGAGCGCCGTCTGGAGTTACACTTCTGGGCAGGTCCACTCATTGCACGAGGGAAGGATTCCCGAGAGTGTTTAACTCAAAAATTCGCTCTGTGCCTGAGCAGCGCTCTGTCTCAGAGCCCAGCTCTCTCTTTCTGCACCAAGGGCTTCCAAGAACACGAAAACCGAGACATCCCCTGTGAGAGGTCTTATGCGTGACATCCCCCAACACAGACCGCTCTCCAGCAGGGAAAGGGCTTTGAGACCTGTATCCGCGGGAGTTGGAAGAATGTGGCGCATTATAGATGCTCGGAGTCCAGCTGTGCCTCCGTGCACCAGGGCACCATGGATTTCATCTGTGACAAGCCCTGCCCTCCGGAGACAGACGGGGAATGGACGTCTGAGAAACACTGGGGGCGCGAGCAGAGTGTGTCTCTGTGCAGATCATCGGAGATCTGCAGCGACGAGCAGAGCCTTAAAAAAAACTCCATGTAGAATGGAATGCAAATATATGTATCTAGACATCGGGCTTCAGCAACGGAGTAACAAAGGGAGCTGCATATAGAGCAAGTTCCAATCAGGTGGCAGTCGGCCTCTCCACCGTGGGAAACAATGAAAGGTGAAATGTTATGGTGGAGTGCGGGCCACCCCTGAGATGGCGTCGCGCCCCCCCCCAGGGGGGCGTGCCCCACAGTTTGAATAACTCCGAGTTAGGGGATAAGTAACTCAAAGATCAACAGTGCTCTCCCAGAGAGTTTCCTGTGGTCCATGCAAACTGCTTGTGCATGGCACGTGTGTTGCAGTCGAAGTGAGAAATCAATGCTTAACACATGTGGAGTCAAAGCACAACTCCAGCCACCATAAAGAAGCTAAAAAGTACAAAATCATTGCAAAGAAATCTTTGTATTTCTTTCAAGAACCTGCTGGTCAGTCCATACGTAAAGGTATTGCACTGCTATGCAATCCATACTAATATAATAAAGAGAGAGCCCAAACCTTTGAGGCGGGTAATCTCAGGAACCACAGCACCAATCGCAACACCTAATACAGCGTTGGAAAGGGCAGTTGCAGCAGAAGGACATAGGCTATGCAGACGCCCACCATATACATTTAAAAGGTAAAAGAACTGTGCCAGCAAAGTAGTCCCTTGTGGGCGTGTCTGCATTGTGCTGTGGGCGTGTGCTGGGGGCGTGACAAAAGCTGGGGGCGTGTGGTACGTTCCACCCTTCATGCCATGTCTCATATCGTGTGCTAATCCCACCCTGCTCCCTTTAAGTACCTCAGCGCCCCTTAATCATAACCCACCCTTACTCCTTAAAATACCCCAACACCCTTAAACACTAACCCATCTTAACCCTATATATATATACCCTGTACCCCAAATCCCAAACCTAACCCTAAAAATACCCCTGTACCCCAAAACGCAAACCTAGCCCTGAACCCTAAAAATACCCCTGTACCCCAAAACCCAAACCTAGCCCTGAACCATAAAAATACCCCTATACCCCAAAACCCATACCTATCCCTAAACCCTAAAACTACCCCTGTAACCCATAGCCCAAAACTATATCTGAACCCTTAAAATACCCAAACACCCCAAAACATATACCTCAGTACCCCAAAACATATACCCCATACCCATACTTACGTTCGAATCTCGGCATCAGCTCAACATCCTGTGATTCCAGGCAAATCGCTTTGTCTCCCCGTGCCTACCACAATTGAATGTGTTCTTCTGTAATGTAAATTGTGCTCATGCCATGTTGTCGGGTTCGCGCTATATAATATTGCAAGGAAAAATAAAGTAGGGAAACTCGAGTTCACACACTATGAACGCGCACTCTTAAGTGCATCAGCAGTGCAATGTGAATCGGAGCCTTTCACAGGCCTGTCACAGATATGAAATGCTATCAAAACGAAATACTACAAAACAATATACTGGCCGGCAGCAATTCATACCCGGACAACGTCGAGACGGGCTGCTAGTATACATATAAAAAAACAATGGTTCACTGGGTTTCAAATTGTTGTAATAAACAAAAAAACTTGTTTAGAAGATCCAGTGCTCATGGTTATATTGCGGGAAAGTGCAGTGGGGAGAAAAGGCATAAAAACAAAGTGCATCACAAATTAAAAGACATATGACTCCTTGATTATTTTAACAATATGCTAGGAGTCTATATAGGTCTGTTGTCTGCGGCATTCCGACCTAGTTTAATGAAAAGTCATCATCATGACAAGAGCAAGAGTGACCAGTATCTGGTATCAAGGAGAATGGTCTTGAAATGTTTTGTAGGAACATACAAAGGGGCACAAATGTGTCCTTTTGTGAAGAATAATCGCTTATTAAATTTGGAAATCCAAGTTTATTTAAGGAAGATGGGTCAAAAGTAACAAATAGCCAGCGGAATAGACTGTAGATACTGCTATCAGGTCCAGAACCAGAATCAAGGGACCTAAGGTGGTCGAAGTGTGAGAGTCAAGTAGCCAAACGTCGAGAGAATGTCCACTCACGGGATGCTGCCTTGTGTGATATTTAGGTGTTGTGCAGATGTTCTAATGGGGCCTCTTCATCTACAGCAACAGTCCGAAGAGGAGAGACCACACAGTTTCGATCTGTCCGAAATGGCCAGTCCAAGTTTATGCAATATCAAGTAATTTGTAATCTAAAGCATAAATGCTAAAGTCAGATACAACCAGGTTCTCGAAGAGCAGCAATTGATAATCACAAAGTGTAAAATAATATTACAATTGGAAAGTGGGGAAGACAAAGAGTGAGCAAAGAGACGCCGAGGGATATAACAATTATGTACACTTCAGAACCGGGGGTAAGGGAGTCGATATGACTGCAGTGTCAGAAGCAGCAACCCAGGATAAGCACAGGGGTTGTACTTACAATGCTGGTGGTCTTGCCAAGCCTACTTCAGGGCCGTTAATGGACAATAACATAGCAGTGGGCGACAATCAGACCAGTCGTTAAAATCTTTAAAAAGTGAAACATTGTTTTCCAAAGGAAGCAAAGATGGAGGATGTGTTTCCGAAAGTCATAAAGGATGATCCAGAGGCCAGCACATCTCAAGCACTTAGATGACTCACACGAAAAGAATCAAGATGAACAGTTGAAGGAGCAGAAAAAAGCTTCACCCTCAATGTCAGCCACTCCCAGAAATGGCTACAACTCTGCCGCTTTCTTGAAACCACTACCACCATTTGATACTGCCAACAGGAAAATATTGGTGTTAGATGGACTACTTGGATAGTGACATTTGAAGAGTTCATCGATGCACTTGAAGAGACTGATAACACAGAGATTATCCAGTAACTTAAAAAACTTGCTGGTGATGATGTAAAATAAGTCATAAAGAGAATGCCACAAACTGATGAATAAGTCACATATTGTTAGATTAAAGAAGTGTTTAATCTCAAGTTTAGTCCAATGTCAAATGTTGATCATGAAAGATACATCTTCAACCAGGAATGCCATAAAGCTGGTTAAGCCATTGATGAAGTTGTGGAGTGACTCGACACACTCATCAGATATTGTAAGAACCACTTAATTTAATGAGGAAGAAGCTATGAGAGGTTTTGATAGATGCTTGTTTGATTCATTCTGATGACGAATGCTGAGAGAAACTCTTAGTCTGGAGTGAGTGCTATGGTTGCCAGAGATGAAGAGTATGCCAATAGACAAACTACCAACATGGAGGACGGTGGTGCCCAGAATTAATCAGTCATGAGTGCGAAAAGCAAACTGAAGCCAAAGACTGAAGGACACATGGTGATGTTTATCGGTAAAAAAAAAAATTGTTTTTCAGATGTCAAATCCCCTTTCCACAAAAAGGTAACTATCCCACTCTCTGACAAATTTAAAAAGGTTGTGAGAATGCTAAGAGAAATGCAAGTGCATCACTGCATAAAAACAAAATGGCCACCAAAATGTTCCCGAAGCAATGTTCGATCCACCTTCACAAGTCCAAGCGGCGACATCATTTAAGATAAATTGACACAGGACAACGTTCATTGTCATCTAAATCTTCGTCAAACAGTTTCTCTGTATAAATATCAAGTGAAGGAAATTATTGTGCTATGTCGATGTTTAACTCATAAAAGCGTTCCAAGTTGGGCTGGAAAAATGTCAGGCAAAGAAAGATTGACATGCCAAAGCATCAAAGTCATTCAAACATTGCCCTAGAATTAAACTGAAAGTGAATGGTTGTTCAAAACTTTTCATTATCTAAAGTGGTGTATCGATAAACGTTATGCCTAAGGAGAAATAAAATTAATTATCTCCATTACCTCAACTTACAGCATTGAAAACCAAAGTGTATATAAGGGTTGCATTGATGACCTTAGAAAGTCAAGGTTCATTTGTAGTGACAATGAAACACAAGAAAAAGTTAGTACAAGCAACCATCCATGTGCTTCAAGCCAAAGTGTCCATTGTCTGTCAACTCAGTTTCAGCACTGTCGCTAATATGAGACTGATTTCTGTAAATTGCAACATGAATGCTCTAGTAAGCCATCCTCCTTTGTTAGTTTATGGTTTAGGAAAACTTAAGACTATGACAGTGAAGTTGCATGTTAATTAAGACGTCTGTCCTGTTGCTTAAAGACATAGATGAATTGCTTTTCATTCGCAAGAAGCTGTTGAGAAAGAACTTAAATCGTTACTTTAGCATGATATTTTTGATTGTACTACTGCTCTGGCACCATGGGTTTCTTCCATAGTAGCAGTGCCCAAAACCGACAGTGAAGGAGCTGTATGCATATGCACTGACATTCGTCAAGCTAACAAGGCAATGGAATGAGAACGACATCCAGGTCCGCACACTGCTGACATGAAAACGCAATTAAATGAAGCAAACATCTTCTCTCATCTTAATTCAAAAAAAGGCTATCATCAGTTAGTACTTGAAGAAGATTGCAGGTACAGTGATCATTATATGTAAAATTTCTCCAAAGAAAGACTACTCCCAGTAAATATACAAGGCCGGAAGGTGCCAGAGGTCAGACTATCCACAGTCCACAGTCGTCATACTTTGCTAAAAGAAATTCAGATAGCCTACCTTCTTTAGCTATTGAAGCACATGTACATGTGTAAGTATGTGGCACACACATTTTTCTGTCCTATGTAGAAATTGTCATGTTGAGATGATTCCTTCAAAACACTCAAGAATACTTCTAATACTTAGGGGCTAGTTCACAAAGATGTGATGGAGTGCGGCCTTCTTGGCTTAACGCCGTGCTCTGCCACGTCTGAAACATAGGGCTGCACCATATTTACAACAATACAGTGCAGCCCTGCATTTCCCCTGCACTGGCACTAATTCCAGCTGCCTAGCACCAATGTCAATTTCTCAACTAGAGACTGTGAGGAAATCCCGGGAAAGAGATCTATGATCCGAGACCGACCTTCCCTTCGTGTTTAATATCACAACTTTTTCCGATCATTCTGGATACCAGCTAATCTACATCTTCATACAAGCTCTAAATATAAAGAAGAGCCCTCACAGATTCCTTTGGGGAACTATTATCCAGCTGGAATTAGTGCCCATTTTGAAGATCAGCCCTACACATTGGGTGTATCCAAGGGGTTTTATTTGATGAAAACCTAGTCCTGATGATGGTCTTATAGATGACAACATACAAGACCGAAACGTCGACCAAAGACATCAACTCCTCAGCATTGTTTACACTGAAGGATAACACAATACATTTATGAATTTGGTTTTCCTCGTTTATTTATGGAGCTGATGCACTGTTATGAACTGTCCAGTTAATATAGATATACTGCTTTTCATGACTTTTATTTGAAAGTTTTTTCTATTTTTTGTCCCCATGAATTTTCTTTGTATCGCCACAGGAATGTCTTTGAAAGTTTCTGTGATGATAGGGCCTTTAAAATATGCCCCGTAGTATCTACCACATAGAATTTTTGCCCTGTTCAAAAAAAAAAAAATTGCAAAACTAAACTACTTGTGTCCAACATACTGGACCCAAGTGATCAACTGTCACCAGCACACAGCATTAGTCGTTTACATAAACATGTATAATGTAGTAAATACCTCTGCACAACTAAGGCCCAATTAAAGCAACCTGCATCCTCACATCCAAAATGGGCCCAAGGATGGGTTTTCTGCCACGAAACTAGCAGTTAATGACACAAGACGCAAACAGCATTATCCAGCAGTTGCTCTCTCTCATGTTCATTGTTCCTGTGCTCCTCTAGTAGGATTGCACCCCAAACTACTCATACATTCTCAAGGTAGCGTAATCAAGAAATGTTGATAATGTGGCATTACAATTATAATGCACAATTGCCGAAATTACTCCAGTTACTCCAGAGTAATTATAATTCTCCCAGGCATAGTTTTACATTGGCTGTTTAATGTCGCTTGGGCCCTATCTTCTGTCCTTGACAGTGATGTCTCAGCAAAATAAATCTTGATTAAAAAAAAATCTAAGTGTCAGGGTTGGCGATTGTACGCAACTAAAGTCACTTTGGAGGAGACCATGAGAAGGAGGAGAAGACTTGGTGCGAGTAGGAGGATAATCAGAAGAGCTAAGATACCCAGAGCAATGAGGACCCTAACAGAAGAAACAGGACCTTGGAGACCTAATTCACAATGACTGGGATGGCCAAATCCACAGGGGACCAGGAACATATGTAAGAGGAGGAGCAGGACTGTGAGAAACAGGAATGGGACGTCCGGCATTGGGGCAAGGCTGAAAAGGATCACAAGGACTTAGTAGGATGTGGAACTAGGGGAAAAGGACCTAGTGGACCAAAGTCTGAAGAAACAGAAGGACCAGGGGTAAGAGGAATGGAAGCCCCTGGACCAGCAAGACAAGGAGGGCTAGGAGGGTCTGAGAGCCATGACCAGGACCAGAGGAAAGAGGTGGACCATTGCTAAGAGTACATACTTCGATGGACATACCCAAGAGGACAGGTAGATGGATCACAATAGAAAGAAGGACCAAGACCACAAATATCAGCTCAAAAAGCGTCAGGTGGGGCAGAAGAAAAGGGCCACGGCTTGCAAGGACTGGGAGACATTACAGACCAGGCTGACCTACAACACAGGAACTGGATGGACTAGGACAGGGGGGCAAAAAAAGGGCAGACCCAGGAGGATCACTAGTAGGACAACCATGACAGAATGGACCACAGTCAGACACAGAAAGAAATGTGAACCAAGAAACTAGGAGGCCTAGTAGGGCTGGGTAGGTACACAGGCCTAGGGAACTAGGAGTTCTAGGGGAACCAAGGCCAGTGGGACCAGCACCAGAATACCAGAATCAGGAGTACCAGTCAACCATCAGAACTACGAAGATGAGGACCATATGGACCAGACAGGCAGGAGCAGCGTGATTAGCAACAAGCCCGAGGGTTTAGATAAAGTAGGTGAGCAGGACCAGAAGGACAGAGGAACCAGATTTTGGGGAGGAATATGAAAATGGTCAGGACTGGGAGAACTTGTGAAACAGGAGAACCAGGAGCAGGAATATCTGGGAATAACAAATGGACAGAGGAGGACCAGGAAGTTCTAAGACTATCATGGCCAGAAGGTCTGGACCCTCAGAACTAGGAAAGGGTAGGATGATTAGTGGTGATCAAGAACAAATTTTTGCAGAACCATGAGGGCAAGGAGAACTAGGAGAATGCAGGCCAGGAGGACCAGGACCTCTGGCACTCTTTCTCTCGTTGAGCATTTTCCTACTAGCTGTTCATTTTCACTGTAAGCAGAGTATCCTTCTCCTTTTTGTTCTGGCTGTTTTCTGTTTATTTCTGATCTCTGTATTTTCTTGTGCACTCTTTTTCTACCTCTTATAAGCTCAGGTCTCTGATTCACACTTTTACCCTTCGGCTCACTTTTGACAATCACTATATATTTGTCTTCATTTGCCACCAGATTCTCAGTTTGGCCTGAAACAGTTTGATTCTTGTCTTCCACAGCAAACTGTTTTCCTCTTGCAGTTCTCATGACTCAAATTTTCAGCTTCACCCTTTGAATCTGAATTTCTCGCCTCTTGATTCAAACGGCACACATGAGCTTGAAACTGTTAATCAGTGGTTGTTGTCACCACTTCTTCATCAGCAGTCGTCACCCTTTTTGTGTGAAAGGCATGAATCCACTCTGGCAAACCTCCACACTTAACAATATTGTTAGTCAGAAGCTTAACTTGACAAAGGCTTTTCCATCTGGGCTTCATGAATGTCTTTCAGACATTCTTCTTCATGTACACCCATTTGCAGGTTGCAGATAGTGGCACGGTCTTTCCTTTGATGAAGGAGTCACCAAATATCCCCGGATGAGATATAGAACACACAGCATCAAACAGACTTTTGCAGTTTAGTTCATTGTCATCACTAATAGACAAAGGTGCAGATATTGGGAAGCATGAAATCCGCATGTCTCTGCTCATCAGGACCTCATTATGAGAGAGTCCTGTTTTCTTGTCTGGAGTATTTCTTATGCTCATAAGCACAAGAGGAAGTGCATCAGGCCATTTTGAAGATGTTGAGTCACATACTTTCATCAGCTTTGATTTTAGAGTGCAATTATTTGTCAACAATTCTTGATGCTACTGGAAAGTAATTACAGAGGAACTTCTGCTCAATTTCAAAGCTGGGTACAATAATTGTAATAACTTATTGTTAAAATGAGTGCCTTTATCTGATTCTAAAGCAGTTGGCAAACCACATCTAGGAGTTTGTATTTTGGCCACTGTCACGCTGTCAGCTCTCTTAGTTGGTATGCTTCTACCCACTTAGAGAATACACACACTACTACAACTACTGGCATCTCCAAGAAATCGAGCTGAACTCTGGTGAAAGGACATTCAAATTTTCCTACATAATTCACAGTCACAATGGTCCTTTTGTAGGGACTGTTTGTGGGCAAGTAACACAAATTTGGCATACATCTTCAGTAACAGATCTAAACTTCTATTATTAAGTCAATATTCATTAAACAGCCGAACCATAGAATTGTGTCCAATTGAGTTGGACCACAAATCAGCCTACTCATAGAAAACAAAATAAAATCAGGAAGAATGTACTGTTTGTCACCTGTAACCCAAATATAATTCTAGTCTTTTGTACACCCTGCCATGTCCCACCTCCAGTCCTTTTCTCATTATCTGCGGCTGATCTAAGAATTCTTTCAGCTCACTTAATTTTTGAATTGGTGTCTGTTGGACTTGGCCCTTTTTGCAGGGTCATCCCTGAACTGTTTGCCTTTCTCCTGTATTTTTTCTGACCTGTTTTTGTTGGTTGACACAGGTACTTTTTCACTGCTGATCAGTGCTAAAGTGCATATACCCCCTGTAAATTATTGTAATGGATTAGTGATTCCATGGTTAGCTTATTTGATTTACTTGTCAGACCCTAGTACAGTGTACCATGTGTGCCTAGTGCCTGTAGATCGAATGCTGCTGGTGGGCAGCTTGCAGCACTGGTTGTGCCACCCACAGAAGCTGCCTTGTAAAATATGGCTCAGCCCTTCCATTGCAGAGCCTGTTAGCAGTCTGGGACTGACATGTCAACTTAGAAAGTGCAACTACTAGCCAGTCCCAAAACTTTCTACATGTTAGTCAACCCTAAGGTAGGCCCAAGGTGCCCCATGGGCAGGGTGCATTGTATGTAAAAGTTAGGACATGCCCTGAAGTGTGTGACATGTCCTGATAGTGAATTATAGTAATTTCGTTTTTCACTATTGCAAGGCTACCCGCTCCCTTAGGAGAGAATGCACAGTTTGATTATAACATCTTATAATCCTAACTGACCTAGGGAACAAGGTAGAAATTCGAGTTTAGTATGCCTGAACTCAGAATGTAAAAATACATCTTTTAGTGAAGGTGATTTTTAGATCATATGTTTGAAAATACAGCTTTTAGAAAGTAGGTATTTTCTTGCCTAACCTTCCAGTATGTCTCTGCTGGGTTTGTGTATTCCATGTCTGGTTTGTGAGTGGCAGGGGGTTGGAGAGGGCCTTGGCTCCAGCAGTCTGATGGGTTGGGGCTGAGATGAATAGGACCAGCATTGAACAGAATGTAGGGGAGGAGATTTCTTTCACTGCCCTGAGCCCTCATAGAATAGAGAGTAGGGGGTGGAGATTTCCTTTTACTGACCAGCCCTAATAGAATAGAGAGTAGGGGGAGGAGATTTCCTTTCAGCTACTTGGGCCAGGTCTGCTCTCAAACAATGCCATTTTGTTGCATCGTACGGGATCGGCGCATGGCATCGAGGCACCATCTTGTCGCATCATAACCGGAAGGCAGTAAGAAACCAATGCATCACCTCCTCTACAGTAAGGAACCGACGCATCACCTTCCCTGCGACCCTTTTGTTTGTATTGCGTGACGCAAGGTACTTTGAGAGTAAAGTGTTGCATTTACCATTATCATTGAACAAAGCTATTTCTACCATTTTAAGTCTTAATTTTGATTACCGTATTGTGGATTTTTTGTCGTTAGGTCGAGTAAAGATTACTTATTTTTCTAAACTGGTGTGGTGTCCGTTTGTAGCGTTTTCACTGTATTATTGTATGTGTTCACAAATGCTTTACACACTGCCTCCGAGATAAGCCTGTCTGCTAGTGCCAAGCTACCAAGGAGGTGAGCTGGGGCTGTTTTAGAAGTGTAGCACCTTACCCAGACTAGAAGCAAGGGTCTCTATTTGGACAAAGGTGCAAGCCATCGCCAACTAGAGACCCCCATTTATAACAGTGTCAATAGAAATCAGAACACATTTGCATTTTTAGTTTTACATTGTTTTCGTTCGTTTGAATTGATTGTAGTTGACTTGAGGGCACAGTACTTTGCTGCCTCTTTAGCATATGTAGCGTCTTGCGGGTAATAATGACGCTAGACTATATGTGCTTCTTCAACTCTTTATTCGCGATGCACACTGCTCCCTGTCCCTACTCTAACTGCCTCTTTCCATGGTCCCTGCTCCTCCCTTTCCTGTCCCTCCCACATCTCCTCCCACCAACTATTAGACTGCTAAATCAGGTTCTTACATCTCCCCTCTTCTTGAACAAATGTAACAGTCAATCATGCTGGTAACAGCTTGCTACTTCGGTGAGGGTGTGGACATATTTACAGTTCTTCAATCAGCCGTGCATATTTCCGAATGGTTCGTTGTGATTTCCAATAAGTTTCTGAGTTCTTACCTTCAGTCTCAATGAGATTATCGGGTCTCGGCTGAACATGACCAGCTATGTCATTCTCACTAACCTGGGTCCTCGACGGATTGGCAAGGGCGTCTTTGACTGCGGATAGGCACTTTTAGAAACGTGACACGTTTCTCACGATCCACTCATTTTCAGACTCTGATGCGATTATAGTTCCCTCTTGTTGGGTGACTATTAATGACCCAGCTCGATAGCGGCAGTCAGTCTTCCTTTGTAGCTCTTGTTCGACTGACACTCGATCTCCTTCATGAGTGGATGAAGTTCTGGCTTTCTTCCGAGCATCCGCATGTAATTTCACTTCTTTTTGTCTTTTCCGGTCAGAGTCAGCAATGTCCTCATGTTCAAAGTCATGCATATCAAACGGTAAGGCATTATCTGAAATGGGTGTCCTGATTCAGTTCTGGGACTCATTTTCTGGCTCTGTTTGTCTCACCCACTCCCACTCGCGTTTGGGAATGTTGAACTCTTTGACCATCCGGGCATATGCATGTTCCTCTCTCATCCCTTTTTTGTTTTAAGAATGATCTATCTCCGTCAACACATTTTGCCTTCCTTGCAGAGTGATGAGACAGTCCTTTCCTAACATGGTAGGTAATGTCCCATATATTCGTTTTCCTTCTGCAAGCCCTTTGAGTCAGCCTCGCGGACCCCATCCGGGGTGACGGTATATTATTCATGACTTGATATAACTGTGTCTGACATGACATGTTGCAAGGCGGGGTGATTGAATATTCTGAGTCATCGGCATGAGATATGTTTCTCTGGACGGGGAGAACGTTCTCTGTTTCCATCATGCATTTGGGTGATCGATGCCATGGGCGTTTTCGTGACCTTGATTCTGTTAACCCGAGTGATTGTGCAGACATGCCTTCTAAATCAGAGGAGTCTTTTACCGATGTCCTTTGAGAACATTCTTTTGGGTGTGTCTTGACTGGTAAGTATCTTGAGCTGGTAGGATGTGAGAAACTGCTCTTGGAGTCGGAGCTGTCTTTGGGACATTTATTTGGATACATCTCTCGAAGGGTCTTCTGTGATATTGCAATGGAGAGATTGTTTGATTAGCAACCGTTTATTTCTTTTGTTTGATCCCAGGGCATTTTGTCTCTGCCTCTCTCGTATGATGTTAATGGTCTCCTCTCAGTATCCTCGTTGTCACGGGTGTCTTGAGTGTACTTGCCTACCCCTTTCCAGTGTCTGAGTGAATCACCCCGTCTTATGTGGTTTGCTTCTTCTTCTCGCTCGTTGGGTGCACTGACGTTTGCGCCATGGGTGTGATGTCTCCCACTGTTTGATGCTTCTTCGGACTCGTCTACGAAGTTTGATGAACAGTGGGTTGCTCTGGTGTGTTCGTGTACCAGTTTCCGGGGTTGGCATGACTGGTCCAGTCTTCTGTAGTTTGTCTTTCCTTCATACTTGTTGAGCAGGCTGTCAGTTGTTCCATTTGTGTGGTCTGTCCCACTTGATGCTTCTTCAGAATAGTTTGTAACGTTTGTTGAATGACTCCTTGAAGTTGAATAACTCCTTGAGGTTATATCAGTGAGGCTGTCATAATCCTGGATCATCCCGGTCTTTTGTTTGCCATCCTCCACTGTCTTTTGTATTGTTGAATCAGAGTATTTCATGTCACTTTGTCTCTCCTGCTGTCTTATCTCTAGTCTGCCTTCGCCCTCCCTCTTTCTGGGTGTGTTTGTTTCTTGGGCTTTATTCACAGACATGAGAGATATCTCCTTTATTTTATTTTCCTTTCTTGCATTAGGGTGCAATTCTTTTGATAATTCTCTTGCTTTGGCCCGCTCTCCAGCTTCGGCCCTCCTGATGATTTCCTTTAGCGAGAACTGCCTTTGAAGGATCTTGTGCTTTGTGTCAGGTATTGAACAGCCCTCGATTACCCGGAGTCGAATTGCTTCCTCGTTTGTGAATGTATTGAACTGACAGTAGTGCACCAGAATTTGTAACATTGTTATGAAGTTTGGTAATGATTCCTCGTGCTCCTGCCATGCTGCGTTGAAGACGATGCGTTCATGATCCACGTCTTCCTTTGTGTTGAAATGAGCCCGTAGCGTCTCTTTGAGTTTTCCATATGTCTCTGTGTCCTTTGCTGAAAATGTTCTAATTTGGCGTCGGCCTTCGTGACCCACCAGCTGAAGTAGTAGTAGCCCACGTTTTCCATCTCTTCGCTCACCGGTTGTTGCAAGAAATTCATCCAGTGACTCCAGCCACCGGTTCCATTTGGGACCCAAACTCTGGGTGGCGGTCTGTGTCTCTGGGGGTGGTACTCCAATGCAGGGGTTAGATTTTTGTGTTTCTTTTTTCACCGACATGATGGTGGAATGTGCTAGTATGAAAATGTCACAGGACTGTTCACTATGCTTCCCGTATTATTTGCTGACGCTCTTCGGTTGAGATCTTGCTTATAGTTGTTTTCCTTTGATTTTGGGAAAACTCACTCACAGGTGACCACTATATTGTGTCCGCCAGCTTCACCTTTTCCTTGTAGAGATGTTCCAGCTTTTATGTCTGTCTCAGTAGGCTTCAGTGAGGTAGACTTGGATTGCCTGAGTTCAAAATGGTCACCACTCAGCTGCAGGTGATTTAGGCTTCCTCAGCACTGGTACTTGTCTATGTCGACATCTTGCTCCTTTTCTCAAGACTTACGCAGGTTACCAGCCACTTTTGTTGATGAGCGAAAGCTTCCCTGACACTTGTTTACTCGTGTTTCTGGATCTTTTATTTTCTTTCTTCCTTTAATTTCAGTTACTTATCTTCACTTGGTGCTGAAAATTTACTTTGGAACTTGCGCTTGCTCGTGCTTGTTACACTCGGGATTTGCATTTGCTTGTGCTTGTTGCATTCAGGACTTGCATCAGCTTGTGCTTATTGCACTCAAACTTGCATTTGCTTGGGCTTGTTGTATTCGGACTTGTATTTGCTCGGTCTTGTTGTATTCAGGACTTGCATTTGCTTGTGCTTATTGTACTCAGGCTTTGCATTTGCTTAAGCTTGTTGAATTCAGGTCTTCATTTGCTTGGGTTTATTGAATTTGGATTTTACATTTGCATGTGCTTGTTGGACTCAAACTTTTTTTTGCTCGTGCTTATTGGCTTCAAATAATTGCATTTACTCGTGCTTGTTACTTTGGACAATTGCATTTACTCGTGCTTGTTGCTGCAGTCAGTTGCATTTGCTAAGGCTTATTGTCTATGGGTTTGCATTTGCTTGTGCTTGCTAGCAAATTCCACAGTTGCCTGACTTTAAGATGGCCGCTCAATATCCTTAACAGGGGATAGGACCCGGGCGCCTGACTCTAAGATGGCCGCCGTCTGTGAAATCGCGTTTTCAGCGAGATTTGGCTCTTTCTTACATTGTTCAGGCACTCGGCACTCAGTCAGAGCACTCACAAGGTGCATGGGCCCCTTCCTGAGCACAGACACTTCCACTGGCTTCCAGACCTCGGTGAATGGCACAGGTGTGACTGGGGTTGGCTCCCGACGTCACGACCTCACAACTCGCACCTCACGCTTCAGGGGTGAGTACCCGATCCTTCAGCGCACGATCGCGCTTGCACAGCACTCCACGCAGCTTTCCGGCCACGGAGCTTCGGGTCCAGAAGCACTTCCGACGGCTCAGTCTCCCTCGGGCGCATTTATTGCGACAGCGATTTCACACTTGCGCTACCCGGGGACAGGGTCATGCAGCTTCACAGGATCAGCGCGGGGGGGCACAGTGCGCTCGATCCCACCCTCGTTGCCAGCTGTAGCATCTCGCAGGTAATAATGACGCTAGACTATATGTGCTTCTTCAGCTCTTTATTCGAGATGCACACTGCTCCCAGTCCATACTCTAACTGCCTCTTTCCTTTGTCCCCGCTCCTCCCTTTTCTTTCCCTCTCACATCTCCTCCCACCAACTATTAGACTGCTAAATCAGGTTCTTACAGCATATCTATTACCAAGTGTAATCATATCAGATTCTGACTTATGAGCTAAGTATTTCACCACAGCAATTTCTTAAGGCAGTTACAATTCTAGCAAATTTAGAATGTATGTCCCATTTCGAATGGACTACCAGAACAAGTCATGAAAACGTCTTTCTGACCACAACTGTTCAAAATCACTTACCACGCCAAAACAATATAGGCTGTCAGCGTAAATTGAAATACTCAAACCATCAAATATGCAACATGCTCCTGTAAGGGCAAATAATTCTGCCACTTGTGGTGAAGTTACGTCAGACAAGTATGATGCTTCCATGATATTTGAAATGGTGCAAACTGTGTATGCTGCTCGCAATGTAATAATAGCCTCTCAGACAAGACCCATCCACAGATAGAATCTGACCAGGTTGTTTAAGAGGAATATCAAGTATTTCAGGTCTTTGGCTTTGTTCACAGTTCTGTTACCTCAATACAGTCAAAGTCACAATTAATGAAATTGTCATAATTTTCCTCATCTCTGTTGACAACTGGCAAAGGGGTTGCATGATGAAAGCTACTGCATCTTCTGATTCAAATATTGTCAACTGTCAAAATGTTTTGCCGATATTAAATAAGATGACTGTCAGCTGCTGAGTTTGTGTACGAGGCAGTATAATCTAAACTGAAAGAAGACTAACAAAATATGTGTACAATCCATTACAATTACCTCACTTTGTTCATTTTCAATATAACCAGCTACAACCGATTTCAGATATCCAGGGAGTAAAGCAGCAATTAGATTTAATGTGGCAGAGAAATAAGCCATGTATCTCTTGACTTTACCTTTCTTTTGGGAAAGAAACGATATAGCAAAACCTTCTCTCTCGTGACAAAATAAGTAAAAATCCCTTCTGTAATTTGGCATTCCTAGAGCGGGTGTACTACAGAGTTTATCTCTGAGTTCGAGCAGGCAGTCATGCATTCGTCATTAAATGGCACCGCATCAGAAACATCGCTGTGAGTGAGTCTAAGTAAAGGCTTTGCTATGAGGAAAACGTTTGAAATCCATTGCCTTAAGTCACCAACCATCTCCAGGAACATCCTCAACATTCTTAGAATTGTAGAAACACATTCTCTGGACACTTTTCTCATGCATTTCTCAATGTGATGACCCAATTAGATCAATTCTTTCATACAGTACTGCATTTTGTGTGAGATACTTTATGACCACTATCAGCACGATAGTCCAAGAGAACAGTTATAACCAACTTGCAATCTTATTTTGTTTTAGATCCAACCATCTGGTTACTGATATAGCACTGAGTCATAGGACATTTGTAGATCTTCCAAATCTGACTGAAGATTAAAGCATTTCTGTATTCCCTTTTGGGATACAACACCAAACCAGGACTTTATTGAAAAATCTAAACACAAAAATTACACCTTTATAACGAGGAATGAAAAAGAACACAAGTCTATTTTTTTTTGTACAATTCTGCACCTGCAGAAATCTGACACAAAATCACAGCAGAATTTGATACCACGGGACAAGATAGAACTGCAATTGTATTATTCTTTTGAAGATCTAGGACCAATATCCATATGCAACTCGTTAATTAAATGCCCATCAGAGGCGAGTTATTTGGACTGCCTAGCACTTCTTTTAGAATTCCATGTCCTATCTTGATTGTGGGCTTCGTATTCTCCTCTGCTTTCCATGTAAGGTTGCATTGAGGAGAGTGAGGATAAACTGCAATTGGCTCTGCATTTTTAACTAGTCCAATTTCCCTACCTAAAAAACTCCATACCTCATATGTCACTGTGTGTTGAAAAAATCGAGGGAGATCATCTTTTATGAGAAATGGGAATAAATGGACTCTAGACTCATCTGATTTAGTTTTGAAAGGTCTGAATTGCGACCTCTTCCGGCATACAGTAAATCATGCAATTGATTTTCCAAATAATAACCTGGGTCCTTATTTATGAGGCCTTGCGTCAGTTTTGCGCCGCCGGTGCGTCACTTTTTGTGACGCACCAGCGGCGTACAAAATGCGCCTTGTTGCGCCATATTTAAAAAGTGACGCATCTAGGTAGATGCGTCACTTTTTAAACCCCTGCGTCACATTATACCTGCGTCAGGTATAATGTATGCAGAGTGGGCGTTCCCCCGTAAAAAGCCTCGTAATAGTGACGCAGTGAAATCTATGAGATTTCACTGCGTCACTTTTAGGATGCTGTTGAGTCAAAATCTTGTGCCTGCCTCACAGCAGGCGTAGGACTGACGCAAGCCCTTTCACATGGGGCTTTCCCCATGTGAAAGGACGCATTGCTGGAGTTGCGTCACTTTTGTGACACACTCCAGCAATGCGTCACTTTTGCGCTTACAGATGCGTCAGAAATACTGACGTATCTGTAAGTCCTTGCGACATGATGCGTCATACATTAAATATGACGCATCATTGGTGTCGCAAGGAGTGCGCAGTGAACAGTGACGCATCGCTGTTTTCACGCAGCTATGCGTCACTTTTCATAAATGAGGCCCCAGGTATTTGTAAAGCGCTGGGGGCTGTGGGAAAGATTAGGCGAGCTATTGCCCAGAGTCACATGGTGCTGGACTGAGCTGCTGCCCGCGCCATTAACCGTACCGTGAGCCATGTCCTTCGGAATCAGCCGCCCTGACCACTGAGCCACACCTCTCCCCCTGCGCTGCAACTCTCCCCAGAGGATATCACTCCTAAGAGAGTTTACAGGAATCGTGTCACATATTATGAACTCATGGTCGTTCTCAAGTGACACAATTTTTAATGGAACATTAACTGAGACCGAATTTGTTATTTGTCACCAAAATTGGCTCCATGCTCACAGCGCCAACGAAGGGACATAGTGAGAAAAATTCCAAATGGTTTGATCATAGCTGCTCAAAGGCAAGTAGGGATTTGAAACATGCATTAAAAACTAAACCCAGAGATTGTGACCTGATAAAAAATCTCCGTTTGGCTTACAGGAAAGCAATAGCTATCAGAAAAAAGGAAATTAAGGCCAACCTTACTGAATCCCTTTTAGACCCATCAGTGTTGGGGAACAGCAGCAAGTTTTGGCAAATAATCAACAAACCTTTGTTTGATAACCCAAACGACACAGCCCTTGGAACAAACATCCCAGAGGGGGAGTGGGTGTCCCACTTCAGCACAATTTTTAAGAGTAATGAGCATCGGGAAGACTATGATTTTTTAACTCCAACTGCGACTTCACTATGTTTCACAGTACAAGAGACTGTTAGGGGAATACAGGGTCTAACTAGCAACAAGGCCCCGGGTCCGGATGGATTACCGCCGGACCTGTTTAAGTCCAGCATCCCTTTTTCGGCTCCAGTTCTCACGGCTGTAATAAACGCAGCGGTGACAACTGGATGCCCAAGAATATGGGGTCTCTCGACTATAGTCCCCGTTTTTAAGAAGGGCGATCGCAGCAGCCCGTTATGTTACAGGCCAATCTCCTTAATAAATTCAGTAGTTAAAGTGGTGGGGGGTGTAATTCTTAACAGGTTATCTACATGGGCTAAAGATAATAACATCCTTTCACCCATACAATATGGGTTCAGACCAGGTCATTCGACCATTACGCAGTGCCTGAACCTATACCTTATTCTAAGCAAATATACACTGGCGAGACAAGGCACTGTCTACATGGCATTTATGGACCTGTCGTCCGCTTTTGACTGTGTAGACAGAAGCCTACTATGGGCTACTTTGCTGACAATGGGTGTAGAGAGGAACCTTGTCAACTTCCTCGCTGATCTGCATACAGATACAAGAGCGAACGTCCGTTACTCCCAAGATCCTAATGTAACGGACGAATTTAAAATAAACCGGGGTGTTCGACAAGGCTGCATTTTGGCCCCATTCCTATTTAATCTATATATAAATGAACTGGAGGAATTTCTTTTAAACGTAGAAGCAGATTATCCCTTAGTTGAGCGCAAAGGGATACCTGTATTACTTTACGCCGACGATGCTGTTCTTATTTCTAGAACAGCAATCGGTCTCCAGAAACTATTAAACTCCTTCTACAAATTTATGGAGTCACGTGGCTTAAACATAAATAACTCCAAGTCCTACGTTATGAAAGCAGGCAAGGGTGTCCGGAAAACTGACTATTTCAGCATAAATGGGGAGAAAATCCCATCAACCGACTCCTTCTCTTACCTCGGGGTCCTGTTAGATCACAAGTTATCATGGGGCCCAGCAGTCTCTAAGAAGAAGGGAGAAACATCAAGGGTCAATGCGGCCATTCTTGGCTTTGCAAAAAAAATCGGCAATTGCCCGTCGGCCGCATTGCTTAAACTGTACCAGGCAAAAAGCGTTGCTGTTGCCTGCTATGGAAGTGAGCTCTGGGGCTATCGTAAGATCAAAGACCTAGAGGTTACAGAAAATAACTTCTTAAAAAAGATTCTGAGACTACCCAGGGGTATTGGGAACTATTCTGTACATGAGGAGCTGGGGATCCCCTACTTAGGCGACAGAATAGCAGTAAGCCCTGTTATATGTTGGCTGAACTGCTGGCTGAATAACGACATTCCATTAACACATGCCCTATTGAAAGAATCCTTACAGCTAGATGGGAGGTTTAAAGTACCGTGGGTGAAGTACATAAAGGACAGTCTAACGGCAATTGATCGCCAGGATCTGTTCCATGCCCCAAACTCAATTACAAAATCCGATGTGAATTCGGTTAAGAATGCTATACTACTGCTAAGATGTACTGACAGAGAAGAGGTCGAGATACAGAAGGTCAGTGTTAGGAAACACCTATTATTAAAAACATGTTCACAAATGGAACCTTACCTGACATGGCCTATGTCTAGCTATGAACGGTTTCTGTTAACAAGGTTCCGCTTTGATCTCTATCACCTTCTACTGGCAGTTCCAAGTGGGGCTCAACGGGGCGAAGTGTTGCCAGCTTGTGGCTGCGACGGAAAGTCTCCTCAAGATCTGGCACACTTCCTTTTTATCTGCCCCTATTATTCCACCCCACGGAAATTATATCTTAAACCGTGCCTTAAAAAATTGAGTTTCACACAAATTAAACCTGCACTTTACTACTTACAACTACTGAATAGCGATTGCACTTTATTTGTATGCAACTTTTTAAAAAAAGCCATCTGCTTTAGGAAAAGCATGGATGGCTAATCACACTGCAAAGATTTTAGGTGCTTTTTAAGAACACAGTTATTTATATTTTTAACCATATATTGCCCATGCTTATACTGTCTTATGTATTGTACTGTATACTGTGTCATTATTTGTCATTTGAAATGAATAGTTTGTAATGTTTTTTAAATTTGTGCTTATAAATTGTACTTTTATGATTGTAAAACCTACAATCGAATAAAGATTTTGAATACGAATATTTGTCTATTACTAATACCAACAATTTGAATTTGTTTACCCTGGGGTTAAGCACTCCTCCCTTAAATGACTGCAGAGAATTCAAAATGCTGATGCGAGGCTGTTACTGTATATACTTACATTTTAATCGGTGTCCTCTCACCTGCCCTTACATCACTCGCTTCCTAAGGCATTATCTATTGCCTATATGGCCTTTCAAACACCGTTCGTACGATTCTTACGGGCAAATGAGCCCTTCAGTGAGCAAAACCCAATGAAGCAATTCTGTCCATAGTTGGAGGTCAATCATTCAGCTCCCTTTTCTCCAAATTCGTGGTACAACTTCGCTCGAGCCCCAGCGAAATTCTTTTCAGGAAAAAGTAAAAGTTCAAAACCAGGTTCTTCTATGACAGTGTTTATAGGTTTGTGATCCCGCATTAACACTGGGAAGCCCTGTTTGGGTACCTATAGGCTTTAAAAATCCTAAGCATAAACATAAACATCAACATTTTAAACAACTAGTCTGTCTAAAGTAATAGTATAACCAGCAGAATTTCTCCATATTCAGTTTATAGTTTGTAAATATTAATCTTTCTTTCTGTCACTTTTGGCTTCACTGCAGTAGCAGCAGCATTTTAGCACTTGTGTTACAGTTGTCAACAGGAGTGGACACAGTAGGCAAAACAGACAAAAGGACAACACTAGCAGTACCAAACCCACTCATCCCTGCTACTTCATTATCAGGTTCTGTTGGAGTTATTGGCAATGTATGCACACCCGTGCAGGCTGTTCCTTCTTGATCAACAGATTTAGCTCTCTGATGGCCATCATTATATGGAGGAGACCGTATGTCCAATAAATCATCTACAAATGTACCTTCTTCGTCTGAATTATTCTCAATATTTTTTTATTTTTTTTATTTTCAACAGTCCCATTATCTTTTTTCTTTTCGCTGTGCAATTCACTTTTGCAGAAACCTCTCATAAACTCAGCAATGTATGTTCTCTCCATGCCCTTTTCTGCATGCCCCATTTACATTTTAGCCAATAGCGCAGAGCATTTTTACCTGCCCATGTCATTCTTTTTTGTTCTTTCTCACTTGCAACACGATCCAGTTGCTCATATTGTACAGGCCTTGGCTGTAGCTCGGCCCTCAGAATGGGTAAGCCACTCGTCCCCTGCCCTAGAGCACCCGCCGCCCCCAACCAAACCCTTCTGCTTTCTCGCAGTGCGAGAAGCAGAAACATAAGATGGTATGTATAATATCAATGTATGTTTCTGCTTCTCGCACTGCGAGATAGCAGTGGGGCAACGCTCCTCCGCCCACATGGAGAAGTCTCCCCTGATTGTTGCTCTCATCATGAGACCGGAGGAGCCTTTATTCAAGACTTCTTCAGAGGCCTGTTTCACCTACCTACTTCTACAACGTCCATCAGTAAGTGGGTTTTGGTCTTTGTGTATTTTACCACACCTGAAGATATTCAGGGTCATTCTGCAAAGTTCTTGTGAGCTTCCTAGGCAGAGGCATTGGGAATGTCCTCAGCAACATGTTTGATATGTAACTTGTAATATTACTCTGTTTTTCTTTCCTCTTGTTGGGATTTACTTTCATTAAGTCCTTAGAGTTTGGTCCAGCTTCTGCGTTTGCTTGGAAAGTTAGTAAAACAGGAGCTTCGCGTAGGGCAACCTTATAAGATTGCTGTGTTGGGAGGTGTAGTTTAGTTAAGGCATTTCCTCTTTTTTTGGGGGGGCACTGGAATGCCAATTGTTATTACGATGGATCCACATCAGCATGATTTTCAGATTCCTGAAATGTGCGATGTTTTCATTGGAGAATGTTCAATTATATTAGCCTATTAAATGTTGAGAGGTTTCACACTAAAGATAATGTAATGTCTAGAGACTTTTGTAAACTAAAATTAGTCCGGGCACAAATGTTCATCTCAGACCCACATTAGCAGAGCACGTGAACTGTGTGAGGCCATAAGAGTGGGAGTATTCATGATTAGGTCATGGTATCCTTTCTAGCTCTGAAAACAGCCTCCTTTTTTTTTGTCCTCATCTCACCTTAGATCTGAGCAGCTTTACCAAGCCGTCTAGAATGGATCCGGGCGCCCTTCGGCTTACTGCATAGATCCGAAAAAAACAGCCTCCTGTCCATGAGCCCACCCAGAACATGCTAGGGTAGCATAATGGCCAGCCTGTATTGACAATGGGCAATTTTGGTGTTAACTTGTAGTATATTAGCCGGCCTCAAATTTCCAGGAAAAATATTAAACATTTTTTTCAGTGTTGCTGAATATATTGGTTTAAACGATTGTAAGAAACTGGGTTGCTGGTGAGGTGGGTAGAAACCTACTCAAGCAGGAACCACAATCCTTGTCAGAGTGAAGTCCCAAGCAAACTCCAAATTAAACTGTGCTCAGCCCATTGGCTTGAGACGGAGCAGTCAGGCTTAACTTATAGGCAATTTGTAAAGTATTTGTGCAATACTTCAAACTGTAACACAGTGAAAAAACATCATATAACGATACCACTACAGATGTAAAGAAATAGAGTAATCTTTATTAAATAAAACAAGACCAAAACAACAAAAGTCCAATCAGTAGAACCGGAGATATGCAGTTTTAAATATTTCAGTGAAAATAGATCCACAAAGCACCTATTGTGGCTATTTGGATGCACCAGACTCGGACAAAGTCACAAGTTCAGGCCGACCACGATGGAGTGCGGGCTGGCTATTTGGACCCAGGTAAGCCCACTGAACCTTAAATGCTAATTACGGAGCTTTGCAGGGTCCAGCTTCTTGTATACGTCACACAGCTGAGGAGATGCGTCGGTTCTGAGGAGCTGTGATGCA
Organism: Lissotriton vulgaris; assembly: GCF_964263255.1. Classification (NCBI taxonomy): domain Eukaryota; kingdom Metazoa; phylum Chordata; class Amphibia; order Caudata; family Salamandridae; genus Lissotriton; species Lissotriton vulgaris. Next base: position 2,106,792,904 of record NC_141685.1, on the reverse strand, counting down.
GGGTCCTGCATCATCGACGAGACTCAGGTTGACGACTACTTGCAATGCAAAGTCCAGCGTCGAGCAAGCGTCGCAGAGTCATGGCAATGTGTTGGTTCTGAGGAGCTGTGAGCCTGCACTGTAGGAACATGTGTCTCATCAAGGCTGCCATTGACAAGGGATTTGCGATGCTAGGATCTGCATCAGGGAAGTTTTGCAACTGCAGCAGTTCCAATGCAAGCTGCGAGATTGATGCAGACTCCTTGTACTGACAGAATCATCACAGAAGAGGCGGTGCTTTTGTTCTGCTCATGATTGCACCGCACAGCAGTGGAGATGGGTTGGTCGTGCTGGATTCACAGATGGGCCGGCAGAGCACCTTCAGGCCCACTTCCAAGGGTTCAGGACTCGGGTGGCACCACTTAGCAGGGTAGAACTCAGAGATAGCAGAGTCCCGATGCTGGGTTCAAGGTTGTTGGAGCCTTCTATCCCTGAAACTCTAGTCAGGAGACCAGCCAGCTAGCACTTGGAGTCAGTCTGAGGGCAGCAGTCCTTCAGAGCAGCAGTCTTTCAGCAGCTCAAGAGTCATTCTTCCTGGCAGAGTATCCAGCAGGGCCAGAAGTGTACAGAAGGGTCGATGTCTGAGGTGCAAAATTTAAACGTGGGCCTTCTTTCGACTTTGATGACCAAACTTCACTCCGATGACTCTCTCTGGTCCACCCTCCCAACTTTTGAGGGTTGGGAGGCGGGTCCCAGGCTGCATGTTGTCGGTTAGAACCGGTCAGATGTTCTTGGCTACCAACTCGCCAAAACAGGCTTTTTCAGCTTTTGTGTCCCCGTAGATGTAACAGGAAGTCAGCCATGTGACTCTTGGGGTCACCTTTTCTGTCTGAAGCTCGGAAACAACTTTTCCTCGAGTCGGGTACCCCAGGCACAGTTCTTTCATTGCAAGCCCAAGGAGCAGCTGGTGCAGTCCAGTCTTGGTGCAACCTCTATTTGCTGGGTGCATGAAAGAGCAGGGCAGTCCCTCTTCAGTCCACTCTTTAAAACAGACGTGATTTGTGGTCTGGGTGCCAGGGGTGCCCTTTGGGCATGTGGTGACTACCAGCCAATGGGCAATCAGGTCCCCGCCCACCTAGTGATGACTTCCTGGGAAGTGTGGCATTTAGTTAGCCCAGGATGCACTATAGTCTCTACTGATGACAGTTAAAGAACAAGAAACATGTGCCTAGAGAGCAGCACCTTCTGTGCCAACTCTGGCGAAACACTCGTAAATATTTTAGCAAAGTAAGCAACATGAGAGTGCATTGACCATAATGCCAGGGGCGAACCTTGCTGGGGGGTGAAGCGGTATGCTCCCACCCCTGTTCCTGTTTAAAAGCACTCCCGTGAGTCATTGAGCTGACGAGCTTGTGGAAGAATCACCCGCGTGCCAGTGAGAGGTACCTGACCTGATGTGATGTTTGGCAGCCTACTCAGAAAACCCCAAATTTGAAGCCTGTAACCTCTACTGATGACGGTTAAAGAACCAGAAACTTTTGTCTAGAGATCAGCACCTTCTGCGCCCACTCTGGAGAATCACTCGTAAATATTTTAGCAAAGTATTCAACATGAGAATGCATTTACAATTATGCCAGGAGCGAACCTTGCTGGTGGGTAAAGCGGTGTGCTCCCACCCCTGTTAATGTTTAAAAGTACTCCTGTGAGTCATTGAGTTGATGAGCCTGTGGAAGAAGCACCTGCACGCCAGTGAGAGTTACCTGCCCTGATGTGATGTTTGGCAGCCTACTCAGCATACCCCAAATTTGGAGCCTGTAATCTCTACTGATGACGGTTAAAGAACCAGAAACATGTGTCTAGAGATCAGCACCATCTGTGCCAACTCTGGCGAAACACTCATAAATATTTTAGCAAAGTAAGCAACATGAGAGTGCATTGATCATAATGCCAGGGGCGAACCTTGCTGGGGGGGTGAAGCGGTGTGCTCCCACCCCTGTTAATGTTTAAAAGCACTCCTGTGAGTCATTGAGCTGATGAGCTTGTGGAAGAAGCACCCGCGCGCCAGTGAGAGGTACCTGACCGGATGTGATGTTTGGCAGCCTGCTCAGAAAACCCCAAACTTGAAGCCTGTAATATCTACTGATGACAGTTAAAGAACCAGAAATTCTTGTCTAGAGATCAGCATCATCTGTGCCAACTCTGGAGAAACACTCGTAAATATTTTAGTAAAGTAAGCAACATGAGGCTGCGTTTACCATAATGGCAGGAGCGTACCTTGCTGGGGGATGAAGCGGTGTGCTCCCACCCATGTTCCTGTTTAAAAGCACTCCTTTGTGTCATTGAGATGAAGAGCACATGGAAGAAGCAGCTGCGCGCCAGTGAGAGGTATCTGACCTAATGTGATGTTTGGAAGCCTACTCAGCAAACCCCAAATTTGAAGCCTGTAATCTCTACTGATGATGGCTAAAGAACCAGAAACACGTGTCTCGTGATCAGCACCATCTGCGCCAACTCTGGCGAAACACTCGTAAATATTTAGCAAAGTAAGCAACATGATACTGCATTTACCATAATGCCAGGGAAGAACCTTGCTGGGGGTGAAGCGTTGTGCTCCCACCCCTGTTATTGTTTAAAAGCACTCCTGTGAGTCATTGAGCTGATGAGCTTGTGGAAGAAGCACCTGTGCGCCAGTGAGAGGTACCTGACCTGATGTGATGTTTGGCAGCCTACTCAGCAAACCCAAAATTTGAAGCCTGTAATCTCTACTGATGACAGCTTAAGAACCAGAAACTCGTGTCTAGAGATCAGTACCTTCTGCACCCACTCTGGTGAAACACTCATAAATATTTTAGCAAAGTAATCAACATGAGACTGCATTTATCATAATGCCTATGAGCGAACCTTGCTGGTGTGTGAAGCGGTGTGCTCCTTCCCCTGTTACTGTTTAAAAGAACTCCTGAGAGTCATTGAATTGACGAGCCTGTGGAAGAAGCACCTGCATGCCAGTGATAGGTACCTGCCCTGATGTGATGTTTGGCAGCCTACTCAGCTAACCCCAAATTTGAAACCTGTAATCAAGAGCTTTCCAAACTGTGTGTCCCGACACAGTACTGTGTCGCCTACAAATGGTGGGTGTGTCAGGGCACTTAGCACATAACTGCTGCTAATTAAGAGGCAATACTAGACACTCTACTCTATAGTCTTTTAAACGCCTTGTGAGGTGCTCGGGTGCGGCTCTCTGTGTGCCCGGGAAGCTAGGGTGAGGTGACAGATAGAGGGAGAAGGAGGGAGGGAGACAGAAGGGGGGAGACAGAGGGAGGGAGACAGAGGGGGGAGGGAGACAGAGGGAGGAGGGTGACAGAGGGAGGAGGGCGACAGAGTGAGGAGGGCGACAGAGAGAGGAGAGCAACAGAGAGAGGAGGGCGACAGAAAGGGGAGGGCGACAGAGAGGGGAGGGCTACAGAGAGGGGAAGGCGACAGAGAGGGGAGGGCGACAGATGGAGGGTGACAGAGGGATAGTGACAGAGGAAGGGCGACAGAGTGAGGGAGACAGAGGGAGGGAGACAGGCAAGAGGGAGACAGAGGGAGGGAGACAGAGGGAGAGAGGGAGACAGAGTGAGAGAGGGAGACAGACAGAGGCAGTGAGACAGAGGGAGAGAGAGAGAGGGAGGGAGACAGAGAGAGGGGGACAGAGAGTGGTAGGGAGGCAGAGAGAGAGACAGAGGGAGGGAGACATAGACAGACAGAGATAGAGACAGACAGAGATAGAGACAGACAGAGACAGGGACAGACAGAGACAGATAGGGGCAGAGACAGTGACCGGTCAGACGATAGAGGCAGAGACAGACAGAGATGCAGAGAGACAGTGAGGGAGGGCGAGAGAGAGATGAAGACAGAGGGTGACAAGGGGAGGGAGACAGAGGGAGGGAGGCAGAGAGAGACAGAGGGAGGGAGCGGAAGGAGACAGGGAGAGGAAGACAGAGAGAAGGAAGCAGAGTGAGGGAGGCTGAGGAAGGCAGAGTGAGGGAGGCAGAGTGAGACAGAGGGAGGGAGTCAAGGGGAGACAGAAGACAGACAGATGGAGGGAGACAGACGGAGGGAGACAGACGGAGGGGGAGACAGACGGAGGAGGAGACAGAGGGAGGGGAGAAAGAGGTAGGGGAGACAGAGGGACCGAGACACAGAAGAAGGGAGACACAGAAGGAGGGAGACACAGAGGGAGGGAGACAGAGAGAGGGAGACACAGAGGGAGGGAGACACAAAGGGAGGGAGACAGAGATAAGGAGACAGAGAGAGGGAGACAGAGGGAGACAGACAGAGGGAGACAGACTGAGGGAGGAGGGCAACAGAGGGAGGAGTGTGACAGAGGGATGGAGAGGGAAACAGACAGAGGGAGACCATTTGCCCACTTTTATTTCAACATTTTCTTTTCCCCCTTAGGTGGTTTGTGCTCGCTCGTTCGCTACACTGCCTTACTGTGTCACAACATGATGCATCTCAAAAAAGTGTGTCACCAACATGAAAAGTTTGGAAACTGTGCACTACACTGTCAACTCCGAAAATTGCAAAAATCTCTTTTGGTGTTTTGAGCTCCTAAGCCCATCCCAGAGATGTGGCTACCTGGGGGCTACACACCCAGAGGAAAACCAGTTTGATAACGGCTTCCCTCCCACTGTTCTTGATGCCAACCAGTATGCTGGAACAAAAGATCAGACCCTCTCCTGTGTGTTTACCATTTGCCCTTCAAAGGTGGCTTCCCCTTTAAAGCTTGCCTTCAATTAAGAATCCAAAATGGAAGCCATGTATCATAGTTTAATCCATGTATACAACCTCCTTCCAATCAAGCCTTAGAAAACTATCAACATATTTGGAGTTAGCAGTTGTACTCCAGTTTGTACAAAAACATAATGTAAAGAAAACAGCATTTATGTTTTAAATGGTTAGCACCAGAAAAATAAGCATTTTTGTCCCTAACTTCAGATGTTTTCCAATCCTCTCATCAAAGGTTCTCTTTCCTACTGGAAATAATAGGAAATGGGATTGGTTTTCATTGAAGAAATAGAAGGTCAGCCATCTCATATTGGGTTCTTTTTTATCTCAGTAATCCTCACTGGACGATTCTGTGAGGAAGAAGGAACAGAGGAATGGAGGATCCAAAGGCATCTCTTCACAGGAAACAGGAACCTCCCATGGAGAAGAATGGAGGGGTCAATAACAGCACTGGGGAACTGGCTGCCATAATGTAAGTTTAGATACAGGACATGACAGCCTGCCAGTGCCCTCAGAGCCCCTGCTACACTGACTATTGTTATTGTTGTAATTGCATTTGCCTTGATGACTGATCCAAGATGAAGAAAGGTTTTTTTTTCTGTTGTCGGTTGCTTTGTGGATGTTAGTGAAGTCTCTGCTCCTGGAGTGTTGCAAGTTACGTTTTAAATTAATTTTTTGCTTTCAATACCCCTCTCACTTGCACTGCACTGCACTGCACTGCATTGCATTTTCCTACTGTTTGCCTATATAGACAGCATTCTCAGTGCTTTAACATTTTTACAAGTACTTCTTCATTCTACCTAGAACATGTTTTTAAAGAAAACATTTTCAGATAGGAAAGATAAATGAAATGTGAGATAGAGTATTATTGAACAGAATCTGGAACTAATTTCTCATTTTGTGGAGTGCCAGCTGATAGATCCGCTTCAAGTGATTCTGAAGAACATGCAGGACAACAGGGCAGTCATAGTGTCCCTTCCCAAGCACACCCTGTGATTGGCTGTGTCGCCCAATCCAAAGTACAGGTCTCTGGCAATGACGTACCACACACAGCACAGAAAGGATGCTCATTCCACAGCCCCCTAATAGCTTCCAACTTCTAATTTCTCCTGTCACCGGAGATGCTGGATGTAAAGTCGATATTGCAAATAATTGGATTGTGAACATTTTCTACCCTCCGAGGGATGTGTGCTACTCTGAAATAGGACAATGCAGGAAGAGGTTGTCTATAAGAGAGGAATCTTGCCCATTGCAAAAGTAGAGGAAAGACGGCAAGTCTGTTGGTACTGTGTAAATGGTGGTGGTCAAAAAGTCTTTGAGGGGTCTCCATTTTCTCTAGCTCCTATCTACCAGATGAGGGAGAAATGTTGCTCCAACTTCCCTTTTTAGGTCTCGCCTACGCAGCATGCATGCGCTGCTTAGGAAAAAGACCTGTAGCAATCGCTATGGTTTTTGTCCCAAAACGTGCATGCGTTGCATTGCCTTCAATGGCACGCATGCACGTTTGGCGATTCCCTTGTGGGAACGAGCTTGACACCATATGTTTGCAATTAACTTGCAAACACATGGTGCCCGTGGCTCGCACCCGCAAGGGAAACACTTTCACTTTTGCCGACACATTTTTAGGCGTGCGCACTTGTTAACATATTGCAAGAACTCGAACCTGAAGGTTTTGGAGTGCTTTAAATGAGCACCAGTTACATTACTGAAATTCACACGCATTTATATGCATCAGGAGACTAAGTGATTTGCCCACATTCACACAATGGTGAGCCAACACAGAGACTAGAACCTGGTTCCCCAATTGACAGCTATGACTGAAGACCCACATTCTCTGTAGAAAGAGGGCGGTAGGCAGAAGCCACATAAAAGCTCGGATCGTTATGGGCTCGAGGTTTACAGGACCTGAAGCTGAGCAAAGCTTCAGGCTCGAGCTCTTTCGGTGACTCGCCCCCCCCCCTTTACCCATCCCAGCCAGTTAAGACAAGTCATCAAGAGTCCAAGACCACTTCAGGGTATTCTGAGCCAGCAGGGTGTGGCGGCTCAAGGCAGTACTCACCCACAATTCACCGAATAAGGCATCATGTTACAACACATGAGCACGCGCCTCCTTTCTGGGGCAATGCACTTTGTGGTGCCCTGCAAACCTTCGAAACACGCAACACCATCGCTAACTTCAGCTAAGCAGCCACCTAGAATTGTAAGCTCTGGATATTTGGCACGTTCAAAAGAGGTATTTCTAACAAATATTCCTCCTTTAACAATGCGAACATTACCCTAAAACAGTAACGTCGTGAGTAAGAAGGGAAAAGCTGCAGTTTCTCCGTACTTGAGAGACCCTTCCATTGTGAGCGTTAACAGAAGCCGAGACAACAGGCTTGGTGGGCGTGCCCCTGAGCCCTCAACCCGCCTCTCCAAGAAGGCTCATGGATGGACAGTGCTGAAAGATTATAAAGCTCTTAAGCCGCAGGAATACCTGAAAACGGGTCTCACTCAGACGACAAAAAACTATTTTTTAAATCTGCTACCGCACTTGGCACCTTGGAAAAGGGGAGGAGAAGAACACCTTTGCTGTCTTTGCAGAACAGGGAAAGAGGACCTAATACATATAATCTGCATCTGCCCAAACCTGATGGACATAAGGCGCTCCTTACTCCGAGTATTATGGAAGCAAAAGGGCATAACAAGTTGCAGGCAGGCTGTGATGCTGTGCTTTAAACCTGAAGAGATCCAGCTAAATTGCAGACTAACAAAGTATTTTGATGTAGTGGCCAGAAGACTCATGAGCTCGCCATATGGTTCATCTGAAGTAAAGCAAGCAAGCAACAGGATTTCAATCCAATAAAGGAACAGTACGCTAAGACACTTGCCAAGTCACAATTACGCTTTGGCATACTGAGGCACATTCACTTTACAAACTTAGAAAAGGACTATACCGATAATGTAATTGAGACTTTTATGATTTTATAGAGTGTAGAATACCTTTTTCTTCTTACTCTAATAACATAAATGTAAAACAAGGCTTAAATGATTTTTTAATGATGGAAGTTTTTAGTATTGTAAGTTTTAATTAACTGTACATTAAAGTTATTCTATTCCTCCCCGCCTCACTTTTTTTTGTTGCTCCTCTTGCATTCATAGATTTCCATTCACTAAAATGAAATGACCTGCTTGAGATGTCACAATTAGCTCCACAAGTAACATATCCTGCTCACTCGTACCCACTGCCGCTACTGAAACTATACGACAGAGGAGAACGAAATTATGCCGCAGGATTAACTACATTATGCGGCAGGCTAATTATGCAGCGTATAATATTTCACAAATGTTTCACCCTTCATCCTATTAGTACAAGTTTAACACCAACATGCTCAATCTGGTGAACAGAGCGAACACTCTATTCGCACTTAACTGGCAGCCCCACTACAGTAGATTTAGGGGCCTAATATTGTTTAGATCCCCTCCAGTTTCATACACATAAGGCACAAAACCGTTCATAAATTGCGGTAAGCAGTAAGTACTCTGCAGCCGAGTGAAGACATTCTACAACAAGCATTGGCATAGCCAATAGGTCTCGCCTTTGGAACCTTATGTTATGTTATGTTAAAGGTATTTGGTACCGCGCTCATTCACCAATTGGTTTCTTGGCGCTCAAAGACAGATGGAAAGAGGACACAGGGGAGTAGAAGCAGCTAGTCGTGAGTAAGATGGAACAGGTAGGTTTTCAGGAGTTTGTGGAAAGTAAGATAGTGAGGTGTGAGCCGAATTGAGAGGGGAAAAGAGTTCCAGGTAGACGGGGCGAGAAAGGAAAAACAAGCACCACTGTGTTTCTTAGGTTTGAACCTGGGAGTGATCAAGAGGTTGTTAGCAGAAGATCTAAGATGTCGAGAGGGGACGTGGGGGTGCGGGCAGAGAGAAATAAAGGCAGGGGCAGAGGTTGATAGAGATTTGAAAACAGTGCATCCCATTTTGAAGATGCAACGGTGCGCAACCGGGAGCAAGTGTAGTTTTTTCAACATCGCCGTGACATGGTGGTGTTTGGGCTGTTGAAAAATTAGTCTGGCTGCCTGGTTTTGCACCAGTTGGAGCCGATGAAGATAGTATGCGGGAATCCCCACGTATAGACAGTTGGCATAGTCAATACGTGAGGTGACCAGGGCCATGATGACAAGGGTGAGAGCCTCTGGAGATAAGAACCTTCGGATCTTCCCGATTCTGCGAAGGTGAAAGAAGCAGGCCGAGGTAACAGCGTTGATGTGGGGCCGCATCGAAAGGTCACTAGAGATAATGACTCCTAAACTCTTCACGGAGTTGACAGGACAGGGTGGGAACAAGGGCTAGGGGCCAGGAGTTAGGGGTCCAAGGGTGCGAGAGCCCACCGATCAGAACCAACTCTGTCTTGCTAGGGTTGAGCTTCAGCTGACTGAAGTTCATCCACTCGTAGATGGTAAGCATTATTGATTGAGAGTTGGAGCAAGAGAGAGGGGAGGGGTCGATGGGAAAGATGAGTTGCAGATCATCTGCATAGTTAAAGATGGTAACAGAGGAGTGTCGAAGAGAGGCAAGAAGGGGCTGCATATAAAGATTAAACAAAAGAGCGGACAAGGCAGAACCCTGGGGAACACCACAGGGAAGTGAGATTTGGGGAGCAGAGAAGGTGGACAGTTGTACCGATTGGGAGCGGCGTTGGAGGAAGGACACAATCCAAGACAGGGCCGGGCCAGTGATGCCAGCATTTCTGACACGGTCGAACAGGATGTCATGATCGACTGTGTCAAAAGCGGCCGAGAGATCTAATAGCACCAGGGCCTGGGCCAAGTTCTTATCAGCCCCCTGTCTCAGCGCATCCATTTATTTATTTATTTATTTATTTAATTTATATGGCGCGTTATAACCACAGGGGTCTCTAAGCGCTGTCTGACCAGATTTACGTGATAGGATGTTACATTCACTTGAAACCCACTGTGCACCTAAGATCTGCTCCATGCTTGTTTAAACAATACAGTTTTTAGTTTTTTTCTGAAGGAGAGTAAATTACTTTCCTTCCTGAGCTCTGGATCCAATTTGTTCCATAAAGCTGGGGGCGTGTTGGAAAACGCACGGCCCCCCACCGTGGTCAATTTGAAGCGGGAATGGGACAGGAGAGTGGCGTCCGACGAACGCAAAGTCCTACCCGGTGTGTAGGGGGATAGTCGGGATTTCAGGTATTTTGGTGCTTTGCCATACTGAGCCTTGTGAGCGATACACAGTCCTTTGAAGACAATTCTCTGACGAATTGGGAGCCAGTGCAGCTCCTGCATCAGGGGAGAGGCATGAGCAGTCCTGGGTTTTTTAAATATCAGCCTAGCTGCATCATTCATAACTCCCTGTAGTTTGTCCAGCAGCCGCTGTGGCAAACCTAAATATAGGGAGTTCCCGTAGTCCAGCCTAGCCAAAATTGTGGCTGAGACCACGTGTCTCAAAGTAGGGAATGAAAGTAGGGCAGAGATCTTCCTTAGTTGTCTTAGGAGGCCTATACTGGTGCCCACTACGGTGGCAACTTGTTTTTCCATGGATAATTTATTATCCACATATAGGCCTAAGCTTTTGACTGCGACTGCCGGTTTTGGTGGTGCGCCCAGCTCCCTAGGCCAAAATTTCTCGCTCCAGGGGTTACCCGAGATGGAAATGGGCAATACTTCCGTCTTATCCGGATTAACTTCCAAGGAGTTCTCGGACATCCAATTGACTGTGGTTTTCAATATGTCCTGTAGCCTAGTGGATGCTCCTGGACCATCATCCAGCCGGATGATTATCTGGGTGTCATCGGCATAGTTATGCACTAGGCAGTCCATCCTGTTCAGGAGAGCAATTAGTGGCTGCAGGTAGATGTTGAAGAGTAGGGGTGACAAGGCAGAGCCCTGTGGGACCCCACAGGTGATCGGAGCAGGGGTGGAAAGTAGATCACCCAGCTGCACTCGTTGTGTCCTACCCTGCAAAAATGATGAGAGCCATGCATGTGCTGTACCCACGACGCCAAAGGATCTCAACCGCGACAAAAGCTGTTTGTGACACACGGTGTCAAACGCCGCGGAGAGATCCAGTAGTATCAGGGCGCTCGGTGTTTTTACATCAGCCCGCGTTCTTAGCTCATCTAGAATGGATAACATAACTAGTTCCGTGCTGTGATTAGCACGGAACCCTGCCTGATTGGTCTCCAGCAGGTTGTTACTCTCTAGATGGCCCGATAGTAGAGCTAACACATGCTGCTCAACCACCTTAGCCAGAAAAGGCAACTGAGAGATGGGCCGGAAATTTTTCAGACATTTTGTGTCTGCACCAGGTTTCTTCAGTAAGGGGATCAGGCGAGCCTCTTTAAAAGCTAAAGGGATCTGTCCTGTGCGAAGAGAAGTGTTCAATAGATGCAGAACCTCTTCCTCTATTCCTGGCATTGCCACCTTGAATATGTCAGGAGGGCAAGGGTCCACCAAGGAACCTGATTTAACTCGGCCTATGATTTTAAGTAATTCCTGTTTGGAGATAGGGGATAACTCAGCTAATGGTGGGATGTTTAACGGGGCGGTAAGGTCCGGTAGGCGAGGACATTCAAGGTGTGCGGTTTCCGCAATTTCGTCCAAAATATCGGATATCTTCTTTACGAAGAAATCCTGGAACCTCTGACAGTCCTCCTGGGTGAACTCGGGACTTTGCTCCTTGTTCACCCTGAGCTCCGCCAGGACCCGAAAGATTTCTTTTTGTGGATTTCTTGCAGTAGCTATTCTTTCCTCGAAGAAAGCAGCCTTCCTTGATTGTATGGCTAGTTTATACTGGGCTAAGGATGAGACATATTCTTGTTTGGAGATGGCGTCATATTTTTTACGCCATGCCCGTTCTTTCTTCCTCACCCCACGTTTCATCTCCCTAAGGGAATCATTATACCAAGGCGCCCCAGCTCCTCTCGCCACCTTCTTCATCCTGCGAAGAGGTGCCACCACATCAATGGCACTCCCCAGTTTATGCTGGAGGTGTCCACATAGAGCATCAACGTTGGCATCCTGCTCTTTAGCTGAAGGGTGGTGTTCTAAGAGGTGGACCAATTTTTCCCCATCAAGGTTTCTCCATTTGCGGGCCGTTTTCCAGCCCTCCCCCGGTTTGGACAGGGGGCCCCTCAATATGAGTCTACCCTTTATTAGAGAATGGTCAGACCAAGCACAGGAGAGAATGTCCGTAATACCCTGGGCTGGCATGGTGGTCCAGACTAAGTCGAGCACATGACCTTTCTCATGTGTCGGTCCCTTGACCTGTTGGGTAAGACCTAAGGAGGAGACCGCCTCCTCGATCTGTAATGCTTGTCCTTCTTTGGGGGATTTTTCCCAGTGATAGTTGAAGTCCCCAACGATCACCATTTTATCATATCTTGTACACAGGTCCTGGACCAATCTTACGAAGAGAGTGGGGAAGTCTGACGATGCCCAAGGTGGCCGATATACCACCAAGAACACCACACAGACCGCTCCCCTCCTGAGCTTAACCCCCATAACCTCTGCTCCTCCAAGGGTTTCAGAGAGGAACCTATCGGCACGGAGGCATTACTGATATAAAAGGGCTACTCCTCCTCCTCTCTTGGCTCCCTCCCTGTTAAAATGAATAGCCAAATAGTTATCTGGAAGGGCCGCCACTAAATCTGGCGCTGAGCAATCCTCCAGCCATGTTTCGGTGAGCGCGAGGACGTCTAACTCCCCGTCTTCCAGAAGTGTGAAGACCTCCAACCTATGGCTCTGCAGAGAGCGGGTATTCTATAGACCGTAGCTCAGGGTATGTATGTTGGAAGTGCGCTGTCGCCCTCTAATGCTCCTAGATGAAATTAGCAGACCCTCGCAACCCAGCCGATGTATGGTAGCCGGCTCCAGATTGGACTTACCCAAGTTAAGCTGTAGTAAGTCACCCCTTGAGTAAACCACATTCTGGCCAGGGGTTCTGGCCCCAGGCCCCGGATGGTCACGGATGGGCAAAGATGGGCTCACCTCCGGCGCACCTATGGCGCGCCTGCTGAGCGTAACCGCTGCGCGTTTGCTCCATGTGAGCTTTAAATAGGAGGCTGCTGATGGTCCTAGTACAACCACTAGACCGTCAACTCTCCAAGAAGGCCCCCGGAAGTGAGGGTGGAAGGACTCCCTCTGTACCGCGTTAGACACTCCCTCCACAACAAACAGCACAAGCTGCGGTGGAACGGGGAGGTAAGCGGTGATATCTACACAGAAAGGTGACTTTGCTTATGAGCCCACAATAGTTAAAATTAAACCGTGCAAATACAGGTCATTTACATCAGTAAAGCGGCGATTTTAAAAATTGATAATTGCAAGTAAAAAGCAGGTAAACAGCAATAGCGTGCTAGCGTGGTCCAGCAGCGCGTCTGCAAGCAGCGTTTCAGTGTCGGTAAATGCTAGATTCTAGCGCGGCAGGAAATGCTCGCACTAAATAGGAGGCTGCTGATGGTCCTAGTACAACCACTAGACCGTCAGCTCTCCAAGATGGCCCCCGGAAGTGAGGGTGGAAGGACTCCCTCTGTACCGCGTTAGACACTCCCTCCACAACAAACAGCACAAGCTGCGGTGGAACGGGGAGGTAAGCGGTGATATCTACACAGAAAGGTGACTTTGCTTATGTGCCCACAATAGTTAAAATTAAACTGTGCAAATACAGGTCATTTACATCAGTAAAGCGGCGATTTTAAAAATTGATAATTGCAAGTAAAAAGCAGGTAAACAGCCACTACCACACTGCCTCCGTGGAGTGGGCCGGTCTGAAACCTGCCTGTTGGTCGTCAAGGAAATGAGTTTCCTCGATGAAGGCGCTCAGGCAACGGGTGACATAGGTCTCCAGGACCTTCCCCAAATAGGGGAGAAGGGAGATAGGTCGGTAGTTACCTAAGACCGCAGGGTCAGAACCAGGTTTTTTTAAAATAGGTACAACCACTGCTTTTTTGAAAGCATCGGGGACAGAGCCTGTAGAGAGTGAACGATTTAGCAGATCAAGAGGAGGACCAGGACAAGCCATAAAGGCGTCTCTTAGGATTTGGGGAGGGCAGCAATCGTGGGGGGAACCGGAGCCGACAGCCTGTAATAACGAAAGAAAAATGTCCAGAGAAATAGGGGGAAATTCATGCAGGGAGCGAGGATTCGGAGAAGGGAGGAGACTGACCTGGGACGTGGTAGTGGAGGGGGTATTGTTTTTAATCATGGAGATTTTGTCAATAAAAAAAGAGTTTAAAGAGTCGCACAGAGCCTGCGAGGGTTGAGGCTGAGGCGTAATATGATCAGGGAGGGTGAGTTCAGCCACGATGGAAAGATTTCTTTTGATTTTGATGCAGCGCTGATAATTTTCTGGGAGTAGTGGGAGGATTTGGCCAAAATGATAGATTTTTTGTAGGATTTTAATAAATCAGTGTAAATGGACTTTAGTAGGGGATCATAGTTTCGCCTCCAGCGACGCTCAGCCTGTCTAAGAAGTAATTTGTCAGCTTTCAGTTGATCAGTGAACCAACGCTGAGCGTCGTGGGGACGTTTAGATTTAATAATTTTGACAGGGGCGACCACGTCGCTGGCTTGGGACAGCCATTGGTCAAGTGTGGCAGTTTGAGAATTCAAGTCAGAGTGATCAGAGGGGAGAGTGGTGGCGAGGGTCGAATGGAAAAGGGAAATGTCGGCATGCTTCCAATTCCGTGCCGAGAAATTGGATGCTGAAGGGGGACGAGTGGGTACTGAGAGTTTCAGAGAGAAAGAAATAAAGAAGTGATCAGACCAGGTGCAGGGGTAGACCAGGGGAGGGGAGATATCCAGATTGGTTGTCCATACCTGGTCAAGGATATGGCCCCTGTTGTGAGTTGCGACGGAGATATGTTGCAAAAAATTAAGACCAAGTAGTAGGTCGGTAAATTCAAGTGAGGGGGTGGATTCATGGGGATCTAGTGGCAAGTAATTGAAGTCGCCGATGATCAGGACCCTGGCAGAGTTGATGGCTGTCTGAGAAATGAGATCACCAAACAGGGATGAGAAGGAAGGCATATTGACGGGGGGCGGTAAACTAGGACACAGATGAAGGAGTGTGTGGGAGACGTGAGTTTCAGCGTGAGTATATCCGAGTTTAATATAGGAGGGGTTATTAGGGAGGTGAATTGTAAGTTAGAACGGATGATGGCAGCAACTCCACCGCCCGGTCTACCAGAGGACCTGTTAGATTGGAGGATATAAAATCCCGTAGGTATAGCGGCCAGGATGTCAGGAAGGAATCCACCTGGAGCCAAGTTTCTGCGAGGAGCAAGATGTCAATGTTGCCACTGTCCAGAAGTTGAAATACTTCGAGTTGATGTTTCGGGAGTGAACGGGTGTTAAGATAAACTATCGAAATGGAGCGAGCACCAAGAGAGCTGGTACTGATAGATGTGGGGGCGGCGTTACAGTGGGAAGGGGTGACAGGGAGAGGGAGAGGAGCCCGGGGGCTGTTAAAAGGAAGGGAGGACAGTATGCCACATTTCTGTGCAATAGCAACTATGTGAGGAGCAAGGGGGGCGCAACATTGAAAGGAACGAAGATCTTGAGATGAGTAAATAATGCGACAGGTAGCATGCATGGCCCCGGGCCTCGGTCGGCCGCGGACGGGCGCAGACGGGCTTGACTTGTGCGCGATGACAGTCATAGAATAAAGCGGGCGCTGAAGGGCGTAACACAAAATATAGCAATGAAAATTTTAAAATAAGCAAGCAGCTCGTAATCAGCTGGAATAAGGTTTAAAAATTCATCTGCAGCGCTGGCGCACGCCCGCGGCCTTCAAGCCACGTATGTCAACCTGCGAGGCTAGATTCAGGGCGAGATATAGTCTAGAGCCCTGCAACCACTAGCCCGCTCACCTGCACGGTGGAGAGGCAGGGCGGAAGTGGTGCAGAACCGGAAGTGGCGCTCGTGCAGGGACCCTCCGCGCAAACGGCACACTGCCGGGGCGGACCGGGGTCGAGAGCGAAGTAACTAAGGTGAGCAAGTTACCCTGACAGTCAAAGAATAAAGCGGGCGCTGAAGGGCGTAACACAAAATATAGCAATGACAATTTTAAAATAAGCAAGCAGCTCGTAATCAGCTGGAATAAGGTTTAAAAATTCATCGGCAGCGCTGGTGCACGCCCGCGGCCTTCAAGCCACGTATGTCAACCTGCGAGGCTAGATTCAGGGCGAGATATAGACTAGAGCCCTGCAACCACTAGACCGCTCACCTGCACGGTGGAGAGGCAGGGCGGAAGTGGTGCAGAACCGGAAGTGGCGCTCGTGCAGGGACCCTCCGCGCAAACGGCACACTGCCGGGGCGTTCCGGGGTCGAGAGCGAAGTAACTAAGGTGAGCAAGTTACTGTGACAGTCAAAGAATAAAGCGGGCGCTGAAGGGCGTAACACAAAATATAGCAATGACAATTTTAAAATAGGCAAGCAGCTCGTTCTCAGCTGGAATAAGGTTTAAAAATTCATCGGCAGCGCTGGTGCATGCCCGCGGCCTTCAAGCCACGTATAAGTGTTTAATTATGCAGCACATTATCCTTGGTGCAACAGCAACTGTTGCACGGCTAAACACTTATCATGTCCCAAAGGCAAGACCTATTGGCTGTGCCAATGGTTGTTAATTATTTGCTTCTTTGAAGTGCATTGCACCCCTTCCCCAGTGGCATAGTTTTGCATTGACGACCCTAACTATATTTAGGTGGGCTTCGTTTTAAAGCTTTACTGACATCTTTGCTGTCAAGTTTAGTAGAAAAATCTTCAACTTTTGGATAGTAGGCGTACACATTGATGACCCTTCAGCATCAGGCATTCAACATCTGTAGTTCTGCTGAGAGTAGTTTCTTTTTGTTTCGGACTTTCTCGACCTTGCAGCTAGATTGCAGTCTGTCAAATTCATAAGAGGCACTCCCTCCAGCACCTCCTCACCCCCTTCCCATTCACAGTAAAGGCAGAGCTCATCTTCAGCAAAGAGCGCCCTCACAGGAAGCACATCTTCATGCTACACAAAATACTGAAAACAGATCAGTCAGTACAACGAGCCAGTGTTTGCCTCTCTTTTTCATCTTTGGTCTCATAAAGCTTTCTATTCTTTAAAGATTGCTACATCAATCAATAAAAAGAATTAACTTGGGCAATGATCCATGATATGGTGTTGTACAAGATAGTGGTACTCTCTGCCATTCAAAACAGTGAGAAGAAGTTAACTAGAATGAAACGCCTGGTCTTTTTTAGCGTGTGAAAAAGCGAAAAACACCTTCCATTCAAGCTATCGCTTTGACTACTCCTGAAATCAGCCTTAGATCTCTCACTGAATCTTAATTTCTGGACATTCCAAAACACCCACGATAGGTAGTTCCCCTTTAATCTATAAATATAACAACAACTAGAGTCAAAATGTCAAATTAAGAAATGTTTAACAGACATTGCTTTCAGTTCTGTAATTAAAAGCGGTTTGCTGGGAAATTACGAGCAGCCGAAGCATGAGCAGGGCAGCCGAGCAGTATGGGTTGGATTCCCCTCTCTCCCTCATATACATAGCGTTTTTTCTCTGCATGCATTATATGCTGCAACAGAGAAGCGGCTTTATAATTGAAATGAAAAGGACCTCTGGCAATGGGGAAATGAGGCTTGAAGATTTTCATGAATGGAGAGAACTGCTTAGCTGTGACTGGCTTGTTTTCTTTTCTTCCTATTCACGTCGCGCGAGCCCCACCTTAATGCCTTGAAAAGCATTTTGTTTCGTGGCAGTCAGGCAAGTATCTGTTTGATGTCAGCAACCCTTTACTCCGAGGAACTTCCCCGACCCCTGTCTTTGTATACGAAATGACTGACTGTCACAGGAAGAAGCCGCTGCTTGCACTGAATTGGGGCACATTTGACACTTTGAACATATCTCCGAGAGCGACCGGCTTTGCTAGAACTAGAAGAAAGCTTTACATGACATATTCTATGCAAAAATATATCTATTTAGTATGGAAATTATAGAATTAATCCTATGCAGTTTATCTTGTCCCTTTATGTTTCCATGGGTGACAATTGTGGATGCGGTTTTTTGTGCATGTGATTTTTGCACGAGGTAATAGTGCACAATTGTAGTGCTAATGCAAAAACTTCACGCAAAAATCATGATTGAGCATTTGCAGTTTCTAAATAGATCCAAAAGTGGCACCATGTATTTGCGCCATAAACAGTCACCACCCGGGTCACCTACATTCTTCAGGGCAACAGGAGTTGAAATGTTATAGTGTTCAACAGTATTCTAGAACATAACTGTACAGTGCAAAAGAATATTATCAAATTCCGAGTCCTTAGTGTTGCTGTTAGACCTGGGGTCACCAATTCCACCACAGTAGCTTGGCGCGAGGCAGGAAGGCACCCGAAGGCAATGTGTAAAGCGGAAGTGCAGCACACACTTGCACTGAGACAGGGAGGCACACACAATAAAATGACACCACACCAGGTTGTTGTTTAAAAAAAGACTCTTTATCTAGACTTTCTTCAGTGCAGGTAAGTAACTGTTCCTATATACTAGGCATCAATTCAGGTATTTAGCATTTAGCATTTAGCCATAGTTTACAATACTCCTGCAAATGGGAAGACTTTGTACTACCAAACAGCGAGGCAGGTCTTTTTAAACTTTCACTGTCTCCCAACTTCACTCTTTCCGGGATGCTCATTTATCGCCCTCCCGGCCCAGCGAGTTCTTGGGCCGCCACTTTTCCTGAATACATAGCACCGCTAATTCAGAATTCTACCAACTTCTCAATCATTGGTGATCTGAATCTGCACCTGAATGATCCTTCTTACTCCATTAGCAGCAATCTTTTACAGGACTTGGCTGCTTTAAATATTACTCTACATAACTCTGGTCCCACTCACAAAGCAGGGAACCTTCTGGACCCCATTCTCTCTAACTTAGAAGCCATTGACTGTGAGGCTCCTTTACTTTATTGCATGGTCTGACCACTATATGGTGACTTTCATTATTACCATTGGTCGTCAACCGAACACCCCCTCAAATTCTACAGAATCTAGACTATCCAGAAACTGGAAAAAATTAGACTTTAAGAAACTCAACTCCTGTCTTGAGAATTCCAGACCTCTCACGGAAGTCACTACTATTGAAGCTGCTTATGCTGTAAATGTCTGGCTTGCACAGGCTGCCGATGCATGCCTACCTCAGCGCATGCAAAAGCAAAACCTTCACCACCCGCCTGCACCCTGGTTTACTGCTGCCTTAAAAAAAGAAAAAACCAGCTGCAAAAACCTTGAGCGCAAATGGCGCATAAAATATGATCTATGCTCCAAGCAAATCTACAAAGCTGCCTTAACAAAATACCATTCGTTATGCAAAACTGCAAGAGTTGAACATGTCAACTTAACTATCATTGAGTCACAAAATCATCCTAAAGCACTTTTTAAAGTAGTACAAAAGCTCTTGGGCGCATTGTGTCAGCCCAAACCACCATGTCTAGACACTGCACAGTGCAATGTACTGGCTGGATTTTTTATCAGCAAAATTGACACCATTTACTCTGATTTTGAGAAACCTACCCCCCCCCTCTCTGCCCTACTTACCTGCCCCAATCTCATCTTCTGATCGAATGACCTCAGAGGATAGGCCCCTTACCCCTGCTCAGCAGACCCCCACCACATCACCTAAACTTACGATCTCCTGTGATTCAAGGTTCCCACGAGACACCTGTCCTCCCGCTTCACAGTTGATCGACACATGGGATCCACTTAACATCAATACTCTTTCTGATATTATCAGTAAAATTAAATTTGTTTGTTAGCTTTCTATCGGACCGCACCTTCCAAGTCTTCTCTTCCTCATCTGCTTCCCAAACCTTTACATTGGCGCACGGTGTTCCGCAGGGTTCCATCTTGAGCCCTTTGCTCTTCAATTTGTATGTCAGACCTTTGGCTACTATTGCGGAGCAAGCTGGGCTCACTATTTACTCATACGCCGATGATACCCAGGTCATCTACTCTCTTTCCTCGGACCCTCACTCCTCTCCGTCTTCCCTCTGTACAGGAGTGAGTAACATCGCAGCCTGGATGTTGGACAACAAATTGAAATTAAACGGGGGAAAACAGAACTTCTTCTGTTTGGCCATAACACCACCTTATGGGGACCCCAACACTGGCCCTCCCAAATGGGCACTTTACCCACCCCATCTAAAACAGCACGCAACCTCGGCATCATTTTTGACGACCAGTTATATATGAAGAACCACATGGTTAAAACGTCCTCCACTTGCATTACTATTATTAAGTGGTTGCGTAAGATCATCTGGATGCTCCCCCAGGATACTCAGAAAACCGTGGTCCAGGCTCTAATCACCTCTAGATTGGACTACGGTAACATCCTTCTCCTGGGAGCCTGCAAAGAGGTGATTCGTAAATTACAGACAGTCCAGAATAGGGCAGCACGACTGCTCTGTAAATTACCCAATACATCCCCTACCTCCAATTCCCTACGCACTCTGCACTGGCTTCGCATTGAAAGCCGCACAAAAATCAAGGCCCTCTGCATGATGCACAGAATAAATACTGGCCTGGCCCCACCCTATCTTAATTCCTTGGTACAGCACTACTGTCCCCTCCGCACTCTGCGATCATCTAATCAGCACTTATTCCCAGTTCCCAGAATCAAAAAATCCAGAATGGGTGGCCGCTCTTTCGCCTGGCTGGCCCCTTCACTCTGGAATTCCCTTCCCCTCCAGTTACGAACTGAACCCAGCTACCTTAGATTTCGCAGACAGGTAAAAACCTGGTTATTCAACATGTAACAGCCTTCCTTCTGACTCTCCCCTCTCATTTTTGGTTTTAGCGCCGGGAAACCTACGGGTAGCTGAGCGCTTTATAAACTTAAATATAATAATAATAATAGCATTTCTCTTACATAAGGCAAATATCACTTTTCAGATACTAGGCAATTGGGGTCAGCATCTCTCCAGTATTACTTCAATGAACATAACACTCTGCTCAGGGGCAGTCTAAGCAATAACATTTCCTGTAACCATGGACCTCAAATGGGATTTGATCATGACATTACTTGTGCCTGGGGGTTATTGACATAGCTCAAAAGATGCCTAACTGGCACAACAGAAACATTGATAGCATCTAAGGGGTCAATTCCAGCACAGTATATTAACAATCATGGCAGTCTTGTGCCCAGTTCAGGCGGCCCTTAACCAATTTCCTCCTCACTCTAGGCCTTTAGGGCCCACAGGCCTTTGTAGGGTTAACTAGGGCTAACAGGGCCCAGCGGCAGTCTCAGGAGGGAAGGGGCGGACACAGGGCTGCCTCTCTGATGTTCCGGTGCTCCTCTGCAGCCCCCCGGTCCCCGCAGACTCTCCGCCCTCCCCCAGGGGGGTTTTACCTTTGTCTTGGGCTCTCTACGTGCTGCGGGACAAGTCGGGGTGTTGTACCTCCAGTAAAATACATGTAGGTTTCTCATTATATGTTTTTCCAATGTTCATTGTATAGCAAGTGTTTCTTCCCTTTTTACCCTTGCTTGCCTCACGTCACTATGAGTCATCACCCAATCCCCAGGGACTATAACTGTGGCGTCACCCTATTATTGGTGTACTTATGATTCCCCCACAACAATGTGGCGACCAGGGTCAACAAGCTTAAGGCCCACAGAGAATTGCAGAAGGACAGAAATTATGATATGCGTACTTTAACTGGCAGCACATAATCTGTGGAACGCACGTACGTCAGAAGAATCCTTCAGAAAAAAGAAAATAAGTGTGCAATCAAACAATGATGCATGGCGCGAAAAAACAGTGATAACTGCACAGAGAGGACAATCCTGTCAGAGAAGTCTGCACGAGCGCGGCTGTGACATAGGTGAAAAATCCAGCATTCTAATTGGATGTAAGCCATAAACGGCACCCGCAAATAAACATGCGGCCATTTTGTAAACTCTGAGGAGAAAAATGATTAATGCTGACAGGAATTAACAAAACAAACTCTGACGCAGATAGCAGTACTGGCAAGAGGGAAAAGCGAGTTGAAAGTTTAAAGCCGTAAACGTGAAAATTAATAAAATAAAATTGGACTCAATACAAAGACAATAAAAGTGTTTTAAAACAAATAAAATAATACAAATAAAAAATGTTCAAGCAAAGATATGATGGCACAAAGTAACAATATATCTGTGCCTCCCACTTCTTAGATGAACCAGGAAAACCACCAATGAAATGGAAAAGCTGGCTAAGAGCCTTTGAGAATTATATTGTATCAATTGATGGCAAGCAATATGACGCTGAGAGGAAAAAAAACTTTACTATTTGGTCTCCTTGGAAACGCTGGGCAAGAAATATTCGATAGTTTGCAAGAGTATAAATGCCCACCCGGAGTTTTCATTCCATTAAATGAATACCAGGAGGCAATTAAAAGACTAGAGCAACAATTTTCAGAGGAATGTAATGTGATGGTTGGCAGGCATAAATTTGCCCTAAGAAAACAAAACGAAGAAGAAACAATTGAGGAATATATTGCAGCTTTGCGCGATTTGGCTAAAAATTGAGAATTCGAAGAAATGACTGATATTTACATAAGGCATCCGGTAGTGTTCTATTGCTACTCTAAAAAAATATAAGAAAGATTGCTTGCTTGTTGAAATCCAACGTTCCAGGAAGTAGTGGACATTGCGAAGGACATAGAAAGGTTATTAATTTCAACAAAAGAACTGTCAAATGCAAGTACTAATTCTAATGTTTTTTTATCTACAGGAAAAGAAGAGAAATGAGGAGAGGACCTATGACAAAAGTAAGAGTAACAAGAAAATGGAAGGTAACTTGTTAAGTTGTTTCAGATGTGGCTCACATGAGCATTTAGCTGATTGTAGAAACTGCCCTGCCTTAGGCAAAAAATGCCTGAAATGTAAAAAAATATGGCCATTTTACTACATTGTTTAAAACAAAAAGGAATTTGAGTCAGGTAAAAGTAAATGCCATAAATGATAAACAACAGCAAAAAATATCGTTTGAGAACAAGAAAGCGACGAAGCCCACGGGTGATGTGCTGGACGACAGTGATCATGCTGGACCTGCGACGAACAATAACATAGAGAAGATTTTGTTGGCGATCCAATCCAACTTGCAGGATATGAATGGCAAGCTGGATAATCTGACTTGCAGGATGGACAGCATAGCCGCTCAACAGGAGAAACACGGCGAACGCTTAGACGAGGCCGAGACAAGAATTTCCGCAGTCGAGGATGAAGACCTACATTGAGAGTCTGTGCGAGGATCTGTTTGGAGCGGAGGCCTTATCACCACTTTTCATCGTGGAGCGTGCGCATAGATCACTGGCCCCGAAACCACCGCCTGGTGCTACACCGAGACCGATAGTGGCGCGGATCCTCAATTATCGTGACAGAGACGCGATCCTTCGTCTTGCAAGGGAAAAGGGGAAAATTCAACATCAAGGTAACTCCTTGGAGTTCTACCCGGACCACACGGTGGCGGTCCAACAGGCCCGGAAGGAGTACACCGCCGTGAAGGCCAAACTACGTGACTTAAACATTGTATACTCAATGCTATATCCAGCAAAACTCAGGGTGGTATGGAAGGAGAAAGTGATTGTGCTGGCGACTCCAAAGACGGCCCAAGACTTTGTCAAAAAGGTGCAGCGCGAGACGAGGGAAGGCTCGCAGAATGACCAGCATCATGACTCGGATTGACACCAGGGGCTGGATTCCACGTCCACCAGCGGTGAGTTGTACTGTACTATTCGCCTATGAGTGTTGTACCATGGCCGCAGACATGTGCTCTGATAGAGCAAGCTGGCACTGGACTCCTACGTAAAGTGTTCTAGAGATGGTGCTGTACTGTCAGGAGTGCTGGATAGTGGGCGACTGTTGGGGCAGCCAGGTTTGTAGATCGTTGGTATAATGTAAATATAGCTTATAGTTTATGGCTGCCCCGCGTTTCGCCATGCCCCCCCTCACACTGCACTGGCTGATGAAGGAGAAGTGTCAGGGCGCCATTTTACGGACTAGGACCAGGTGGACTTGGGCCCGCCCTCCGCCATCATTTATATATCCTCTCATAATAGACACTGAAGTGAGGAGATCATGTGTACTCAAAGCACGGTGACTGATGGACCTTGCGAAATGTAGGCCGGCACCTATGCACCTGCTTCTACATGCCTAACACAATGCTAATATTACAGGTCGCTCACATACTATATGTGATAAAGGGTACGCTGGGCGTGATGTGGACTGTACTGCTTGCCGAAATCTGCTGTACTTTTGGCGGGTGATAGTTCTGCCATTCACATGTTGATACCATTGTACCGCTGTTGGTGTGTTCTTGGGGAGTGTTGGGGGCGGCGGTGAATGATCACTTGAATTGCGTTACTAGACTGTTTCTATAGCATCGCCTGCACCCATCTATCGGGTGGAGAGTTGTGCTCCTAGCGGACCTCCGTGAGGGTAAAACCCAATAAGAGTTCTGACTGGGCACTGTATTTATGGTTAAAAGTTCTGGGGAATGGTGCACTGAAGGGGCAAGGCTTCGGCAGGTTGGGGATGCTGGAGTGGGTGGGCAGAGGGGTGGGGGGTTGTTTACATGTATGCAGAGACCGACAGTATTCAAGACAACTATCCTTTTTGTTCCCCCAAAGGTACAGACTACCACTGTAGTGCTCGAGCATTGTGCGGTAGATCTGCTAACGGTCCTTGCAGTGTTGCACTGGGTAAAACTGACAGGTATTGTTTTGAGCGATATTGATGGGTACTAGAGGTACAGGTAGGAGAAGTTTGAACATTCTTACCTGGAACATTAGAGGGTTCTCCCAACCTCGTAAAATCAGACAGATATTCGCAAGCCTGGAGAGGTGGAATGTAGATATTGCTTTCATACAAGAGTCACACCTGGCACCACACACTCATCAACAACTGGGATCAAGATGGGCGGAGGCGACCTACATGGCCTCCTACTCTTCATATTCTAGAGGGGTGATAACATTGATTAAGCGGGGGGTTAGCTTCGAAACACGCCACATCACGCAGGATCCCTCTGGTAGATTTGTTTTGGTATCGGGTGTCTTGAGGGGACAGAAAGTGACGTTGTTAAATGTATATGGCCCGAACACGGACGCTCCAGACTTCTACCGCGGACTCTGGGATCACTTGCAAAAACATACTAGTACACACATACTATGCGGGGGGGACTGGAACGTGACTCTACGGGACGGCTTAGACCGCTCACCCAATTCACTGGAACAGCACAAGCAGTCACGTCTATTGCTGGGGCACATGATGAAAGACCTGGCATTAGAAGATCTCTGGAGGCTGAAGCACTCTGAAGCATCAGGAGCTACGCACATAACAGCGTCACATAACAGCTGGTCCAGGTTGGATTACTGGCTAGGCACTAAGAACATGGCGCTATGGGCTCGTCAACTGCAGGTCTTACCCCGCACGTTGTCGGACCATAACCCGGTCCTGTTGCAACTGGAAATTCCACAATACACACCCCCTCCCTTTCAATGGCGCTTCAATTCACAGGCCCTCACTGACGCTATATATGCAGACACCATTAAAAAAGCGATTAGAGACTACTTTGACATTAACGAAAAGACAACTGACGACCCGTGTCTTCTATGGGAGGCATTTAAAGCCACGATCAGAGGGGTATGCATTAGCACCACAATAGGGGTACTGAAGGATATTAGGGGCCAACTTCACCGTTGTGAGCAGCAGATGAGGGACTTGGAATCGGAGTATGAGACAACTCAGGATGTTTCCCTTCTATCTAAGCTGCGCGAAGTACACACTGAACACGCAGACTTCCTGGAGTCCGAAATAAAATACAGGGATCGCAAGCATGTGGCTAGATCCTTTGGAGAAGGGGGAAGGCCAGGGGCAGCGCTAGCCCGCAAAATCTGTGAGGGCCGAGGTCCGACAGCAGTACTCAAAGTGAGGTCTAAGGAAGGCATACTGCAAACACACGCTACAGACATATTGAAATGCTTCGTCGACTCCTTTGGGTCGCTATATCAGTCACAACCCACAGCACCAGCGGCAGACACATATGATTATCTACACAATGTGGCGATTGGCTGGCTCTCGGATGCACAGAGGGAATACCTAGCTAGGCCCATCACGGTGGAAGAGGTGACTGAGGTGATAGAATCTCTACCGAACGGTAAGGCGCCAGGCCCTGACGGGTATACCTCAGAATTTTACAAGCAATATGCGGACATTCTTGCACCACACTTGGTGGTCATGTATGGCACCTCATTTGAAAAATCATTGCTCCCCCCCACGCTGCGCGAGGCCATGATAATCGCTCTCCTTAAACCGTCCAAAGACCCGGAGGAGTGTGACTCGTACAGACCGCTGTCCCTTATCAATGTGGACTCCAAAATCCTTGCGAAACTTATAGCGAGGCGTCTGTCCCCACTGATGACTAGTTTAGTCCTGCCGGACCAATCTGGCTTTGTGCCAACCAGATCAACCGCGCATAACACCAGGTCACTGTTTGCACTCTCACATTATCTTCAACCCTCTGTTAAGGCGGTGGCTGTCATGCTTGACGCCGCGAAAGCATTCAATTCCATTGAATGGCGCTACATGATTACCGTCCTGAATAGAATGGGGTTCCCTAAGCGATTCGTGCAATGGGTCTCTTTGCTATATACTCAGCCGTGTGCCAGGGTTAAAATTAATGGCTATGTGTCGGACAAATTTGCAATTGAACGTGGTACGAGGCAGGGCTGCCCGCTCTCGCCTCTCCTGTTCGCACTGGCACTGGAGCCCCTGGCCTGTCTGGTACGTCAGAACTACAAAGAATCTGCTTTGCAATTTATAGCCAGACCACTGCACATTTCGCTATATGCGGATGATATGTTGCTCTATGTACGTGACCCAGAGACCCATCTCAACCCATTGCTAAGGGAATACATCAGATTTGGCGGGCACTCGGGGCTAGCAATAAATTGGGCTAAATCCTCTATTATTCCTCTTACGGACACCACGTCCTCCTTTGTTGTGGATTTCCCGTTAGAGTGGCAACAGGATCCGATTAGATATCTGGGGGTAATGTATCACAGAGACCCAGAGGAGGTACTGCGTGCGAACTATGGGGTGGTACTCTCAAAACTAGAGGACAGCATCCAGCGCTGGATACGCTTGCCACTATCGCTAGCCGATAGGATAGCAATAGTTAAAATGAACGTATTGCCCAAATTGTTATACATGTTTAACAGCATACCAATCACACCGCCACAAGCAATATTCCGTCGCATGAACTCCATGGTGAGGACCCTGATATGGGCGGGCAAACAGGCCCGCGTTGACCTGCAGACTCTGACACTCCCGTTTGCACAAGGTGGCTTCAGTGTACCCGACTTTCTTCTATACTACCTCTGCGCGCAGGCGCAATATGCGGCATACTGGTACCATACAATCCCATACATCACACATGCGGCTATAGAGGAGAGCGATGCACATCCTGTTCCCCTCTCAGCAATAATCTCACATACACGACCTCCCTTACATGTCAGGGATATAAACACCGTGGATACTATGATCAAAGCGTGGCACAGACTTGGACAACTGGCGCATAAAGTCCCACTGTATGCCCCGGCCATGCCATTGCACCATCACCAGGCACTGTCAGTTACGGGGGAAGGAATCGGAATGTCCTTGCTGAGTAAGGCTGGCATTGACAAGCTGGGGGATGTATTTCAAGGGGGCACATTTACAAGCCTGGATCAACTGACTTATGTAAAGAACCAAACACCCATGTTTCGCTTTACATATTATAGGCTGTCCAGAGCATTGAGGGAACACTATCCGACATTTCCATCGGAACCAGAATGCCTTGCACCACTGCAATTATTGATCACAACTAACGACTTATCCCACCTGGTGTCTAGACTGTACTCAGCTGCACAAACGGAAATAGCAGGACACACACTGAAGGCCAAAGAGCGATGGGATACAGTTCTAGACACGCCATTGACAGATGAGGAGTGGACGAGCACCTGCGCCCTGACACAAATATTGACACCTAACGGTAATTTAAGAATTATTCACTTTAAATTTCTCCACCAGATTTATTACACACCGACTAAACTGCTTAGATTCGGGTTACAGGAAGAGGACAGGTGTAAAAGATGCAACAGGGAGGGAGCGGGTTTTGCACACTTGGCCTGGGACTGTGCCAAAATAGCAGGGTATTGGGAAGAGGTCACTGCCACGTTATCTGTCATACTGGAGGAAGAGGTGCAGTGCACGCCCAAGGTCTGTTTATTGGGTATAGTACCGCAATTTAGAGCATTGAAACGCAGGTTTTGTGCGATAGCCTTATTGTTAGCAAAACGGCAGGTGGCGAAATGCTGGCACAGTCGGAAGGTGCCGACAAAGAAAATATGGTTGCATGACATGTCCACCTGTTGTGACAAACTACAAACTTATGAGGAGCAACTGCCAGCAAAGTCCAGGCCAAACAATGTTTGGTGTTATTTGGAGGATTACCTCACCTCACTACAGGATGGTGAGGAAGATGAGCACCTCGATTGCATAAGTTAGGTATGGTGACGCTTGGGGCACGAGATAGAGCCAAGAAGTGGCGGTCTGTCGGTGGGAACTAGAATAGGAGTCACAGTTGGTGTTTAGTATGTAAAAGGAAGCACTGTACGGTCTTAGTTGGGGTATGTTCTCTGTTTTTGTTACCTATAAAAGAAGAAAATGTAAGACTCACGTCTTGTTGTCAGCAAATAGCCGAACGTGAGGCACATGGGGTGGCTCGACATTTCAGTGCAGAAATGGTTATATACAATACGAATATGCTTTGAGGAATGTTCATACAAACGTAGCGAGCCAGCCCCCGGGTTGTAGGCTCATGCTGTGTAAACTACTTGTGTTAATAAAGGTCTTACACAAAAAAAAAAAAAGTAAATGCCATAAATGAATTCAAAGAAGAAATGTGTGCCAATATCATATTATCGGTGGACGTAGTAGATGGTAAAGATAAAAGGACCAATAGGGAATGTTCTCATTGGTGATATTGATTTAACAGTCACCGCTAATTCAGGATCACCAATAACAATTATTTCTGATACCATCTTTGAAGAAAAATTGAAGAATGTCGAATTAAACGAAACTGATGTTAACCCAAAGGCTTTTGGGGAATTCAGTATTTATATGGTGGGATACTTCCATGATACTCTTACATTTAAAGGAAGAATGATTAAGACTAAAATGTATGTAGCTCTACGTGGTCGAAATTTAATAGGGTGCAAAGATTTAGCAAGGCTCAAAGTTATTCTGAAACCAGGTGCAGAAGACCCTATCATTCTAGATGAGGAGTATAGCACTACCACACAAGTTGGAGAAAAATGTGAACATTTAGAAATCATTTTAGAAAGTCACAAAGATGATTTTAAGGATGAAATTGGATGTGTAAAAGGTTACGAACATACAATCAAACTTAAGGAAGGTGCCATTCCTGTGGCACATAAGGTAAGAACAGTTCTATTATCTGTATAGGATAACTTAAAATGCTTCTGGAAAGGTTATGTAGCGAGGGAGTCATAGCAGCAACCGATTCCTCAGAGTGGGCGTCAGCAATAGTCGTTTCAAAGAAAAAGAAAACAGGAGAGATCAGACTATGTGTTGACCTTAGGTCACTCAATAAAAATATTATCGTCAATTGGCACCCACTACCAAAAATCCAAGAAATGCTAACATCTATTGCTGGATCTAAATATTTTTTGCTGATAGACTTGAGGTCAGCGTATCATCAAGTGTGTTTGTCTGAAGTATCCACAAATTTAACTACATTTGTAACCCCATTTTGGGGCATTCAGATACAAAGGCAATAAGAGATGCACCAACACCAAATGATAAAGGAACCCTAAAATCATTCATGGGACTTAGTGAATATTACGCGAGATTTATATTGGGTTATGCAGACAAAGTTGGCATTGATAGCATCAAAGGGGTCAACTCTAGCACAGTATATTAACAATCATGGCAGTCTTGTGCCCAGTTCAGGTGGCCGTTAACCAATTTTGTCCTCACTCTAGGCCTTTAGGGTCCACAGGCCTTTGTAGGGTTAACTAGGGCCAACGGGGCCCAGCGCCAGTCTCAGGAGGGGAGGGGCGGACACAGGGATGCCTCTCTGATGTTCCGATGCTCCTTGGCAGCCCCGCGGTCCCCGCAGCCTCTCCGCCCATCCCCAGGGGGGTTTTACCATTGTCTTGGGCTCTCTACGTGCTGCGGGACAAGTCGGGGGCTCTCGCACTCCATGGAGCCCCCACGCTGGTGATGTAAGCAGCTCCCGGGCCTTCGATGTCTCCTTCAGCCCGGGGACCAATCAGGATGCAGTGGGGAAAAGGCGCGCCCTCAGCCGCCAATCGCAGCGCGGCTCGCGGGCCTTGGCAGCCTCAACCAATGGCGGCCGAGGACGCAGCCGGGGCCCCCGTCACGTGACGGCGGCCGCGTCAGCTTCCTAGTCCCAGAGCGGCCTTCAGCAATACCGCGGTAGCCCTCCCCAGGCTCCGGGGGCCGCAGCGGTGAACTGGGCAGCAGGGGGAAGTAAAAAGTCAGGCGTCTGGGCCGCGGCAGTGATTTCAGCTCCATAGTAGCGCTTCTTCCTTGCCTCAGCGCTTGACCACGATCCCAGCAGGTTCCGGGCTGCGGCGGTGATCAGCGGGCAGTCACGCTTAGAGGTCCCAGCAGCAGGGGATAGTTCTGGGCTGGCACAGTGCTCCGAGATTACAGCGCTTAGGGGGCTGACAGTACTGGCAGAAAACAGTTTTTGGCAGTTCGGGGCAAAGTAGCGCTTAGGAGTGTCACAGTGCTTGGCAAGCAGAGCCCAGTAGGACCTTTGGGCATCCAGCAGCAACAGCCTGTAGCAGTCCAGCGCTAGTGGGCACACAGCGCTTTAGGAGCTCAGCACAGGGGGCTCAGCGATTGGAGATTACAGCGCCAACAGCACTGTACCTTCAGTAAAGTGCTTAAGCGGTACAGCACTGTTTACCAGGTTGATCCCTCAGCAGTGCTCACAGCAGGCAGTCCCTCATTTCTCACAGCGCTTGATGGGCACAGCGCCTTTCTTGGGGGGTTGGATGGCAGGTCCCAGGGCAGGTTCTTGGGGAAGGAAGGGGAGGTTGAGTTGGTTGGCTTCAGAGGCAGGATGGATCCCTGCAGCACACTGGAGGTGGTTCCCTGGGTTCCCCCACACTGGGCTAGATCAACAGGCCGGCAGAGTCCCTTATCTAACTTAGGAACAGCAGTGCCTAGGCCTAGTCAGTCCCAATAGTGTAGGTTCCTCCCCTAGGCCCAATCGCCTATACTCCTGCAGAGGTTACCCCAGGTCCAGTGGTGCCCCAACTGACTAGTTCAGTTTCCCTCCTTTCCTCTTATACCCCTAGGCCAGGTGACCCTCCTGTAAAGGCGGCAAAGCATAACCCCTCCTAGGGCTGGAAGGTTCCAAAAGCTTCCACATGTTGGGCTATGCAATAAAAAGGCGTGACGGCAGAGATACAGTATCAGGATGTCCCAGCCTGCTCCTAACTACTAGTGCGTGTATTCAATGGCCACTCCTCAGTATCAGGGGCCTGTGGCAGCCATGTTATTGGGAGAAAGCACCTGCACCTCAGCACTGTTTGGCAGTGGTAAGACGCCCAGAGACCCAGGTCCAACAAAATACGGTGGCAAAAATAGGGCAAAAAGGATAAAAAAAACAGGGTAAGACCACCCTAGGGTTGACAGGTCTAACAGTTGCAAATTGACTGAGGAGCCTGAAACTGAAAACCCTAGCAGTCACCTTATGGCACACATAAGGTAGAGTCTAACCTCAGTTAGTCACAAATTGGATTGTCTTTTAACCAACCTTATTTTTTAATCAACTTTTCTACCCCTAAGCTCTAGCTTGATGAGTTGAGTGTATCAAAAAGTTGTTAACTTGAAGTGAAATCTCCAAATAATTCTTCTAAATACCAGATGAATATTACTAAAAGTCAGTTATTTTAAACAATTGATAGTGAAGTTAGTTGGAAATCAATATGGTTTATGATTGACTGAGAGTAGATGCTACTGTTTGTTCTGGGTAAGGGAAAGAGGGATGTTTTCTACGTTCCAATTGCCTCAACCTTAAAGCCTTTCATTCTATAGTTATTTTATTATACACTTCTGTTGAATAGGATAACCATCCCATAATCCTGTTGTTTTGCCCTGATGAATGCATAAGACTCAATTGGTGGCAGCTTATGGCTCAGAAACCTGTTGACACCTTTGGTGCAATGTGGGCTGATGATTGAAAGTGGTTTGTTTTTTATTTTATTTTGTGAGAGACCTTACCTTACCTTACCCTTGCTCTATTTTAGTTTGACAGCAAGTTAGTGTAGTCAAGTGAGACTGTCTACCCTACAAAATATCTAAGATACTCTGGCCTCTGTTCCTATTTTTTTTTTGCCAACTTTATTTCACTGCCGAAGCTTGCTAAATGTTGCACATTCTCTTGCAGGAACAAAGTCAGAGATGAAGCCGCCACATGATATGGGTGAAGGCTTGACATCATTTTAATTACATTTTTTAAATCATTTTATCATTAGTCAGTCAGTCAGATATTAGAACTGACTAACAGAGTACACACTGAGAGTCTTAAGAAAATGAATAAGAGAGAGTGTTATTTTTGCTATGTCTAACAATAGAAGAAGGAGGCCAGCCTATCATAACGCATAGCAGCTGCATTGGAGAAGACATTGGATTGCAAATACAAGTCTCATTCCATTTAACATGACGGGTCCCAAGTGACGACTGTATTATACAATCTCAGTATGAGACCAACAATTCTTTCATGTCTGCCACTGGTCAGGAACAACAGCTAATACAAGGATTACGACCACTATCCTCTCACTAGTAAAATTATTTACAGGCCTGTATTATTGTGCCACAAGCCCATCACAACATACAATATTGTTAACAAAGAGGATAGCAAAACTTACTTTTTCGACTCCATTCATTTCCCTATTAATGTTGATACTACTGCAAAGTAGTCAACAAAACACATTTCAAACTGTTACAGTAACACAACATTTGTTTGCATAACCTCTTTATCATCTTAAATAAATGTAAATATGTATTGCAATCCATGACAAAGCTGGAAACATATACAACGTAAATTTCATACAGAATAAACGCGTTCCAATTTCAATAATTGTTCACTCAAGGAAAGATAAAAAATACGATTCATGTTTGTCCAGCTAACAAATAACACAAACTAATTTCTCTTTACCAGTCTCCAAACAACTGGTGGATTGATTTCAATTTCAAAACTCGGATTTAAGAAAAAACAGCAAATTAATGGATCTAATAAAAGGATTACATGACCCCAAATAAAGCAGTACCAGACTGGAATCAGTCTCCAGATCCTATGACAATGGAGTAAATCATTCATGTAGCTGTGAGTCCTCATTACCTCAGCAATATTCCTCTTGAAGATCTCCCCAGGTCAGATATGAGTGAAATTGTCTGCAAGCACAGATTTTAGAGGAACATATATCCAGAGGACAACACATAAAAAATGCACCATTGGCTGTATTTTTAATGTTAAAAGTCCAACTTCAGATGAACCACCTCAAGAGACAGAGACCTCTTAAGCTCTAAATGCATCTTCCAGAGATCTTCTCTTTATTTTTACTATACAAATTAAGCTGCTAAGAAATACATTAAGGGCATTTGTACCCTTCTCTTAAAGATATCTAGTCTATGTACATGGGAAGATGTGCCTACTACCTACTGTTCTATATCCCAGAGCTATAATTTCCCTCTAAAGGAAATGTTCTGGAATGCTAAATTCTGTTCAGCCTGTTGCTGTTGGAGGACACTTCTACCAAAGAGCCCTTGACAAATTGTCTCAAATTGTCAAAATTCTTCTGTGATTGCGTGATCCAAACAAAAGATAACTATTAAGAAGCCTGTATGACCTTGCTGGGAGACAAGCGTAACAACAAAATTTTAATCTCTGACTGAATACCCACACTACAGAAAGAGATCAAGAGCCTAGTTAAAACAGCCAAGGCGAATGGGTGAATAACACAAAAATAAGGTGCATTTCTAATAGTTCTTAAGCCTAGAACCTCATATTTTTATACACTACCCAAGATAAACAACTTGTACCACTTCCACTTCTTTGAATATGAAGGCAGGTCATACCTACAACAAGGGACGTCGATGGCAGTACCTTCGCTACTAAGTGTAGCATGTTTGCATGTTCACTAATTTTAGAGAGATAATATCTGGTCTAACAACTCATATGATGAACATATGATCATTTAGCCACATATTAGTTATTGGAAGAATAATTATGAGATAGCAGAGTGTTGGACTTGGCCCTTTTGGCAGGTTCACCCCTAAACGTTTGCTTTTAAATGTGACCTGGTGTTAGTTGTTTTTGGCTCCTGCACACTTTAACACTGTGTCCCAGTTTAAAGTGGGTGCGCAATCTGAATGCACGTGATGAGATTGGCCCTCCCTCCCATAGGAATGCATGAGGAATATGTGTGTCCATGGTAGTTCCTGATGTGAGAGGAGTGCATGAGCGAGTTTGGTATGTGCAAACTCGTGAGATTAAATGCTGTGCGACGGTGTGCGCAGATTTAATGTGACTAGTGTAGAAGTACCACTTCTAGAAGATGGCATGTCTGTGATGTGAATGTAAATTGACTGTCTGGCTTGTGCTTGGCTGGAGCTGGCTGGTGTGCCTGGCTCCTGGAGTCAGGATGGGTCTGCCTGCTGGTGAATGAGGAGATCTGCATGTTGATGGCAGGGAGGAGCTGCACCTGGGACCTGAATGGGGCTGTGCCTTCCCTCCACAATGCCCCCTGTGGTGAGTCTGATGTCCCTAGCCTATCCTGTGAATAGGGAGAGGGGCTGAGCAAAACAAAGTGCTCAAGAACCAGTTGTAACTGGTGCTCTCCCTGCCCTACAGCTTCAGACAAAGAAAAATATGTATAAAAGGGGCTTTGGCCCCAAGAAAAATGTTCTCACTGATCCTATCTTGAGGGGGGCCTGCTGCTGCTGCTGGGCACCAGAAGGTACTACCACTGGGGACTGCCTCCCTGCTGGAGGGCCCTGTGAGCTGGCCCCTGGGCCCAGCCTTTGGCCCCCTGCCTGCCTTTGATTACTTCAAGCGCCTGGGAAGTGCTTTATTTTTTCTCCAAGGGAGCGCTGTTGTTTTCAACTGCAGGACGGAGCTGCAATCCCTTTCTAGAGGGAGTCCCCGGAGTGGGGATCTCCCTGTCTCTATGCCTACTCAAGCGGAGCCCACCCCGCGTATTTTGCCGTGTTAATATCCCTAGCGGGTGCCCACCCCGCCAGGGACTTGGTGCTGTGTTGTCTATTTTTATATATCCCAGCGTTATGGGGTCTGTGCCTGCTTTTATTTAAATCTCGAGGGAACCTACCCCTCATCTCGCTCCAAGTAATGACCGGGCTGAGCCAGAAAGTCAGGCAACCCCGCCAAAGACATGGGCGGGGCCGCCAGTAGAGACAGGAAGTGAACGGGAGCCTACCCCACGCTCCTGTACCAGGAAGTGAGCGCATGTGTGAGTCATGGGGCTCCCGTGCTACGGGAGAGCCCCGCCTGCTGCCAAGCCTGGGCTTCCGCAAGTGAAGGAGCAGTCAGGAAGCGGACGGGAGCCTACCCCACGCTCCTGCACCGCCGACGGACAACCAGCGTCTCTTCCCGGGGCTCCCTTGAGCAGTCGGGAGCCCCAGCAGATGGAGGAGATAGCCTGCATCCCCCGCCGCCCCGGAGAGCAGTCCGGTGAGTGGAGCTGCAAGGGAGGGGGGGCGCGAGAGCGAGGCACAGCGCCTGAATCCCTTTCCTGAGCGGGCCCACCGTTGCGGGCCGCTCTACGGAAGGGGTGAAAAGCAGAGTGACCCCACCTATCTCCTAAGCGGGCACACCGTTGTGGACCGCTCCAACGTTGGGGGAACCATTGATTTAAGAAACCCTAGTGTGGGGCCCTCAGACAGAGCGGCCCGTCTGCCAGTGGGCCACTCCTACGTGGCCCTAATTGTTTAAAGGGCCAAAGGGGCCCATGTCCTCTCCCCGTGTTGGGCCCCCTAGTGGTTGAGGGCCCGAGTTACCTCCATAGCAGGTGCAGGGCTCCAACGTTTGGCAATTGTTTCAGGGCCTACGTGGCTACACTGAGGGGACACCTGATTATTGGTAGAGCCCTTTGGCTCCCACATGTGGCGCAATTTGTTCTTAGGGCACATTGAGTGCCTGTGCCTCCTCCTAACATTTCCAGCTGCCCAGCAAGTAGTGGGCAGCTACACTGTTTAGGGGCACAGTTCTTTTGGGGCCTAGTTGAAGTTAGGAGTGAGACACACTCCTTCGCCCCTACCTCACAGCTGCCCAGCAAGTAGTGGGCAGTTGCCACATTTAGGCTGCTCTTTTCCCTTGTTGCTTTCACTGCGTGCTCAGCCAGCCCGGACATTCTGGACTAAGGGCATTTGAGCCCCATGGAAGGCCAGTTGGCCTGGGGTCAGTATCCTATGTGATTTTGGCGCAAGGTGATTGCCTACTGTGTTTATGATGATAATTGCCTAATGTGATTTATGCGTAATGTGCAATGCCTTTATGCCTGTTCAATACCTCTAAATGTGTTTTTATGCTTAGGGGGTTGCTTTGCCTGGTATAGTTTATGCTAGTGAGTTTATGTTTTCCTGCGTGATCTATGCCTAAGGGGATTAGGATTGCTTAGTGTGTACCTACCTTTTACCAGTGGTTACTGGTTGTGTCCTACAAAAGTTATTTTGTGCTACAATTATTCTTTGTTCTAGAAGTGCTATTTCTACTAAGTGCCCATTCTAACAGTGGCCTACGTGGCCTTGTCATGTGTAAATAATCCCCTGTAAATACTGCCCAGTGCCAGGTGGCACAGTGTATCTGTTTGATTATGATCTAATGTGTGTATGGTAATACAAAGGCTATTTTTATATATAACCTTCTGTGGAGTTCCTTTTTGTGGGTTGCCTAGTGTGTTGCTGCTGTGTGTGTGTTGCGCAAACGCTTTACACATTGCCTTCGGGATAAGCTTGACTGCTCGTGCCAAGCTACCAAGGGGGTGAGCAGGGGTTATCGTGGCGTGTAACTCCCTTGCCCTGACTAGAGTGGTGGTTTCTACCTGGCTTTGGCGCAAGCCTTAGCCAACCAGAAATCCCATTTCTAACATTGGTGATCAGCGGTAAGGATAGGACTTGTGTTTGCGCAATACCAGAGCGACGACTGGTTGCACAACAAACTCTGCATTTAGATAATCACATATTTGGGGATTATTGTTTTGGAGTT
The DNA here is from genome assembly GCF_964263255.1 of Lissotriton vulgaris. NCBI lineage: Eukaryota > Metazoa > Chordata > Amphibia > Caudata > Salamandridae > Lissotriton > Lissotriton vulgaris. Next base: position 2,106,755,796 of record NC_141685.1, on the reverse strand, counting down.
TTATTGTATTGTTTCTTCTAAGAGTGTCATTTCTAGATTGTGTACTCTTGCTTCAGACAGTTAGGTCCCCTGTGTTGCACGTGTCCCTGAGCGTCCTGCCAAGATGGAGTCTGCCTTTAATTTCTGTGGTCTGTTTAGTTACAGTATGCATGAGTTGGTAGAATTCTATGAAGAGTGAGACATAGCAGTGAGTGTTTCAGACACCCAGTCCAAACTTATGGGCAACCTAATCCAATGACAGAAGATGGACTGGGAACGTGAGCGCAGTGGGAAGGAGAGGGCCCGGGCAGCACACCATGAGGGTGGTGGGTCTGAGGGGAGCCCTGAAGAGTCTGAAGAGGAGGAAGAAAATGACAGTGCATGGATACCAGTAGATAGTGAAGACCCCATAGATAGGTTGTCCCTTGCTGGGTCCAGTTTCGGGGGCAGTGCCCCACCCCTTTCCCTGTCCCCAGAAGAATGGGTAGATAGGAGGGAAGAAAGGGAGCACCAGCTGGCTTTGGGGAAGTTCAGGTTAGAGCATGCCAACGAAATAGCGCAGCTGGGTGTGCAGGAGAGGATGGCGGAGGCTGAGAGGGTGTTTGCCAGAGAGAAATTAGCTCTGGAGGGTAGATTATCCCCTGAGCACAGTTATAGTTTTCTGGATTCCCCAGATAGGGTTGAGTCCAGTGGGGGCAGCAACATAGAGCCCAGTGCAGGAAGTCCCATTCCCAGTTCCAAAGAATGGTACCTTGTTCCCGAGAGGAGGAGTACAGGTTGAAGTTCAGGGACAGTAAGAAGCTGTCTCACCAGGATTGGGGGGATTTTGCGGAGGAATGTCATGAAGCACTGGCCGATTGGTTAGAGGTTCACACGGAATCTGATTTTGACAAACTGTTTGATCTGGTTTTCAAAGAGCAGCTGCTCAGTTGTTGTTCTCCGGGGTTGCGCCAACACCTGTTGGAGTGTGAGTTTCCTAATCTATGGGACCTTGCAAGGGAAGCAGACCACTGGGAAAGGGCCCGTGGTTCTGAAGAGTCATTGGTGAGTGATCCCAAAAGTAGTGGTTCAGGTATCATCCAGCCCAGAGTGGTGGAAGAGGTTCAGAGTAGCCCCGCTAGGTCCCAGGGTAGCGAGAGGGGTGTAGTGGCTCACGTCCTGTCTCAGTGGAATAGGAGTGAGTGTGGGACTGAGAGTTCCCAGGTGCCCGAAACCCAGTCTCAGAACCTGGATGGTTTCTTTAGGGAGCACCAGGTTGGGGACCTAGGCTGTCCTGTTAGTCCATTTGAGGAGGATCTCCTAGTGTCTAGGGAACCTGGGGCATCTGTAAATAGTGCTCCCATGGTTCTAGTGTCTGGCAGTGCCGCTCCAGTTGGGAGGGCACAGAAGTTCGAAGTGAGGATTGAATGGGGGATGTGGTCCCCAGTGGAAGAACCAGTAGGACAGGGACTAGCCAGTTGGGCTAAGTTCCCTTGGAGTGACCATGGTGACACCACGTATGTTCTGGGCGATCTTCGCTCACTGTCAGGTAGACAGGGGACTGGAGATATGTGCCAGACAGACGGTCACACAACATATGACTCATGTGTTAGCCTCAGGGGGATAGTGTGTGAGTCCCCAGAAGTCCCGGAGTGCCAGGCAAGTATTCCGCCAAAGGTTTTAGACCCAAGGTTGGGAGGCCAGGTTCAGGATCTGCCTGACCTGGAGGGAAGGGCGTCTGTAACCAGCGTCCTGACTGGTGCATCTTCCTGGGGTACAACTCCAGTTGGGAGGGTGCAGAACTCTGGAAGAGGGTGCAGAGGGTGTGAGTCCTCGCCTCTGACCCCGGTGCAACCTGATGGGTTAAACCCTAGGTTGGGAGAATGGTGTTCTATGGGTACCTCTCAGAGGAGGAGAGGGCAGAACCCTCGAAGGAGAGGTAGGGGAGGAGAGCCTCACCCGTGACTTCTGGTCTGCCTGAGGGTGCAGACCCTAGGCTGGAGGATCAGTGGCAGTCTAGAACTGTCCTGAGGAGAGGAAGATTGGAGAATGACTACTATGTGCCATGAGTTTCTACCCCCCATTCTGTGAATAGGCAAGGACCAGTGGCATCTGGGTAGCCTAGGGCCTGGTCCGGGCCGCGGACAGCTTGGGAGTACCAGTGGGGTAGCTTAGTTGTTCTGGACAGCTTTTTCAGAAGGAACCACATGGGTTCACCGTGGCGTAGAACAGGAAGGTGTCCCTGCAGTTCCGGGCCAACGTCCATGTTCTATCACCGAAAACAGGGAAGCCTATCACAGTGGTGATTGGTCTGCCCTGCTTTTTTGCTGCAAGGGGGTTGTGTTGGACTTGGCCCTTTTTGCAGGTTATCCCCTAAAGTTTTTGCTTTTATATGTGACCTAGTGTCAGTTGTTTTTGGCTCCTGCACAATTTAACACTGTGTCCTAGTGTAAAGTGCGTGCGCAATCTGAATGCGCGTGGTGAGATTGGCCTGCCCTCCCATAGCAATGCATAGGGAATATGTGTGTCCATGGTAGTTCCTGATGTGAGAGGAGTGCAGGGGCGAGTTCAGTATGTGCAAACTCGTGAGATTAAATGCTGCGCGACGATGTTCGCAAATTTATTGTGACTAGTGTAGAAGTGCCACTTTGGCATGTCCCCTGGGCCCAGCCTTTGCCCACCTGCCTGCCAAAATACTTTGCCCTGGACTTTTGAGTACTTCAAGCGCCTGGGAAGTGCTTTATTTTTCCTCCAGGGGAGAACTGTTGTTTTCACCTGCAGCACAGAGCTGCAATCCCTTTCTAGAGGGAGTCCCCGGAGTGGGGATCTCCCTGTCTCTGTGCCTACTGGAGCGGGAGCCCACCCCACGTATTTTGCCGTGTTAATAACCCTAGCGGGTGCCCACCCCACCTGGGACTTGGTGCTGTGTTGTCTATTTTTATACATCCCCCGCTGGTGCCCACCCAGCGTTATGGCCTCTGTGCCTACTTTTATTTAAATATCAAGAGAGCCTACCCATTGTCTCACCCCAAGTAAGGATCGCCGCCGGCCCGGGCTGAGCCAGGAAGTCAGGAAACTGTGCCGAAGACGTGGGCGGGGCTGCCAGTAGAGACAGGAAGCGGACAGGAGCCTATCAGGAAGTGAGCGAGCGTGTGTACCGTGGGGCTCCCGTGCTACAAGAGAGCCCCGCCTGCTGCCAAGCCTGGGCTTTCGCAAGCGAAGAAGCAGTCAGGAAGCTGACACGAGCCTAGCCCGCGCTCCAGCACCGCTGACGGACAACGGCGTATCTCCCCAGGGCTCCCTTGAGCAGTCGAGAGCCCCAGTAGACGGAGGAGATAGCCAGCGTAATGTGCAATACCTTTATGCCTGTTCTATAACTATAAATGCGTTTTTATGGTTAAGGGGTTGATTTGCCTGGTATAGTTTATGCTAGTGAGTTTATGTTTTCCTGCGTGATCTATGCCTAAAGTGATTAGGATTGCTTAGTGTGTACCTACCTTTTACCAGTGGTTACTGGTTGTGTCTTACAATTGTTATTTCATGCTACAATTATTCTATGTTCTAGAAGTGCTATTTCTACTAAGTGCCGATTCTGACAGTGGCCCACGTGGCTCTGTCATGTGTAAATAATCCCCTGTAAATACTGCCCAGTGCCAGGTGGCACAGTGTATCTGTTTGATTATGATCTAATGTGTTTATGGCAATACAAAGGCTATTTTTATAAATAACCTTGTGTGGAGTTCCTTTTTGTGGGTTGCCTAGAGTGTTGCTGCTGTGTGTGTGTTGCGCAAACGCTTTACACATTGCCTCCGGGATAAGCCTGACTGCTCGTGCCAAGCTACCAAGAGGTTGAGCAGGAGTTATCTTGGCATGTAACTCCCTTGCCCTGACTAGAGTGGTGGTTTCTACCTGGCTTTGGTGCAAGCCTTAGCCAACCAGAAATCCAATTTCTAACACAGAGTAATGACTGGATTCTTGCAGTTTTTTACTAAAATTCATATTGAGTACAAATCACAACCAGATACCGTTTCTGGATGTTAGAATGACTGCGACAAGAGGGAAACTTAAAACAAGAATGTATAAAAAACGTTTTGATAGAAAAACTCTCCTTGATTCTGAGAGTGCACACCCATGGTCACTTCAGGAAAACCTGCCCATTGGACAGTTTCTAAAGGTCAATAGAAATTGCTTTCACTTCACAGATTATAAAATAGAGGTAAACATCCAAGCTGAGAAACTTACAGCCAGTCATTGGCCTAAAAAGATCATACATAGGGCCAACTCATGTACGGTAACGTAACAACCACAGAGAAGCACTGCTAGAGAACAAACAAAAAACAGTTAAAACACAACTGACTTGCATAAGTGCTTATAATTCTAATTCTAATGCAGTCAAAAAGATTATTGCAAAACATTGACAGACCTTGAAGAGTGGAAAACTATACTATGAAAAACTCTTATTCTTCTTTAAAAAATATGAGTCTGGTCCACACACGACCTAAACAGGAAAATAAAGTACAACACACTTTATGGGATCTGCCCAAAGTTGTGGAGCATTTTCCCTGAGGAACTTGCTCTGTATGTCATTTTACAAAACCTACAAAAATATTTGACTTAGGCCTTGAAACTGTGTGGAACAATGGAGCTACACTAACAACAATTCAACTAATGTGATATACCTCATTAGGAGCCCCTGCGATAAAAAGTATAAAGGTAAGACCTCAAGAAAAGTAATACTCTGTATAGGCGAACTTCGCAGTAACATCTGATGCCAACGCCCAACAATCCGCCTTACTGCACTTTACCTAGAAAGTAAACACTCAGAGTAAGACCTGTTCTGGACAGTCATTGAAAAGATTGAAATTAAACTTAATATTTCCATGTTATCACTAGTTCATGAACAACAATGGATGTATAGGTTGCTCACCCACCTTACAGGACTGAATGACGACATTCCATGGTCTCAGATAAACCCTTTGTAATAGAAAACGTTTTTTACACTCCAGAGGACTAATTAGATTTTTTCTTTTGCCACCCTGTTTCCTATCTTTTTCCAACAATCTCATGGAAAAAGTAGTCAGTCACAATGAGGATATATATGCACCATTTTAAATACGGTTCTAAAGGTATATTCCCGGGGTATCTGCAACTTCACCGGGGTACACACATCAATGTTCATATATGGCCCCAACAACTGTATTATAATTAATTATTTAAAAATATAAATTTAAAGGAAATAATGTGAAATACTAGAGTATAGGGTTTCACTTTGCTAAAGAAAGATTTTTCATTTTCCTTTAATTTCTTAGTTCCTGAGCACTCGAATTGATGAGAATGTCTAATACGACAGTGAAACTCAAGCAAGGCAGCTGCCATGATCACTATCTTTCGTAATTGTCTGACAGACACGTTATTGGCATGCCAGCGCATTGATATCATCATTCGTGGTGGCGCAATGATGTCACAACATCTCAACGGTTGAAACACGAAATGATACCCTATAAAATAAAATCCAGCTCTATACACCACTTGTCAGCAGTGGAGACGTGAGAGGTGGCACTAGCAGGTGAATAGGAACCATGTAACCCATGGTAAAGTAAGTGATCATGTCTTGCTGGCAAGGATAAAAACATTAGAGCATAACACATTGCCCGCTCTAGTGTGTGACTACTGGGGCAGGCCCCACACTCTTCCCATGTAGCCTAGTAGCTATATATAAGACTGAAGGTAATTACCAGTCTGTGACAACGTAAACCAAACGTCTCTCTTTGAATGTGCCAAAAGAAGGTACCATTCTCACTGAAGCCTGATATCATGACACAAGTGTGAGCTCGGAATGGCATGCACCTGGACCAATAGCATGTACATATATTCTCTTTCCACAAAAATACGTTTTGTTATCACCAATTTGAGGGAAAGATACTGAGAGTACATCAGAATAGTGCATGTATAACAAGTAATAACAGAAACCTAAATATAATTAGTTTTTTGTTTTGTCTTTTCTCTTACAGGAATCCAAGAGAGGACCATGATCAGATATACGGGCACTATTGTCCTTTGTGCATACCATATATGTGCTGCATGTTGTGTGTTGTCCTGGCCAAATGAGTTAGGTTGGACTGACAGACAAATACCTCATACTTGGGCATAGCTCCTATGTTTTGAGAAAGCCACCTTGACGTAGGGCTGACACATATATACGGTTACAGGTACTGTGTAGGACAATTGCCTCCCTATATATCCCCCTAATTTTCATTTTAATTATACTGGGATCACGGTGACTAAAAGGGATACATTGGTGTGCCAAGGTACTTTTAATCTAAGACTCCAGCTGGAAAACGTATCCAAAGTGCTCCTTGGATTATATTTGAGTTCATCCTGGTGTTTAGGAACCAGGATGAGATCCGATGATGAATTTTGACTCCAATAGAGTGCGTGAGGGTGTACTTGACAACAAAATATGATGTCCTGATTACGGGTGTAGATTCACTATTACAATAGAGATCGTCCATGATTCACAGGAGTATCAGTCAAATGTGTAGGATATCTTTTGTGGAGATTTAGTATGGAGGGCCGATCCCATACTTCCCATCTGTCATCCCTTCCGAGGCACCGGATTATATTCCGGGTATCTGCGATTCTTGTATTATTAGGAAATAAATCATGGTCTACCACTTTAAGTGAAAAGTGATTACCCTTTAGACAGGGCAGTAGCCATGGGGGGAGGGGGGTTGAAGAGGCTGGGCACCCCTATAAAAAGGCCTGTCCCCCTAAATGCACCTGCCAGCATGTCAGCGAATGCTTTCAAAACAAAAGCTTGCACTTCAGTGCGTATGGGACTGGTGAGGTCCTCCCACAGGCAGCAATTCTAACAAGGAAAATCAAGAAATGGGCCTCACCTTTTGCTCAGATGCCTTTAGCTTTTGCTGAGTGTTTGGGAGAGAGAAACTATCTGGAGGGAAAATTGCTGCTAGACTCACAGTCAGAGGCTTTTGCATAGGGAAAGCAGCTACATTGTAATGATTTAGCACAGGGCGATAGGAGGAAGCAGAATTCTCATGAGCCCTACTTGCCACGTCCCCAAGCCTAACAGGAATAACATTTCTCTTAAGTCTGCAGCACCTTTTGAGACTACAGCAGCTAAAGACACACTGACAATAAATAAAGTTTAAGGTCAGGTTAGCTTTTGATTCTGTTTATAGTTTGGCACAGCAAATTAAATCTCACCCATTCTCTGTGTTCGAAGCAGCTTTAATTTAATGAATTTACAGTCATACTCAGTCTAGAGTGCCTGTCGCTGGTATATGGGGGTCGAGCAGGTTAGGTCCTGCCTGCGGGGGAATCTTTAAGTAGCAAAAGGATTGGTTTGACAGATCTGTGAGTTGGTTATTGTTGGCTGTTTGTGGTCTTATTTCTGTGACATTACCACAACGTTTGCCTGCAGCTAGCACAAATGCATGCAGGCACCCACCCCTTGCAAAACAGCCATACAATGTGTCTCTGTAAGCTCATAACTGCTCTGATACCCCCCACACGACTCCAGCGATCACATTAGGGGTCCCAGCAGGCTACAGGATCTTAAATGTGGATCGCCCAGTCAAAACTGGGGGTGGACTAGCTATTATTTTTAAAGACATCTACAAGGTTGCAATTTTAGAACAAAAATTCACATCCCTTTTGGAAATCATATGTTTTAAAATCAATTTAGCAAACATTATTTCATGGAAAGGGGCATTGGTATATCGCCCTCCAGGCTCTAATCCAGATTTTGCTCTATCCCTCTTAGAATTATTGGCCCCACTTATTAGGGCAAAGGAAGATTTTCTCCTACTGGGGGATTTTAATATACACATGGACAATTCTTCACTCCCAGAAACAACTCAACTAATAGCTGACCTATCCAATCTGGGACTGAAAGAAATAAATAGTGGTATTACACACACGGGTGGCCACACCCTGGACATAATATTCTCCAACTGCACCAAAATTAGATGCCTACCCGCCAAAGAAATCTATTGGACAGACCACTTCTTGATTGAGTTCTTTTTGCCTGGTCCCACTAAACGACTGCATAGATCACCACCCCCGCCAATCTTTCGTCGCCAATGGCACAAAATATCTGCTGAAAGCTGCAGGAATGTTGGCTAGAACCAATATTTACAGATGCAGATTCAGCCGAGTTGGCATTGGACAAATTCAATACTTCTCTTAAAATAGCTATCGACACCTTGGCCCCTTTAAAACTCCACAAGCAATACCCCTCAACCAAACAAGAAAAATGGTATACCTTAGATCTTAGGAAAGAAAAACAGAAATGTAGGCGGTTAGAAAAAACATGGAGGAGGTCGAAAAACGAAAAAGAGAAGGAACTTTTTTTAAAGGCCCAGGCAATGTATTACAAGAATATAAAGATAGCAAGGAAAAATAATATCTCGTTGCAACTCGCAGAGGCTGGCAACTGCCCGAGAGAATTATTTAAAATCCTGCAAACTTTCGTTAAACCCACAGCAGGGGAGAGCCCTGATGATGCCTCACAAGAACTTTGTGATGAGATCTCTACGTTCTTTGAGGACAAAATCAATCTCATCTATAATAAAATCTTAGCATCACAAGACATAGGAACCATGGCCCCCCCTGCTAATGACTTGCCCATACAGCACAAAAACTCTTTTCTTATTATCCTACCAGTTAGTGATTCAGATCTTTCACTCCTTGTTAACAACGTGAAAACTGGCTCCCCCAACGATTTCCTCCCTGCAAAAATGGTGGCCCCTTTGATCTCCATTCTGGCCCCATCCATCCAGTCAGTAATGAATCTCTCACTGGCCAAAGGGCAAGTCCCTAAGGAATGGAAGATTGCGGTGGTAAACCCCATTAGGAAAAAAGCGGCCTCCCCCTGGACAGATCTTTCTAACCTCCGGCCCATCTCCCTCCTCCCCTACATCGGTAAGCTGACGGAGAAGCACGTGAACACCCATCTATCCAACTTTATCGAGGCAGCGGAAGGCCTGGACCCTTCTCAATCAGGGTTCAGGCCAAATCACAGCACCGAATCGGCCCTTCTGGCAGTGACCAACAACATCAGGATGACACTAGATGAAGGGGGGTCTATGATTCTGGTGCTGTTAGATTTATCCGCCGCCTTCGATACGGTGTCTCACAAAGTGCTTCTCTGTCGTCTGAGGGATGTAGGGCTGGGAGGTGCAGCTCTGTCCTGGATGGAAAGCTTCCTTTCCTGCCGCTCTCAAGAAGTCAGGCTGGGCTCCCATAAATCCATCTCCAGGGAGCTCACCAGGGGGGTGCCACAGGGCTCATGCCTAAGCCCCACATTATTTAATGTGTATGTGGCCCCTTGGCCGACTTAGTGAGGTCCTATGGGTTTACCCCGGTGTCCTACGCCGATGACACCCAACTTCTGTTCCCTTTTAAAACCTTCACACCTGATCTGCTAAAATCTTTTGCAGAAGGCATGAGGGTAGTCTCAAGATGGATGGCTGAGAACTGGCTACAATGCAATGTGGGAAAAACAGAGGTCTTGCTGTTTGGAGAGGCGGCGACTCTGTGGTCCGATGAATGGTGGCCGGTAGAACTGGGCCCAGTTCCCATTCCAAAGCAGACTGTGAAAAACTTGGGAGTACTATTTGACCAGGCGCTGACATTTAAACATCACGTCAACCAAGTCGCCGGCACATGTTTCAGGGCTATTGGTCTGCTGAAAAGGGTGTTCCCCTATCTACCCGACAACCATAGGAAGACACTAGTCCAGGCACTAGTGATCAGTAGATTGGACTACTGCAATGGCCTTCTTTTGTCAACTAATGAAGGCCAAATGAACAAACTGCAAGTAGTCCAAAATACGGCAGCGAGGTTAGTCCTTAATGCTCCATCTAGGACTCCCTCCCGACCCTTACTGGTGCAACTCCACTGGCTGCCAGTGCGGCAACGCACTAAGTTTAAAATTCTGTGCACCATTCATAAATGCCTTATAGGTAAGGGCCCCAAATATCTTACAACTGCCTTTCTACCCTATGTTCCAGCCCGCTCTCTATGGTCCAGTAATCTTCACCTACTACAGGTCCCTAAAATAAAAAGGTCCCGTCAGGGAGGGCGTGCTCTGGCACACACTGGACCCGCTCTCTGGAATTCTCTTCCCCCTACATTAAAAAGTATTACAAACCATTTAGCTTTCCGCAAAACTCTTAAAACTTACCTCTTCACCAGTGGCTAATCTTCCCCCGGCCTTGGTTACTACTGGAAAGACCTGGTACACCTGTATTTTTCCTTCAAATAGCAAAAGCGCGGAGATACCCCATCGGGGGTCTATTCAGGCGCTATAGAAGCACATAAAATAAATAAATAAATAAATATGCAAATGTGGAGTTTTCTAGTTATCTAAATTGCTAATGAGGCCTCGTTAATTTTGATGCTCGACTCCATTTTCTTTCACTGTCTAACCCTGGTGCTGGGAAGAGAGACAGAGGTTCTGTCTTCTGTGATCCCAGATCCGATGACTGTGCGCTAAAAACAGATCTTTGAAAGAGAGTGGGTGAGAGAAGAAACTAATTCTTTATTATAATCAAAAAAATATGTGGGTGGGATACATTTCTTGTAGTGCTGCAGTGAATATGTTTCTAACCCCTATCCATTCAAGTCCCTCTTTGTTTGCTTAAACTACCTGACATGACTTCTTCTCTTCTCGAAAAAGAAATAGTTTTTGTTGGGATTGGAATAAATGTGAAGATGTATGAATGAGTAAGTGTGTTTGATGGTTGGAGTGTGACAGACGGGGTTCTATTGTTCTGTATTGTAAAAATAATTGGATTTTTTAATACACTGTAAAGATCATGGTATTTCTCACTGCATTTTAAATTGATTGAATTAGAATTAATATCTATGAACTTGATGTATACACAAGAAATGATCTAAAAAAGAAAAAATATTTTTGATATACTACAGAAAAAGAAAAAATAAATGAAATATGTAAAATGAAAGTACTTATTTTGTTGTACCTATGTTACTAAGAAGGTTAACTGATTAATCTGATGAGCTTTGCCACATAAGAAAGTACGAATTGACCACGGGGGAATCTTAGTATTTTTACCTGAATGCTGTTAGAGTGACTCCAAGGGACATAGACAACCTGAAAAAGAGGTGGTATGACCTCAGGAGCATTACCAAGAAGAAAATAGCAGAGCTCCACAAAGAGGCAAACAAAACTGGAGGAGGGAAGAACTGTGCACCTCCCCTGACTGAGCTGGAGGAGTTGGTGGGGTCCACCATTGAACCAGAGAGCGTCTGTGGACTGGGAGATGCAGACAGCTCAGCCAGAGATGCCGCCAGAAAAGGTAAGACGCATGCACAACAATCACCCCCACCTCTTCACCTTCCCTTTTCCCTATGTGGCAAAGTTTACCACACTGCAGTAGAGGTAGTATTAGACAGGAGCAATGCATCATGGGACATGTAGTATTTGAAAGACCTACCATGTCATACAGCACAGCAATGAAGACGTTAGGCTAAACATATCAGTCATAGTTAGGCTAAGGCAATTTGTACAGTGTTTGAGTGAAAAATAATTAATTATAGAAGCAGTGAGACAGGAGCACAGAGCTAATGTACACTTTTATATCCACAGGCGTACCAGGGAGTAGGAAGGCACAACACCACAGAGGGATGACTGCCAGGAGGCAGGCACAAATGCAGAGAATTTCACAGAGGATACTGGTGCACAAACACCACTTCCACCAACCCAAGACCTTGAGATGTCTCCACATATGCAGGCGTCCCCAGAACGTTCAGGATCCCCTCTGCTACTGTCCTCACCTGAACTACCTGCGTCACTGCCGCAAACAACACCTGCACCTCAAAAGAGCAGGATGCATCCAGTAGCTCCACTGGTAGAAATGGAGACTTCAGCAGGTGAAATGGAGGGTGAAGACACTCAAACCTTGGCTGGGGAAGGAAGCACTGCCATACAGCAGTCCAGTGCAGAGGTTGGCCGTATAGGTATCAGACGCCGCAGGCCCAGAGATAGCAGTGCTGCACAACATGTGGAGGGTCCCAGTGTCTTCCGTGGGCTGGAGGGTAGCATGGTTAACCCATTCCGTGCTCATGACGAGCTGAGCTCATCATGAGTTGTGCCGCTCGCATGCTCATGACGAGCTCAGCTCGTCAGGAACGCGGCTTTTTTAAAAAAGCCGCACAGCGCGAAAAAAGCCGCAGCACGCATGTGGTTAAGATCCAAAGAATGCAGGGGAAGACCATTCAGTCTGTGCAACGCCAGGTGAGGACCCTGAATACACATATGGAAAACATAGGGAAGGGCATCAGTGCACTGGTAGAGGAGAATAAAGACATGGCATCAGGTATGAGGGAGATGGATGCAGGGATGCGGGAGATGGCCACAGGTGTGCGGGACATGACACAATCAGTGCAGCTCCTGTGCAGTAAACTGTACCAGGACAGGTTAGCAAGGCGCAATGACAGACAACATGCGCAGCAACAAACTAAGGCTATGAACCGCCTGACCACAGCCACTTCCCTTCTATGCAAACGATGCATCAACATGCAAGATGGACTAACACACAGCAGCAATGAGGTGTCTAGGGGCCTTGCAAGGGTGACCAGTGCTGTAGAGGTGATGCTTAATGCAAAAGACAGGTCTAATTGCCGCTCTGGATGTACCAGAAAGTGAGGAAAGCACCAGTAGGAGCAGCATGACAAGCCCCCCTGTAGTTGAGACACGGAGGAGCAGCAGGCGCCATGGTGAGCCAACACCCCAAACACCCAGGGAGGACAGCCTGCCACTTTCATCTGGCACTGGTAGGCGTGCCCAGAAATGACTCATGCAGCCCACTCTCCATGAACTTAAATGGGGAAGTGAGACAGGACTACCATTATTGCATGGATGACATTTGTGTTGCACATTTGTGCTTTTGAGTACCTGCGTAGTGCCAAATATTAAACTACGGTGGGTGCATACTCTACCTGTCTGTGTGTATTTACTTACTCAAAAAAAGTTCTGTGTGATCTCTGCCCGTCTCTGTCTGCCATGGTTGGTGTTGCTACTCCTGCTGTGTTTGGTTCAGGCAGTGCATGTTCATCATCGTGGTCCTCAAAGTCGCTCAAATCCACCTCTGTGCCCCTCCTTGTAGCAAGGTTGTGTAACATTGCGCAAGTTGCAATCATCTTACAGCAGATTATCGGTGAGTACTACTGTGCCCCTCCACTTTTTTGCAGACAGCGGAACCTGCTTTTTAACAGGCCAAAGGTGCGTTCCAGAACGTTCCTGGTGGATTTGTGTGCCACGTTGTATCGTCTCTGGCTGCGGGTTGAAAGGTTGAGGTAGGGTGTCAGGATGAATGAGCGAACGGCATATGCATTGTCTCCTATGTGTAAATGAGAAAACCATTACTCACATGCACACATACACTATATCTGCTATATTTATCAGGGTTGTGTAACAGTGTTATACCTAGCAGGTATCCTTCTCCAAATTCCCCTGCTGTCAGGCGTGTGTAAATCCCACTGTTCTGAAAGATGTAGGAGTCGTGGGTACTTGGCCACAATGTCTGTGATTATGTTGTTGGCATCACAGATTACTTGTACATTGATGGAGTGGGTTGACTTCCTGTTTCTGTATATGTACTCTGTGGCAGCAGGTGGGCATATAGGGATGTGGGTGCCATAAATACAGCCGAAGACATGTGGGAAATGTGCAATTTGATAAAAATCAGTCTTGGTCTTCAGCAGTTCCGCATGTGTGTCAGGGAAGCAGATGTAATGATGCACAGATAGCTTGTCATTATCCGATTCGCTCAATATCTGGAGTGATTTTAAAAACCATCCTGAAGAAGGTGTGACTATCCTGTCAAGACACCGAAACGCCGCGTCGACTTTTTGGTTTTTATTGTATCTGTTTGTATATTTGTGCAATATTGAATGTTATGTACTGTAATGAGACATTTTTTAAATAAATCACTGTTTTTATGACATACAAACATAAGGGTTTTTTTTGAATGCCACAAGACTTATATTGGAAATTGAGTACCTAACTAAATTGCCATTTATTATTTATTATTTGTTGTTTAGCTAAGTTTGATTGTTATGTCAGAACTATAAGGTTGTCCTTCGAGTCAGGCTGTGTCTCATTGAATCTGTTAAAGACAAGGGACGCCCTGACGGAGGTTATATCCTTATACTTAGGGACTGTCTTTCTGTTTTAGACTTAGACATGGGTGTCATTACTGAGTCAGAGATACTACATAGAAAAAGAGCATGAGCAACAAGCATGGAGGTATTGACCCTTAGTCATTGGCATTAATTCGCTACCACATGGAAAGTGTTGCATGGATCCAGACACTGGAACACCAACACAAGCACACTACGAGGGCTATATTGACTAAGCTACAAAGAGACATCAATACTGAATCGGACCTCTTGCACAGAAATAGGGCAGTCCATCACTGCCACTGCACACAGCCACAGGAGATGAGTGGCACTGGCACTGGAAATGTGACACCTGGAAAATGACACACATATTGATGGAGATATTATCACTGGGACACAAAGGCAGTTAAAGGGACACATGTGGACATCAGGATACCACACTGGTAAGGGGATATTGACATTTTGACACTGATAATGTGATACTGAAATACAGACTTCCACTAAAATCATACCATTGACACTGAAGTTCCCACAGTTCGGAGATAGAGATATACGGACACAGGGGCACAGACACAGGCACTAAATATTACACAAGACCACTCAAACTGAAGCACTAATTCCAGGAAACAAATATAGAGAGACACATCAGAGACCACAAACATTCAGGCTATAGAAGTAAGAATAAGCAAGTCCAAGGTCCCATTTAAACAACATTATTTAACAGCACCAAGAAGGCATAGTGTTAGCAAGTGCTGAACATCAGCAATACCTCCTTATGTTCTTTTTTGAGATAATATGGAAGCCTGTTACCAATGACCATTGGTTCTGCCTAAAATAACCCAAAAATATCAGCCTGTTGCAGTCTGTTTTGACAGAATACAACTTTGCATGCTAGAAATAGTGAATACACATGCTTTCTACTGTCACAGACCCGTGGGGCTTTAAAGAGGACAGACTTGATGCATGGGGAGGTTGCTGAAACCTAGGGCTGTCAAGTCTTTTTTCCACTGCATGCCTCTTTCGTCCATCACCCTACACTTTCTAGCTCTTTTTCATAATATTTTTACATCCTTGTTCTGTCTTTGTTGTCATTTTCTGATATTTCTATTCCTTCTTCATTTTTTCTTTTCTGCCCATCTTGGTTTTGGTCTGCGTCAAAATCGAATGGTGAAAAATAAGTCTGGATCCCGAAAGATAAGAGCCAGTGCCCACTACCTGAAACCAACTACACAAATGAAGTACTAGGCACAAGGCTCTGAAACTTTGACTGGGCAGCAGCCTGGGAAGTTCCTGCTGTCGTAAATAGTAGAAGGGGGCTATTACCACGCTCACTCCTTCAACTATGCCCATGCATGCTTACCATGTATATCTCTCCTACTGCCTGTTCCATTGAAGTTACTCTGGCTGAAGATGACTTAGAACTCCCTTAGAAACCCATTCAATTATTGTCAATTGCTTTTTAGAAAATGTACCAAGAAATGCTGCAATGGCATTACTTTTCCCCAAAGTCGTCTTGAGGGAGGGTTCACAGACTCAAGCATAAGTGCACTTATTCAAAATGTAGTTTTCTTCAATTTTACTAGAAATAAGTGCATGGAAAATACACTTTAACACAGATATAATCAGTGGTGGCCAGCATGACTTGCGGGTAGTAGGGCGGGTGTGGGTGGGTGGGTGCAGTCTGGCGGGCACTGGGGGTGCTGGGTTACACAATACAAAAAAATATATATACACTTACCTTGCCGCCAGGACAAGCGTCTTTGCTCCTGCTCTCCTAGTGGGGCTTGTGAAACATAAAGCCAGGATCGTCTGACAATGCTGCAATTCAGCGTTGTGATTGGTTTTGAGCATCTTGGTTCGACGCTCAATATGGGAATGGGGGCTGTGTCCATGTTCTCAACTCAGGCTGTAATGCAGCCTGCATGGAGAATTGGGAATGTGCCCATGACTGGTTTGGGCGACCCGAGAAGGACGAGCAAACAGTCATCGTGCACTTAGGAGTGGGCAAACCACTCTTTCCCTGCCCTGCTCCGAGAGCAGAGCAGCCCGCACACCCGCCTGCCTGCAAAGAAAACATAAACAATAATAACTCAAATTTATTATCATTATATATTTCCTTTACTTCACTGCTCAAAAGCAGTGGGGTGACGCTTCTCCGCCATAGTGGAGGAGCCACCACTGAATTTAATTAACGTTTCCCAGTGTTCTTGCTCACTGTACTTTACAAGGTACCATTTCCTATTTGTTATAACTAATAGTGGAAAATGTAGAATAATGGTAACACTTTAGAAAAACTGCAAAATATACTGCATTCTTTAAAAATCTCACCATATTATGCCTTTAATGTAAAACATACTGTGGGGGGACCGAACCAATGTCAAATATTGAGAAACAAAACTCTAGGTATTCCTTGGGTCCATGCCCCCCTTAACATTTAACTCTGACTACGGGCCTGCCTCTAGAACCACTATTCCTTTCCAGCAGGACACGACGTTTGTACAATGGTGCTACACAAACATCCCTTGCACATGGCCCTGTGAAGGAAAAAAGTTGGAAAAATCTAGGATAGCTCACAGCCAGCATTCAAAATCTAAAATGAATTAAACAGTTTTTGACCCCAAATTTTTTATTTTAATGCACTTAGATTTCTATTTTTCAAGAAGAGGTAGGTTCACTTTTACACCTGAACGACTACGGCTATGTGTAAAAAAATTGAACATTTCTTTACGGTTTAATTTGAAAAAAAGTTGAAACTCGTCTATAACTGATTTGCTTTTTCCATTACCGACCCAGCTGGTAATATGAAAACACTTCATGTTTGTTCCCTTGGATTAGTTTATGCATTTTAATGCCAAATAGAATTATGTATAACAAGTGGGATAAACTTCCCTGTTAGGGTACTGTTTTTATCAGAAAATCAAATGAGTCATTAGTTTAATTTTTTCGGACGTGCTTTTCATGGGTTATTGTAAAGTGTAATTCCTGACATATAAATGCATCACATTACTCACATTCCTCCTTCAGAATAATACGAGGCAGCTGATGTCCACATGAAGGCAATCTTTAAATAGTTCCCATTGACTATAACGCCTTTGTAATGCATCCTGTGCCCAGAAATTAACACGCAATGACATCATGCCTTTCAGAGCTCATGTAGAGGAAATGGTGGTCGTCATAAAACACCAATGATGTGGGTTAACTCTTAAAAAAAGGTTTTAAGCTGTGGGTTTTACGGTTATTGAAATGTTTATCTAAATTTATATTGCACCGTGCTTTTTTTGAGGTCTGGCTACAGACAGATTCAGGTGTTTTCCAGATCTTATCAGCAATAATTACAACATGCAAGCATGCAGAAAGAGAACTTTGGGTGAGCCACCTTGGGCAATTGACTTGATGGCATGTTTTGGATCAGCCCACTGCATTTAGCATATTTGTATGATTCCTGCAAATTCTTTTGCACTGGAGAAAAGTAGCTCTGGGAATCAGCACTGCAAAAGTCCAGCTGTTAGTAAAATACATGGATACTGTGCTCCCCATGCAGTGATAAGCAATTCACCAGTTCCAGGTGATCTGACTAATTAGTGCTTGATTTCTCCCTGTTTGCTCAGGCACTGCAGTGGTTGAGTGGTCTTTATTATCAGCTATTGTATATCTGTGAGCTCAGCCCGAAAACTGTTGGACCTGGCCCTTTTTGCAGAGTTATTCCAAACGTTTTGCCTTCCACCTGTATTTATAAGTACCTTTATTTAGAAAGAGGGCATTTATGCTTATGACTCTATGGGCCAGATGTGTAGCAAGTTAAATTTTGATTGCAAATGCAGAAATTCTCAGAATTCCAGAGTTTGCGATCGGAAAATCACATTGTGGAATTTAGGGAAGAAAAAAACATTTTCAAAATAAGAAATCGCTAAAATCAATCCCATCTATTTTGCAAATCCTTATTTTGCGAATATGAACTTACCGAGTCCCAAATTGCGACTCTCTATTTGCGAATGCGCTATAAAGGATTTGCAAACAAATGTATGAAAGTACGCAAATAGCAATTTCAATGAAAATCGCTATTTGCGATTCGCAAATTACCACCAAGTCAAAGCAGGTAGTAACCAGATGCACAGCATATAAACAGGCCCAAAATGCTTCCCTATTTTACACAATGGCAGCCCTGCGTGTCATAGCGAGGAGGATGTGGATACAAGCAGCAACACAGAGAATGAGGAGGCATCAGGAACACGTATACAGAGTGCGCATTACACTGTTCCAGCTGACAGAAGAAGAAGTACATGATAGGTACAGGCTTGGCTCAGCTACCATTCTAGACCTGATACGTGACCTGCATCCAATCCTGGAGAATCAGACATGCAGGACCCACGCAATTTCAACACATGTGCAGGTCCTGTGTTCACTGCAACTACTTGCATCAGGTAGTTACCAGGGGGTTATAGCTGCAGCCGGAGGGTCTCCAAAAGTTGGCTGTCACACTTCCTCAACACCTTCCTGGATGCCATGCTTCTGAGAATGCACCATTACATTCAGTTTCCCACCATGCAACAGGAACTTCACAAGACTAACATGGATTTCTACCAGATGGCTCAATTCCCACATCTCATGATGGGACAAATGTTGCAATCTGTCCTCCCTCAACCACTGAGTATGTGTATCAAAACCAAAAATCCTATCATTCCATCAACGTCCGGGTCATTTGTAATGCCTCACACATCATCACTGATATTGTTGCCAAATTTCCAAGAAGTACACATGACTCCTACATCTTTTGGCATAGTGGAATCTATACACGTCTGACTGGGCGAGAATTTGGAGAAGGATATGTAAATTGTAAATGTAAGGATACCTGCTAGGTAAATGCATGTGACACACTCTGTTGTACAACTTGGATGTATTGGAAGTGGACTGTGATTAATGTTTTTTTCTTTCCCATGTGGGTGACAGCATATATCCAGTGCGTTCTTTCATACTCCATTTCTCAACCCAACTACCCCAAATGAGAGGCGATACATTGCTGCCCATAAGTTGACACGGAATGTGGTGGAGCGGTGTTAGAACTGGGGGTCTTTAGTTGGGTGAGGTAGGTACCTCATTCAAAATAAGGACCCTTGCTTCTAGTAAGGGAAAGGAGGGATACACTCTTAGATAACCGCTGCTCACCCTCCGGTAGCTTGGCACCAGTAGCCAGGCTTATCTCCGAAGGCAATGTGTAAAGTATTTGCAACCACACTCCCAGCAACAGAGTGATAACACCACAAATGGACACCACACTGATTTTATAAGAAGAGTGGTATCTTTAACAAAATAAATACGATGAGACCAAACAATAGAAATCCAATATATGCGTATTCATAATATTTCACTTTGTCGGTTATTAGGCAAACAATCACGTGTAGGTTCTTGCGGTATTAATGAGCTGTTCACGATGATCTAATGCAGTCCTAATGCAATGCTATGCAGGTAAAAATGCAGTTCGTAATGTAGAAATAAGACAGCCCTTAATGCAAGTACTAATGCAGTTTGTAACGCAGGAATATGCAGCTCGTAATGCAAGAATAATGCGGTTCATAAGGCAAGATTAATGGGGTTCGTAATGCAAGAATAATGCAGTTCTTAATACGAGAATAATTCAGTTTTTAACGCAAGAATAATTCAGTTCGTAATGCAAGGAATAACGCTATAAGCCAATCTGTGTTATCAGATCGGGCACCACTAGGCCCCAACAACAGAGTCAACAGTCACTTGAAAGGGCGGCCCCGGTACTGCAGTGCAGGTACGGGCCGCTCGGGGACGCAGAGCGTCTAACACTGTGTAGCGAGAGAGAGATCGGAGGACTCCTCTACTCCTTCTGCACACCTCCCCAGGCCAACACACGCTTGTGGCTCCCAACATCAGTATAAACCTTACCTGGCAGGGGTACGCTGCCTCTCTCTCTCTCTCTCTCTCCCTTCCCGCTCATCGGACGTCCTTCTGGGCAGTACCAATGATTTTGCAGCTCCGTTGCTAGGCGACGCTGTATACAGACGGGTTACGGCGCTGTCTTCTCCTCCATTAATGATCTTGGGCAGATTCCTCTTGGCGAACAACAATCATGATCCCTTTCACTTTGCAGCTTCCTTAGCTTCCAGAAATCCTTTAGCACGTTGCGGCTCGGGCCGGCGGCTGCGATCCTTACTCACAGCCTCAGTTACGATGACGGCTTTGGCCACAAAGCAATGTAGCAGCGTGGATAATGTTTCACGCTGCGGGGCAATGAGGTCACGGGGCACCTAGTACACAGTGCCACAGACCACACAGTAGTGTCCGGAGTGCAAAAGCACATGCACCAAGCGTAGGTGAGACACGGTTGGAAACTTTGATGTTCCTGAGTTTCCACAACAGGGGACCAGCTCTCCTCGGGCCCTTGGAGACAAGTGACTTCAGGACACAGCACACAGCAAAGTCCTTTCAAGCAGGGGGACACAGCACACAGCAAAGTCCCTTGTCCTCTCCTTAGTCAAATAAGCAAGGCCAGCCCCAGAACACACAGCAATGCCAGTCCTTCTCTTCGGTCTCTTTAGCTGTTCTTCTTTGGCAGAGGTTGCTCTTGATCACAAAGTAGTTTCAATCTTTTTTCAGTCTTGAGTTCAGCGGTTTCAGCTCTCACATTTATACCCCTAAATGCCATTGAAGTCTTTGTGTTTAGGGGGCTCTGATCCTGGTCCAAACCAGACCTGGGTGTCTTCCTGCCAGTGCACACCCTTCCTTTGATAGTGAGGGTCTGGGCCCCATACGCTTCGCAGGAGGTGGAGCCATCCTTTTGTGGCAGCAGCACAGCCCTCCTCACATCCAGGGGGCTACTCCTACCACCAAACCAAATGCAGGCCAGCCTGTTGCTGTCTCGCCTACTCCTTCCTTTTGTCAGGACACTCCCCAGCCCCTGTCACATCCAAACCCAGACAGTCAATACACAACCAGGCAGAGGCACACAGGATGGTTAGGACATGAAACCAGCCACTTCTAAAAACACGTTTTTTAAACACACAATTTAAAAAACCATCTTCACAAAAAGATGTGTTATTAAATTCTGAGTTCAGGCACATTAAATTTTAAATGTATTCTTATGCCGATGAGAATATAAGCTGGAAACATGTTACATAGCATTTCCCATTTTGTCCTATGGGCAAGATGGCCTTGCAACAGTGAAAAGCGAAATTGGCAGTATTTCACTGTCAGGACACCTACCTTTCACATACACTGCACCCTGCCCAAGAGGGTACCTTGCGCCTATTATAGGGTGTCTGATGTGCATAAAAAAGGGAAGGATAAGGCCTGGCAAGTGGGTGTACTTGTCAGGACAACAAGGCAGTTAACAAACTGTGCGCAGTGGCAGGCCTGAGATCTCTTTTTAGGGCTACTCATGTGGGTGGCACAATTAGTGCTGCAGGCCCACGAGTAGCATATACATTACCAGCCCTGGCACACATAGTGCACTTTACTAGGGACATTAGTATTATGACAAATATACCAAATATGGGCAACCAATTATCATAACTCTTTATACAGGGAACACTTGCACTTTGACACTGATCCGCAGTGGCAAAGTGCCCAAAACATCTAATCCAGCAAAACGAAATCCATCACAGCATCAAAAATAGAGAAGGTAGAGGCAAAAGGTCAGGGGTAACCATGCCAAGAAATGCCAGGTCTAACAAGCGGACATTCGGTCTGCTGTTGCATGTTCCGCTGACTCCACAAAAGTGGTGGTTCACAACAGTACCGCCCGAGATATGCTGCAAAGTCATTGCTACCTGTGCCATTCTACAAGACCTGGCTACAAATATGGGAATCCCAGTGGGCATCACAGATTCAGAGGATGAGGATGAGGAAGGCCTATGGCCACAACACAGAGCAGCAGGTGGTGTTGGTGCCGTAGATGGGAGACACAGGCGTGATGGTAAGTGAGTAATGAGACAAAGCTGAAAATGACTTTTGAATAACAGTATTTTATTGTCCTTGACATCAAACAATATATGTGCACACAGCCTCACTATCCTGCCCTCTGTGTGTTTTGAATTACACAGCATGGCATATCCACACACCATGCACATTTACAACCCTTTTACTGTTTTCTCATGGGTTACCTCACCCATTTGCTAGTGTCTGCCACAGCATGAACTTATTTTTTGCGCCCATGTGCAGCAATGCTACGGTCAGTGTTCATACTGCCCTCCCTTGACGAGGGTTCTGCTGCTGTCCCTTGCCTTGCACTTCGCCGTCTGGGCTCAGTGACAGGGGTAGTGATGGTGCTGTGGCTTGAGACCTCCTCACTGTCCCCAGCATCCACAGCTCCTGTGGCAGCTATGTTGGCTGTCTGGAGCTGTTCGACAGCACTAGTGGCACATACCAACCCCCTCTCAACATCCTGGCTGCAGTGAGCCATTTCCACCTGCATGGCAACTGTGCATCTGCTCAGGACACCTGTAGAATCACAGAGGAGGTACCCATCCATGCGGCTGAGTATGCATTGTTTTTCACTGCACCTTGAGCCATATTCCCTCTGCATGTTGGTGCAGAGCTGTTATATTGCCACAGCCATGTCCTTTATGCTCTCTGTACTGGCCCTCTGACCCTCTGCAACTGTGGAGCTCAGATCAGAATTGCCCTCCTTGATATCTCTCATGTTCTTATTCAGGGACACCAACTACTGTTGCAGTAATTTCATGCTTTTTAATTGCAGCCTCTGCACCTTGACCTTGGTGCCCTCAAGACCCGAAAAGATAGCTGATTCCTCCCCCTGTTCAGCAACACTTTGTGGCCTGGGTCTGCGTCTGAGACCACTGGCGTGACTACGCTATACAGGAGACTGTTGATTTGGAGGTTGTGCTAGCTCTTCGGGCATGGACAGTGGATGTTCCTGTGTCTCTTCCAATCCTCCCTCCATATCCTGTAGTGTTTCCACAGTGTATCTGTTAGGTCTTGGTGCAGGTGTTGTGTCTTTGGCTGTGTGAGACACCTCCTTCCCTGCATGTTGTTGCTCAGGTGCCTCATCTATCTGGCTGTCTTCTGCCTGTGGTGCAGGTTCGCTTGTGGATACAAGAGGACCATTTACTGTGTGTCCTTATTGCAATTCAGTTTCATTAAATGTACATGATTTGGTATTCACACTAAAAGTTCTTAGCTTGGTTATTGACTGGTGTGAGTCCCCTGCGGATGTGTTCACCTGTGTCATTGCTTTGCTATTTAATTTTTGGGACTGCATCTCCCATGATGCATCATTGGTTGTTAACGAAATTTCGACTGGAGTGGCAATCTAACTTGCTCATGTGTTATTTGGGATTGGGGAGTTGGGAGGGTGAGGGTTCAGAACAAAATGTGCATGCATCTTACCTTGTCTGGTGTTGTCTGTGGCTGAACTGTCCACTTCTCCTATGCCACTTATGCTCTCAGGTTGGAGGGTGAACTTCACCATGTCCTCCAGGGCTGTTGTTGCTGCCTCTGTGGATGGTCCTCCACCTGTTTTTTTGCTTCCATCAGACTATTTGCAACCCTGTTTTTCACCCTGGAGCGCAAGTCGTACCAGCGCTTCTTTAGATCATCAATGGATCGCTGTGTGACCCCAATAGCATTCACTTTGACTTTTATTTCCAGCCAGATCTTCCTCTTATATGATTCTGTGTAATGCAGAGACTTGTTCCCAAAGAGTTGATCATGAGTCTTCACGACTTCCTCTATGAGGATCTCCAACTACTTTTCGTTGAATTTGTGTTTTCTTTTCCTTGTTGCAGGCTCCTTTTCCTTCTCCTGTGCGTCCGTTCTGTCAGTATGTGCCTGTCTGAGCACTCCTGTTCAGCTCCTGGAGTTGTGATCCTGCTCCCTGCCTCTCCCACAACCTCAGGTAGTCTGGAACAGCATGGGTGTGGTCGCTTCCTGCTTGTGATGTCATCAGACTGCACCTGGATGGCAGATTCGTAAATTTGGGATTCCTTAAAATTGCGAAATCACAAATACCGATTCGGTAATTGCGATTCGGTATTCGGATTACAGAATTTTAAGGAATCACTAACTATTAGTGATTTTTTCCTTACATTGTGGTTTGTGATTCTCAAATAGCGATTGGGTAAAATCGCTATTTGGGAATCGTAAATTTGGATTTTCATACATCTGGCCTATCCACATTAAGCCTGGTTGATAGTTACAATTTGTGTATTCTTTCCATACAGCCATCATACAGGGAGGGGTGGGTAGCATCTTCATTTATCTGCATGCTGAATGGTCTTCCTGGCCTAAGAGAGAAGGAGGCAGGTGCACTTACAATTGTATATGCTGTGTCCTGCCCTTACACAAAGAGCTGCTTTACACCCTGCTGCACATCTGGAGCCAAAACTGGGTTGAAAGGGGGTGTTGTGCATTTCTAAAGTTTCCTTTGAAGTTCTCCCAAATCCAAGATATTTTGAGTATAAGTACAGGAGTTCTGTCCTCATGTTTTCAGAGCACTATTGGGACTGAGGCTGAATCTCCGTCAGAAGGACTACCTGCTCTGCACAAAGGACCCATCTGGACTGCTCTTCTGATGTAGCCCTGCGGCCTGCTGTTTGCTGGGTGGCCAAATGACACACTGTATTGATCTTCTGCTTGCTGAGCTGTTGCCAGCTCTTCCTTGACTTTGGTTTCACTAGGAACTGCTGGGCTGCCAGGAGGACCCGCCACATGGCCACTTGCATTCCTGTGCTGATAGGCTGCATACATTGCTGGCATTTAGAAGGGACTGCCATTTGGCAAATCACCTTTATGTGCTGGCCTGCCGCCTGTCCTGAGTCTTGATGCCCCGCTTGTGCTCTCCAAGCTCTTACTGGCATGCCTCCTCCCTGTTCTTGTGGGAGGTTTTCATTCTAGGGATTACATGATACCTTCCACATCTGTTTTTAGGGAGTATTGGTGGCAATAAAAGTAGCAGGCGCTCCACAATTTGTAGAGCTGCCCTTGAAGCGGGAGTGCCGTGTCGAGGCAGAGGCTCTTTGTCTTCAGCTGGGAAACCACTTACCAGTGAGATCTCCACCAGCCACAGTGAAACCTGGCACAGGTACCCCGTCCCCCTCAGAACATCAGGACAGGCCAAGCATGAGAACTGGCATTAAGGCCCCAACCCTAGAGTGGAGCTTTCTAAGGATAGCTGAAGGAAGTGATCTATGCGACTCACTAGCCTCGTTCTTCCACAGCAAGATCGCAGACATACACAACAGCTTCGGCGACCAGTCCTCTCCCCCTACCTTTGAACTGAAGCCCTCTACCACCACCCTCCGCGCCTGGACCCCAATCAGTACCGAAGACACCATCCGCATGATGAACTTCATCCACTCCGGTTCTCCAACAGACCCATGCCCTCACCACATCTTCAACAAGGCCGACTCCGTCATTGCACCCCAACTCCGGAATACCATCAACTGCTCCTTCAACACCGCTACCTTCCTGGAAAGCTGGAAGCATGCCAAACTCAGCGCCCTCCTAAAGAAACCTTCTGCAGACCCCACCGAACTTAAGAACTACCGCCCCATCTCTCTCCTCCTGTTCCCCGCCAAAGTCATTGAGAAGACCGTCAACAACCAGCTCGCCGCCTTCCTTGAGTCTAACGGCTCCCTTGACCTCTCACAGTCCGGCTTCCGAGCTAACCACAGCACCGAGACCGCCCTCATCGCAGCCACAGACGACATCCGGACACTGCTCGACAACGGGGAAACAGTGGCCCTCATCCTCCTGGATCTTTCCGCAGCGTTCGACACGGTATGCCACCGCACCCTAGTACAACGCCTCAGGAACGTCGGATTACAAGATAATGCATTGAACTGGATCATCTCGTTCCTCGCCGGAAGAACCCAGAGAGTCCGTCTCCCCCCTTTCAGATCAGAAGCCACCGAAGTCATCTGCGGAGTACCACAAGGATCTTCGCTCAGCCCCACCCTCTTCAACGTCTACATGAGCCCCCTCGCATCCATCGCACGCCAACACAACCTAAACATCATCTCCTACGCTGACGACACTCAACTGATCCTCTCCCTCACCAAAGACCCAAACACCGCCAAAACCAACCTACACGAAGGGATGAAAGACGTTGCCGAATGGATGAAGAACAGCCGCCTAAAACTGAACTCGGACAAGATGGAAGTCCTCATCTTAGAATCATCCCCCTCTGCCTGGGACGACTCATGGTGGCCCCGGGCCCTAGGCAGCGCACCCAAGCCAACGGACCATGCTCGCAACTTGGGATTCATCCTAGACTCCTCCCTCTCGATGACCAAACAAGTCAACGCCGTCTCATCATCATGTTTTAACATCCTACGTATGCTCCGAAAGATCTTCCGATGGATCCCCACCGAAACTAGGAAGATGGTCACCCAAGCACTTGTCACCAGCAGACTAGACTACAGAAACACCCTCTACACCGGAACCACAGCCAAATTGCAGAAAAGACTTCAACGCATTCAGAACGCCTCTGCCCGACTCATCCTGGACATACCTCGACACAGCCACATATCAGAACACCTGAGAGACCTGCACTGGCTCCCTGTCAGCAAGAGAATCACGTTCTGTCTCCTCACTCACGCACACAAGGCCCTCCACAACCTAGGACCCAGTTACCTCAACAATCGCCTATCCTTTTACACCCCCACCCGCCAACTACGTTCGTCCAACCTAGACCTTGCCGTTATCCCACGCATCCGAAAAGCCACCATGGGAGGAAGATCCTTCTCATACCTGGCGGCCAAGACCTGGAACTCCCTCCCCTCTCACCACCGTCTTACCCAAAACTACCTCTCCTTCAGGAAGCAACTCAAGACCTGGCTGTTCGATCAGTAATGATCCCCTTTCCCTTAAGCGCCTTGAGACTCTCTGGGTGAGTAGCGCGCTATACAAATTTCTGACTTGACTTGACTTGACTTGATTTTTCTTTGCCACAGCCTTGCTGGGAATAAACTGGACCCCATAGCAGCGGTGGGAGGCAGCCGAGATCGGGCACTGGTTCTGCTGCCATGCTACCTGCGTGGTGGCTAGGCTGCCCCCTGCAGGAGCGGTGCTGGACCAAGGTAGTACTCTTGCTAAAGGTTGGTATACATGTAGTCACCACAGGGAGTTCACAATGCTGCTAGTGCTCCAAATGAGGAGTACCCTTCACTAGCCCTTGCTCTCTGTCTGTTTGCAAGTGTTGTGCTTCCCCTTCCCCTATCTGAAAAGAAACAGTTGTTCTTGGTAGGTGTTCTTACAGGGCGAAGCCTTGACGGAGGCTCCCAGTTGCCACTTGGCTGATTTGGAAACTTCTCATGTTTGGTAACATTTTTCTCTGATTACCGTACTTCCTGTAAAAATGACCTCGATTGATATGCTTACAGCAATGTATCTAATTCCGGTGTTTGATGACGACATTTGGTAATTCATGTACCTTTTTATAACCAGATTTGCATTCTTGCATTAATGGTAATTTATGTACCTTTTTATAATTTGCTATCCTTCAGGTCCTGATATTATGTATGACGTTTTGTAATCTTGCATTGTCAGAATAATGAGTACCATTTGAGTGACTGCATTAAATGCACAGAACTTATAGTAATAGGGACATCACCGAGGACGAGAGCTCCATGTATTCCAAGATGCCACCCGGGCCGAACCAGCGGGAAAAGGAGGTTAGTGGTGTATGCACTTCAGCTGTCGCGGGACTGACGTCTAGCGATAGGGGAAAAGAGGGCCGGACGTCAATGCAGGGGGAGGAAGGTGTGAATCAGAAGGAGGAGAGCAAGTGGAGACAGTGTACATCGGAGGAGCGGTGAAAGGACGGGACCATTGGCAGTCGGGAGAGCGGTTTGACAAAAAGACCCGCTGGAGCCCTGGAAAAGAGGAGCTGGAAAGGGAAGTTTCTCCAACGCCCACTGCTTCTGTATCCTGATGTTCCCAGGAGATGCAGGACGCCGAGATACCCCACGCTACGGTCCCGGAGGACGGTAGCTTCAGGCAAGTGACGTTCCTGCAATTCTGGAGGAGGTTGGCGCGGAGGGGAGAAAGGGAGGGGCGGCCTATGTAAGTCGGGCACAATTCAGGACCGCTACTATACCTCACAGCTCTGTTCCCTCACAGACCGTGGTGGTAGTATGTTTAGGTGAAGGGTCAGCACAATAATTATGTCGCAATAAGCATTAGGACTGATTAGTGGTTGTTCTGGGTTTCTTTGCTTTCTTCTGGGGACACCAAGCCAACTGGGAAACCACCAAGGAGCTGAAAGGAAGCTACCTGGAGAAGAAGGAGATCTGTGGGATTGGCTACTGTACTTATTATTTGATCACTTGTGTTCTGGATATCGTCGTGCATTAATAATATGTCCTTATGCTAAGACTGCACCTTTAAATCTTTGAATAAATATAAAGAGTTGTTACTACCTCTCTTTGTTCTCCTCTAACGTTCTGGGAGGTCTCTTTATCACAGTGGTGTCAGATGTGGGATCGTTATCTGAGGCTTGAAGATGACACAACTCGTAACTCTCCAGGACAATATTACCCACTTGGCTGAGGGACAGAGACATTTACAGTTAGTAGTGGAGCAACAGAATCAAAGTGCTCAGAAGGAAAGGGAATCTTTCCATAAGGCCCTGAAAGAACAGGTGGCGATGCTAACAAATGATAAACAGGTGCAAGACACAGCCATTTTAAGACTCACTGATGCTATTTCTAGCACAAGAGTACATCCAAACGTCCCTGGAAGTGTACTTCAGAAATTTGAAGAGGGGGAGGACCCTGATTATTTCTTTACAAACTTTGAAAGAGTTGCTACCACAGCCACATGGCCTCCAGAGAGGTGGGGTCAGTGTATAGCCCGTTGTTATCTGGGGAACTACAGGCCGCGTACCAAGCAGCCAACCCTGCTGGAGTTACGCCCTATCAAGATATTAAGGAGGCAACCAGGAAACAGTAGACAGAGGTATAAAAAAGCTATTAGGATAAATGGGAGACCGGTTGATGCATTCCTGGACACCGGTTGTCACCATACAGTGGTAGCAAAGGAGCTGATTCCGGGGGCAAAAAAGCGCAAATGGGAGACAGTTCTAGTATCCTGTGTACACAGAGATGTCAAGTCTTATCCTTTAGCTGAGGTCCTGATAGAGATAGATGGATATCCACAAGTCAGAAAGGTGGGAATAGTTCCAAAACTGCCAGAAACCGTGTTGTTTGGCACTGACCTTCCACACTTCCATGAGTATTTAACTGAGATCACAAAGCCATGTGCTGAGGTAGAGTGGCTACAAGAAGCCCCCTTCTGTCCTGAATCGATAGCCAGTCCCAGAGACAGGGAAATGAAAACCCATAGTGAGAAGAGAAAAGATAGAGAAAACTATGCATACGCCTGTCATGCTATGTCCTCATGTATGCTCTCTTCTCCAGAAAATGGAAATACTCCTGCCGGGAGCTTTCGCACCGCCCAGAGAGATGACAGCACTTTAGTACAGGCCTGGAAGCAAGCACAGGAAGTCGACCCCAACAAGGTAGGCCCTCATTTTCTCATAAAAAAGGACTACTGTATAGAGCTAGTGGCAGTCATGGACAACAATCTGAACAGTTGTTAATCCCACTTGCCTTTAGAGAACAGGCGTTGCAGTTAGCTCACAGCCAGGATTGAGGGGGTCACTATGGCCAGGAGCATACGTTAAAGTATCTGTTGGATAATTTTTATTGGCCAGGAGTGTATCAAGAAACCGCCAGACTCTGTGCAACCTGTCCTAGGTGTCAGTTGATAAATCCCTCCAAGGACAGAAAAGAACCATTATGTCCTTTGCCCATTATTGACATTCCCTTCCAGAGGGTGGGTATAGATTTAGTAGGACCACTAGTACACTCAGCAAGGGGACATCAGTATATTTTGGTTCTGGTAGATTACGCCACCCGCTATCCCGAGGCCATTCCCCTCACAAGCATGACCACAGTGGCAGTAGCCCAGGCTATGTTACCTTCATTTTTCCAGGTGGGTTTTCTTTTGGAAATCCTAACCGATCAGGGGACTCCTTTCATGGCTAAACTTATGAAGGAAATCTGTCAACTTTTAGGAGTTCACCAAATCAGAACGGCTGTGTATCATTCACAGACAGACTGTCTGGTGGAGAGATACAACAGGACTATCAAAACCATTCTTAAGAAACTGATAGGAGAGGCGGGATAGGATTGGAATCGTAAGCTACCTTTAGTGTTCTTTGCCATCAGGACACACGAGCAGAAGTCCACAGGATTCAGTCCTTTTGAACTCCTGTTTAGACGAAAACCTCGCACTTTGCTAGAAATGGCCGCTTTGCAGTGGACTGAAGAAGAGGACGAAGGGAACCCCCTTTTAGGGTATATGCAAACATTGAAGGAAACCTTAGCTACTTTGTGGGACACTGTGCATAAGAATATGGAGAAAGCTCAAGCGGACTAAAAAGAACAGTATGACCGTACCAGCAGAATGAGGGAATTGAAGATAGGGGAGAAAGTACTGATTCTTTTGCCCTCTTCAGATAAGAAGTTGTTGGCAACTTGGTAGGGACCATTCACCGTGACCCAGAGAGTCACTCCTGTCACATACTGAGTTGTGGTGCTCCATACTAATAGTCTCGGACAAACTTATCATATAAATCTCCTTAAGAAATGGGAGGAGAAGAAGGAAAAAGAATACATTTCATCTGTCAAGTAACTATTAACAAACCACTATACATACACATGGAATTAGAAAGGGAGTCCAAAAAGGAGATACCTCAGATGGGATGTAAGCTCTCGCTAGAACAGCAGGAGCAGTTGGAACGGTTGTTGGATAGATTCCCAGGGCCGAGTTCTGGCAACCCAGGCCGCACCTCTTTAGTGGCTCACGATATTGTCACCCAAGAAGGACAAGTGGTAAACCTGAAACCCTACAGGATACCCTAAGCCAGGAGGACCGCTGTAAAACAGGAGGTGGAGGCTATGCTGAAAGCTGACATAATTGAACCTTCTCGCAGTCATTGGCGCTCACCCTTTGCGTTAGTGCCTAAACCAGATGGAAGTTTGCGCTTTTGCATAGACTTCCGCCAGGTGAGTGCCCACTCAAAGTTTGACAACTACCCCATGCCCTGTGTGGACGAGTTGATTGAGAGGCTAGGCGAAGCTAGAGTCATGTACACCATTGATATGACTAAAGGATATTGGCAAATTCCTTTAACAAAATCTGCTAGAGAAAAGACTGCATTCTCAATGCCGTCAGGACTATACCAGTTCAAGGAGATGCCGTTTGGTCTCCACGTAACGCCGGCAACATTTCAAAGGCTTATGGATGTCCGGTTACGTGCACATCAAGGATATGCTGTGGCATACTTGGACGACATAGTGGTCAATAGTCCGGATTGGGACACACACTTAGCTCATCTCATCGATATATTTGATACCCTGAGACAAGCTGGTCTTACTTTAACCCCAAAAAAGACTACCTTTGGAACACACCAGATAGAATACCTGGGATACACCATCAGGGAAGGCGAGATTTTACCACAACACAACAAACAAACTATGACTGTTCAACTTAGGATAGGGAAAAGGAAATTGAACAATGCGCTGAGGGTCCTTAGAAATCAACCCTCCTCTAATGTCAGGAGCACGATATTACCAAAACTGAGGTCAATCTATAAAAAAGAAGTATGGATACAAACAAAAACTGAGCTTGATCTGTTCTGGGGTAAAATGTATTATGCAGCAAACATAAAGATGCACGTGAATTTTGGAGACTGGTCAAACAAGCCAATGGTGGGAAACAACAACAACTGATGTCAAATATATCGGAAGAAGTCTGGGAGAAGCATTTGAGATCAATGACAGATTACACTAGAAATATGATAATGCCAACAGAAGTAAATACAGTAGAAAATACAAAGGTCAATGATAAAGAAAGGAAAAACACCCAGCAAATGATTCAGTGGACAACAGTGGAAAAAATTATGCGTTCCAGTAGACGGAGTAGTGCACCAAGGCCAAATGGCCTCCCACAAGCACTATTTAAAGAAAATCCACAATATTGGGCAAAGAACTTGTCAAACTTGTTCAATAATGTTTTATGGAAGGAAGAAGTCCCAGACAAATGGAGGGGCTCAATTTTGGCTCCGATTTACAAAGATGGTCAAGTCTCGGATCCTGCTAACTATACACTTATAGCTTTAATGGATTGCGAAGCAAAGTTTTTTGCTAAGTGTCTGCTAACAGAACTCACGGACTGGGTTGCTGCCAGTAATTTACTCCCAAAAAACCAAACAGGGTTTATTAAAGGCATGGGGACGATTATTAATATTCAAATGCTAGTTCTTATAATGGAAATGGCCAGAAGCCGTAAGATGAACCTTTACTTATGTTTTATTGATTTTAGCTCAGCTTGTGACACAGTGCACAGAAATATTCTTTGGAACAAGTTAACGAAAATGGGAATCTCACTGAGTTTGTTGAGAGCGATACAATCTCACCGAGTTTGTTGAGAGCGATACAATTGCTATATACTAATACTTGGACGAGAGTAAGGTTGTGCCAAGGCACAGTTTTGTCCCAGAAAATGGTGATAAGGGACGGGCTGGAGCAGGGGTGTGTTTTGACCCCAACCTTATTTAACTTGTATTTAGATGGGATTTCATCAAGGCTTAGTGAAATTAATTTTCACTCTCCATCTGTGCAGGTTTTAATGTTTCACATTTACTTTAGGCCGATGATATTGTTTTAATAAGCTATACCAAGGTGGGTCCGCAGAGATTAATTAATGAAAGTGCACAGTACGCCTCCACTCATGGCCTAAAGATTAACTTAAAAAAGACAAAAACAATGCTGGTGACTAGAGGGTTAGCTGTAAGACCAAAATTGAGAATGGAGGGGACTGTATTAGAATCTGTCACTGAATATAGATATCTGGGTGTTATAATAGATGCTAGGGGCACGGGTAAAAACCAGTGTGCTGCACTACAGAGAAGAAACAACTAATTAATTGCTGCATATTCCAAACTTCAGAATAACTTAAAAGGGCTTCCCCTTAACCAACTATTACAAATTATGTCAGTTAAACATGTGCCAACTCTTGCATATGGAGTAGAGACCTTAAGAGGTTGTGCTGACAACACCATAGATAAGCTAGTGACAGGGACCTACCGACGCCTGTTTAATCTTCCGCGACATTCTTCACCGGCACAAATCCAACTTGAGTCCGGACTTAGCGACAGAATCTAAACAGCTTAGGCGCTTATTTAAAATTCTGCCACAAAATTAGAAGGAATAATAATTCCTTGCTTATGACAGTGGTTTGGGAGGCAATATGCGATAATAAACATAAGCAGGCCCATGAATATTTCCAACTGGCGATAGATACGTTCAATGCGGAACAACTATGGGCCTTACCTCTTTCACAGGTGGCTTTTAATAAAGTTATAAATGGGTGCAGCAAAAAATTGTCGTCTTTATGGGATAGAGCAGTACTGGCAAAGAGATCCCATGCATTGACAGTTATTGCCTCGTACGGTATGCTAAAACCCCAAAGATATTTAGGAGGCTCAAATAGCCAAAGGGCAAAGCTGAAGCTGATGAATCTCCGATTTGGAAATAGCCAATTTCTTGGAGACGCCCCTACATAGAAATTGATGAGTAGTGAAAGGGTGTGTCCCCTTGGTTATTACAAGAGGGAAGACATTTGTCATATCATCTGTAGCTGCCCTGCACTAATATAGCAACGTAGGAGGCTGTTAAGGTCGGACTTTAATAGTCAAATTATACGAACATGCCGACAGGCAGTTATAGCCAGTTTACAAGGAGAAAGCTTGCAATTTATGGGTAGACTTTTGAAGTTTATAGAAATAGTGGAGAAGAAATTGCTTAACTGTGGACAATGAGGATTGTTTTATTTATATTTGGTTTTATACATTGATGAAAAGTTTCTTTTAATTATGTGGTCTTAATAATGTATGAAATGTAAGAAGAATTGTATAATGTTGTTTTAATTGTAAGTTTTTAGTAACTGAACAATACATTTTTTTTCATGTTTTCATGTTTCAACTAGAGGCTATTCAGAATATTCCCAGACCCACTACCCGGAAAGAGGTTCGAGCCTTTCTTGGGCTAGTAGGATATTACCACAGGTTTATCCCTCAGAATTCCGAGATAGCTTGTCCTCTCACAGACTTACTTAGACACAAGACTACAAAGGCTAAGATAGAGTACTCCTGTCCTAACTTGTCCGGTCTTTAAAAAGTCATTTGTATTACAAACAGATGCTTCTGATAGAGGATTAGGAGCTGTATTGTCCCAACCAGATGCACAGGGCCTTCTGCGACCGGTGTTGTTTCTGAGTTGGAAATTGTTGCCAAGAGAAACCGGGTATGCCACCATGGAGAAAGAATGCTTAGCCATTTAGTAGGCTATGGAGTCATTACAGTATTACCTTTTGGGGAGAACCTTTTTTGCTAACAGACCATGCCCCCCCTGACTTGGTCAGCCACCAATCAGGATATCAACACCAAAGTACTGAGATGGTTCTTAGCGTTACAGCCCTTTTCATTTAAGACTATGAACATTCCTTGACAGTTACAAGGTAATGCTGACTACCTCTCCCGATTTCCTGTATCTGAATGGCCCAATCGTCCATCCTGAGGAGAAAGGCAGTGTAATAGGCACGAGGACGAGAGCTCCGTGCATTCCAAGATGGCACCCGGGCCGAACCAGATGGAAAAGGATGTTAGCGGTGTAGACACTTCAGCCGTCGCGGGACTAACGTCAGGCGATAAGGGAAAAGAGGGCCTGACGTCAACGCAGGGGGAGGAAGGCACAAATGGGAAGGAGGAGAACGGAGTGGAGATGGTGCATATCGAAGGAGTGGCGAAAGGACAGGACCATCGGCAGTCGGGAGAGCGGTTCGACGAAAAGACCCGCTGGAGCCCTGGAAAAGAGGAGCTGGAAAGAGAGGTTACCCCAACGTCCACTGCTTCTGCATCCGGATCTCCCCAGGAGAAGCAGAACGCCGAGATACCCCACGCTACGGTCCCAGGGGACCATAGCTTCAAGTAAGTGCTGTTCCTGCAATTCTGGAGGAGGTTGGCGGGGAGGGGAGAAAGGGAGCGGCTGCCTATGTAAGTCTGGCACAATTCAGGACCACTACTATCCCTCACAGCCCTGTTCCCTCACAGATCGGGGTGGTACCATGTTTAAGTGAAGGGTCAGCACAATATTAATGTTGCAATAAGCATTAGGACTGACCAGTGGTTGTTTAGTGTTTCTTTGCTTTCTTCTAGGGACACTAAGCCAACTGGGAAACCACGAAGGAGCAGAAAGGAAGCTTACTGGATAAGAATGAGACCTGTGGGATTGGCTACTGGACTTATTATTTGATCACTTGTGTTCTGGATATCGTTGTGCATTTAGATTATGTCCTAATGCTAAGACTGCACCTTTAATTCTTTGACTAAATATAAAGCGGTGTTACTACCCCTCTTTGTTCTCCTCTAACGTTCTGGGAGATCTCTTTATCACACTTATGTTTTAGGTTTTTTTTGGTCAATGCTTTATTCATAATACACTTAATATTTTATATAATCTTGTGTGGAGTCTCTTTTTTGGTGTATGCATTGTGTTGCTAGAGTAAGTGGGTTGCGCATACGCTTAACATATTGCCTCTGGGAAAAACTTGACTGCTCTGCTCTTGCCAAGTTGCCAAGGGAGTAAGCACAGATTATCATTGGTGTGTAGAGTGGTGGGTTCTGCCTGGTATAGGGGAATACCCTAACCAACCAGAAACCCAATTTCTCACATTCACCATTAATTAAAATAGATCCAGCCAGCACATCCATTGAGGGTAATCCACTGATATGAGATGCCCATCACATGAACTTAATGATGTGGCTGCTACATTACATGAAAGTATGACTTCCCTCACCAGCGTGTGGCGATGCTGGTCAGGCAATTTAATTGTATATTTGTAGGTGAAGCTGCCACCTTCCCTATTGCCAGGGCATAAACCACTTCACTCAACTCTGCTGCCTGTGCTGAATGATGTCAGCCTGCACTCAGGGTCCAGCTGCCCCAAACGCTCTTCACCTGTAAATACAAGCAGAGAATGCTCTGCCCAAGACACTAGTCTACGGGAAAATCACATTTCCATCAATTGCAGCCCAAGCTACCTAACAATTTGGGAAGATGCCACTGTGATTTTTTCATCCTTTTCGTGCATGAAGGTCTATAAGTACCTAGTCAGCAATTAAATTATCATGTGGGTCACTCTGCAACGCTCCCTGGGTGCAGTGCATTTTTGGCTTATACGAAGCAACATTGTGTTGGCCCATAAATGGCTTCAGAGCAACAAGTGTGTGTAATTACAGCCACTAAAAAGCCAGCATACTAAGACACACTTCTGGGTCATTAATGGCAACTGGATATTTAGCCTTGATTAACACTGAATCCCTTGTCTGGCAAAATCGGTTGTTCTGACTCCTTTCTATTCACAGTAGATGCAGCCCAGCTGGACTCATTCCTTCACCTTTGTTGTTCATTTCCCTAAGCCCTCATTATTTCTCACTTGTCATGGTTTTGTGCCTGCCCCCTTAATCTTTTTATTAGTTTGTTTCCCATCCAGATGTCCTCCTTCCCATTGTTACAAATGGTCTTCATCTTCAGCTCTTGAGTTTGCTTTAAAATACACAGTTACAGAGTACCATCTGTAAGTGCTACGTGCATGTCTTAGTTCTCTTCTATTGTGTGCTGCCTTAGAAATGTATGTTCTCTCATTCTTTGGTGGCAATCTATCCTTGATCATTTGGACTCAAGATAATGTGCCTAAGAAATACAGTCTGGATTTTCTGAATATCAATCTGCAGTGCTCTCTCACTCTGTCTCTGTCTCTCTTTCTTTCCTCAATTCCTTTCCACTTAGCCTTGGTCTCCATTACCATCCTCCATCTAATTTAAAAGGGAGAGTCAATGTCATACGGGTTCTACTTCCTCAGTAGTAACGGTGCGTTTGTTAGACATCATAAATGTTGGGATGGTGCCAGACTGAATCTATGTTCACCCTCAGGATATGCTGGCCTATAGTCCTGCTAGCCCACAGTGCCACCATAAGTACCCCTAAACCTAAGACAGTAACTAATACAATGGGCAAACTCTAAAGATGATAACTCTGACTCCCCAAGGAATTGTGTTAACAGATCTAGAAATCTTTTTCTCAGTCACTTGTGTACACCCAGAGAGACATACAAGAGGTACACAAAGGGTTGTTAAAAATGTATTGAACCATTGTGATTCTTATATAAAATATATGTGTTGCAATGATTAATACACAGAAGCAGATGAAAGTATAAACATTTCCAACATTGTGCTAAAACTGTCTATATATGCTGGCATATAGGTACTGTGTATAGTGTACTCCTCATAAGCTCTCCCTAACCTAGTTGCCTAGGGCGGGTGATCTGCTAAAATCCCCTAATGCATTATCTAACTCCCCTTACATGAGGGTGCATATGTTCAGGTCCCCATCTTGGACGAAATTTGGACATCCCTACTTGCAGAGGGAGAACAGGAATCAGCTGGGCTGAAACCCTGACAATGTCAACCGCGCAGTGACAGCAAAATGTTCCTCTGATTTGAACACGCAAATACGGGTGTATATATAATCCATGCTTCTGTGTCAAGGACTCAGCCATGCTGTCATTGTTGATCCTCTTGAGATAGCGTGATCACCTTACAGATAAATAACAAACAACAACATTTGCACAATGTATGATCAGTACATGTACTAAATGTTCAAGATGTTGTGATAGTGTACTTACAAAGTGGAAATGTAAGCAATATGGTTTTACAGAAAGTAATCCTGCACTGTCAAAAGCCATTGTGTAGAAAAGAAGGCAACCTAAGAAACGCATGCAAGTAAAATGTTAGTGTTTGCTCGAGGCCCTAACCTAGCCACCTGAAACCCAGTCCTTGGACGTAAGTCAGCTAAGGCTATCTGTACAAATAAAAACAATCCAGGGCAATGCTCCAGGATATAGATGTCCATATAAAAAGACACTAAAAATATAAAAAGGCAGTAAGAAGCCAAAGCATTCAGAAAGCCATCATTCAAAATATAAAAAGCAAATACAAATCAACTTAAAAGGAATGCAATTTAAAAGGAATTTGGAACGTTAAAAACAGACCAAATAAAAAAGTTCCCACCAATTGAAACCGCCAATTATTTTTCTGTTCCGAGAGGTAGACTAAACATTTCTGTCCCTAGCAACAATAGACGATGATCACAGAGGCACACTTTGGAGCAGGTCTATGAAGCAAACATGTGCCCATCCAACCCCACAGCAGCTGCTGAAAGAGTAATCACAACTAAAAGGAAATCCACAGAACCAGAGACAGGATCCAATTCACCAGGAGCAGAAGCATCCTTGGAAGTCTCATAGAATGCATTCAGAAGCAGTGGCAAATGCAAGGGACGCCAATACAAATGGGCCATAACGGGGCCCACCAGTACTGCCATGTCCAGAGGCTGAACCAGTTGCACTCCAAGGCACAAGTCCAAGCATCCTCGAAAATGCGAAGCAGACAGCAGACTACAGGCGGCACGCAGTGTAGCCACACAGGCTGAAAGGACAAGAACCATTGCTCATTCAGTTCATGAAGCAAGTGTGCACAAAGCATTGTACCATGCGTTTACTCCACAGGAGCACATGTGGTAGTGCCAGTTCCATTCCATCTCAAAATGTGACATCCATTACGGAGCAGTAAAAATAAAAACACAACCCCGAAAATCAGGAGCAGGACCAGTGGAGTACCTCCAAAAAACGATTTCAAGTGTATGAATGATGGAATGACTCAGTAGACCGTCTGGATGGTGCTAACCAAACCAGAGCCTATGCTTTTAAAAAAGTGTGCTACCCCCAGAGTTTTAGACATGTTAAAAATGCAGTGCACCAATTTTCCAAAATGTTGTGGGAAATTAGTGCGACTGTATCTCCAAAGAAGACCTTGCAACTTAAAGATCAAACATCTCAATTACAGATGTTAAGGCCACATCTTTCTGAAACAGTAAGGCTTTCAGTCTGCTCAAAGCATCAAAGTGCACATTCAAAAGTTTTAGCGAAAGCCAAAACGTTGCCTTCCTAACTATATGATGGAAACAGTGCTTAGGCAAAGCAAGTGACAACGGAAGAAGCTGTGACAAGATAGGCTATGCCCGGTCTCATATCCCAGCAACCTTGATTGTGAAGTATCAAATAACTCTCTTTAGAGAGTAATCTTAAAGCAGGATGAATCCCGGCCACTGGGGAACCTTTCTAGTAGCAATATATGTTTTCCATGGACGCTTTACAAGTCCAATGAAACAAAACTTTCTTCTACACTAAGGAACAACTTAAAGCAGTCTCGCTGCCATGTAGTGCAGACATATTATGTTGTATAATATCTATTGCCAATGAATAACCAGGGGTATGTCCTAGAGGATAAGGTGGTCATACTGTTGTCAAACTCTGCTACAGCTTTTTCTGAATTAACCCTGTCAATCTTGTTTAATCTTTTAGTAGCTTCCTGCTGAGAAACGTTAGGCACCTCATTGTATATTGCATATAAAACGTGTTTTTGACTTGGTTTTCAAGGACCTAACAAGAATTCATGTAGTCCTATGTCATCTGAAAGAATAGACAAGTTTTGTTTCACCTGGAACAATGTTGAGGTATTAGCCAATCAAGGTACAACTTCTCAACACTAAGTTGTCACCACCCTGAATGTTCTGTCTCCACGTAAAGCAGGTCAGGCCTGTTGGTCTTGAAACACTTGGTTTTACCCAGAAACTATACCTGACATCTGTTAGTATATAACGGCCACGCTAACTATTCCATCCAACTGGTATCTGATGAATTGTGCATGCTTTTTTGTAGCCTGGTGTCTAGTGTTTCCTCTGTGTATCTTCTAAACTGCTAGTAGTTCACAAATTGTGCAAATGTGGGAATATTTGGTGTGCTCAAATGCTTGTTTTTAGCTAAACCAAGGCATTATGCTTGTAGCAGTTTTGTTCAGGAGAATCATCTGTTGTGGTAGAAGGCATGCTCTAAACAAAGCCTTGTTCTCCTGAACCTGCCAATCCTTTGTCCCCCAAATTGATTTAACATCGATAGTGTCCCTACAAAAGGCAAACCCTAGTTAGGACAGCTGGGACAGAAAAAAGTTGAGTATATCAGTTTTTTTGTTTCTCAGTATATTTTTCTTCATAGGTGATGGTGAAAGCTTATAATAATAGGACACTTGGTCTGGCTGATCATAACCAGAAAAATAAGCAAACTTCTGTGCAAATATTTTTGAACTATAACCTGGTGGTGAAGGGCAATGTTCTCATTGTGTATAGTTAAAGACAGCACATGGAATACTTGCTTTATGAAAGAAATGATGACCATAATGTTGAAAACAAAACATTTCATCATAGTAGTCGCGCATTAATACAGTTCATCAGACGAAAGAACAGTAGAATACTTAAGATCTTCTAGCAATTCATGCACTGTATCAATATCCTAATCATCAGAGACATTACTAGGGGTGATGATGTCATTCAATGATCCTTTAAACAAATATGGAATTTGTAAATGTTCTGTAGAACCATACACACCATACAATAAACTATCCCAAACAATCCCGTCAGGAACCAGAACAGTTAAAAATGATCACCAGGGAAATATCTTTTTGTGCTTTGTGTGAGGAAGAATGTGGTGTTAGAGCCAGGTTCACCAGTTGTACAGCAGAGCGTTCTGGGAGATAGTGTCTGTTCAGAAGCAAGAAAAAGACTGTCACAAAACCAATCCAAAGGACCAGGAAAAGTATCAAAATTGTAATCGAAAGGTGTAGCATTTGAGGAACAAAGTATGTCTTTATAAGCCAAAGGGAAAAAACATACAGTATCATTCAAAAAGGTCGAGGTGGGGTACTGCTGGATTAGATGAATCCGAAGAAAAGTCATCAAAGTCTATCAAGAAGCCAGAAGCAGTCCGATCTACTTTTAGCAGCTCTGCAGGATGTGTGGACCTGGGAGATGACTCGATCTATGGTACGAAGACGTAAGCAACGTTCACGCCAGGATTCCGAATTGAAATCTGTGTTTCTGTACAAGTTGACTGAATAGTAGTTGTTGAAGTAACAGGTTGAAGGGATACTTCATTGTTGGTTACTGCTATCTCTTGTTGGGGAGAGGAGACTTCATCAGCGATTAAAGCTTCCATTGGAACTTTCTTGTGGTAGTAAGAGGAAGCAGATAACTTTTTTTTAAACCTTATTTCGGCCATATGCCATTAAAGTTACAGAATAAAACATGCATGAAAACGTTTAATTTCATTATTAGTACACTGTCTGCTTTGAGCTGGCAATCATTGTCAAAGGAAGTTTAGTACAGTGTTTCTCTGTTGTAAAATAATTTAGCATCAACTAACGAAGAAATACCCAATAAAAGTATATTATGCTAAGAAGCTACACCTATTTTTTGCCCATGTTATCTTAATGATGCTAAAAAAATTGCATTTATACATCTGTAAAAAAAAATTCATTGTATGTCTACAGAAATATTTGGTGTTAGATGCACTTTGATTTCAAGAGTTTACTGTTCCAACAATCATGCAATTATATAAAGATCGTATTTAGAACCTCAATTAACCTGTCTATTGTGTATGCTTGTATTTAAACTCATCCATTAAAAAGACATTACAATATTCAATCAGGCCAAACAGTACTCCTTTATCAAAAACAGTTACAAACAATTTTTATCTATTCAAATTTTAGGCCCATCTTCTTACGTATGAATCCAACTGCAAGAAAATATCTGCTAAGTGTATAAACGATATTAGTTGATGTGTCGGTTTTCAGCACTCTTAGGGCTTCCTCAACTTTCCTAAAGCCCAAATCCCTACAGAGTGGTTGAATCCATGTTTTCCCAATCTTACCATAAGCTGTACAAAAAACTAAATGTGTGCAATATTTTCTGGCTGACTTACTGGGCGTAAAGTGCAAGTTTCCTTCTCAAACATTTCAACCATCTTCCATTTCGAAGTATATGTTCAAATTTGGAGGATTTCATAATGAAATTTTATAAATGGTGCCTTTGATAAATACGGTTGAATTATATCTAAAAAGTCCTCAAAAGTGGTATTTGCTCAATAGTTAAAAATTGTAATGTCAAACGGCCTACATTTTGATTACTAGAGTAACTATTTGCAACATACTCACAGTATATTAGTTTGAGATGTTCCATGGAGCTATTTGTTAATGTTTGTGGCTCACTTCAATATAAATTCAGACCAAGTTTAACAAGCCATGTCGCAATCAGGGTACAATTTGTTTTTTATCTAATTCCAGAATTCTCCCAAGTAGTTTGGTAGATCAAGGCTAGAGGAATAACATGATAATTGGAAAATTCCATTTAGTGATATTTGGAAATCCATTTATTTAAAAGCGATTCTTAGAAGTCAGAATCACTTATGCTAGATCGAACCAGCAAACAAGTGTTTCGCCCCCTTCTGGTGTGCAAGCCTGGGGCTATTTCAAGGCTGATGTACCAAGAGAAAAATGAAAATAGACCAAAGGATTTTTGTAGAAGAATAAAGATAAAAATAGGAGAAACCATAGCAATCAAAATAAATTCATTTCCATTTGGCAATCATAACAAAGTAACCATTATTACAAAAAAAGTAGAAATAGTAAATGAAAAAGGAAAAGTATGAAATCATATATAAATAAATTTATAATAAAGATGATTATTTAAGGAGAATAAAAGAAGTGCTTGACATCCATTACCACAAATATGTTCAATAGATTAAAATTTTCACCAATCCTAAGTAAATACAATGCAATTTTAGACATGGTACAGTACTGAGTCATTTCCCAGAAGAACAATCAGAGTGCGAATTGAATTTGTGTGTCCAGGAGGAAACATAAAGAAACAATAATATTTTGTTAAATTAAAATAAATATAAAATATATTTCCCCAAGTTAATATAGTGATCAGCATATAATATTAGAGGGGGGAGAAAGGAAAGTGATCGATGACCCAG
Source organism: Lissotriton vulgaris (assembly GCF_964263255.1). Classification (NCBI taxonomy): domain Eukaryota; kingdom Metazoa; phylum Chordata; class Amphibia; order Caudata; family Salamandridae; genus Lissotriton; species Lissotriton vulgaris. Next base: position 2,106,712,629 of record NC_141685.1, on the reverse strand, counting down.
TGACACATACAAAAAGACACCAGAAAGATGGTGCCATGTAGTTCGACACCATTGGTGACAAGAAAATAAGTTTACATACATACGTCATTTGAATCGTCAATGAGGAAATAATGATGTAACCCAGAAGAATATTCAGAGAAAAAGTAGCAACAGATGATATTTCAGAATGAAAAAATAATCATTCATGTCGCAGTACACAATATTAAGTTCAGAGGTTCATCAATCTGTTTAGTCGAGGGTGCTCATATCTGGTAATGGTGTCAAAGGCAGTTATTGGAAGACCTTAGTAGAGGGAGGAGAGATAGAAGGGTGAAAAAGATGGGACGAAGCATAGGTGTTGAAGCCAAGAGTTGTGCAAAATGTACATCTTTAACATTGATTCATCACCCTGAGTGTTATCTCATGGGAGAGAAAAGTCTGGGATACTAAGGTATCCAGTAATATATTGTTGAATCCTTACCGTAAGGTGTCGATATGGAAAAAGTTGTCACGTCATGTAAAGTATTCAAAATATCTGCAATCAATGGACAATATATACATATGGAATAGATGGCCACCCGGGTCCATATTATCCTAGATACACAATACCAAAGTCATCGTACCTGTAAGTCACTTCAGGATTTACGTACAGGCTGCCTTATCGGGCACATCAAATCTGCGGTCTGTTTCGGGTCCTGAAATAGCACGGTCCTCTTTTCAGTCAAGCAGTGAAACGAATCACGTTAATATTTAAAGGTTACGGGTTTAGGCCAGAAATCCATAACTATCGGAAGTTCAAAGAGACTAGTCAGTGAATTCCAAGCAGCGCAATGTGGGCGCCATCTTGCAAGGGTCAGTTAAAAGGCTACTCAAATTGATAACTTCCACCAACTGCAAGATGTTGTTTATCTGTGTGTTGAATAACAACAAGGGTGGGGCAAGGGTAAAGAAATGCGAAACATCAGTCATTCTGATATATACGTACCAAATACAAAGTCATATTGATAGGTGAATAATTTTCCCAGATACCCAATAGCTTGGGTTGAATAGTTTATTTTGATCAAATATCATTTTAAAAACGCATAGCCTAAATCAGGGCAACTGGAGTTGATTTTGCGACCACTGTATTTTCCGCATGATTATGGATGGGCTCTTTTGCCACATTAGTCATCATCCACAGCATAATCTGAAGATTTTAACCAAAAAATGTTTCTAGCTCAAACAGATCAAAAGTTACTAAAAACAGTTTTTTACTGAGCTTGGAGACTCTTGAAACAAAGACTAGAAAGAAAAAGAGGGGTATAAGTAGTAGACCTTAAACTCCAAAACTTTAGATTACTTCGGAAATAGGAGGAACCTGCCTGGAAAAAGAGCAGAGGAGCTGGCAGGAGGGGTACTGCCCCTTGGCTGTGTGTTGCTTTGCTGAGTTGACCTGCAGTTGCTGCTTCTGTCTGTGGGCAGTGGAAAGGACTGTAATTTTGCCTTGCTGTGGTATCCTGCTTAAGAAGATTCTCTAAGGGTTTGAAATGGAGCTTGCCTCCTGTTCTGGTCTCAGGGACACAAAGACTTCACCTGCAACTTGCTAAACAGCACCTGAACTCCTCGGCTGGATTCCTGATTGCTAAAGGGTGCCAATTCAAGTGCCTAGGCCCTTGAACTTGTGTGGTTGGTGCTGCAATCCACGGAAAACAACATCAACGCCATTAAGGCCGCACCTAGTGATACTACAACCTGCACCGGGGATGTGGGCCCTGCCTGCACCAGAGCTCTGATGCCCACCGATGCCTGCAGATGAAGGCAGGTTATCAGTATCCCAGCTGCTAGTTCTCGCACCAACACCGATAACCGACTTGGTGGCTTCTTGAACTCATGGACACAGCACTGCTGAACGGAACTGACTTCTCACCACCAATGCCATTTCACCCACCCAGCCAGCCCGGACTCAAAGCCTTGCTCCTTGTGGACTCAGAGCCTAACTTCCCCTGAAGCAGTAAGGAGCTGGCCTTGCCTTGACCTTGATGCCTCACCTCTGGGATGCTGTGCACCATCTGTTGACTTCATTTCCAAGGTACTGTTATTTTGGGGTCCGTGTGAGTTCGTGGTCGACCTGCGCACCTCGTGGTTGGTGCAATGCTTTCGATTTGTGCCTATCATGACAACGTAATAGCCCCAGTTGGAGCTATTTGTTTCTATGCGCTTTCTGTTTGCAAAATTCATTATAAGAGTGATATCTAGATATATGAATATTAGGTTTTTGTCATTTTGGTCTTGTTTGGTTTCGATAAAGGTATTTTATTTTTCTAAACTGCTGTGGTGTCCATTTGTAGTGTTTTCACTGTGTTACTGTGTGGGTATGTACAAATAATGTACATAATGCCTCTGGAATAAGCCTGTTTGCTCGTGCCAAGCTACCAAGGGAGTGAGCAGGTTTTATTTTAGAAAGTCCTTTTACCATGACAAGAAAGAAGGGTCCCTGTTTGGGCAGGGTACACACCTGCCAACTAGAGACCTCCCCTTCTAACAGAGCTCATTATGATTAAAGACCCATTTTAAATCTGGCAACCAGTCTAAACCAGTAGTCGAGAGAAATGTGCCCTGACTGAGGGCTTCAGTTAGTCAGTAACTTCCCTTTCCCTTTCTCCATATGTAGTAAACAAGAAGCGAGCACGTTTTATCTTTCAGCTCCAGAGTTGCCGGAGTCTGTCTAATATTCAGTCAGTCCATTTGCCAACAGTTCTTCTAATATTGTCCTATCATGCAATTTATGATAGATTTGCAGATTTTAGAGGTCGTGCAAAATATTTCTAGAGAGATTGGGATTTAAGTCAAACAGATCCACAATGCTACTAACAGTGCATGTTCAATCGCGCTTTTCAGAAGAGTTCGGCCCAGTTCTGAAAGACAGATGTAGTTAGATTCCGAACTCAAACGGCCCACACTTTGTTTTAAGGAACATTTGCCAAATGCAGTTGAAAAGCAGTACCGGGTGCTAGTTTTGCTTTGCTTGCTTGAAACACCGATCACGTTACATGATTGTTATGAGAAATATTTATGTACATTTTAGAACCCCGGACAAAATTATTTTGTGGGGGGCAAATGGGATTACCATAATAACTATGAAGCCCAGAGTATCGCACAACGAACATCTATATCAATATTTCGCCCTTAAAGCAACTTAATACATAGGTTCATATGTTAATCTCAAAGATGGGAATGTGGGTGTATAAGAAATATTGTAGTACTGTATAATGGATGTAGAGAAACAAGTGTAATAGTGGGTTTGCTATGATATAAGACCAGACCTGAAATCGTGACCGCACATGAACAGTGGCATCATATCGATCAATTGTACAGCGAGATTGTTCTCTTCTCTAGAGATGAGCAGATTTGACACAAAGGGTTATTATGTCATTGACCTTGACCTAAACAACTCTCTGCAGGCCAGATAAAGAGGAAATCATCTGATCTGAAGCGGTGTTCCCATAAGTCAGAGTTTACACTGCGTGCAGGAATGAGTGACCTATAGGTTCCAGTCTATAATTAGGAAATGCCTTGTCCTCATTCTGAATTCTGTGACATATTTTCTGGCCAGCCCCATCAATACAAATGGCAATTCCTATTGCAAGTCTCGGTCACACGAAAACTCCCTAGTGGCTTTACTCTTTGATGAAAGTTTTAAGCAGATGGAGGCTCATCCTACATGCATGGTCTGCAATTAACAGGTTTATTAAACATAAGGACAAGAGTGGAAGCATAGTGATTTTGGAATATCAATGCTTCTCCACATGCTCCATCAGAGGCAGTAGGCTCCCCATCAGATTTCTAGTTAAAGGTCAATATTTTAGCCCCCAGATAAAACTCTCAACTTCAAAGGGTGGCAAAAAAGGTTGTTGCCGATGGTGAACAACATTGTAAAAAAGATAACAAAAAAATGAAAATAGCTGGTACCAGAGTTATGATGCATACAAACATATGACACTATGGTGTTAATTTTATTACAGGTCCCAGCATAATCAAGTACATACGCAGATGCAACACCACACAATCACACGTGTCATACCGCTGCAGTGAAAAACACACAAAAAGAGTAGAACAGGTCAAAGGGTGGTGTGTGACTATATCAGTGACTATGATACAGCAGGCTGCATATGCGGACCAGTGTTGTCGGGAGTTATTGGAAAACAAAAAGCTATTATCAATCCCGTCAGACCACCCCTTCGGTGGAATATACGTCATGTGGGAATTGCTGATCAATCCGTGTCTTGGCCGGCCATATAGTGCCAGTTTGGAGTTGGATGTCAGAAAACAAGCCATGATGTTTGCCAAAACAGTGGACAAGATGGTGTGCAGTGCTGAAGTGGTGGTGATAGATAAAAATGACTACACTGGCACTGAAACCATGCGTATACAGAAAACCGTGTGTCAAAAGATAAAAACCGCGCCAGGTAGTATGACTACCTTATGGCGCCTGTGTATTGCGGTCAACATGTTTCTGCCAAAGGGGATTTTCCCCGGCATTCTTCAGGACCTGTTACTGTGAATAAGCTACTGCAGCTGTAACTACAAATGTCACATTAGATGAAAAAATAGCGATAAGTTTACTGGTAGAAGGATACACATCCACCAGGAACCTTAGTGGTTAGACGTCCACTGATGGTAAAGAAGCATTTCTTCTTCCTATCAATAAAACAAAAGGATGTTGGATAACAACACTGAATAACACAGACACAACCAACTGCACTCAGAGAGACAGTATAGACAGAACACCTGCATGAATAATTGACATTCAGCATGAATAAAATAGGCATAATAGCCACATCACTTAGAGGCATTTCCTCACAGTGATACTCACCCAGCATTGTGTGGGTGAAGACCTCACCTCACCCGGCAACCGCTCGGGCGCATGAGGCCCCGCTCTGTGGTGTAGAAAAAAGACACAATGAGCTCACTACTCTATCGTGTCCACGCGAATTGCTCTACACCCAAACCCAACGGACTTGTGCTCGGTACCTAGCTATTCCACTGAAGTCCACACACAGCTAAATGCCCCACTTGTTAATTAAAGCATAATATAGATGCCCCACTTAGAGCTACATGCCCTACATGTTAAGTAAAACAAAGTGTAGACACTGAAGAGTTCCTCTAGAACAACTTGTGATGGTATTGCAATCTGTATTTCCAATATTTACACTGAATTAACTTGGTCAGGTAGCGCTCATTACTATAATGGCGCTAATTAGAGAGGTGGAACACAGTCCACATTAGCCCCAATGAGGAGCCCCTTTAGTATCATGGGTTCTGGGAGATCGTAGACCCATTGTATAACACTGCCAAAACGGAGTCTGTCTGAACTTATTCCACATCCCAAAGTCTAGCCAAAGTGAAGAGAGTCCATGGGGACACTCACCTGTCCGACGGTACCTCCTTCGTGGAGCCAAGCGGTAGTGGAGGCACTCATAGGGCCGCCATCTGCTCTTAAATAACCGCCAGCCGAAAGGGGCGTACGGGGTATCTTGCAGGACAAAACTACCAGGAGCTAACAAACGCGAGGCGAGATACTACTCTGATGCGCATGCGCATGAAATTCCAAACGTGCCGATAAAGATAATAACTTCATGCACAATCCATCATCCTTAAGGGAAGAGCGTGTGGTCAGTCCCTACCATGGTATAACATTGCATGCATTGTATGCACTCAGAGCCTCGTGTCTCTATTAAATGTTATGCCGCAGGTCAACTGTCAGGCCTAATAACGAAGGAAACACTATTCTATCGCGCATGCGCGTATGATCAGGAAACGTAAAAAAACGTAAAAAAACGCTATGTGTGCAGTTATCAGTCACTCTGCAGGTAACTATCCCTGATACATTAGCGCGTAAACAAAGTTATAGCTCTTTAGTAAGAATGCAATCTACATGTCAATCTGAAACCCCTTAGCCACATGCACTTCTGGCCTAAAGGGAAAACAATCTTACCCATAGCTGGCATCAGGCGAGTAACTTTGGGCCAGAATTGTAATTAGAAAAAAGCACAGACATGCTTCTAGAAATGAATGAACCACATGGAACAAAGAATCTTCTTGCTGTGATTGTAAAAAAATTATATATATGAACCGTGCCGGGCGGGTAGCCCTGGACCAGGTTGGTGAATGGTACCAAATGCTCAAACATGTTTTGTGCAAACAGGGTAACCACATGGAACATAAGATGATGTTGTAGTGATTTGAACAAATGTGGAATACATGATGTGTTATCTTCCAGCGTCTTGTAAACGGGGAATATACGGTGGTGGTTGGGTGGACAGGACAGGACAGGAGGCCTGCTGTATCATAGTCACTGATATAGTCACACACCACCCTTTGACCTGTTCTACTCTTTTTGTGTGTTTTTCTGATTACTGGGGAGCGAGCAGACAGGTCGGTAAATATTCCCTTTTGACCCTCCACACATCCTGTTGTTTTTTGAATTTAGAGCAGCTTTTCAGCTGCGGGTCTAATTGAAAACAGATGCAAGTACTGTAATTTTGCATCTTTATTAGCTCACCTAACCTAAGTGTGCGCGTTACCCTCCTGTCCACCCAACCACCACCGTATATTCCCCGTTTACAAGACGCTGGAAGATAACACATCATGTATTCCACATTTGTTCAAATCACTACAACATCATCTTATGTTCCATGTGGTTACCCTGTTTGCACAAAACATGTTTGAGCATTTGGTACCATTCACCAACCTGGTCCAGGGCTACCCGCCCGGCACGGTTCATATATATAATTTTTTTACAATCACAGCAAGAAGATTCTTTGTTCCATGTGGTTCATTCATTTCTAGAAGCATGTCTGTGCTTTTTTCTAATTACAATTCTGGCCCAAAGTTACTCGCCTGATGCCAGCTATGGGTAAGATTGTTTTCCCTTTAGGCCAGAAGTGCATGTGGCTAAGGGGTTTCAGATTGACATGTAGATTGCATTCTTACTAAAGAGCTATAACTTTGTTTACGCGCTAATGTATCAGGGATAGTTACCTGCAGAGTGACTGATAACTGCACACATAGCGTTTTTTTACGTTTTTTTACGTTTCCTGATCATACGCGCATGCGCGATAGAATAGTGTTTCCTTCGTTATTAGGCCTGACAGTTGACCTGCGGCATAACATTTAATAGAGACACGAGGCTCTGAGTGCATACAATGCATGCAATGTTATACCATGGTAGGGACTGACCACACGCTCTTCCCTTAAGGATGATGGATTGTGCATGAAGTTATTATCTTTATCGGCACGTTTGGAATTTCATGCGCATGCGCATCAGAGTAGTATCTCGCCTCGCGTTTGTTAGCTCCTGGTAGTTTTGTCCTGCAAGATACCCCGTACGCCCCTTTCGGCTGGCGGTTATTTAAGAGCAGATGGCGGCCCTATGAGTGCCTCCACTACCGCTTGGCTCCACGAAGGAGGTACCGTCGGACAGGTGAGTGTCCCCATGGACTCTCTTCACTTTGGCTAGACTTTGGGATGTGGAATAAGTTCAGACAGACTCCGTTTTGGCAGTGTTATACAATGGGTCTACGATCTCCCAGAACCCATGATACTAAAGGGGCTCCTCATTGGGGCTAATGTGGACTGTGTTCCACCTCTCTAATTAGCGCCATTATAGTAATGAGCGCTACCTGACCAAGTTAATTCAGTGTAAATATTGGAAATACAGATTGCAATACCATCACAAGTTGTTCTAGAGGAACTCTTCAGTGTCTACACTTTGTTTTACTTAACATGTAGGGCATGTAGCTCTAAGTGGGGCATCTATATTATGCTTTAATTAACAAGTGGGGCATTTAGCTGTGTGTGGACTTCAGTGGAATAGCTAGGTACCGAGCACAAGTCCGTTGGGTTTGGGTGTAGAGCAATTCGCGTGGACACGATAGAGTAGTGAGCTCATTGTGTCTTTTTTCTACACCACAGAGCGGGGCCTCATGCGCCCGAGCGGTTGCCGGGTGAGGTGAGGTCTTCACCCACACAATGCTGGGTGAGTATCACTGTGAGGAAATGCCTCTAAGTGATGTGGCTATTATGCCTATTTTATTCATGCTGAATGTCAATTATTCATGCAGGTGTTCTGTCTATACTGTCTCTCTGAGTGCAGTTGGTTGTGTCTGTGTTATTCAGTGTTGTTATCCAACATCCTTTTGTTTTATTGATAGGAAGAAGAAATGCTTCTTTACCATCAGTGGACGTCTAACCACTAAGGTTCCTGGTGGATGTGTATCCTTCTACCAGTAAACTTATCGCTATTTTTTCATCTAATGTGACATTTGTAGTTACAGCTGCAGTAGCTTATTCACAGTAACAGGTCCTGAAGAATGCCGGGGAAAATCCCCTTTGGCAGAAACATGTTGACCGCAATACACAGGCGCCATAAGGTAGTCATACTACCTGGCGCGGTTTTTATCTTTTGACACACGGTTTTCTGTATACGCATGGTTTCAGTGCCAGTGTAGTCATTTTTATCTATCACCACCACTTCAGCACTGCACACCATCTTGTCCACTGTTTTGGCAAACATCATGGCTTGTTTTCTGACATCCAACTCCAAACTGGCACTATATGGCCGGCCAAGACACGGATTGATCAGCAATTCCCACATGACGTATATTCCACCGAAGGGGTGGTCTGACGGGATTGATAATAGCTTTTTGTTTTCCAATAACTCCCGACAACACTGGTCCGCATATGCAGCCTGCTGTATCATAGTCACTGATATAGTCACACACCACCCTTTGACCTGTTCTACTCTTTTTGTGTGTTTTTCTGATTACTGGGGAGCGAGCAGACAGGTCGGTAAATATTCCCTTTTGACCCTCCACACATCCTGTTGTTTTTTTATACCGCTGCAGTGGCCATTTTATATTTTTACTAATGTAATGTTCCAAGATGACAGACACCCATCTTGGACATGGAACTTACAAAAATGTAATCAATGAAAGCTTTTTTTAGAGAAACACTATACAGACGCAAGAAGTGGTAGATTAGCAATAAATGAGCTTTGGGAGTTTCAAAACAAAAAACTAAAAAAAATGGCAAATGGGAGAAGTAATAAACATGCTGGGCTGGGGAGAGTGGAGCAACACTGAGAACTCGGGGTGGGGATGTGAGAGTAAGCAAGCCAGGCAGTTGAGAGCAAGACAACCTATGGGCATCCATGGAGTGCTCATAGAATATAAAACAAGAATTGGCAACACAAATAGGTCTGACCTTACTGTGCTGCACTTTGCTCTCTCACAGGCATACCACTCACCTTGCCCTCACATGAGCAGAGTATTCTGTCTCTAGTATACTAGGAATGGGTGGAAGACTCAAGAAAGAGGGGTTGTCTGCTCTGGTGCAATGGGACATGGACATAAGTAAGAGTGCATGAGAAGAGTGCCTAACAAACAGAAACGTGTCCTCATGTAATGCAACTGGTGCTATGTAAAGCGCTCTGATACCTGATTCGGGTCAAGTTCACGCTATATAAAACTATTTTAAAAAAAAGAAGAGCTAAGAAGCATGTGGGAGGGTACACAGGGCTGAAACTGAGAGCTGAGCTACCCAGGACATGTGACAGCAAATGCCTTATCTTCCATTGAAAGTGTCTCAAACCCGATCTGTTTATTAACTGGGTAGCCTGTGGATGAAGTCCAGCTTGGATTTGCTGAGGTAAATGATATAACATGGTAGCTGCATTGTGTACAATCGGAACATGATAGATACAATATTTAGGTAAACCAAGCAAGACTGCATTCCTAAAATCAAAAATAAGCTAGGTCACCATCCTTTCCCTTTAGATCAGAGGCAAGATATAATTTTCCATAAGCTCTTACAAAGAGGTGTTGTGGGTTAGAAACTCCTAACTGAACAACATACAATAACCACACAATCAATGCCCAACCAATGCTTTTTCTTTAAAAATGAAAAGTAATATAATTAATTAATGCACACTCAACTAAATACTATATTAAAAATGACAAACACTTATAAGATTTGAGATGGAATTACAATTTGGAATCCCTTCAGCAGAGGGGTTGCAGAATAACCAGAGTACAAAAGAAGTACTCTAAAGAAATACCAAAGAGGGAACCTGCTCCCATTATCTGTGAGGTGTCATATGACGATTTCCACCCATGCAGGCAGTAATCGTAAAAACTGGCAATGGGACAATATATGGGTCTACTGGGAAACACAAGGCTTTTCATAATCAGAAAGGTTATGTCTACAGGCTTTGTTAAGTTCTTTAACTATGTAAAGCGAGAGGCCTACTGTCTTTGTGAATGCACTTAACAATCAATGAAGCAAGCCTATTGGTTTTAACTCAAACATAAACATGACCGTGTCGTAACTGCCTAGACAAGCCCAAAGCATACAGTTACATGAAAATGATTTTCCTCCTGGAGACATCAAATAGTTGACGATGTAAATCCTATCACTATTATATTGGTGAATGGTTCAAAATGTAAAGTCTCTTCCTATGGTGTTTGTGAGATGCACAATTTAAAGCCCTTTCTTTATGCATTTATCATAGAGTTCACAAACTTAAGACCCATTCCTGTTCTCAGTGTGAAACCCCTCCATATTGTATTGGCCATGGGGTTATGCAATAAAAAGCCTCTTACTACTGTATTTGACCTGGGGTATGCATTAACAATGTCCCTGTCAATTAGAAACAATGGAACCACTTGCTAGGAAGGCAAATGCAACTATTTTTCAATCCTATTTTTCAATCAAAGGCTTGCAGAGAAGATCAACATGTAGCTGGAGCCACTACCCGTGTCTTAATACTACTTCATACAGCCATTTTTTCCCTGATCACAGAAGCCCTTTCAGATAGCTGTGCTGTTCCAATGTAATTCCGAACAACATTAGTTTGCCACAGGGCCTAACCAAAACCCCTGCATTCTAGGGTACCCAGGGCATAGAAACTAGGCAGTTCCCATGGGCTGTGGCATCTATTGTTCTGTAAATAGTGACTACAGGCTTGCCGATGCAGCCTCAGTGAGTTGGTGCTTGCACCTCTCACGACAGATATATGGTTTCTTATATCTGAGGTCACTGCACTTAAAATCTATAAGTCATCTCTATGGCAGGCCCTTCAGTCCTAAGGGCAAGGCGCTTGATTACAAGTGTGACGGTGCCCCTGCATGAGCATAATGCCCCTACAAACCCCAGAGTCGATTCTCCAGGCTTTGTAAGTGGGGTCAACCATCTTTAGACATATAGTGGACATCAGCCATTACGAGATGTCTAACTATATAGTGCCATATTTAGTGCCCGCCTTGCATACTCCAGTTTGAACTAGCTCAGGGAACCCTTGGCTCCTGCTCTGGTGTAAAACTGGACAAAGGACCTAGGAGTAAACTCCCTTTTGTCCAGCCCCTCCTCTGGGAGGCACCCGAGTCATCGAACCCTTCCTGTTTGGGTGTGTACTCAGATTCCTCGTGGGACAAGACTCAACCCTGAAACTATGTCACTCTTCAATCGTATGGATACTTGGAGTTTGTTGGACTATGACTGGAACCGAGACTGCACCAAGGAAGACTCCGGCTGCTCCTGGTCTCACTGCTCTTCAAGTCTTCTTTGTTGTCTGTGTCTGTGCTTCTTCTAATTTATTCAATAGACCTGTGGGCATCAAAAACACCTTAAGAAATCGCCATTGGAGTCAAGGAGTCACTCCCCTGCATCTGCAGGCACCGCAATGAAGCTGACAGGTCTGCTGCTCCTGTCGTTCTACAGATTTCCTGAGGCTCGGAAACACAGGTGGTGGTTCTTCAACTTCTTTGAGGACAGACATGTCCACTCTGCAATTTTGAGGCCGGTTCCCTCTTTGGAACTGCTGGGACCAAACCCCTGTGCACCATGTTGATTTGCCGTCGCCAAGGCTTGGTGGCACTGCACTCCAGAGATGTCTGGCCCACAAGACTCTCTAGCCGCCAGGACCTCTTCCCTTCAAGATAAGTATACTCACTGCATCCTCTGCACCATGGTCTTATTGTGCCTCCTGTGCCTTTTGCCTATTGGTCCTCTTGAGGGTATTTTCTTGCTTATGTGGGCTCTTCTGCATGCTTGTGGCCTGTTCTGACTCTCCTGCTTTTGGTGAGTCCCTTGGACCATGCTGTTCCCATTATTGTTCCTTTTTCGTCTTCCGCGCCGTTGTGGTTACCAAGACGTGGTCCCGCCAGACACCATCCGCCTACTCACTGACATCTGACATGGGATAGCTTGTGCATGGCTCTTGGTCTTCCTCAGCATAGCCTGGTCCTCATAACGCTGCAGCAACAAGTTCATCGTTGACCCTTAAGATCCTCCAGACATCGGTGGGCATTGTGTCTCCGTGCCTCCTTGTCACCTCTGAGTGGCATAGACTCTGTCCCCTCTGCTTGCAGGTTCTTACATTCTAGAATCCATCCTTGGATTCCACTGGACTCCTTCATAATCTTCTCCAGAGGCATCTTCTTTGAAGTCGTCCATTGTTGTCTATGGCAGGTTCTGATGTCACTTCACACCTATGCACCTGGCATTTCCTGGTGTAGGTAACCTGGTTCCTGGGGCATCCATGTGTGGGGTGGCTCTCCAACCTTCTGTCTTCCAAAGGGTCTCTTTGTTGTCCTCTGGGAAAACCGCAACTGCGACTTCTCCATAGACTTCCATTGGGCACACCGATGTGTTTCCACTCTCCACACAGCCTCCGTTAGGATCCTGGGTACTTACCTTGGGTGGTTCCCTGTGTCCCCGGCTCCTGTGGGTCTTCTGGTTTAAGTCCCGTTTTCCTTTGCAGTTCACATTCCACTTTCATAGTATATGGTTTGGTCTCCCCCTGGAGACAACTGTATATTGTGCTACTTACCTAATTGCTTTTGAAGTATTCTTGTTTTATTGTGTTGATATCTCTGGGGAGGAGGTATACCAATGTGATTGTGATATTGTGTTGTAATAAATAGACTTATTTTCTGCTAAACACTGTGTAGTTTCCTTTCTTCTAGCCTGCGCTACAGATTAACACAAGCTGCTTAACACTCCTTCAAGATAAGCTTGAAGGCTGCTCTCCACATATACCACTTTGAGAGCTTTCTGTGGTTATCATAGACCACTAAATTCACCATAAGGGTTGCCTGGATTAGTGCAAGGTGCACCCCTTGAATAGCTGTGCATCATATATCTAGCCATTCACCTACAACAATCCACTCAGAAACACCTATTGGCATTAGCATATGCTTTTTACGATAAATAATTGCAGATACGGTGGAATGCTTGTATTGGGGTCTGGTCTCCTAGCTCTGAAGCCCATTGAGGAGTTTAAAAAACATGCATTACAGCCATTGATGTCCACTGTCTACACTAATCACCAGTCTGAACCTGAACTTGAACAATTATATGTACCATTCTGTATGCTATTGACCAGCTCTTCTGTAAAATTTGCAAAGCATTGCCAATTCTCAAAATGTGTAATCAAGGGAATGAAAGGTGTGTTAATTTCTTTCATAGTAGCCAAACCTAGGCAAGTAGTTTGCTGCACTGTTTTTTTCAGGAAAATAATTTGTATAGGGATCAGACAAGCTCTAAATAAAGCATCACTGCCTTGTGTTTCCAAGGGCTGTGTTCCCCAATTTGATTTTTAATGAACGTTTTCTTTCTAATATTCATAGCCTTGTATGGCCAACTAGAAAATAAATGAGTCTGAATGAAATAATTTTGTTTAGACCAGCATATTTTTCTTTGCTGGGGGAAGGGTAAGCTTATAATATTAAGATACTAGGGTCTGCAGGGTTGCAACCAGAAAAATATGCAAACTTTTTCAAATACATTTTTGAACTACCCATTGTGTCGGCCAATGTTTCCATTATATATGATATAAAACTGTACGTGGGTACTAGCTCTGTGTGAATAGTGGTGAGCATAAGGATAACAAAATATTTCATCATAATTACCTGAATTTAAATATCAATCTTCAATTTCAAATACTGTGTAAGACGCTAGTTCAAATACCATACTCTTGACAGTTTCTAAATACCATTAATCAGAAATAGATCCAGAAACAATAATTTCATCCATAGCGACCCTAAATACATAAGGAATCTGTTAAGATTCTCAAGAACAAAATATGTCAAATGAGACCTTATCTTAAACAATTTAAACAATTCCATCAGAGACAGGTAATGCAGAAATGTTCACAAGTGGCTGGTCTCTTCACACTTTATGTGAAGAAGAATGAGGCTTCTGGGCCTGAGCTACAAACTCTGCTGCAGACCATTCTGTAAGGTAACGTCCACTCAGAAGCAAGAAAAACACTGTAACAAATTCAATCCAAATAAATAGTAAAAGCGGTTAAGTGGAAATCCAAATATAGGACCATGGAGGAATCAGACAAGTGTTTTTCAGACAGAAAAGAAATGCAGGTGCATCATGCAGGGAAGTATGCGAAGAATCAAAAGAAAAATCATCAATATCGGGACAATATCCAGAGGCAGTACAGGGACCTCATGTGATAAAGGACAACTGGTAGACACCTCCAAAGGTGGTTGGTAATAAACAACTTTGCCTTTAGGAGTAGCAGTAGAAAACTGTAAATTAACATCTGGAGTGCATCCTGTATTAGCAGTAGTAACAGAAAGTAGTTCATGGTCAGCATCTAAAGCCACCAACCAGGGAGAATCAATATTTGTATCAATTAATGCTTGTAGAGGGATTTCATGTATGATAGCGAAAGGAGGCAGGTAACTACCAAGGAGCCCTCGTGGTCTACTGTGTAGGACTGGCCAAATTATGTAGCTTGATCAAACCTATGGAGTTTCTACAGAGAGCAAGCAGTAGAAAAATCACAGTTATGGTTGTTGAATTCCAAGGACTGGCACTGGTACTCAATATGATGGGCTGGCAGTAATCTTCTCTCACACTAAATCCACCAGCCGTAGGAATCCAGCCAAAAGTTGCTGGTTGCTCCTTCACTTCGTCAGTGGCTAGCGTTTGGAAATTTCAATTGAGTGCTCATCTCCGAAGTCTTGTAGTTCCTGTAAGACAGTGAAATATTCATTGGTTTTAAAGGCATATATATCTGCTGCCACTGTACCAGATTTGTCGAGATCTGGAACATACATCTGGACCCCGAAGAGGATTTCTTAGGGAGTCTGACCAGCCAAGGCTCATCTAGGCAGATTTGTTAAAACTCTCTGGACTCCATGCAAGTGATGGATCGATCTACGTCCTGACCCTATTAATCTAGCTGTTAAGGACTGCTTTAAGTCATTGTTCTTCTATCCACTATCGAAGTTTCTTAAGGATGATAGGGGGAGGAATAATGCACAACAACAACTAGGGTTCCTATAGTGTCCCTGTTCTGAGTGGAATGCTGCTACTGCATACGTCCCGATACAGACTTGCAAATCTTTAATAACAGTTCAAATGTCAGCCAATCGTTGTACCTAAAGAAATCTAGAACATGAATCTACGGCTAACACAATAAATTTGAGCACACCATCTAAATTCAGGGGTCCACAATGATCCAAATAGATACATCCTAGGGGTTTGTTTCAAACTAACAGGGGCACTAGTGGTGGGCAAACTTCGAGGAACTTTTAATTTGCTGACAAATCTTACAGCTCAGGACGTATTGTTTAGACTGCTTGTACAGAGCATGCCATTCAATAGCTTTCTGTAGTAAAGAAACTTTACCCGCCTCACCTGCACTGGCAGAGGCCATACTGGTCACGAGCAGCCATGATTAATTCTAGCCCGCGGTCCTTGTTGGGAATGACTCGATCACCCACCTCGGGAATGTGAGCAAAAGGTATGTTTTGGGCACTCAATAGATAGGAGTATTTTGTGCTGGATATTTTAGGTATCGGAGTGCCATTGCATAAAGCATTGGCAGCAACAATGATGTCATCATGCATCCTCATATGTGAATGAGTAAGTGCAACTACAACAGAATTAGGTACTGTTGCTTTGGTGGCTTTATCAGCCAGTGAATTCTCTGTAATGTGTATTCCAACACGCCGATGACTCAATGTATGAATTATATAAAGCTGTGGCAAGCAATCTTTAAGATGTGCCACTTTTTCCCAAAGCAATTTAATTTTGATAGTGTGTCCTTAAGAATCTCTGAATCCATACAAGCACCAATATTGTAAGTTTTCATTAACATACTGGACATAGTAATACGAGTCACATACTATGACTGTGGGAATTCAGGATCTGTATTCACTAGTGCCAGAATTAAAGCTTTCAACTCAGCCAGCTTAGCAGTTTAGTCCCCTAAGCATTGTGTAAGTGTTTTTGTTGATGGATTTCTCAATTTTTCATGACACCGTATACTGATGAACATGCAGCTAAATATTTTGCTTGGTGCTAGTCATGTGCTGAGCTGAACCATCAGTATATATCATGTAATCATACCTGATCAAGAGGCACAACGTCACTGGGCACAGGGTATTCTTTTTTTACATTTTTTTTGTTTTTATATCCTCATTTACGTTCATGGTTTCCAACTACCAAATAGCGGAAAAAGGTTAAAAGCAGTACAGTCATGCTCCCTCAGTCTAGGCTGGCAGGGATGGCGGATAGAGGGTGGCAACTAATTCCCAACAACAACAACTGGCTCCTCACCAATCCACACGCCTTGTTACCCAGATGGCAGATAACAACCAATGAGCCAGTTGCCACCATTGCTATTGCCTGGCCAAGAACCAGCAGTGAGGGAGAGACTGGCATAACAGGGAGAATGAACCATGACTACGTAATCATCGGATCCGGGGGGGGGGGGGAGGGGTGGGGAAGAAAATAACAAAAAAAAAACGGTTCAATGGGACCAATCAAGCAGATGCCAGAAAGCTCTCTTATCTTGTTTCCCAGCCCTGGCAAGATCTAATTTCGAGATTTGGGGGATGGAAGTGTTCCAGTCATAAAAGGAAGGGATGGAAGCGTCCTTCCATCGCTTACAGATTTCTCTGCTAGCCGCCAGGATGGAAAAGAACAGAAGATTCTTGGCTGGACTGCTAGTCTGGTCCCCAACTCCAAAGATGGCGATTCGAAGATCAATCACTACTGTGAAACCCAGGGAAGATGAAAGTTTGCTGCTGATTGAGTCCCAAAAAGGTACTAGTTGAGGACAGTCGAAGAACATATGCGTGTCCGGGGCCTCAACATGCACAAGCCACTGGGCCCCCCGGGGAAAGCTTGGACTACCTCTGTGGGGAGTAGTATGCCCTAGGCAGGGTAAAAAGATGGTTTCTGCGAAGCCAGGCTGGTTTGACTAAGTCCCACAATACATTGCAAGCCATTAACCATTAACCACAGATCTTTGACATTCGAGCATGGCATCAAATCGCCCCATAATAGCTCGGGAAGGTGGAATTCACCGTCAATTCCTTCCAGTATTAGATTGTACCATTGAGAGATCTCTTTTTTGCTGGTGGTTTATCTAACAGAAGAGATTCAAGTTCGCTGCCTCCCCCTATTGGCAAGTTGTTCCAGCGTGCAGCTTGGGTGGTTGCTACTTAAGCCTAACTCAATATTTGCAAGTATTTAAATCTAGAGAGATTGGGCCACACCTTGCATACTAGATATTCCCAAGGAAGCAGGGTCCCTTCTAAAAACAGATCTCCCCAAACTGTTATTTCAACCTCTCTCAGTGGGAGAGCTAATATGTCGCCAACCCAGCCTGGAGCCAAGGGAAGATACCATATTGGAGATCTGCTAGAGGGTATTCTTGTTCATACTGGAGAAAATCTTGTGTTTTAAAGGTAGGATCAAAGAAATAGTCAACATCAGAAGATGGTAAGGAGGTGGCCCATTGCATCCATCTTGAATGTAAGACTTTTACGTTAGAAACTCTTGCCTTGGTGACAGCCCCTAATGCAGGAACAGGAGTAACCACAATTATGCATTTCCCCTGAGCCAATGGTCTTTCCTTTATAAAAACTGTCTGAACTGCAGTTGGTATTTTTTAAGTCGATGCAAAACACATTTAAGCATTGGAGTAGAAATGTGATGTAGAAGCAATCAGTACAGTATAACCCTTGTTATAGGTGGCATATGTATAGCCAGTGTATTTCACAAATATGCAGATCACCAAGTTTGTTATGTTAACACAAGTGTGTAAGTGTCTGGATGCAACCTTGTCAGTTTGCAGTGTTCTGAGAATCTATGTCTGTTGTGATGTCCCATGTGTACTGTAGAACTCAGGTTGAAAATTAATTCAAACAAATGTTTATCCGTTGTGCGTAGTCTGCTATATATGTTCTACCAAAGTTGAGAAAATGTAAAAGTGATTGTAACTTCTTGATGGTGTTTGGTGGCTGCAAGAGGGCACATTTCTTCAAGAAATGTGGTGCAAGGCTCTTGCCTTTACTGGATAACCCATATCCTAAGAATAGGACAGAGAGAAAAGTTTTTTGAATATTGAATTTGTAGTCATGTTCAGGAAATCCCCAAATTATGTAAACTACTCTAGCCGAGTGAAATTTTGGCTTCATCCACAACATATATCATCAATGTAGGACAAGGCTTCTGGGTCAATGTCATGTAGAATTGATATTACTAGTGCAGCAATTAGACCTTGGCTGTTGATGAAGTCAGAAAACACAGAGAGGGACCCCTTATCAACGAAAGGTTGACAGAATGTTCTCCTTACTCCTAAAGCTTCTGGAAAACGCAATTAAATCCTACCTTTCAGGCCCTATAATTTTGCAGAAAAAGCCATTAGAAATGTCCAAAGTGATTTTGTATTTTTGGTGAACTATGTTGTTCATTAGAGCTAAGCTATGTGAATGTTAAATTGCAAAGGTGCGTGTATGGCTGTTTAAATATCTGTAGCCTAACCTCAGGAACAAGAACAGAGAAGTAAGGTATTATTACATCTTTCTCTTGTGGGACTACATTAACAAACCTAGGCAGCCAATCTATTTCAGCCAACAGAATGACGTCATAGATGGTTGTTTTATCCCAGAATATTGATTTATTACTGCGCTGTATGTCACCCTCAATTTGGATGTCCAGATCATGCAGTCTGTCCGGAGGCCTAACCTAGTGATCTGGTGTGTCAACCTGAATGAACTCATTAGTTGCTCTCAAAACCAGACACTCTCGAAGATTATGGTGAACTATCATGTCCTCTGCTCTGCTGTCTATCATTGTCATTTTCTTCTTTTTAAATTGGGGTTTTTGTTGTGGAAGATTTTTCTTCCTTTTTTATGATGATGTCGGTTTAGCACTGCAAGTCCTTTCGCTGTTCCACATAATCTTTATGCTTGCGTTCTGGTCATCCCTCTCTCTCCAAAAATTTGTCGGGTGATTCCTGAAGGGAACAAGAAGGATGTGTATTGGTATAGTGATACCTACCAGGCTGTTTAAATGTATCACAGTTACATAAATTATAGCGTCTGTCAGTAGACACCAGATGCAGAAATCTACCCAGTTTTTTTGTTTTATCCTTATTTTCTGTTTCAGGTACTCCTCCTGTCTTTGATTGCCTCGTCGACCTCTCTGTGACTGTCCGTTTTACTCACAGTCTGCAGTGGTTCCGCATTAATTCCCAGCATGGAAATGCTCCTCTCAAAGAGCTTTAACCCCGAAGCTGTTTCTATAATTAAACATTTTTCTTAAATTTTGTACAGACGTTAGAGATCGACTATCAATATGATTGTGGAATGTATACCTGTATATAATTTGTCAAAGTATAAACCTACAGAGAATTAAATGAATTTGTTGTCTAAAAGGTTGTGTTTTGTCCCTACTACACTCCAGAACCCAGTAGATACCAAAACCGAGGTGTTGGAGTTTCTACGTAAAATCAGATTAAAAACATTTTTCCTAGAGAGGAACACCAAAGAGACAACTAATATAAGCGGATTGAAAAATAAGTCTTGCTTTTGCCCCGAAATATGCTGTGATGCCACCAGTAATCTTGTACTTTGAATGTCAAGTACTATGAGAACTAGATCTTCTGAATGGTAAAAAGACTTTTTATAATAACAATTGCTCAAAAGAAGAAATATCAGCACTCAAAAGCCTATCTAACAACCAGGCTTTAGTCATCAAGCCAGCAGATAAGGGGGGTGGGATTGCACTTTGGGACAGAGGCAAGTACGGACAAGAAGTAATGAGACAACTAGCTAATACAAATAATTATCGATTACTAGAAAACAACCCAACTGAGAGATTGAGAACACAAATATTGCAGGTGACCACCGGGGTCTGGATGAAGGGTGGATTTGTAAGAATGAATTACATTTTCTCAATACTTACAAATACAAAATACCTCAAATGTATGTACTGCTTAAAGTAAATAAGAATTTAGACAACCCCCCAGGAAGACCGATAATATCGGCATGTGGTTCCCTGCTAGAGCCACTGGCCATATATATCGACACCTTCTTGATTGATTTTGTTAAAAAAAACAGATTCATATGTCCGCGACACCATGGACTTTATAAACAAAATTTAAATGTATCTTTTGACCATGATAAACAACTATTGGTATGCTTTGAAATTCAGTAATTGTATACCAATATACCATTGGACGAAGCACTAATAGTACTAAGGAATACTCTCGACCAAAAAGAACGACCACATGAGGTACCAACAGACTTTATAGTCACTTTAGCTACCATCTGCCTGAGGAACAACTTTTTTGCGTTTAAAGACTCCCTTCGCCTCCAAGTAAAGGGCGTTGCTATGGGGTGTAGCTTTGCCCCGGAAATAGCAAACATGAATTCGAGAAATACTGGATATCTAGCAACACCAATCCTTATAAAAACTGTATCCAACATTGGTGTCGGTATATAAATGACATTTTTATGATATGGGAAGGCCCCGAAGATACTCTTATGCAATTCCACAACTGGTTGAATATGAGATCGGCTGATCTTCAATTCACAGTGTCAAGAAACAAAGAGAATATTAATTTCCTTGACGTTTGGGTACAAAATAACGGTGGGAGCTTTGAAGTGAGTTTATACACCAAGCCCACTGACAGAAATACGTTGCTACATTTTTCAAGTGGTCATCCCCATACTTTTTAAGAAAATCTGCCATATGGGCAATTTTTAAGAATAAGACGAAATTGTACAAATAAAAATGACTACTTTGCTAATTCAGAAGTACTTAAAAACACATTGATAAACAGAGGATACCCCCGCACACTAGTTAAAATAGCACTGAAAAGAGCATGGTACACACCAAGACAGGACCTCCTTACACCCAAAGAAAGATCAGAAAGCACACCACTCACATGTGTACTCACATATTATCCAAAAGCCAACACAATTAAAAAGATCATTTTAAACAACTGGAGGTTGGTTAGCCACCTAGGATTCCCAAAACTATTGTATGGATTTCATAAAGGCAAGAATCTAAAACAACAACTTGTGAGGGCTGCACAACCCACAGATAAGAGACAGAATGTGAGAGGAATGCTGGGTCTCCCCCCAGTGGTGGGCCATTTCAGGTGCCAACAGTGTGTTGCATGCACACTGACAGCAGATTCTAAAGAAGTAATGATTAATGGACAACAACATATCCAGAGAACATTCACTAATTGTAACACAAAGAACTTTATTTATTGTGTCACCTGTCCATGTAATATGCACTATATCGTCAAACTACACAACCGATAAAGAATAGCATTCTGCAACATAAATCACAAATAAAGTTCAAAACCCCTTGAGCCCCTTAGTAGAGCACTATTTGAGTCATGGTCATAACGAAAATGATATCTGTTGGACAATATTGATCGCATTACAAAACATTGCTCAAGAAAATATGCAGCCTAAGCTAAACAGACTAGAGCCTAGACTGATTGAGAAATATCATACAGCGACCACAGGACTTAATGATAGAGATAAAATGTGGGCTTTGAGACAATGATGATCAGTCCAATCTTGACCCAGAATCTGTGAGAGAGATATATGCTATTACACCATGTGGTTGCTCAGATAGAGGGTAGATAGGTTTATAGGCCATTTTCGTCTATCATTGACTTTGTGGACAGGGAGATACAGTAGGTTTGACTAGTAAGATAGATCCAAATTATTTTAGTTGACGATCGAATGAACATGTTTGTTGTATTTTTACATTAATTCTCCCATGTGTCATCTTTTCAATGTCATACTCCTCCATGTTCAATTGTGCAGTGCTGTGATATATATATGTCTATATATATATATATATATATATATATATATATATATATATATATATATATATATATATATATATATATATATATATATATATATATATATATATATATATATATATATATTGGAGAATGAACGCCAATAAAGGGACTGAATGCAGAGGTCCGGTCCAGGTCTTGCCACAAGCCGCCCCATGACTAAGATGCTTGTTAGCACTGAAACGCGTCGGGAAGGAAAAAGACACCTGTGTAATCATGCCGCTTGTTGAAATAAAAGGTTTTGTGAAACTCACCTTCGTGGAGTGCTGCCTCAAGCTTGGAGTCTTTGGTGAATAATGTAAACGCGGCATCTCCTGCCGTAGGAGGCGAGCACCGCCACAGAAACTGGACTTTGTTCTGAAGGGCTGGTGAATGCAAGACAGCCTTTACAGCACGAGGGTGTCAAAGAATAAAAGCGGATGAGAGGCACAGGGGCCCACTGGAGGGATGTAAAAATATGCAGAAAATCGGCTCGAGCTTGGCGAAATACTGGCCATACTGAAATGGAACAATTGGGACTTCTACTCCTGGCGTTTTGTTTACTGGAGAATGAACGCCAATAAAGGGACTGAATGCAGAGGTCCGGTCCAGGTCTTGCCACAAGCTGCCCCATGACTAAGATGCTTGTTAGCACTGAAACGCGTCGGGAAGGAAAAAGACACCTGTGTAATCATGCGGCTTGTTGAAATAAAAGGTTTTGTGAAACTCACCTTCGTGGAGTGCTGCCTCAAGCTTGGAGTCTTTGGTGAATTATATATATGTATATATTCCTGGTGTTTTCACTGCTTCAGGAGTTGTTTTCCATATATATATATATATATATATATATATATATATATATATATATATATATATATATATATATATATATATATATATATATATATATATATAGAGAGAGAGAGAGAGATATATATAGATAGATATCTATATATATAGATATATATATATATGTATCCAAAATATAAATATATTACCTACTGGCGGTTGCCAGTAGGTAGTTATAGTTAGGATTTTTTTCAATGCAAAATCTCAAAATTCTATTGTGAATAACTTTGGCGTCGGTTCACGAATCTGCCTGAAAATGTCCTCAAATTTGCCTCGCGGAGCTCCGGTCCTTCCCTGAAAGTGTGGGGAGGATTCGTTAAGCGGGGGCTGAGATAAAAGGGGGGTCCCAAAACGTGTTTTCCCCATGTTAATTTCCATAGGGCGGTCAAACTCACTTTTAGCCCGAACGGCTGAATGGATTTGCACCAAACTTGGCAAAATTGTAGGGACTGGTAGCCCGATGTGCCTTTGCTATGTCTCAAGATATGTGCTCCAGTGGTTTTTACGAAAATTAACTTTGAAAAAATATATATTGGGCTACATTGGGCTATATATATGTTAGAGCCCAAATGTAGCCCAATGTAGCCCAATGTAGCCCAAAGATGGCCACCAGAGACAAAAAAAACAAATGTAGCGCAAATATCAGCCAGATGTAGCCCAACTATAGCCCAATGACAGAATGTCCCAGAGTGTTCTAAAGAAAAAGTAGAGCGCTAACAGTCTTACCTATGACAAAAGTATGGCACACCTGAAGTCATCTTGATTGAAGTAAAGTAGTAACACTTAATACATTTAATTTGAAAAGGAACAAAATGAGGCGTTTAATTTTGCCATAGAAATCATATATATATATATATATATATATATATATATATATATATATATATATATATATATATATATATATATATATATATATATATATATATATATATATATTCACTGAAAAAACCATAGGTATCACACCAGTTATAGTTAGGAATTAGCATTTCAAAAACCTATTAAATTCACTGAAAAAACCATAGGTTTCACACCAGTTATAGTTAGGTGGAAATTTTACTCGCATAAAACCATTGAAATTCCCACGTTATAGTTAGTTGGACTCACTATAACTTGCGCGTGCTATGCACTGCTGATGACGTCACATATTACATCACTCATGACATGGTCAGTGACATCACTCATGACATATATATATATAGATATATATATATATATATATATAGATAGATATAGATATATATAGATAGATATAGATATATATCTCTATATATATATTTATATTTTGGAAGATCGCCACACTGCAGACTGCCACTGCAAACATCCAAAATGATGAGGAGTGAACCCAATAGTTGCTGGTGCAAACAAGTGATATTTATTTCATAGTTGCCAGCGCTGCCGCCATGACGCGTTTTGCCTCCAAGGAGGTTTGATCACATGACAAACTACTAGCCCACAGTCAGACTATTTAAAGTGATAGTGCAAATTAATTAGCAATAGAAATGGTAAAAATACTGTGCAAGAGTCGCAATGGTCAAAATAATACATGAAAAACGTATTACTTGTTAAAACTACCTATACAATAATAAACTTAATTAAAAAAGTTTAAAATTCATGAAGCATAGGTAATCATAGGTGGCGTCATACTGCTGTAATTTCACGTTTAATCATGGTGGTAAGTCCACCTATGAAGGGAAATTCATACAATTCATTTTTTTGGGCAATATGCTGTACAAGTTTAAATATATGAGTCATATAACCACCATCATGTAGCAAGCAAGTAATAACCATCATTTGCAGTAAATAAAACATAATCATGCTCACTTGCAATGGTATATCTGTTTTCAATGAAAATGGTTGCTAAACACATAACGCCCAAGTGGGCCTGTCACCAAAACCAGTCTGTTTAAAGATCTAAAGTGCATTATAAGTGATGTGAAAAAATGCTGTAAAGTGCAAAAATGTAAGACAATACAAATTCCTAATGTTTACAAATATTTCTAAAAATTACAAAAGATTCATCTATATGAGCAACCACACCTTGTTAAAATTAGCTAAAACCAGTCTACTCTATACATTATCCGGACAGGTCAACTATAAAATCCTAAGAACCCTAAATGCAAGTGTATAAGTCTTGCCTGTCATTCAATCCATTCGGATTTTTTGTGTTTAGCTCCAGTATATATCTGGTCTCAAGGAGACGGAGTTTGGCCTCACGGTCACCTCCCCTCCTCGATACCTCCACTGCATCTATGATAAAATACTGAAGCTGATCAGGAATGCCTAGATGTTTGGCTTCGAAGTGCCTGGCAACCGGATAGTTTTGGTTGTGTCCCGAAATCGCCCGTATGTTTTTTAGAGTATCCGTTTGTGAGCGGGCAGCCTCGTGCTGCCCACATATTGCAGCCCACACGGACACTCCAACACATAGATAGCATATTCCGTTTTACAGGTCAACCTCTTGGTGATGGCAATGGGTTCCTGTCGAAAAGGGCTTTTGTAGTGTGTCCTATTACTGCCATAGTGTCAGGCTTTACATTGGGGACAGGTCTTAAAACCTTTTTTAAGTAACAACCAAGTACTAGAGAGTTTTGGCTCTATAGTGTTGCTGACCAGAGCCTTAGACATGGAGGGTGATTTACGAAAAGTGAGCAAAGGCTTGTTGCTCACTTTATGTCCGATGATAGGATCACTTAGTACAAGATTCCAATTCTTGTATAAGATCTTTCTTAGATCTTGATGCTGGCAGTTGTAGGTCAGTATGACCCAGGAAGAAATTTCCGGAGCCTTAACCTCCAATTGATCAAACTTTGTACTGGCCCTGTCTCTAGGAACTAAAGCCTCTTGCCTGCTAACGGATTTGGTGCGTTGGATAACTTTCACCAAACTGGTATTGGAATAGCCCCTGGCCAGAAAGCGTAATCTGCAAGCCTCTTAGGCAACTGCGCATTCTGCTTTCGTGCTGCAGATACTTCTGATCTGAAGCATTTCTCCGAAGGGAATCCTCCGGATCAGAGGTGCAGGATGACGGCTGCTGATGTGCAATATTGCATTGCCAGCACTTGGCTTCCTATACAACCTGGTTGACAAACTGTCGTTCTCAATAAATCCCTCCACATCTAAAAAGCATATGGACCTTGGACTGAGATTGGAAGTAAAGTTTAAATTAATGTTGTTCTTGTTAATTACTTCTACAAAGGCATTGGCACTTTCAACAGACCCCCTCCAAACAAGAAACACATCATCAATATACTGCAGGTACAGTAAAACATTGTTGGTTGTAAATTCTTGGTATTGGCCAAGGAGGACCTGCTCCTCCCACAGCCCGACGTGTAAACACGCGTACCTGGGGGAGAAGCAGGCCCCCATCTCCACACCTCTGACCTGCTGGTAGATGACCCCATTGAAAATGAAGAAATTTTGCTCCAGGCACATCCTGGTCATATACAACAGCATTTTGTTATGAGCTATCGAATTCGGAGGGCACTAATTCAGGTAAAATTCCGAGGCCGTAAGTCCGTCACAATGTCTTATCGAGGTATATAAGGATGAAACATCCAGAGTCATCAATAGCATGTCTGGGCCCCAAGCAAAATGCTCAGTTTTACTCAGGAAATCCAATTAATCCTTTACATATGAGTCCAAAGACTCGACATAATCTTGAAGAAAGAAGTCAATGTATTTTGAAACATGCTCCATGGAGCTGTCAATAGCAGAGATTATTGGCCGACCCGGTGGTATATCAATCCTCTTATGAATTTTGGGAATTAGGTAAAAAGATGGAATTACTGAATGTTCTTTTTTTAGGTAGCGAAACTCATCAAACGTTAGAAGGCCCGTACTTCTCCGTGCCTGTAATTATTGGTATTGGTCCACCCATGTGGCTTTCACTATTTGGATGTTGCTTCTGCGATAACTGGTGGAATCACCTACTTGAATTTCTGCCTCTTTTAGATACATCTCTCTGGGCCACAAAACCACATTACCCCCCTTATCTGCTTGTTTTACGATAATGTCATGGTTGGTTTGCAACTTGTTGATTAATTGTTTGTAACACCTGTTTTGTTTGCTGATGCAAAACTTTCTTTTGTCAGTGGCGGTATATAGTTTTTTAACATCCTGCACCACTATTTCTTGGAAAGTATCCAGGTTGTCGTGAGCCATGACTGGCTCGAATGTGGATTTGACTTTGAAAGGTGTAATATGTTAGCTATTTGAGGCTTGGGTAGCGGTGGTCTCACTTTGGCTGGACCCTTCATTTTGTAGTTTCGAAATTGTTTCAAAAGTGGCTTGGTTTTCACTATTTTCTATTGCTGGACTGGGCATGATATCCGGTTGTTTTTTCTTCTTTGGATGTAATTCAAAGAACTTGTTCAATTTTATATATGTGTACTTTCTTCCTCGGTGATTGTTTCTATTTATTTTAGTAGAGCACTTGAGTTTTTTACTTTTTACTTATATATTTACTATTAATGGTGTAACATGTTGTTTGATAGTATTTCTTTGCTCATCAGTCGAGTGGTATTGCACACGAGTTAGTGAGCGCTTTAGTGTTTCTAGCATGTAGAGAACTCTGGAGATCGAAGAGAGGTCCTAGTAGTCTTTTTTCAGTGTCTACCACCCACGTAGGTTTTTTACGTAGTCGCGCTATGAGCATGCCGCTTGGCATCCCGACTTAACAGAGACAGGGATACAGTTAGTGGAAGGGTCTACTGAGAGGTAAGCTGTTGTATGCAGCTTGTTTGTATACAGACTAAGCCTGAATTCTTTAAAACATTTTAGATATTTTATTTTTTAAATTACATTACATATTTTTAATATAAATTGAAATTTTTTGTAAAAAAAAATATTGACATTGTAATATTTTTTTTCTATTTAATATTTTTGTCATTTATATAAATTTTATATAGCAGGCAATGATATCCTATGGAAGGAAATTCAAGTTACTGGTAAGTACACTTAAATTGACTTTTCAGGAATAGTAGTGAGCTGAAAGATGCAGCATTGAGGTATCTCCTGATAACAGGTGAGTAAATTGGAATTCGTAGTTCGACTGATTTTTGAGGAATTTTTTTAAGTTCCAAAACTCCACACTTCGAAGAATTTCCAACTGAAACCAGTCAATGTTAGCCTATGGAAGGAAATTCAAATCACTGTAACAACAATTAGAATTACTTTTCATGATCAGTAGTGGGCTTAAAGATGCAGCACTGATGTCTCTCCTGATAACAGGTGAGTAAATCGGAATTCGTAGTTCGACTGATTTTTGAGGAAATTTTAAAATTTCAAAAACTCCACACTTACAAAAATTTCCAAGTCAAACCAGTCAATGTTAGCCTATAGAAGGAAATTCAAGTTACTGTAAGTATGGTTAGAATTACTTTTCAGTATCAGTAGTGGGCTGAAAGATGCAGCACTGAGGTATCTCCTGATAACAGGTGAGTAAATCGGAATTCTTAGTTCGGCTGATTTTTGAGGAATTTTTTAAAGTTCCAAAAGTCCACACTTAGAAGAATTTCCAAGTGAAACCAGTCAATGTTAGCCTATGGAAGGAAATTCATTTTACGGTAAGTATGGTTAGAACTACTTTTCAGGATCAGTAGTGGGATGAAAGACTTAGAAGAATTTCCAAGTGAAACCAGTCAATGTTAGCCTATGGAAGGAAATTCAAGTTACTGTAAGTATGGTTAGAACTCTTTTCAGGATCAGTAGTGGGCTGAAAGATGCAGCACTGAGGTCTCTCCTGATAACAGGTGAGTAAATTGGAATTCGTATTTCGGCTGATTTTAGAGGAATATTTGTATGTTTCAAAAATAGACACTTGGAAACTTTTCTGGTGAAAACCACACAATAGATTCCTATTGAAGGAAACACATGTTACTGGTAAGTACGCTTAGATTTACTTTTTAGGGTCCGTACTGGGCTCAAAGATGCAGCACTGATGTCCCTTGTGATAACAGTTGAGTACATTGGAATTCGTAGTTCCGCTGATTTTAGAGGAATATTGTGCTCAATAGTGAAGGAAGGGGGTGGGGCCTGAGGTGGCATGTGTGCAAACATGCCCTGTGGTGCATTTTAGATTGGGGAATTAATTCCTCTTCAAACCTGAGGTCCCCTGTGAGCCAACTAGCCCACCAGGTACCTCCAGTATGCGCCAGGGAGCTGTGTTGCAGAGAGGTGTTCGGAGGGCACGCCCCCTTTTTACAACACGCTGCAATGCAGCTCCTTGGCGCTTAATGGAGGTACCTGTTGGACTAGTTGGCACCTAGGGAACCTCTGGATTGAAGAGGAATTAATTCCCCAACTTAAAACGCTCCACAGGGCATGTTTGCACACATATCACCTCAAGCCCTTCCCCCTACCTTCACCACTGTGCAAACGCGACCGTAGCGCGTTCTAAGTTGGGGCATTAAGTTCCCTTGCATACTGGGGCTTCCTGGAGGCCAACAAGCCCACCAGGAACCTCCAGTATGTGCCAGGGGGCTGCGATGCAGAGAGGTGTAAAAAGGGGCGTGGCCTCATTACACCTCTCTGCAACACAGCCCCCTGGCGGGTTTGCAGAGGGAGAACTAATTCCCCATGCATATTGGCGGTCCCCGGGGGCCACTAGCCCACCAGGAACCTCCAGTATGCGCCAGGGGGCTGTGTGGCACAGAGGTGTAATGAGGCCCGCCCCTTTTTACACCTCTCTGCAATGCAGCCCCCTGGCACGTTTACAGAGGGGGAACTAATTCTCCTTGCATATTGGGGGTCCCTGGAGGCCAACTACCCACCAGGAACCTCCAGTATGTGCCAGGGGGCTGCGTTGCAGAGAAGTGTAAAAAGGGGTGTGGCCTCATTACACCTCTCTGCAACACAGCCCCCTGGCGCGTTTGCAGAGGGAGAACTAATTCCCCTTGCATACTGGCAACCCCTGGGGGCCAACTAGCCCACCTGGGACCTCCAGTATGCGCCAGGCAGCTGAATTGCAGAGAGGTGTAATGAGGCCACGCTCCTTTTTACAACAGTCTGCAAAGCAGCTCCATGGCCTTAGTGGAGGTTCCTGTTGCCTAGTTGGCCTCCAGGGACCCCCAGTTTTCAAGGGGAATTAGTTCCCCCTCTGCAAATGAGCCAGGGGGTGCATTTGCAGAGTGGTGCCTTTATGTTTTGTTTTGGGATCGGCAGTGTACGAATACCCTGCACGTATCCCGGGATTTAAAAAAAAAATAAAAAATTGGGGGGCCTTGGGGGTTCTTGTGGGACCCCCTGAGCAGGCCTAGGGGGTCAGGAACCTCCAGTATGCGCCAAGGGGCTTCCTTGCAGAGAGGTGTAAAAAGGGGCGTGGCCTCTTTACATGTCTCTGCAAAGCAGCCCCCTGGTGCGTTTGCAGAGGGGGAACTAATTCCCCTTGAAAACTGGGGATCCCTGGGGGCCAACTAGCCCACCAGGAACCTCCAGTATGCGCCAGAGGGCTACATTGGACAGAGGTATAAAAAGGGGTGTGGCCTCATTACATCTCTCTGCAACACAGCCCCCTGGCGTGTTTACAGAGGCGGAACTAATTCTCCTTGCATATTGGGGGTCCCTGGAGGCCAACTACCCACCAGGAACCTCCAGTTTGTGCCAGGGGGCTGCGTTGAAGAGAATTGTAAAAAGGGGTGTGTGCTCATTACACCTCTCTGCAATGCAGCCCCCTGGCGCGTTTTCAGAGGAAGAACTAATTCCCCTTGCATGCTGGCGATCCCTGGGGACCAACTAGCCCACCAGGTACCTTCAATATGCGCCAGGGAGCTGCATTGCAGAGAGGTGTAATGAGGCCGTGCCCCTTTTTACAACACTCTGCAAAGCAGCTCCGTGGCCTTACTGGAGGTACCTGGTGAGCTAGTTGGCTCCCAGGGACCCCCATTATTCAAGGGAAATTACGTCCCCCTCTGCAAACGTGCCAGGGGGCGCATTTGCAGAGTGGTGCAGGGAGGGGGCAGGGCTTGAGGTGACAGATTGCACCACTGTGCAACACAGCCCCCTGGTGCATTTGCAGAGGGGGAACTAATTCCCCTTGAATACTGGGGGTCCCTGGAGGCCAACTAGACCACCAGGAACCTCCAGTATGCGCCAGGGTGCTGTGTTGCAGAGAGGTGTGAAAAGGGGCAAGGCAGCCCGGAGGTTCCTGATGGGCTAGTTGGCCTCCAGGGACCCCCAGTTTTCAAGGGGAATTAGTTTTCCCTCTGCAAATGCGCCAGGGGGGCGCATTTGCAGAGTGGTGCCTTTATGATTTTTTTGGGGATCAACAGTGTGTACGCATACCCTGCACGTATCCCGGGATTTTCTCCCCCCCAAAAAAAGAATTTGGGGGGCCTTGGGGGTCCTTGTGGGACCCCCTGAGCATGCCTAGGGGGTCAGGAACCTCCAGTATGCGCCAGGGGGCTGCCTTGCAGAGAGGTGTAAAAAGAGGGGTGGCCTCTTTACACGTCTCTGCAAGGCAGCCCCCTGGTGCGTTTGCAGAGGGGGAACTAATTCCCCTTGAAAACTGGGAATCCCTGGGGGGCAACTAGCCCACCAGGAGCCTCCAGTATGCGCCAGAGGGCTGCATTGTACAGAGGTGTAAAAAGGGGCGTGGCCTCATTACACCTCTCTGCAATGCAGGACCCTGGCGCGTTTGCAGAGGGGAAACTAATTCCCCTCGCATACTGGGGGTCCCTGGGGGCCAACTAGCCCACCAGGAACATCCAGTATGCGCCAGGGGGCTGTGTTGCACAGAGGTGTAATGAGGCTACCCCTTTTTACACCTCTCTGCAACGCAGCCCCTTGGCGCGTTTACAGAGGGGGAACTAATTCCCCTTGCATATTGGGGGTCCCTGGGGGCCAACTAGCCCACCAGGATCCACCAGTATGAGCCAGGGAGCTGCATTGCAGAGAGGTGTAATGAGGCCACGCCCCTTTTTACAACACTCTGCAAAGCCGCTCAGTGGCACTTACTGGAGGTACCTGGTGAGCTAGTTAGCCCCCAGGGACCCCCAGTATTCAAGGGAAATTACTGCCTCCTCTGCAAACACGCCAGGGGCGCTTTTGCAGAGTGGTGCAGGGAGGGGGGAGGGCTTGAGGTGACGGATTGCACCACTCTGCAAACGCACCCCCTGGCGTGCTTGCAGATGGGAAACTAATTCCCAATTAATATTGGGGGTCCCTACCAGGAACCTCCAGTATGCACCAGATAGCTGTGTTGCAAAGAGGTGTAAAAAGAGGTGTGGGCTCTTTACATATCTCTGCAAGGCAGCCCCCTAGCCATACTGGAGGTTCCTGGTTGGCTACTGGGCCCCCATGGACCCCCAGTTT
This sequence comes from Lissotriton vulgaris, assembly GCF_964263255.1. NCBI lineage: Eukaryota > Metazoa > Chordata > Amphibia > Caudata > Salamandridae > Lissotriton > Lissotriton vulgaris. Next base: position 2,106,680,318 of record NC_141685.1, on the reverse strand, counting down.
TCAAGGGGAAATATTTCCCCCTCTGCAAATGCGCCAGGGGGCGCATTTGCAGAGTGGTGCTTTAATGCGGAGAGGCCGTAAAACCTCCAGCGTAGGAACACCTTACCCCCGAGTGGGGATTCACCATATGACCCCCCCTCTTGTTTCCACAGCATAATGACTGGAGGTGTTTGATAGACCCCGGCTGCACCCGGAACGAGGAAGAAGTAGACGGAGGTCTCTTTAACTGGCAGATCCCAGAGGAGCAGGAGGAGCCCACAGCAGAGCCAAATACGGAAGCTGATGGCACACAGGTGTGCTTGTTCACCGAAGGAGTTGGAGGCGAGTGTGGAGCGGAGTCGAGTGCTGAATCGGATAGAGCAGCGAAAGAAGAAGACGAGGGAAGGAGAACTGAATTACCATCAGCAGAAAGGAGGAGAAGAGACCCGTTGGTGGCGCGGGAGCTAGGAGGCCATCGGCACCACGAGCCGCCCAGCCGCATTCCAGGAGGTGTGTGGCTCACAGAGGTACGGAGCCGTAATGCGGGCTGGGTGGAGAGAAGGGGGAGGTCAGTCCCGTGACCTGAGTCCCTGTGGAGTAACGCGGTATCCCCTCCCATCACTTCCCCGTCCTCTCACCTGTTTGTACAGTAACACGAGTGGTGTTCCCTCACTCCCCTTTCCCTGTAGTAATCACAAGAGTGGACGTAGGACTGATTCCTGTCCTTTCTTCCTTTCCTTCCATACGGCTGACCTACCACCATCACGGAGTCGGAGAATTTGCGTTCCCGTAGAAGCCCTCGACGCAGCCAAAGGGAAGAGAGCACCCGCCCGCAAAGGAGAACGGTCAGAAGCAGATCACCCCGGAGGCCCCCGTGGAGAAAGACTTGTACTGACTTTCTGTTTCCCAAATAAAACTGGCTATCACTAAAACACGACTCCTGCCCTTTCCTGCGCAACCCGCTACACGCGCCTTTATGGTTTTATTTGGGATCAGCAGGGTATGCGTACCCTGCATGTATCCCGGGATTTAAAAAAATAAATAAATTAGGGGGCCTTGGGGGTCCTTGTGGGACCCCTGAGCAGCCATAGGGGGTCAGGAACCTCCTGTATGCGCCAGGGGGCTGCCTTGCAGAGAGGTTTAAAAAGGGGTGTGGCCTCTTTACACGTCTCTGCAAGGCAGCCCCCTGGTGCGTTTGCAGAGGGGGAACTAATTCCCCTTGAATACTGGGGGTCCCTGGGGGCCAACTAGCCCACCAGGAACCTCCAGTATGTGCCAGAGGGCTGCATTGCACAGAGGTGTAAAAAGGGGTGTTGCCTCATTACACCTCTCTGCAATGCAGCCCCCTGGCGCGTTGGCAGAGGGGGAACTAATTCCCCTTGCATACTGGGGGTCCCTGGGGGCCAACTAGCCCACCAGGAACCTTCAGTATGCGCCAGGGGGCTGCGTTGCACAGAGGTGTAATGAGAACTGCCCCTTTTTACACCTCTCTGCACCACAGCCCCTTGGCGCGTTTACAGAGGAGGAACAAATTCCCCTCGCATATTGGGGGTCCCTGGGGGCCAACTAGCCCACCAGGATCCTCCAGTATGCGCCAGGGAGCTGCATTGCAGAGAGGTGTAATGAGGCCCCGCCCCTTTTTACACCTCTCTGCAACGCAGCCCCCTGGCGCGTTTACAGAGGGGAAACTAATTGCCCTTGCATATTGGGGGTCCCTGGGTGCCAACTAGCCCACCAGGAACCTCCAGTATGCGCCAGGGAGCTGCATTGTAGAAAGGTGTAATGAGGCCACGCCCCTTTTTACACCTCTCTGCAACGCAGCCCCCTGGCGCGTTTACAGAGGGGGAACTAATTCCCCTTCCATATTGGGGGCCCCTGGGGGCCAACTAGCCCACCAGGAACCTCCAGTATGCACCAGGGAGCTGCATTGCAGAGAGGTGCAATGAGGCCACGCCCCTTTTTACAACACTCTGCAAAGCAGCTCTGTGGCACTTACTGGAGCTACCTGGCGAGCTATTTGGCCCCCAGGGACCCCCAGTATTCAAGGGAAATTACTGCCCCCTCTGCAAACACGCCAGGGGGCACATTTGCAGAGTGGTGCAGGGAGGGGGTAGGGCTTGAGGTGACAGATTGCACCACTCTGCAAACGCACACCCTGGCGCGTTTGCAGAGGGGGAACTAATTCCCCTTGAATACTGAGGATCCCAGGGGGCCAACATGACCACGAGGAACCTCCAGTATGCGCCATAGGGCTGCATTGCAGAGAGGTGTAAAAAGGTGCGTGGCCTCATTATACCTCTCTGAAATGCAGCCCCCTGGCGCGTTTGCAGGGGGGAACTAATTCCCCTTGCATACTGGGGGTCCCTGGGGGCCAACTAGTCCACCAGGAACCTCCAGTATGCACCAGTGGGCTGCGTTGCACAGAGGTGTAATGAGGCCCGCCCCTTTTTACACCTCTCTGCAACACAGCCCCCTGATGTGTTTATAGAGGGGGAACTAATTCCCCTTGCGTATTGGGGGGGCCAACTAGCCCACCAGGAACCTCCAGTATGCACCAGGGAGCTGCATTGCAGAGAGGTGTAATGAGGCCACGCCCCTTTTTACAACACTCTGCAAAGCAGCTCCGTGGCACTTACTTGAGATACCTGGTGAGCTAGTTGGCCCCCAGGGACCCCCAGTATTCAAGGGAAATTACTTCCCCCTCTGCAAACGTTCCTGGCTACCTTGCCATCTTTGTTGACACAAGACACAGAATCTGGCTGACAGAATATCTGACAAACTACTATGATAACCCCTTGACCCAGTCCTGAGGCGGAAGCCGGGAGCTGGAGGTACTCCATTGTTTTTAAAATTTGTACTTTTCACTGCACTCTTGCTCCTGTGTGGTGTCACTATTTTCCTGTTTTTAAAAACTAAGCACAACTTAGCGCTCGCTCTTACCTTAGCGCACAGCTGATATCAATAGCTGTTCGCGCCCTCCTAGTTCTTTGCCTGCAGCCGCCATCACCAGCGGCGTGCGCGCTGACTCCGCCCCCTTTTGAGGCCACGCCCCCTGATCACCCTACTTAACCCGCTGATTCCTAGCGGCACCAGTAAACCCTTGACCCAGTCCTGAGGCGGAAGCCGGGAGCTGGAGGTACTCCATTGTTTTTAAAATTTGTACTTTTCACTGCACTCTTGCTCCTGTGTGGTGTCACTATTTTCCTGTTTTTAAAAACTAAGCACAACTTAGCGCTCGCTCTTACCTTAGCGCACAGCTGATATCAATAGCTGTTCGCGCCCTCCTAGTTCTTTGCCTGCAGCCGCCATCACCAGTGGCGTGTGCGCTGACTCCGCCCCCTTTTGAGGCCACGCCCCCTTCCTTTCCCTACAAATGTGCATGCATAGGACGCGCAGCGGACGAGCGCAGCGGGAGCGCCGTGTGCGCGCCGAAGGCGCGACTAAGGCAAGCCCGTCTGCGCCCGTCCGCACCAAGACCGCGCCAGGCGCAGGAACCCCTGCCCCAATCCCTCCTAGTATCAGGTATGCACCCAACGACCTCCTCCGACTCCAAGGCAGTTCCGGCTGCTCCTGCAAGCTTGATCTATCAAAAGTAGTCGGCTCTGCCAGCTGCATCAAATGCCGCTGGTCACTCACTTTCGACCACGACCAGCCAACCCCCCCCAAGCACCAGCGACCATTCTTCACAGGTGGCCTGATAAATGCCCGGTCGATGTGCAAACATAGTCAAGACATTCACGACCTCATCTTTGACTATGACCTTGACTGCCTCATGATCACCGAAACCTGGCTCACTGAGGACAGTAACCCCGACATAGCCGTAGCCCTCCCCCAGGGTTACTCTTTCCACAGATAGGACAGACAGAAAGGTAGAGGAGGAGGTGTCGCAATTATACTGAAGAACACCTTTAACTGTCACACCTTTTGCCTTGACCCTCTCATCGACGCAGAGGGATTGGGCTTTTCCATCAAACTCAGCCAATCCCTTTCCCTCTCAGGTGGCCTGATCTACCGCCCACCCGGCAATGCTGCTAAATTTCTCGACTCTCTCAATGACGCTCTGGGACACTTCCTACTTCGTTACCCACAATTTACCCTGCTAGGAGATTTTAATTTGCACCTTGAGACCTCCGCCGACTCTCAAAAAAGCAACTTTCTCCAGACACTTGAAATTTTTAACCTACAACAAAGTGTCGCGTTGCCTACACATTCTCTTGGTCACACCTTAGATGGTGTTTGCTCCAATTTCCCTTCTCTCACCACCCTGCCCCCCCTACCCCAGATATGGACTGATCATTGCCTGATCCCCTTCCACATCTCTAGCTGTCACCCTCCAACCAGCAATAAACGCACTCCTCACCATGGTCACTCTACAAACTGGAAAACGGTCCAGAAAAATCTCATTCTCAATCCCTTTTCCCAAACCAACTCCCCCTCTCTATCCGGTAACATCGACAGAGATGCAGACTGCCTTCATAACTGGCTCTCACAAGAAATTGCTAAACGGTGCCCCTCCAATCATCAGGATAGAATATTGAAGAAAACTAAACTCAAAGCTCCCTGGTATACACCTGACTTAGCCTCCGCACATTTACTCTGCAGGAAAGCGGAACGTAAATGGCGTAGATCCTACGACAATGACGACCGAAGCGCCTATATACTTCAGAGTAAAAACTATCTCTCCACCATCAAATCGGCCAAGAGAACATACTACGTAAATGCCATTAAAGAAGCCAGCCAAAAGCAAAAAACTTTATTTACAATAGTAAAGACCTTCACCCATCCCAAAGCTCTCCAACCCGAAATCCCCCATCCCAAGAGCTATGTGACCAGATCTCAGAATACTTTGACGATAAAATTACCTCCATTCAAAAAAACTTCCCCCCTCCCCCTACCACCCACAAACTCCCCCTTCCCGACCAACCTTGCCTGACTGCTAACAGTCTCAAAAACTTCACCCCGGTCACTCTGGCTCAGACCAGAGAAGCGATCCTTTCCTGCAAATCTGGCTCCCCCTCTGACCCCTACCCCCCTAAGATTCTCCATCTAATCATTGATGACATTAACCCTATCGTCAATGACATTATCAACCTGTCTCTCAGTTCTGGTTCTGTTCCTCGCTCATGGAAAAAAGATGTGGTCAAGCCACTTATGAAAAAAGCTAACAAATCCCCAGTGGACTTGACCAACCTCCGTCCCATCACCCTTCTCCCCGCTCAGGGTAAAATAACAGAACAGCTAGTCCACAAAGAACTCAAAACCTTTCTGGAAACCCACAACATACTCCATCCCCAGCAATCCGGGTTCCGGTCTAAACATTCAACCGAAACTGCCTTAATAGAAACTGACCGACACCATTAAATCACTGCAAGACCAAAGGAAGAAGGCCATTCTGATCCTTCTTGACCTTACGGCAGCTTTCGATACCATATCCCACTCCATCCTGATTAATAGATTAATGGACATCGGCATCGCCGACTCAGCCCTATCATGGATCAGATCTTTTCTCAGCGATAGGTCCCAAACTGTCGCCCTGGGCCCTTTTCAATCCAATGAGAAAAAGGTGTCCTCCGGAGTCCCCCAAGGGTCCATCCTAAGCCCCCTCCTTTTTAACATTTATCTCATCCCTCTTCTCACCCTGATAGAATCATTCGGCATAACTGTCACTTCATATGCTGATGATACTCAGTTAATCATCCCCCTAGACGACAATTCCAACAAGGCAGAGCTCAATCTTAAACACTGCCTAACTGCTGTATTCCAATGGATGGACGCTAACCACCTCCGTTGCAACTCAAATAAAACTGAGATCCTCCCCATTGGAAAGAACGCCTCTTTCTGTCCTGCCCTTTGGTGGCCTGACAACTCTGTTGCCCCCCCCCCCAGACCGTCACTTCTGCCAGAAACCTCGGGGTTCTTTTTGACTCTGACCTTTCATTTGACCACCACGTCACGTCCGTAGCAGGCAAATGCTTCGGCATAATCAAATCCCTGAGAAAGTTCTTTGATTTCCTCCCCCTCGATTCTAGAAAAACAGTAACAGTAGCCCTCATTCTCTCGCGTGTAGACTACTGTAACGGCCTCCTGGCAGGGACCAAGAAGTCCACTCTCTTCAAACTCCAAAGTGTCTTACACACTGCCGCCCGCCTTGTCCTAAAATTACCTCGTAAATCCTCAATCTCCTCAGCCCTAAAGACCTTACATTGGCTTCCCCTGCACAAGAGAATACTCTTCAAGATTCTCACCGTTGCCTTCCGAGCCTTTAACAAAACAGGTCCCATCTATCTCACCAGACGCTTCCCACACTACAACCCGAGTCGTGCCCTCCGATCTTCACAAGAAAATTTCATGACCTCCACCAAGTTCAACCTGAAGTCTAAAGGCGGAAAAACCCTTAGCACCCTGGCTATCAGAGCCTGGAACAGTATGCCCAGACACCTCAGACTTCAGACACTCGAGAAGCCTTTTAGAAAACTTCTCAAAACATGGATTTTCAATCTCTCCGACGATTGGACTAAAGCTTCCATCTAGCCTCCCCCCTATCGCTCTGTGACCTGGTTTCAAGGACTTTCAGCGCCATGATGCTCCTTCCGGAGCGAACGCTGGGCTCTATAAATACCCCTCCAAAATATCCAAAAAATAAAGGAACTACCATTGTTTGCACTATTATTGACAAAGACAGCTCTATGAGCCCTGAAGAAGTCTCATTCATGAGACGAAACGCGTTGGCTAAAAAAAAAAATTGCATGTAATTCTGGATTTTTAATCTGTTGTGGATCATCATAATAAAGAATTGAAAAAGATGTACCATTCAAGTCTGAACCTATGTTTCATGAGACTGATTTCTTGACTCATTTGAGGACATCAGAGACTGTTTAAAAAAACATTTCCTTGATGTGTGCTGATTCCATATTTCTTGCAGTGTATTTTGGGATTTGCCCATGAAGGAACAGACAGGGTTGTGTGCCTTGGTTTCATGAACACCATCACCAAATGTTTGTAGCCATATATGTTAACAGGTGCAGGTTGTTCTTGCCGAAACCCTGTACCATTTGAATTCATGTGCAAAGAAAACATTGCCACACCAGTAAATAGTGTAATAGGGTGAAATGACAAATATCTTAGGAGGTGTTGACAATTGGGCGATCTTGATTGATGTGAGCTGCGAATTGTATTTTTTGTGCGTATAAGTATCTTTTTCAGCACAACTAATATTAGGGCTCCAAGGATTCTGTTGTTTTCAGATACATAAGTATACATGTATATTTTCATGTTCTGTAAGTAAATGTTCGTTGTTTATGTGATAAAGAAATACACACACACACGCACACACACACACACACACACACACATACACGCGTGATCAAGGGCATAACTTGCCAGAAACGCGTAGCTGCTTTTTGTGTACCGAATAAAATCGTTATGATGCTGAAGTACTGTGGTCCGTCTTCCTTCTGTTTGCTGGTGTGCTAAACTGGAAACGCCCATGAGATTGAGAGGAGTCACGTGGTACATATATATATATATATATATATATATATATAAACTGGATATATAACGATATACATCGGACCTACAACCTAGTGTGAGTGTGTTAATGAATTAAGACAATTGGTTGGCAAGAGAATAATTTCTCATTGATGGATTAATTTAGGTTTCCATCAGCTATTTTTTCTTGTTCTTAGAAATTTTGGCAGGGGTAAGGAGCAGCTCATTCGGTTTTGTTTATCTAAAATGAAGTGTCACCTAATGAAAACAGAAAGAAAGAAAACAGTAACATTGTATTTCTCATGTACGACCCTGGAATTAACTGTGCAGGCTACAGGGTGTCAGTGCCTATCAGAAATACACATTCAGCACATTCTTGCTTAAGCAAAAAATTATGTCAAAGGGCACCACGAGAAAGAGATGTCAACCGAAGGAGTTGAATCTAGAATAGAGAGTACATGTGAGTCACGCCACAAGTAAGCTGCATTTCTCCAAAAAAGTTTGACCAGTGAACTTTCGCAATTTTAAGCAACACAATTTGTTTTCTTCTTTTCTGAAAGATTTAGAGTCATACCTTATACTTCTACAAAGGGTTTTAGATCTGTAATTACAACTTATGTCCATGAAACGTTATATTTTTTGGGCCAGACCTCAGTTAATAGTTTTGTGGCACATTTTTAGTTCTCACATATACCTCTATGTTGCTACTTAATTTTTCCCCTTGTTCGCAACAACATAATTAATCCCCCACACTTTTTCTGAGCTAGAACTTTGTATGTGCATTGCTCAATATATATGTTTTGCAGTGCTTCACAGGTTGTAGTTTGGCATACTCCAATGCACTTTTTACAGTTTTTACAATCTAACTTTCTTATTTAATTTCTTATGTCCTGAAGATGGTCTCATGGTTTTGATCCCCTAGGAGACTGAAAAGCTGGCCTTTCCTCCCCACATCAACATTTAAAATTTAGAAATAGTGTTCATAGGTCTTATCCAATAACCTTCTATTGATTACAAAGGAAGAAAAGCGACAAAAAACCTGCTTATTAAAAATAAATGTATATAGTCCCATAAATTGTCTAACAATCTTGCAGTGCAGGACTATGGATATTTGAAAAATATATTGAGGTTAACAAGAATTTGGGGAATTTTTGACGGACAGATTTAGGTTGTAAAAAGCCCTATTTAGAGCATACATAATTCTCCAAAAAATGATTTCTCTGAAAAAACCTTCCAGCAAACTATATGTTGAGGATTTACTTTGATGAGTCCTCCATTCCAAAAGTCAATTTGATCCAGTTTCCAAAATGGAAAAGAAAAGAAAAGAAAATGTTAGTGCTTCTAAGCTAAATGAAATCCTAGTACTCCATTCAAAAAGTTAATTTGACCCAGTCTCCAAAATGGCAAAGAAAAGAAAAGAAAATGTTAGTGATTCTAAGCTAAATGAAATTATCCAGAATGCTACTTACAGTTCAACCATGTTGCACCCCAGAGGGGTGGTCCTGTGGACAATTGATATAGACGCATGCATGATTTTTTCCAAAACTCCTGGTCGTTTAGCTAATCACCTTGACAACTGTGTAGTAAATATAGCCTGTAATTGTCAGGTTTAGTAATGCTGGTTAGCATGTTCCAGTCGCACGGTTTTGAAGGAGTATATGGCCACAATAATGGATTTCAATGACTCTCTCCTGGGTTCGCATCCAGACAATGTTGAATGCTTCCTATTTGCAGCAGGTTATTCAATTTGTTATGAAATGCAAAGATATTCAGAAAAAAGCAGCCAAAAGAATTTGAAAAATTGTCGGGGAATTCTGCAAACCACATTTAAATTCAATGACAATAGTATGCAATCACTCACTAAATTAGTGCTTTCTATAGGTACCAACTTCAACAAGAAGACTTGGATCTTCGACAACCGAGACAGGCTCAGTTGGAAAATATTACTCAGCTAAATTGCACACTCTAAACACTGAAATATGGTAAAGTGCCCTGGTAGCTTGTCAATGAAAGTGCCATTTTTGAGCCATTTAATATGACCTCAACACAAAGATGTATGGCTGAAAAAAAGAATCCAATAGCTTAGTAAGTATTGAAGAAATGGAAGGTGACACCTTTTCTGTAGCAAATGGCTTACAAAATACATGGCTCCGTCATGGAGTAATCTCATTGCTAATGTTCCTTTTCTTGAATGCCAGCAGCATAAGCCCTTCAGTTGGTATGAAATAAGTGCACAATACTTTCCTCCATCACATGTGAGAGTTACTTTTTCAATTTGCCAACTACACACAAGACAATCCCACATTCACAAGCAAAGATGGATGTTGAGCTGTAATTTGGTTACACTTGTCTCATCTGTCCCAGCCCATTACACATACACTTATGAATAATGGAACCTATTTATTAATCACAAACAATATGTTTTGGGAAATTACTGAAAACGGCAACTGTATTTGTTAGCTGTATTAGAAGTCAGAAAAGATTGTGGGTAACCTTGTATCCTCTGCCTAAAAGACCATTTGAAAATGTCCCTTGGTCCAGAATATATATAGGCAATATGTGCTTTAATAAGTTGACTAAACCAGTTGCCATCTTTATGCAAAAAAAGGTAAAATTAACATCAGCAGCAGAAACCTTTGACTTACAAAGATCATGTTCTACATTTAAGATTCAAAACACCTGAAAACCCAGTATTCATCTCACTTTTCAGACTTTGTGCACACCATCTTCAATTCATCCAGCACCACTGGCATAGTGTATTTTTGGAAGAATATTAGATGTAGTTTATTGATTGTTTTCAATTCTGTTTTGCATTAATCCAGTTGTTTTTTCCTCTAGGCACCAGCTGTGAAGTTCTCATTTTCCTGCTAAAAAGAAATATAAGTAGCCCCATCTCCAAAATGAATAGTGAATATGAGCATATCACTCACTGAGAGACAATGGAGAGAAATCTTGGCATACTATCTGGGGTATGAATGCTGACCTATACAAAGGATGTCACCTTCCGTAGATTCTTTAGATGTATAAGAGATGTTCCAATGCATATTTCTATCTCCCTCATCATCTGATGCTAAACCAAATACAAAGAAAAAGTACAAAGAACATACTCATGTTGTTCCAGGTGCCTCATCCTCAAAGGAAAAACCAAAAGCCCCGAACGTTATGGAGACTACATGACCCCATCACCAATTCTGAAAAAAAGAATTAAATATAAGCCGTCTCTCCCAGGTAAAAGGTAAAACAATAATAGACTGTTCCTGTTTTCCTGAAACAAAACGATGAAGAGGGTACCAAAAGAACATTTTGTATCCCCCTTTTTCCTCCATCTATTTTTCCACACAGACTGATTTGTTATAAACATAAGGCCAAGCATATACTAATGTGTTAACATTTTATGCAATACCATGTTAAGCAATATTTTATGCAATTCTTTATTTGTTAATGACATGCAATATTTTATTTTTAGGCCTGTTAGCCTTAGGTTTGTCTTCCCCAACCATTTTCCCTTCCTCCTCCATTTCTACTGACCTTGGGGCATATTATCAAGGGAGTTTATCTCCGCTTTTTTGGCTTTAAAAGCCAAGAAAGCGGAGATAAAATTATCTCCCTATTACCTAGCTGTCGCTAACACCAGTTAGCGACAGCTAGTAGGAGATAGCGACCATCTTGGGCCCCACTTTGCTTGTCAGTGATATTTATCACTAATGACATGCAAAGTGGGCGTGCCAAGATGTTAGCGACTGAGAACAGTCGCTAACATCGCTATCTCCTATTACCAACTTTTGGAGATATTCGCGCTAAGTGCGAATATCTCCAAAAGCTAACACCTGCCCTGAGCAGTTCTTAGCCATGTTATCCAATGGGAGGTGGATAACATGGCTAAGAGCATTAGCTCGGTAATGCATGAATATCGCTGACTTTTCAGCGATATTCATGCATTGCGGCGATTTTTATCGCATTTGCGATAAACCTTGGTAATACAAAGGTTTATTTGCGGTAAAAATCTCTGCAGCTCAGCTGTAAATTTTTGGCTCTAACCAAGCAATAGCGATAATTATCGCTATTGCTTGGTAATATGCCCCCTTGTTTTTGCTGACCTTAGGACTGCTAACCAGTGCTAAATTGCTTGGGCTCTCTCCTCTAATCCTGATTATATCGGCTTATAGCCAGTTGGTACATTTAATTTACTTGTACGTCCCTAGTAATGTGATACTACATGTACCCAGGGCCTGTATATTAAATATTTCTACTGGGCCTGCAGCACTGATTGTGCCACCCTCTTGGGCAGCCCTTCGAACATGTCTGAGGCCTGTCATTGCATGGCCTGTGTGTGTTCAGCATGCACATCATTTAGGGGCAGTCAGGGGGTGCAGCTGAGACCTCTAGTTTGCTCCCTGCTTCTTCTGGCACTTCCTGTGCAACCCCTGGCTCAGAGGGGGCAAGAAGCTGCCTCCTCTGAGGACAGGGGTTGCAAAGTAAGTGCCAGTAGTAGCAGGGAGCAAGCTAGAGGTCTCAGCTGTGACCCCTGACTACCCCAAATGATTTCCATTATGTGCACTTTTAAAGTGCAAAGTCAAGCTGGTAAAAACAACTGTGCCAGGCCCAAATCTTCCTTTTTAACATATATAAGTCACCCCTATGGTAGGCCTTGGACAGAGGCCAGGGTGCAATGTATTCAAAAAGTATGATACACATTTTTACATTTTATACGTCCTGGTAGTGAAAACATCTTAAATTATTTTATGTTTGGTGTGTATGGAATTGCAATGAAAATCCTCTTTATGATGAAATCAGATTTTAAATCACAATTTCGAAAATGCCACTTTTGGAAAGTTGGCATTGTTCTACCTTAACTCTTTACTGACTGCAGTCTGTCTCTGGGTCACATAACAGGGTGAAGCTGACAATTGAGTTTTGTGTATTCCAACTTGACAGCCACACACAAATGGGAGCTTAGGTGTGCATGGACGGGACATCTCTGGCAGGACAGGAGGAAGAGCTGGGCTCAGACCCATTAACACCTAAATAGGGTGTGCCCTGTCTCCACACAAAGTGCTGCATGCCTCCTGTAATTTGTCTTGGGCAGGGAGGGAAGAATGGATTGGGACTTTAAAGGGAAACCTCTAGAAGCTTCTCTTCCATGTCAAAGGGACAACTGGGTATAAATACTGAACCTCAGACACCACCTTTGCAGTACACTACCAGACCTATGGATTCTTGGCCTGGATAAAGGACTGCTGTGCTGCTACAAGGACTGCCACTCTGCTAGACTGCTGCTCTAAAGGATTTACTGGCCTGCTGTGCTGACCTGCTGCCCTCTTGCCTGGGGAAGAAGAACTGGACCTGCAACTTCATCTTGAACCCAAGACCCCAGCGTAACTTCAAAGGCTAATCTGCTGGCCTTCTGATCTGAGCCTCAGGGGTTTAAAAGTCTCCTGGACACCGCTACAGTGAGTTCCTGACCCCCAAGTTGTGCCGAACAGGTCCTGGACCCTTGGTGTGGCACACAGGCTTGTAAATGAAGCTTTTGAGCTCTTTGAGACTGCAAACAGGCCAGTTCATACCAGGACTGCACCGCTCACACTGAAATCAAGGACGAGTCACCACCAGCCAATCTCTTTACACAGCAGCAAAGACAGCCAGCAGGGAACCACCACTGAGAAGCACCACACCACCCGTCAGCGACACCTGGTTTGCTCTTCGCTCCATGCCGACAATTGTCTGCCACGTTCTCCTTGCTCTCCGCGACCCTCTCCAACATGAACAGGACTGTTGTCACTAAACTTGAGAAGATAAAACCTCAGCGGAACTATCCGTGGACTGTATCCGACCTGCGCTTCATGGGGAATGGCCTAAACGTTTGACTTTGACTCTGACCAGATAGCCACAATTGCTGCTTTCTGTTTTTGAGTGATATTTTACACTTTATTCTTAAAAAAATCTTAACTCTGTTTCTACTGATTATATTCTTGCTATTTGGTCTTGTTTTATTTATTATTTTTTGTGGTGTTTTTCTAATAAGGTGCGGGAACTTATTGCGTGGTGTTTTCACTGTTTTACCTTTGCACAAATACTTTACACATTGCCTCTAAGTAAAACTTGACTGCTCTTTGCCAAGCTACCAGGGTATTGGTTAATTTGGGGCTTCTCGTGTCTTACTGTTACAAGGATTTTGGTTGCTGCTTGACCATGGCTCAAACCCAAGTCAACCTACAACCCAATTTCTTACATTATTCCATTAGTACATGCATATGTATTTTTTTTTGACTTTTGAATACTACTGTCTCAATTTACAATCCAGGGATTGTCATGAAAACCATGGCAAGGCCTGTTTTAACTTTTATTTTATTGTACGCTGAAGCAGAAGTATTAGCATCATGCATGCCTTTGATCTAGGCTGACATCTTTTTGTTGTTTATATTATGGTTGCTGCCCTGTTAATATTGATGCTAAAATATCAACATGTGAATTGAAATGAACCATTCATCGCCATACTTATTTTGTCGTACATGGACTTTAGTGTCACCAAACTTAAAACATGAGCTAAAAGTCGGCAACCAGGTGCTATAAAAATTACCCTATTTGGCCATACTGTGGAGATTCTTCACAATGGAACTATCAGGCCAGAGGTCACAGCCGCCCCAGTCAGGTGTTGTTACGGAGCTCTGACAGCGGCACAGAGAAGTGGCTTTCAGCCTGCATTGCTTCTCATTGAGGGGCAATGGTTGTGATAGAGAATAGTTAAACAGCAATTTCTCACTGAGAAAGGTATGCTTTGTCATCCATCCCAAAAAGCGTGATTCATAGGCTTGCTATTTTCTGCTTCTGCTAAATTTTAGCTTAGCGCTGAGAAGGTGTTACAATACTAGGAATACTAGGAACATGCTAAACATGTGAGGACTGTTCATATTGTATGCGCTAGCCATGTCAGGCATTACTGCATTTGTTTTCTCATCCTGTGTTGTGTTTCTGTTGTGTTTTATGCACTAGACTAGGGTTTTAGAAACCTAATTGTTTTTTATTTTCCCCATGATCTTAATGCTATTTTTGGGTGTATTATTTATAAGCAAAAGAGGGTTTGGAGTTCCCCTGTGTCCCTGAATTGATCTTGAGAGACTAATCATGAATAACAAACCACTGCCAGCACAGTATTGTTTAGTGGGTTGTATATGAGTCATAGTCCAACTGGAGTTCTAATTCGTGTTGGTACACAGAACTAAGTCCTTGCACCAGGGTGTTAAAAAATCTAACCCCTGTGACTGTAGGGGGGCCCCCAGACTGTGACGAAAGGAATAGCGATTAGGTGCAGAGGGTCAATCAATGATGTATGGTTCATGCTACTTACTACACTTGTTGCTATCCTAGATTAGAAGTACTCCATACACTGTGGGTTATGGGGGTTAGAGTTCTAGCACCTGTCTAGTTTGAACTAAGAAACACAATAAAAGACAGGGTGACATCCAAATCCTATTAAGCTGCCAAATTTAATTTTACACAGTTTATAAAGTATATAACAGTGTTCAAAGGAAGAGAGAACATGTAGGGTGATGCTCTGATAAGAAAAGAGCCAAAACCTTTATTCTAAAGACATTGTATACATGGATGTTCGGATAGGAATCTGTTGTAATGGCGATTGGAAGCAGATTACACTAGTGTGTGGAAGGGATAGCACTTGTTGTGCAAGCCACATATATATATATATATATATATATATATATATATATATATATATATATATATATATATATATATATATATATATATATATATATATATATCAATCACAACGAGGTGCCTGTCATGGAAAGAGACCCACAGACCAGGTGAGTATTCGCCAAATTCTTTATTTGAAGCAACAGCAAGAGAAAATGCACAGCGGCAGCAAATGTCCAGCCGACGCGTTTCGTGCTCGCGCACTTCTTCAAAGGCTGTGGCTTGCTGTGGCAGTGAGAAGGCATTTTCCAAACACCACATAAGTAGCGATGAAGTCTCGCCCAGGTGGGCGTGGCCGCCCCGCGGCCTGATGGTAGCTGTAGTGCTGGTGTTTCTTTTGTAAGCTGCCTCATTCCTGCAACAGTTCTGCTTTTACCCCAGTGGGTTTGCGCCTCCAAGCAACTCTGTCACTGTTGTCTGTGACCTTCAAACAAAAGGCTCTGATCTCCATATTCGGGGGCCATATGACTCCTCCAAATGGCGGGCTGCACGCAACCCCAGGGTCCTTTCCGCGGCTCAGGCAAGCCGCCAAACATCAATCACAACGAGGTGCCTGTCATGGAAAGAGACCCACAGACCAGGTGAGTATTCGCCAAATTCTTTATTTGAAGCAACAGCAAGAGAAAATGCACAGCGGCAGCAAATGTCCAGCCGACGCGTTTCGTGCTCGCGCACTTCTTCAAAGGCTGTGGCTTGCTGTGGCAGTGAGAAGGCATTTTCCAAACACCACATAAGTAGCGATGAAGTCTCGCCCAGGTGGGCGTGGCCGCCCCGCGGCCTGATGGTAGCTGTAGTGCTGGTGTTTCTTTTGTAAGCTGCCTCATTCCTGCAACAGTTCTGCTTTTACCCCAGTGGGTTTGCGCCTCCAAGCAACTCTGTCACTGTTGTCTGTGACCTTCAAACAAAAGGCTCTGATCTCCATATTCGGGGGCCATATGACTCCTCCAAATGGCGGGCTGCACGCAACCCCAGGGTCCTTTCCGCGGCTCAGGCAAGCCGCCAAACATCAATCACAACGAGGTGCCTGTCATGGAAAGAGACCCACAGACCAGGTGAGTATTCGCCAAATTCTTTATTTGAAGCAACAGCAAGAGAAAATGCACAGCGGCAGCAAATGTCCAGCCGACGCGTTTCGTGCTCGCGCACTTCTTCAAAGGCTGTGGCTTGCTGTGGCAGTGAGAAGGCATTTTCCAAACACCACATAAGTAGCGATGAAGTCTCGCCCAGGTGGGCGTGGCCGCCCCGCGGCCTGATGGTAGCTGTAGTGCTGGTGTTTCTTTTGTAAGCTGCCTCATTCCTGCAACAGTTCTGCTTTTACCCCAGTGGGTTTGCGCCTCCAAGCAACTCTGTCACTGTTGTCTGTGACCTTCAAACAAAAGGCTCTGATCTCCATATTCGGGGGCCATATGACTCCTCCAAATGGCGGGCTGCACGCAACCCCAGGGTCCTTTCCGCGGCTCAGGCAAGCCGCCAAACATCAATCACAACGAGGTGCCTGTCATGGAAAGAGACCCACAGACCAGGTGAGTATTCGCCAAATTCTTTATTTGAAGCAACAGCAAGAGAAAATGCACAGCGGCAGCAAATGTCCAGCCGACGCGTTTCGTGCTCGCGCACTTCTTCAAAGGCTGTGGCTTGAACTCTGTCACTGTTGTCTGTGACCTTCAAACAAAAGGCTCTGATCTCCATATTCGGGGGCCATATGACTCCTCCAAATGGCGGGCTGCACGCAACCCCAGGGTCCTTTCCGCGGCTCAGGCAAGCCGCCAAACATCAATCACAACGAGGTGCCTGTCATGGAAAGAGACCCACAGACCAGGTGAGTATTCGCCAAATTCTTTATTTGAAGCAACAGCAAGAGAAAATGCACAGCGGCAGCAAATGTCTGTTGCAGGAATGAGGCAGCTTACAAAAGAAACACCAGCACTACAGCTACCATCAGGCCGCGGGGCGGCCACGCCCACCTGGGCGAGACTTCATCGCTACTTATGTGGTGTTTGGAAAATGCCTTCTCACTGCCACAGCAAGCCACAGCCTTTGAAGAAGTGCGCGAGCACGAAACGCGTCGGCTGGACATTTGCTGCCGCTGTGCATTTTCTCTTGCTGTTGCTTCAAATAAAGAATTTGGCGAATACTCACCTGGTCTGTGGGTCTCTTTCCATGACAGGCACCTCGTTGTGATTGATGTTTGGCGGCTTGCCTGAGCCGCGGAAAGGACCCTGGGGTTGCGTGCAGCCCGCCATTTGGAGGAGTCATATGGCCCCCGAATATGGAGATCAGAGCCTTTTGTTTGAAGGTCACAGACAACAGTGACAGAGTTGCTTGGAGGCGCAAACCCACTGGGGTAAAAGCAGAACTGTTGCAGGAATGAGGCAGCTTACAAAAGAAACACCAGCACTACAGCTACCATCAGGCCGCGGGGCGGCCACGCCCACCTGGGCGAGACTTCATCGCTACTTATGTGGTGTTTGGAAAATGCCTTCTCACTGCCACAGCAAGCCACAGCCTTTGAAGAAGTGCGCGAGCACGAAACGCGTCGGCTGGACATTTGCTGCCGCTGTGCATTTTCTCTTGCTGTTGCTTCAAATAAAGAATTTGGCGAATACTCACCTGGTCTGTGGGTCTCTTTCCATGACAGGCACCTCGTTGTGATTGATGTTTGGCGGCTTGCCTGAGCCGCGGAAAGGACCCTGGGGTTGCGTGCAGCCCGCCATTTGGAGGAGTCATATGGCCCCCGAATATGGAGATCAGAGCCTTTTGTTTGAAGGTCACAGACAACAGTGACAGAGTTGCTTGGAGGCGCAAACCCACTGGGGTAAAAGCAGAACTGTTGCAGGAATGAGGCAGCTTACAAAAGAAACACCAGCACTACAGCTACCATCAGGCCGCGGGGCGGCCACGCCCACCTGGGCGAGACTTCATCGCTACTTATGTGGTGTTTGGAAAATGCCTTCTCACTGCCACAGCAAGCCACAGCCTTTGAAGAAGTGCGCGAGCACGAAACGCGTCGGCTGGACATTTGCTGCCGCTGTGCATTTTCTCTTGCTGTTGCTTCAAATAAAGAATTTGGCGAATACTCACCTGGTCTGTGGGTCTCTTTCCATGACAGGCACCTCGTTGTGATTGATGTTTGGCGGCTTGCCTGAGCCGCGGAAAGGACCCTGGGGTTGCGTGCAGCCCGCCATTTGGAGGAGTCATATGGCCCCCGAATATGGAGATCAGAGCCTTTTGTTTGAAGGTCACAGACAACAGTGACAGAGTTGCTTGGAGGCGCAAACCCACTGGGGTAAAAGCAGAACTGTTGCAGGAATGAGGCAGCTTACAAAAGAAACACCAGCACTACAGCTACCATCAGGCCGCGGGGCGGCCACGCCCACCTGGGCGAGACTTCATCGCTACTTATGTGGTGTTTGGAAAATGCCTTCTCACTGCCACAGCAAGCCACAGCCTTTGAAGAAGTGCGCGAGCACGAAACGCGTCGGCTGGACATTTGCTGCCGCTGTGCATTTTCTCTTGCTGTTGCTTCAAATAAAGAATTTGGCGAATACTCACCTGGTCTGTGGGTCTCTTTCCATGACAGGCACCTCGTTGTGATTGATGTTTGGCGGCTTGCCTGAGCCGCGGAAAGGACCCTGGGGTTGCGTGCAGCCCGCCATTTGGAGGAGTCATATGGCCCCCGAATATGGAGATCAGAGCCTTTTGTTTGAAGGTCACAGACAACAGTGACAGAGTTGCTTGGAGGCGCAAACCCACTGGGGTAAAAGCAGAACTGTTGCAGGAATGAGGCAGCTTACAAAAGAAACACCAGCACTACAGCTACCATCAGGCCGCGGGGCGGCCACGCCCACCTGGGCGAGACTTCATCGCTACTTATGTGGTGTTTGGAAAATGCCTTCTCACTGCCACAGCAAGCCACAGCCTTTGAAGAAGTGCGCGAGCACGAAACGCGTCGGCTGGACATTTGCTGCCGCTGTGCATTTTCTCTTGCTGTTGCTTCAAATAAAGAATTTGGCGAATACTCACCTGGTCTGTGGGTCTCTTTCCATGACAGGCACCTCGTTGTGATTGATGTTTGGCGGCTTGCCTGAGCCGCGGAAAGGACCCTGGGGTTGCGTGCAGCCCGCCATTTGGAGGAGTCATATGGCCCCCGAATATGGAGATCAGAGCCTTTTGTTTGAAGGTCACAGACAACAGTGACAGAGTTGCTTGGAGGCGCAAACCCACTGGGGTAAAAGCAGAACTGTTGCAGGAATGAGGCAGCTTACAAAAGAAACACCAGCACTACAGCTACCATCAGGCCGCGGGGCGGCCACGCCCACCTGGGCGAGACTTCATCGCTACTTATGTGGTGTTTGGAAAATGCCTTCTCACTGCCACAGCAAGCCACAGCCTTTGAAGAAGTGCGCGAGCACGAAACGCGTCGGCTGGACATTTGCTGCCGCTGTGCATTTTCTCTTGCTGTTGCTTCAAATAAAGAATTTGGCGAATACTCACCTGGTCTGTGGGTCTCTTTCCATGACAGGCACCTCGTTGTGATTGATATATATATATATATATTTATTTTTATTTTGAAAGTTTTATATAGTGCGAACAAGATCTTCGCAGATATCAGAGCGCTTTACAGAGGGGGGAGCATGTATACGCAGATACATCAATCATGTTAAAGGTACATTGAGGTGATAACATAAAACAATCAATAAGTCAATTTCAGAATCGAAATAACAATACAAAGGGTTCGACAAGTAGTACAGATGAGTATCAAGTCTTTGTAGTTCATCTCCAGTAGTGGTTCAAGTGTATTTAGCCATGAGGATCGCTTTTACTTCTTTCTTGAAAAGTATGGTAGAGGTGATGAGCCTGGTTTCAGGGGGGAGCGAGTTCCAAATCCTGGGAGCCATTCCTGAAAAGGAGCGTTTATAGGTTTTTTCCTTGCGGAATCTTTTAGGCTTTAGCAAAAGATTATTTGTACCTCTAGTGTTTCTGGAGCCTCCAGAAATCGTCAGCTTCTGAGCGAGGTATGTAGGTGAGCTCAGGTGGACAGCCTTGTCGGTCAGACAAGCGATTTTCAGGTGTATTCTGGCTTCAAACGGCAGCCAATTCAGGGATTTGAAGTCAGGGGAAATGTGTGAGTGTTTTTTTGATCCAGTGATAAGTCTCGCTGCGGCGTTTAGAGAGGCTCTGATGGGTGCCGTAGTGGCTAGGGGGAGACCGCAGAGGGCGGTGCTGCCGTATTCTATTCGAGGTATGACTAGCGATTGTACCGCAGTTTGGAAGTCTTTGGTTGGAAGGAAAGGTTTAAGTTTCCTAAGGGTGTTGATTTGGTAGTTCGCTCCCTTAGTTGCTTTGTTGATGTGTTCCTGCATGCTGAGATTGGTGTCAAGTGTTATGCCCAAAGATTTCGCTGAGTCCACGATGGTGGGTTGGACATTGAGTGCCGTTAGGTCTTTAAGCCACATTTGTGCGGTAGTGCTCTTCGCGGGTGGTGAGATCAGAAGGAACTCTGTTTTAAGGGCATTGAGTTTCAGATGATTGGCGGCCAACCACGATTGGGTGCTTCTGATCGTTGAGTTCAAGAGCGTGATGTCTTTGGGTGATTGTAGTTTGAGATAGAGTTGAGTGTCGTCAGCAGACATGTGGAAGTGTACATTGGATTCTTGCAGCAAGGTGGTGAGAGGTTCCATAACTAGGTTGAACAAAGTTGGGGATAGGGAGGATCCTTGTGGTACGCCTAGCGATACAGGTCTTGGTGCAGACATCAAGTTGTTGCTCCTGAATTTCTGCGACCTGTTATGCAAAAAGGACGTGAACCATTTGAGCACAGTTCCAGATAGGCCCATTCTCGTGTTTAGTAGTTCGATTAAGCTCTCATGTTTGACAGTGTCAAATGCAGAGGAGAGATCAAGGAGGATGAGGAGGCAAGTATCGTTATGATCTAGTATTTGGAGGGCGTCGTCAATTATGTGAGTCATAGCAGTTTCAGTACTGTGATTTGCTCGGAAGCCTGATTGATGAGAGTTGAGGAGATCAAACTGAGTAATGTGTTTAGTTAATTGTGTTTGTGCGCATTTTTCCAGCAGTTTGGCAAGAGTCGGAATGTTGGTAATGGGACGGTAGTTGTTTAGGTCAGAGGGGTCAGCTGTAGGTTTCTTTAGCAAAGGTGTGACTTGACCAACTTTGAGGGAGTCGGGAATGATCCCTTGTTGGAGTGAGCTGTTAATGATTTTGGTCCAGAGTGGAAGGAGCGACGGGGTAAGGACTTTGACAGCGTTGGCAGGAAGGGGGTCCGTGAGGTGATTGGATGGTTTCAGAGTGCTGAGCAGTTTGCCAATTTCTTCCTCCGTGTAGGTGAGAAAGGTTGACCAGGTGGCATTGTTTTTTGGTGTAGTGGGTGCTATGCAGTGGGGTTTGGGATAGAGGCTTGCGTCTATGAGGAGGTCATTCTTTATGTTGTCAGTTTTTTGGTTAAAGAAGGAGGCGAAGTCCTCGCAGGAGGGAGCTTCGCACATAGTGTTGAGATGTTGGGGTTGTTCTTTGGATTGTGTTCGGATAAGCTCAAACAGCTTTCTCGGACGATTTTTGGCTTGGTCAAGCTGACGGCTGAAGAAGTCTGATTTTGATCGTTTTATTTTCCTGAAGTAGGCGTTTCTCCTTTTCTTCAGGTTTTTTAGGTTCAGTGCGGAGGGAGCTGATCTCCAGGTGCGCTCTGCCATTCGCATGGCGCGTCTATCGTCATTGAGACTCCCGTCGTACCAGGGATTGGACAATTTTGTGGTGGCTTTTTTTAGTTGCAAGGGTGCGACTTCATTAATTATTGAGGTCATAGTGTTAAGATAGTGATCAGTCAAGGATTGGACATCTTTAACGCCAGCAGGAGGAAGTAGTAAGTTGCAGCTTTTGGGGGGCAGAGAGTTTGAGATTAGCTTTTTCATGTCTCTTTTCCAGACTTTGGGCCTGGCGGGTTGAACGGGGTTAAATTTAACTTTTTCATTGATGAAGAATGTGATGGTATGATGGTCCGACCAATCACAGGGTTGGATCGATTCGAGTTTGATAGTGGCCTCTTGGGAGATGATGAGGTCGAGGATAGAGCCTTTCTTGTGTGTTGGACTGTTGCAAATTTGAGTGAGGTCAAGGGCGTTAAGGAAGTTCTTCAGACCTTTTACCACCGCATCATTATGATCGTTCCAGTGGAGGTTGAAGTCACCAAGGTATATTTGTGTGAGTTGTCGCCCGGAGTTGGCTGAGATATATATATATATATATATATATGACCTCTTGAGGAAAGTAACTGAAATCCAATGGGAAAAAGACTATTGGTTGATCACTTTAGATGTTTCATCGCTGTACACCAGCATAGTGCATGCAGATGGTTTGAGGGCTGTGGAGTTCTACCTGGGTAAACGTCCAATCGAACTAGCAGAGCACAACAAAATGTTACTCACCATGATCAGTTTCTGTTTACACCATAATCACTTCATGTTCCTTAACCAGTACTATCAGCAGGTTAGAGGTGTCGCCATGGGGGCCTGTTTCTCTCCCAGTTATGCCTGCTTACATATGGGATACTGGGAGAGACAGGTCCTCAATGGTGATTACCTCGAAATCTGCACCCGCCATATCATACGATGGTACAGGTACATCGATGATATTTCGATGATCTGGCGGGGGACACATGAGGAAGCTGAAAAATTCATTGGTACTCTCAACATTAATGCATACAATTTGGCCTTCACTTCTCATATCAGTCAGAAAGAGGCACACTTTCTTGATGTAACAATAGAGGTCAGTCAGGACAGGTTGGAGACTACACTCTACAGAAAGCCTACTGCGGGTAACACTGTGCTGCACGCGGATAGTCATCATCCTCCGCACCTAATTAGAAGCATCCCCTACGGGGAAATGCTCAGAATTAGGCGCGTCTGCAGCACAGACATCCACTGTAAAGCAGCACAGGCAGCAAGTAAACAGAGGTTTCTGGCAAGAGGCTATGCAGAAAATCTAATAGATATAGCCATGAAAAAAGCAAATGCCCTGTCCCGAAATGATGCACTGATCCACAAGAAAGCCCAGAGGTCCACAGATTCCAGTGTTTCACAACCAATCAGACTCATATGGACCTACAATAGGCAGCACGGGGCACTTAGGAAGATAATCAACCAACACTGGAACTTGATCAAGCTCGATCCAGTAATTGGTGAACATGTGCCCAGTAAACCAGCTATTACCTTCAGAAAGGCATACTCCTTACAGGATGCCGTAGTTAAGTCTAGCCCGGAGGTGATTGCCCCTAAAAACTGGTTGGCAGCAAGTTGAGGTTTCAGAAAAAGCTCGAGCTGCAAGGCATGCTTGCAGGGACTCAACAAAACTGAGTACCTAACGGCATTTTCCACAGTACCCCGTAAGATCAACAAACAGTTGACATGCAAAACGGAGTACGTGGTCTATGTGCTGGAGTGCCCATGTGGCCTGCAATATATTGGTAGCACCAAATTGCAGGTCCACAAAAGGGTACTCCAGCACATCAGGGCCATCAATACCAACGACGCCACGTATCCGGTTGCGAGGCATTTCAAGGAGCACCACAACAACAACAGTGGACTCCTTAGGAACTATGCCATAGATACTGTAGGTCCCCTAAGGAGGGGTGGCAACAGAGAAAGCATCTTAAGGGCATTAGAGACCAGGTACATCTTGGAAATGGACAGCAAGACTCCCAATGGCCTCAATTCAATGGAGGATTTCTATACGTGTTTATAAATGTCCCCTCTTGCTACTTACATACATGTTTGCCCCCCACTACTCCTATCTTGGATATATATATGAATTGCTTACTACTTAGGTTTCATTACTGGTTACTATCACAACTTCAAATGAGCTAACAAACTAGGTTGTACAGTTAGATACCACTGTAATGAGTACATCTGTAATTGGCGCCAAGACGCTCCTTAGCTGGAGCATTTGCGCGCCTAATAAAAACCACATAACATAACATAACATAACATTCCTATCAGAAGTTGCATTAGGCGGCGGCCAAATTTCAATTGTAATGATCATATTTTTTTGGCTTTATAACATTCAGTTTAGTTTGAATACACAATTTTATTTGGGACTTTCTATCACCAGTACTAAGAATATGGCTTCAGGAGGTGAGCTGAAAATTGCGTAATATCGATGGTTTCTATTTTGGACATATGCAAGTTTCAATTGAACTATATTAGTCCTAATGAAATTTAAGTGTAAGAGTGGAGAAAAAATGTATTTTCACTTGGTCCGACTAGCCAATCCTAATCAAATTGTATATATTACATGTATATATCTTCCCGAAAAAAATTTTGGGTTACTTTTTGTTTAAAAAGATGTAAAATATATGAATTAAATACTATGTGGTTTTATAATGACATAGGACAATTTATATCAACGAGCTTTTCGGATCAAATTGTATTTAAACAGTTATCAGCAAAACATGCAAAACATGAAATGTTTCTTCTCTATGCACTTTACGCAAGATGTTTTCTATGTCCACTAAGGACATTCCCCTCCCATGATACTAGCCAATCAAAATGTACTGTTTTGTATGCACTAGCACTTTAAATTTTGCTCAACTCTCTCGGTGCGCCATGTGACCAAGGCCTCTGTGAAGGCCGAAATGTTATGCTGGCGTGGTGTGCTGAAAATTAAAAACTCACCTGCACTCTGGGTCTTCCGTTTTCTTCCTTTCGATGGAGCTCTGGATGGTGGGCGCGTCACCGTGAGGAAACGAGTGAAAATATATATATATATATATATATTCACGGAAAAAACCATAGGTTTCACACCAGTTATAGTTAGGAATTTGCATTTAAAAAACCTATTAAATTCACTGAAAAAACCATAGGTTTGACACCAGTTATAGTTAGCTGGAAATTTTACTGACATAAAACCATTGAAATTCCCACGTTGTAGTTAGTTGGACTCACTATAACTTGCCCGCCTGCAATGCACTGCTGATGACGTCACATATTACATCACTCATGACATGGTCAGTGACATCACTCATGACATCACTGATGACACCATCCAGTGAATGTGTGTCTTTCAGTAAAATAAATATGTTTTACATATGTATTTGTAAAGGTCGCTGGAAGAATACATTTTTAAATAAGTCTCTAAATAGATGTTTTTTTTATAAAAAAATTGATTGGTTAACTCGCTTATTAAGTGTATCTTAGTGAATACATATATTAGCGGGTAATGTTTAAATATTTAAATATATGTATCAGTGTTTCACTTTGTGTATAAGTGGCTGCATGGGTTGTGAGTAGCTACATGTGTGTGTGTATGGGTTATTAGATGTTTTTTTTGTATCAGTATGAGTGTCTGTATGATTTGGTTGGGTATTACTTAGCACATAGATGCATTAATGACTGACTCACTGTTTGTATGTGTTTTGAAGACAGCATATGTGTTGGATTGTAAGGGTGGATGACTGTGTATATGTGTGTTTAAGTGAGTGAATGGCTGTCTCACTAGTGTCTTTATCAGTAACTAAATATGTTTTATTCTAGTATATGTGAGTATTGATGTATATAAGTGAGTATATGTGAGAGTGAGAGATTGTAAGAGTTCCTGTTTAAAGAAGTATGTGTTTCTATAAGTGATTGTTTAAGAGAGTAAGTATGTGTAAGTTTCCTTAGAAGTAAGCTGGTAAGTTCAAGTTCAAGTTCAGAAATTTATATAGCGCACTACTCACCCAGAGGGTCTCAAGGCGCTTGGGGAAGGGGGTGCTTTTACTTATCGAATATCCAAGTTTTTAGTTGCTTTTTGAAGGAGAGGTGGTTCTGTGTAAGGCAGAGGTGGGTGGGGAGAGAATTCCAGGTCTTGGCCGCTAAGTGGTAGTGTGTGTATAGCTGTATATGAAAATAAATGGATGTTCAATAGTTTATTTGCATGTGTGAGTATGTGTGTGAGTAACTTTTGGATGACTGTCGGTGTGCAACAGGATGTATAGGTGTATCACTACATATGATGAGTGAGTATATGTATGAGTGACTATATAGAACTGTTGGTGAATGAGTGGATGTGTATATAGATGGTGGAATTACTGAATTGGTTGTTGTAACTGGTAAGGGTATCTCCATTTTTTAAAAAAATTTTAGTTTCTATTTTTGAATATATGTTTCAAGGGTTACATTATACTGAAAGGAGGTCTGTCACTCTGTCACAAGGATGGTGTCATCAGTGATGTCATGAGTGATGTCACTGACCATGTCATGAGCGATGTAATATGTGACATCATCAGCAGTGCATTGCAGGCGCACAAGTTATAGTGAGTCCAACTAACTATAACGTGGGAATTTCAATGGTTTTATGTCAGTAAAATTTCCAGCTAACTATAACTGGTGTCAAACCTATGTTTTTGTCAGTGAATTTATTAGGTTTTTTAAATGCAAATTCCTAACTATAACTGGTGTGAAACCTATGGTTTTTTCAGTGAATTTCAGAGGTTTTTTAAATGCAAATTCCTAACTATAACTGGTGTGAAACCTATGGTTTTTACAGTGAATTTCATAGGTTTTTTAAATGCTAATTCCTAACTATATATAGGGCCTCAAACCTATGTTTTTTCAGTGAATTTCAAAGGTTTTATAATAGCAAATTTCTATAGCTATGTAATATAATATTTTATATAATGAATCCTATATTGTATATTTATGTAACACTATTTTTTTATGTATATTCTTAATTTATTTTTTTTGTCCTGGAGCGCTCCCGGTGCGCGTACCATTGAGCGTCCCGTTAGCGCTATTGCCGCGAACGAAAACATCATCGTGACGTATCGCGTAGCCGCGTCCGTGTGATACACACGGCGTAAGCGCACCCGGAAGCACTCGTGCGCATACGATCGCGATACGTAACCATTCAATGCGCTTACGAGACGCGCCCCTGGGTGCGTAGTGTAAGCGCGTCGGGTCATGTGACCTAAAAATAACACTTTTTATTGGTTCAGGACAGTTTTGGTTTCCAAATGATGAAAGCCCTGGTCATGTGACCTGAAAATAACACTTTTCATTGGTTCAGGACAGTTTTTTTTTTCCTAATGATGAAAGCCCCCACCTTTTTTCCTCATTCTCACTTTGTACTTTGAGTGAGGAAGACCTGTTTCCAGAGCTATTACTAATTTGTACTCAGAAATGGCTTCAGTAGCAGCAGCAGCAGCAGGAGCATCTCAGCCACCACCACCACCACCAAGAGGACCACCACAACACCACAGTGGTGGAGATGAAGAAGAGGAGGAGGAGGAGGAGGGGGAGGAGAGGAGGAGGTTCCTGCGAGAAGATAATAACCCATATAGGCCAAAGCAGCACATTATCTGGGAGTTTTGTTCAATCCCAAAGGACCTCAAAAAAGTAAATGCGCCAAGGGTTACTTGCCTAATCTGTGGCACTAAACTTTCAAGAGGGAACTCTAACAAAAAGTACTCTTTTGGCAATAACACCATGATTCGCCACATGCAACGCCGGCACCCTAATAACTATGCTGCGGCAGAGGTCAGAGAACTGGCCAGAAACCCTCCCCAATCTTTACCCAGCACCTCCAAAAGTAAGCAACCCACTCCATCGGGTCCAGAGGTAAGGGAGATGGTCCCAAACATACAACCCCAGTTTGGACAATACAAAATCGTTTGTATATATTGTGGTAAAACAATTACCTATGGTGAGCAAAGCATAAAACTCATCAACCGTGCTGGTGACAACCACAATTGCCCCAAAAAACCTTAATTTTTTCCTGATTTTTTTTTGCTCCAGTTGTGCCGTTTACAATTCCCTGTTTTTTCTTTCTCCCCACAAAAATAACAAAAAAAATATAAAATTGTTCATAAAAGCCAAAAAAGTACAAAATGTTCAAAAAAACAATAAAAAAAATATAAAACAACAAAATGAAAAAAAAACAGTTCTTTTTAGAACTACCTCCAATTTATAAAAAAAGGCTACATTTTTAAAAAACTCTGTCATTCTTTTTTCCCCATGGTACGCTCCCCGTTGCGCGTACCGGGCTCTTCCCCCACGTAAATCGAAAAAAAAAAAAAAAAAATTCTTTGCCCTGCGGGGCCCTTTTATGTCCCCCACATCAAACCTAGGGGGTTAGGGGGGTCTACTCTGCCCCCTTTTGGTCATTTCCCCCTTTGTTTTTCCCACCTCTTGTGTCTCGATCCTACCGAGACACAAGATGGCGGCGCCCCGGTGCGCGTACGGGGGCGCGCTTACAGATATTTATATTTTTTGGACCAAAATTACTCGAAATCCACTGGAGCACATATCTTCAGACATAGCAAAGGCACATCGGGGTACCAGTCCCTACAATTTTGCCAAGTTTGGTGGAAATCCATTCAGCCATTCGGGCTAAAAGTGAGTCCAACCGCCTTATGGCAATTAACATGGGTAAAACACGTTTTGGGACCCCCCTTTTATCCCGGCCCCCGCTTGATGAATCCCCCCCAAACTTTCAGGGAAGGAGCGGAGCGCCGCGAGGCAAATTTGAGGAAAATTTCAGGCAGATTCCTCAACCGGCGCCAAAGTTATTCCCAATAGAATGTTGCGAATTCCCTATACAAAATAATCCTAACTATATATATATATATATATATATATATATATATATATATATATATATATATATATATATATATATATATATATATATATATATATATATATATATATATCCACCCTCTTTTCGGCGAACAAAGCTTTGATGGCAACTATCAGCGGCAGGCCGGGACGGGATCGCCACCTCCCCGTATCCAAGCGACAGTCGTTCTCACATCCACACAAGAACGATATCCGGGCCACAGTTCCGTTCCAAAGTGTCTTTATTTCAAGAACGCACTTGACGCGTTTCGGGAAACAAGTTCCCTTGTTCACGAGTGTTTGTGCGAGATAAACAGTGCATTTAAATGTGAATCATGTGACCAGTGGTTTACACAGACATAAACAACAGACTACATCGTCTCAAGAATATCTGGAGCTGCGAGCACAATCTAAATTCTGTAGCAAGCATCAGCATTATTAAAAAATACATAAAATAAAGTACACATTTTCCACTGTTACATAGTACTAAAAATAAATATTATATGTCTAAACATAAACATAATCCTAATCAAAATGTTGCCGTGGGTAGGATTCAACCCATCGACCTCAGGACATGCACGTGTGTGAAGCATTAGTCGTTTGCACTAATATCCAATACTGTCTTTCACAGCTCATGAGATTGCTAGACTAATGCGAGCATGCGTAATCTATTAATTACGCACTATGTAACAGTGGAAAATGCGTACTTTATTTTACTCGTGAACAAGGGAACTTGTTTCCCGAAACGCGTTGAGTGCGTTCTTGAAATAAAGACACTTTGGAACGGAACTGTGGCCCGGATATCGTTCTTGTGTGGATGTGAGAACGACTGTCGTTTGGATATATATATATATATATATATATATATATATATATATATATATATATATATATATATATATATATATATATATATATATATATATATATATATATATAAAATATATATATATATATATATATATATATATATACATATGAAACCAAAGCTCCTCCTCAGCTCGCTCTGCGCTCGCAGACACTGCCTCCACGCCAGCAGAAATGAGGAACGGACCAACGAAGTCAGCAAAAAGGTGTTTTTATTTTCCCAACAGAATCAGCGACGCGTTTCGAGCGAAAAGCCCTTGTTCACGCTGCAACATGTTTAGAATAGTACTGCTTTTTTATACTTATAGTGATGCTGACACCACCCCCTAGTGGTGTTCACCAAGGTCACGTGTTTGTGAAAAAGTGAAGAAATACTATCGCTGGTAACATTTCCTGTTTGCATCATAATACATCAAGAATGTGCATTTACTGGTTAAATCCAAGTAATTATATAACCACTCAATAGAGCTGGTAGAAAACAGGCCACAATGTCGCTCCATGTACACATTCAAAATGCCATCAAAATAGATTCAACGAGCCATGTTAAACATAATATGTTGCAAAAACTGCAAATTTGTATTGTATAGCAGCGAGAGTTTAAAGTGCAAAGAGTGTATAAAAAAGTGCATAAGTGGAAGAGTTTCAAAAAGTGCAAAAGTGCGAGGATAAGCCATATTACCATCGGAACAGAGATACCTGATACTTATTACTGATCTACACTCATAGTGTGCTGAGTTCATCATAGACTGTATTACTAAATAAAAGTTTCTCTAAAATTTACAAATGGTAAAATTCTATATCAAAAAGGTTAAAAATGAGAATATGTCAAAATAGTACCATATTTCATATATATATATACACACTATCACATATCAAAAAGCCACTGTACAATACAAACACCTATACAGAAGATAGAAAATATTTCATCTGGGTTCCATATCTCATATATATACACACACATATATATTAACACATACTCCTATCAAAAATAACTGTACAATACAAAACCATTACAAAAAAGTAGATAGAAAACTTTTCATCTGGTCTTCGAATAATACAGTACAAATGTAATAAACGGAGGTGTATATTAAGAGAAATGTGTACAAGATATAAGATGTCAGATACAAAAACATTCAAACATCACTATGTTATGAATCGGTACCATGTGAAATAGAAGTTATCAGCTATGTGGGTAATGAGATACAGTGTAACTCCTAATAGGGAACCTAACTAGGAGAACAAGGCCCACACATATGAGAAGACTGGATAAGCACCGGTAGCACAGATAAGCTGCTACCTGAAGAGTATTTACAGAAAATGGTGCATTTCTTCAATATTGTTGAGCCCATTAGGCCAACGGCTATCGAGCTCAAGAATGAATCTAGATTCCAGTTTTCTAAGCTGTAGTTCACGGTCACCTCCTCTTTTTAAGTATGGTACTGCCCCAATAACAAAATAACTAAGGCAATTCAGATCATTCTTATGTGTCCGTTTGAAATGCTGGGCGACGGGGGAAGACGGGTCGCTGTGTAATATAGCCCGCAAGTGCTGTAGTATTCGGACGTGCACCTGGAGCTTAGTGCTGCCAACATATTTAAGCCCACAGGTGCACGTCAGAACATAAACAGCATGATCTGTCTTACAAGTATAGTTACCAGTGATTGGTTTGGCGGCTGTACAAAAAGGGGTGGAATAGTGTGTGGTAGTGGTACCGAATTTACATGCTCAGCAACTAGAGCATTTGTAGAATCTTCTAGTGGGGCGCAACCAAGGTTTCTTCATTTTCAGTTCAGGGGCTGCCTTGTCCAAAGAATTACCCATAGTTTTAGCGCGTCTAATATATATATATATACATATATAATTATATATGAAAACCAACTTGCCTTAATGTGCTTAGCAGCACAGGCAGGTACATAAACTTCAAAATATTGCCAGAGTCAGACTTCTTGTTCAATTGCTTTTATTTTTCCATGCTGGTGAGATGGTGCAAGCCTTATATATATATATATATATATATATATATATATATATATATATATATATATATATATATATATATATATATATATATATATATATATATATATATATATATATATATATATATATATATACATTTAAGCCTAATCCTTAATTTTGTGTGCTGGTGGGGTGGACAGAATAGACAGTGTAGCAATTGTGTGGAAAAACATACACATGACTAGAGTTTTTTCAAATTTGATGATCAAATGCAAAGGACATAAAAACACAGGTAAAGCGTGAGTGTTCAGTGTGATAAGTCTTTCGAGTAATTAAAAAGTATTTTACAAAGCCATAGTAGGTTGTGGAAATCATCTCATGACTAGAAAAACTGCGTCTTCTACGAACCTAAACTATGAAAAGCACAAACTATGCCTTAAATTACTATGGGATGAGGAAATATACATTATGACAAGGATTCAGTTAAAAAGGAACATTTTCCCAAACGAGTTTCGACTGGAGCTAGGAAAAATAGGAAGTTCAGTGAGGTTACATTTAGGTAGTAGTTTTGCTTCTAGAATATATGGACAATATTTATAAAAGAGTTAAACACTTTAATGTTTATGTTTGTATACCAGGCATAAATCTGACCTAATTACTGTGTTCACGTTCAGGTAACATATTCATAAAATCAAGTGTGCAATTTAAATTGAGCAATATTTAACAGAAGAAAGATGAGTGGGACAGCTTTATTTAAAAGATAGGAGGTGATGATCTATAATCTGTATGGGAACCCTTGACTTTTTGGCAAGGCTAGCCTTGACTTTTTGGCAAGAGTGGTAGAGTGAATTTAGTTTAAAAGCGCTACTTAAGTACATATTTTTTACCAGAGTAGCACACTTTATTCTCACATGGCTGTGGTAGATAGTGTGAGTTTATACATACAAAAGGTGCACTCTTTTAAGATTCTGGAGCAGCTTTCATAATCTGTATAAGAACAACATGAGAGAAAAAGGTTTTCTCTCAAACATGGTTCATCCAATCCCGGCTGAGTATCAGCATTTTTAACGTGCTAAAATCACCCTGCCCATTTATATTTTTTAATTCATTTAAAAATGCAGGGATCAGGAGCATGAGTCCTGTTATGGCTGTCACAACGTATTGATCAGGTTGTGGTCAGACAATCTGGGTTGACTAGTCCGCTTTAAAGTGGCCAATCAAAGCATGTCTGAACACTAACAGTCCAGATAAATCTAACTTTTTAACCCCTTCATGCCAAACCCATGAATCTCTTTAAACGCAAATTATTAAAAATGAATGGATTTACACAGCTTAACAACAAACATGCTTTCTGAGTAAAGGTCAGACTCCTGTGGGAGCTAGTCCTCTGATTGGTTGCCAGCAAAATCAGAGAAATGTTGCTGGCAGCCATTAAGGATCCAGGAACTTAGTCCCCTGTTCTGAAATGTTATAAAAACACAGATATAAGGGGGCAGGGTAGGGATACCCTGCCCCTCTAGGCCTCCTGGAGAGGACCCAGCGGAAGACCCCAGGCCAAATATATTTTTTTTAATAAATATTTGCCGCAATCTACTACGGATTCCTGTGGAATTACAAAAATGAAAAATGCCAGCCCGGGCCGCATTGGTAAATTAAGGGAAGGGGGGCATGCGGCCCCCATCCCAGAGTCATTATAGGCCCCAGGGCGCCCACCCCGCAACCTAAATTTACAAAGGGAGCTGGTGCTCTGCTCCCCTCTCTGAGTCTTTAATGGCTCTTGGGACCCGATCCTCTGCAGCCTGATCAGTTGCTGTATCATGAGGAACCAACTCATAGGGCACGGACATTTTCCTGCCCCCACCGGCGTAGGCAGAGAAATTTGTATTTGTTTACACCTGGTAGGAGCATTTTCAAAACTTCTGCCAAAAGGGAGCCAACACAACAGGGCTGTTTATAATGGCGGTCGGTCAGACCACTGCCCAATATTGTGGCAGTTAGGAGACCACCCAACAAGCTGGCAGCATTCTGACCTCTGCATTACAATCCGAACACCATGCTGGCATTGAAAGTGCTCTTTATCTCACAATCGGGTCTGCCATGCCTGCCTCTGCACCATCACCATTCGGGAAAATGATTAGACTGCCGCCCAGTCGGGATCACTGTTCCTGGTAGAGACTGCGGTCTTCCCCCTGACCGCTGTGGGTGGTCAGATCATCACCCACAGACTGTCGGTGTGCAGTCCGGGTGCCATGGTAACCAGCCACTTAGTCTGTGCTCAAGGGGAGAGGGCTGCACACCCCCCATCCTGTAGCCAATAATGGCCCTGGTGACCACATCACCCAGGGCCGGCTACTGATTTGTCCTGGGGAGCCTACCACAGAACATAACGGTATCCCTGCCTGCTGAGGATGGGCAGGGAATCCTGTTTTTATTCTTGCTTGCTGGAATTAATTTCAAAGCACCTGCCACGCGAGAGCAAACACAAAGTCCACTCCCAGCTGGTGAGAGCTTTAAAAAATGCTCCCGCAGATGAGAGCAGACTTCAGATCTGTTTCCCTTCCCGCAGTGTTTTGGGCAGGAAAGCTGACCTTAATAATGCTTCAGCATGAAGAAAGCAACATGTTTAGCTGTTTCCTAAGGGAGGGAGCAATGCTGGCTTGATGCAGGGAGCTGGCTGAAGCTGTGGGGGCTTTGAGGCTCCCCGTGGCCTCCAACCAGGATATGGTGGGTGCCTCTGTTGGCCGGGCCCCAGGGAAAGGGGTCCCTGGGGTCAAAAATGGCCCAGAGAGGGGGCTGGGTGCTATCCTCTCTCTTTAGAATATGACTGGGCCCCAGGAAATGGGGTCCTCAGGGCCGAAATCGGCCCAGGGTGGAGAGCTACATGCCACCTCCCGATAAATATAATGGTGGGCCCCATGGCATGGTGTTTCTTAGGGTCACAAATGGCCCGGGGATAGGGTGGTCACAAACCTCCTCCCCTAGCAAATGCACTGGATTCTGGTGGATGGGGTCTCTGGGGCCAAAATTGTCCTATGGAGTGGGACACATGCCCCCTGGCCTGACAAAATGTGCTGGGCCCCAGGGGATCGGGTCACAGGGGCCAAAATTGGTCTGGGGAGGGTAGCCTCATGGCCCCCAGGGTCAAAAGTAGCCCAGGGAGTGGGTCACCGTGCCCCCCAAAAAATGCACTGGGCCCTAAGGGATGAAGTCCCCAGGGCCAAAAGCGTCCCAGGGAGATGGCCCACAGATTGACTGCCTTTTGGGTGTTGGCCACAAGGCCTAGCCACAGGCCGGGCCCCTCCACTCAAAGATGAAGGACGTCCACTGCGGCCAGGCCCTGCAGCCAACACCTATGCTACACACGGATGAAGCGTGCCAAGGGGATCATCACCTCCTACGGCCGGCTCTTGTTATGGGCCCGGGTGCCCACCGCTGGGAAACATCTGTTTAGTTTTGCTTGGCGGGAGCTGTGACAGCTCCCACCAAGGAAAAGCAGACACTTCAGTTCCAGCAGACGGGAGCTGTCAAAGTGCTCCTGCCCACTGGAGGTGGAGGTTTCATCTCTTTCCTTGCACGCAGATATGCGGACAGGGAAACAGATGAAAGCATTGCTCCTGTAAGCAGGGAGCTGCATTTCCAGCAACTCCCTGCATGAAGCAGCAATGCTGACTCCCACAGGAGGCGGTGAACTGGTTAGGACATTGGGGGTCTTGAGGCTCCCCCTGCAATACTGGAGAAAGTTCAGAAGGGATCAGAAACAGGCAAAATTAAGGTCAGTAATAAACAGAAAGATGAGAAACAGAAAGAGGCAGAATAAAGGCCAGCAACAAGCAGAAAGAGGCAAGATGAAGATCAGAAACTAGCGGAAAGAGGTAGAATGAGGTCAGAAACAAGCTCCAAGAGGCAAGATAAATGTGAGAAACGAGCGGAAAGGGGAAGAATGGATGTCAGAAACTATCAGAAAGAGGGAGAATAAAGGTCAGCAATGAGCAGAAAAATAGAATAAAGGTGAGAAACAAGCAGAAAGAGAGAGGGTAAATGTCAGAAACAAGCAGAAAGAGGCAGAATAAAGCTGACAAATGAGCAGAAAGGTGCAGAATAAAGGTCAGCAATGAGCAGAAAGAGGCAAGATGAATTTGAGAAACGAGCAGAAAGAGGCAGAATATAGGTCAGAAGAGTGCAGAAAGAGGCTGAATAAAGGTCAGCAACGAGCAGGAAGAGGCAAAATAAAGATCAACAATGAGCAGAAATAGGCAACATAAAGGTGAGAAACGAGCAGAAAGAGGCAGAATAAAGGTCAGCTGAGAGCAGAAAAAGGCAGCATAAAGGTGAGAAGTGAGCAGAAAGGCAAAATAGTCGTCAAAAACAAGCAGAAAGAGTCACAAAAAAGTCAGAAGGGAGCAGAAAGAGGCAGAATAAAGGTTCAAAACCAACAGCGCGAGGCAGAATATAGGGTGGAAACAAGCAGAAAGAGGCAAAATAAAGGTCAGGAGCGAGCTGAAAGAGGCAACATAATGGGCAGAATGAGTAGAAGGAGGCAGTATGGAGGCCAGAAACGAGCAGCAAGAGGCAAAGTAGAGGTCAGAAATGAGCAGCAAGAGGCAAAATAGAGGTCAGAATCAAGAAGAAAGAGGCAAAATAAAGGTCAGCAATGAGCAGAAAGATGCAGAATAAAAGTGAGAAATAAGCAGCAAGAGGCAGAATAAAGATCAGAAACATGCAGAAAGAGACAGGATACATGTCATCAAAGAGCAGAAAGAGGCATGATAAAGTTGAGAAACGAGCAAGAAGATGCAAAATAAGGGTCAGGAGCGAGCAGAAAGAGAAAGAAATAACAGACAGAAGGAGCAAAAACATGCAAAATAGAGGGCAGGATCAAGGAGAGAAGAGGCAGAAAAACAATCAGTAAATGAGCAGAAGAGGAGCAAAACCAAAGGCAACAGAGGGTAGCAAACTGCAGGCAAGCTAGACAGAAGGACATCACAAGGAGAGCTGGCATGATGACCTGCTCTCTTGTGCCCCCTCCTTTTTTACCGCGCACCCACTGACAGACCCACTCAGACAAACTGTCAGTCACTCACACACCCACTCACAGAT
This sequence comes from Lissotriton vulgaris, assembly GCF_964263255.1. Taxonomy (NCBI): domain Eukaryota; kingdom Metazoa; phylum Chordata; class Amphibia; order Caudata; family Salamandridae; genus Lissotriton; species Lissotriton vulgaris. The sequence continues at coordinate 2,106,643,608 of NC_141685.1, read as the reverse complement.
CTACTCAGAAACTCCCACTGATGGATACACTCACATACCAACTCACAAATCCATTCAAGCACTCATTCACCCACTCAAATACCCACTGAGACACATACACACTCAGACACTCACACACCCTCTCACAGAACATATTTGTTGGGCCTTGCCAAATAACATAATCTCTTTTATTTCTGCGTTAAGCTGGAGACAGTTTTCTTGGCGGGGGTCCCAGTACCTTCTTCCGGTCCGGTTCTGCGAAGAAGGCACTACAGGTCCACAGCAAGCCCTGGTCAGTAATCCTGATCAACTACTTTGCCTCTTCAATAACCTTGAAGAAAAGAATTAATCCTTAAAACTAGCGTGGTCTTGAGAAGGGAATCCCCCCTCTCACACATAGATACACTTTAGGGCGTGTAGACACATAGTCTGTATCACACGTCCACTAGTTTTAATTACACACACTTTTTAATCGTCCTGAAGAAAGCCAGCATATCCATAAGGCACTGGCTGAAACATGTTGACGTACCAAGGACGTGGGAGGTCGTAACTCGCCTCTAACGTCCACCTGCCTTATTTTTAACCGCTGACGGAGGCCCAGGTATTAAAGTCTGTCCTACCTTCGGGTACTGGGACCTCCGCCAAGCCATTTTAAACTCACATTCAAAACATTCTTCACCGCACACACAGTGATTTACCTGCTCCGCTGTCACCAGGCGTCGTAGCACACCCGGGACACGTTAGGTGTCACTGGGTGGGCCCGATGATGAAGCATGCCACCAACTAGGTTGGTGGGTAAGGGCTTCATGAGCACACCTACCAGGTGCCACAACCGTCTGACAAAACAAAACTGAGTCACAAATACCTTTAAACTAGAATACTGTTTAAACAACCTCCTTCCAGTTAGCCAGGTTTAGTTAGCCAGGTTTTTTCCAGAATTAACCGAAAGATTGAATATCGAATGTATGACAGGAGCCAGTTGATGTGCTTGGGCAGCTGTGATATTTGGGGGGACAAATATCCAGAGGAGAACCTGATTTGGGGTGGGATGGCTCTGGAGCTCCACGTCTCCGGATAGCCGTCACAACTCTTGGCCCCGCCCACCCTCGGCAGCACAAGTCTCTGCGGTAATGGCGTCTAGCGTCCAGCAGACCGGACCTGCAAAGAAATGAACCGCGAGTTGAATTAAGTTGCGGCCACTGTGATTCGGAGCTCCCCCGAGTGTTTGCAGGTTGTGGCCGGGAGAGGACTGGATTGGATGTCTTTTTTCCATGCGAGCGCCCCCTCACTGCGCCCCTGGCTGCCTTGGCTGCCTGCGAGGGGCTGCTCTGAGGCATTTCGTCTGTCAGGATCCGTGGCTTGTGGCTGCTAGAACACAGAACAGTAGACCGTACTCCAAAGCCGCTTTCTGAAGGAGGTCCTTGTCAACCCCCCTCGGAGAGATAAGCGGAGAGGCAGGCTGTCCAGCATTCTGCCCAGCATTCATTCTGCAAGTAAAAGGTGAGGCGAGGGGGAGCTAAAAAGGGACATAAAGACTAATTGCTCGCTGTTTTGCTCTGTAGGCTTGATACAATTCTGAACTCCGCGAGGGGGCCATGGGGAGGCAACTGAAAGACAGTGAAGACAGTGAGGATGTAAATAAAACTGCTAACATGGAGTTAACTGCCCGTCTCAAAAGCAAAACACGCTCAGCCCTAGCCAGAAAAGCTGCACGGTTAGCTGCTAAAGAAAGGGAGAAGGCCAAAAAAGGAGAAGGAAGCTCAGTTTCTCAAGTTTTGGGGAAGGATTCTACGCTTGAAAGCTCTGAAGATGAACTCCACACCACTCTCACCTCTCCTCCAAACGTAACGGTAGGAGAATCAGGAGAAGTAGGAGAAAAAGATATGGGAGGAAGCCACACAGAAGATGCGACGGAAAATACCCCAGCATCACCCAAAAATGTTGCGGGGGTTGAGTCATCTTCAGGCGAGAAAAATATGAGCGGAGTGAATGAGATAAGAGTCTTTCCCTTATTTGAAAAAAAGACAGCGCGCACTCCCCAAATATCAGCAGCCCTGCTCGAAAAAAATCTGGAAACTGAAACTCCAGCTTCATCCCCAGTAACAGTGGTAGTGAATGACTCCCTCTCGCAATTGCCTGAGACTATATCACAAACTATATCTGTAGCTCCTCCACCGTTTAGGTCAAGTGGTTCTGCGGTGGCAGTAAGGCTTCAACCAAGTGGTGCATTATCTGAAACGGATACAAGCCCGATCATGATCAGTAAAGAACCTAGCATAGAGACACTGTCCGAGCAGAGTTCATCATCCACTGTAGCTCTTCAACCTCTCTCTCGCCCACCTGCTGGAATGTCTCAAGAAGGGGACTTAAGGGGCTCAACACCAGTAATCTCAGCATCTGCGATCCAGCTTCCTCAAAAGGGGAAAAGTGGCAGCCCCGAAAAGGAAATTAGCTATCAAATGGACATTCGCGAGATGTTAAACTTAATTCTAGATGAGATTTGTGAGATAAAGTTGAATCAGCAAGTCGAGATAGCCGCTCTGCATTCTAGACTGGAGAAATTCGAAGAATCAGTGCCAGGTCTCCCTACCAGATTAAACGAGGTGGCTCTTGAAGATCATATCAACCAAGCAAGAATGGAAGCCAAAAAGACTGCAAGTAAAAAGAGCCTCCTGGAAAGTAAACTTGAAAACAAGCTCGAGGAGCTTGAGAACCACTCCAGAAGATCAAATCTTAGGATAGTGGGGGCACCTGAAGGACTGGAAGGCTCAAATACGCTCCAGTGGGTTAACTCCTTTATTCACCAAAAAGTACTACCAGAGTTTGAGGGAGATCTGACCATTATGAGAGCATATCGGGTCCCGGCACAGAGGTTTGTCCCAGGCACTCCACACCACTGGAGTCAAGCTAGCCGGGCTGATGAGAGGTGTTACCTCGAAACCGGTCCGGTCCTCGGATGCTTGATTCCGTTCTGAGAAGGATATGGCTTTTGTAGTTCGGACTGGACTGTTCCCATGGGGCACAGGGTCAGAGCTGATTTGCATATCGCCATTGTCTAACCCAGGGTGGTGTGGAGTGCAAAAAAACGATGGATTTGGGCCCAGATCTTTGGACTGGGGTGAATGTGTGACATTGATCCACATTCGGTCCATCACCTGTTTTGTTTGCAATTGCCGCCATAAGTGCGCTGGGGATGCCCAGACGTGGGTCCCAGGCACTCCACACCACTCGAGTCAAGCTAGCCGGGCTGATGAGAGGTGTTACCTCAAAACCGGTCCGGTCCTCGGATGCTTGATTCCGTTCTGGGAAGGACATGGCTTTTGTAGTTCGGACTGGACTGTTCCTATGGGGCACAGGGTCAGAGCTGATTTGCATATCGCCATTGTCTAACCCAAGGTGGTGTGGAGTGCAAAAAAACGATGGATTTGGGCCCAGATCTTTGGACTGGGGTGAATGTGTGACATTGATCCACATTCGGTCCATCACCTGTTTTGTTTGCACTGACCATTATGAGAGCATATCGGGTCCCGGCACAGAGGTTTGCAACCTCAACTTTTCCTAGAACTATCCTGATGAACTTCACTGACTACAGGATTAAGGAAGGGATTCTATCTAAGGCATTTCAACAAAGGCAATTTTCTGTTACTGAGACAATTAACTGCAGAATTTTTTCCGACATGACTGCTACAGCTGCACGCCGCAGGAAAGAATTTGTCAAAATTCTCCACCTGTTTAAAATTAATGGCGCTCAAGCCTCAATCGCTCAGCAGTCTAAGTTAAAAGTACTTGTGAAGAAAAAGTTCTATATGTTTTTTGACCTTGAAGAAGCTCAGTCTCTCCTTAAGGAGATTACTTCAGAGACGAATGTCTGAATAATTAGTACCAGGTCGCTAAATAATAGTGGTTGAGCTTGTGGAAAAGTGGAAACTAGTCGTATTTTTTCGGTATTGGAATAGAATAGGACCAATTTTATTGTCTGTCGAGGGGGGCATCGGGCTTATAGGGTCACTCAGGGTGTGACAAGAAGACACCCAGGTTAGCAGAGGAGGGGGGGAATGTGGTCAGCGTGGGAAGAATGGAAGGTGCCACATTTCAGGGGAGGGTGGGGGCTCACCTGGGGAGGGAGAGGGGGGTTGGGGTGAAAGCAGTAAAAAAGAGCAGAAATCATAGGCAGGGTGTGTATCAAATTTTGAATGTAGGATTTAATGATGTGAGAATTATAATATGGAAATGAACAAATGTAGTATCTTGTCAGTTAATGCCAATGGTGTTTTAAATAAACAAAAATACAGTGCCCTCATAAAATGGGCAGTCTCTCAGAATGCCCACATGATATTTCTCCAAGAGACCCACCTAAAAACTAACACCCCCAATTTATTCATCCCAAAATATTTCTCACATGTTTTTGCTTCAGCTGAGGTAGCCCAGAGAGGCGTTGCAATTTACTTCTATTGGAGACTATCCTGGGAAATGTTAAAAATAAGAAGGGATCCCAAGGGGAGATGGTTATGGGTTGCAACTAAAATTCAAGGGAAAGTAATGAACTTTGTAAACTACTATGGGCAAATATCTGACGAGGTGTCTAGTATTTTAGAAATCAACGATCTTCTCAGGGGGGCTACTGGACAGATTATCATGGGAGGAGATTTCAACTACATACAAGATCTAATAAAAGACACCTCTAATAAAAATAAGAAACAATTAAAACATAATACTAAAAAAGTCGTGGACGCCTTTATCCTAGAATACGAAATTATAGACCCATGGCGCACAGTGAACCCAGAAGGGGCATCCTTCACCTGTTATTCACACCACTTCCAGACGGCATCAAGAATCAATTACTTTTTGATATCTAGATCGATTCAAATTTTAAGTTCATCTATTGGTTGCAATCCCTTTTCCGACCATGGGAAGATAGAGCTGGAAGTTAATCTAGGAGGTAGGGGCAGAGACCTGTCCAGGTGGCAGCTGGACCGCACCCTGCTCCAGAATCAGGACTGGGTGGCTGGTTTTGGAGAATGTATCACGGAATACTTTAAAATCAACAATGACACGGCAGAACCATTCTCAGTTTGGGAGGGATTTAAGGGGGCAGCGCACGGTCAGATAGTATCTTTTACATCTGCCCAGGCTAAAAAGAGGAGACAAAAGATATCTACGCTCCAAAAGGCTGTAGATAAAGAATATGTTCTACAGTTCCTCCTTCGCCCGAATCACCTAGAGCAAGCAAAAGCAGAGTTAAGGGACTTCTTTGTACTGGAAGAGATTAACAGTTACAGAACCTTCCAAAAAAAGATATACGAGGATAGCCAATCGGTAGGAAAGCTCTTGGCGAACTCTGTGAGAAAAAAATAAAAGTCTGCTGCAATAGTCAAAATAAGAGATCCGTTAAATGGCCAAGAGATAGTAGATAACAGTCTGATTCAAGGAGCTTTTCTAGAGCATTTTAGTCGCATATACTCCACTGAATATCAAGTAGAGGAAGGTCAGATACAGGACTATTTTATGAACTAAGATATTCCAAAGATTACGCCCAATTTGGTTTTACAACTTGGGCTTGAAATTAATACAGGGGAAATAGCCGATGCTATTAAGGCAACACCAGGGGCGAAAGCCTGTGGGCCAGACGGGTTCCCAATCGAATTTTATAAAATCTTTTTAAAAGAACTAGTAACCCCCCTAATGAACCTATTTAACTACATCAAGCTAGGAGGAGTGGTACCCGCGTCCTTTAAAGAAGCAACAATAATATTTTTTGCTAAAAAAGACAAAAGTCCAGAAGATATTAATTCTTATAGGCCGATTAGCCACCTGAATTCTGTCTACAAAATCCTAATGAAAATCTGGGCCCATCATTTTATGTATGCGGCGCAAGAAGTCATACATAGCGATCAGTCAGGATTCCTAGTAGGCCGTGTTATGGCTTCTAACACCGAATTCTTAATTCAGGCACTAGACTATTTTAATGTTAATTCAACCCATGCCTGTATTTTAATGGTCGACGCGGAAAAAGCGTTCGACCTAGTTAATTGGGCAACCCTGTGCTTTTCTCTTACCAAATTCGGGTTCCCTGAACAAGTGATTAAGATGCAGCAGAACATCTATTGAGGTGCTTCAGCACATGTTATAATAAACTCGGAAAAGGCTGGTTCAATCCAAGTTAATCGCGGGACCAGGCAGGGCTGCCCTTTATCTCCTCTGCTTTTTACTTTTTTTATTGAACCCTTGGTTATTAAAATTAGAAACAACCCCAACATTCTCCCCCCTATCTCCGGGATGGCGAAGCTTAAGCTTTTTGCTGATGATATTATCCTCTACGTAAAGCCAAACAAGGAGAATATAGAAATCTTATTAAAAGAATTCAAAGCATATGAACAAATAGGAGGTTACAAAATAAATGCTAAAAAAACGGAGGTTCTCGCTTTAAACACCAGCCTCAGCCATCTCCCATCGGGTCTGCGTGTCCAGGCTGCAAGCCGAGACCCTATTAGATATCTAGGCATATATCTGACCTGCGATTATCATCAGCTCTATCTCCTTAATTATGTGAGAATGAAGAATAAAATCAAGAATCTTCTCTCCCAATGGCTTCTACTCCCTCTCACCTTGATTGGTAGGGTATCTCTGATCAAGATATCGATTCTATCTTTATTAATATTCTTGTTTTGTAACATTCCTATTAAACTGAATTCCATTTTTTTAAAAACATCGAATCTGTGATCAGAAGTTTTTGTTTGGGGGGGAAAAACTCCGAGGGTAAAGCTATCTGTGATTCAACTTCCAGTTGAGCAGGGGGGACTTTCTTTTCCACACTTAAAAACATACTTTGAGGCAGCCTTTCTTGATTTAGTGGCAGGTCTGATAGGTTCAAAAAACAATCAAGATAGCTTCTTCTTTGCAAAAATGTTACAAGAGTCCGATTCTCAAACCCAGTTATTTTTAAAGATTGCAAAACTCCCTAAAAGGACGAGATACAAGACCTTGAAAGAATATCTATCTAGATTACAGTCCTTTTTTAAGAGAAATCTTAGTTCTTCAGCTTCCCAGATTTTAAGCTTACGAGAATGTTTTTGTCTGGGCCTCCAAATTAGTAACAGTCGAATATTGAATTGGGAGAAATGGGGATTTCGGGAGTTAAGGCACTTCTTTGTTCTGAATAGAATTATCTTGTGGCAAGAAGTGCTAGCTAGAATATTTACTCCCGGGTGACCAACGCTTTTTGAATATCTACAAATTGTCCACTTCCTGAGAACTATTGGTGGACTTCTCCCCTCAACGGGTGAGTTGGTAGCACTCCTTTATGAGGCCAAAATTAGGGGCACAGGAAATTGGCACAAGAGGCTCCATTGTGCCGGGCAATTAGACATGGTGGATAGCCATCTTGATAAAATAACTAGCCTAACACAATGCAACTTAACACATAAGGAATGGGAAATCATAAGTTTGCTAGGCTATAATTCATTACGTGTCGCTAACTTCAAGAGGATGGCCTTCTTGTCCCGTTGGCTAGCATACTGGACTCCGGAGGCACTTGAGAAAAGGTTCCCAGAGGTCGAGAATAAGTGCTTTAGATGCCAGGCCGCTGGCCAGGGGGGGTGGCTTCATATTTTTTTTTACTTGTCCCCAACTGAAATCTTTCTGGGAGGCCATACTCTCAGACATTGAGGCGGCTATAGGGAAAACACTAATACCCTCAGCTGAATTGGCCCTCTTTGGTATATCCAAAGATAGAGGTACTCTCAAAGATGATTAGGAAATATTTGTGTTTATTTCTTGTACAGTTGCTGGCTCCCTAATACTCCAAAATTGGAAATCTAAGGAACTTCCATCTCAAATAAAATGGCTTAACAAAATGAGGAGGTCATGGAATTTTGAAAAAGCTTATGCTTACAGAGTGGGAGCAGTCAGGAGTTTCGAAAGAAATTGGAAGTATTTTGAGAATCTGGAGGAAATATAGGGGGGGTTAAGCTAGAAATTAGATTGAATACTAAAACTACATTTATACGATTCTAAAAGCAGTCTTGAAATGTTGGTAGACTCAATCAACAAGTCATAAGTGTATTTTTTTTAAATTCTTGTAAATTTCTTAGCACTAGCACTTTATTCCAGGTTGGATTGCACTGTATTGCACTTGCACTTTATGATCAAAGTTTGCGGATTTTGCACATCGCTTGTATTTGAAAACTAATATTTTTTGTAACAATGACTGCTTATGAGTTTTAAGTATTTTAAAATCTCCCCCTTATTAACTTGGTTTCCTATCTAGTTTTGCTCTAATAGAAGAAGCTTTTAAAATTTTGTATCCATTTTCATTGCTCAAATTGTTCATTCATGAATTGTACCTTAACTATGTTCTGCTCAATAAAAACAATTGAAAAAAAAGAGAACCTGATTTGGCTGAGACAAGAGCCATCTGGATTTCTTCCAAGGAGAATTCTTTGAACTTTCCCAAACTAGGGGTGCATGGGTGGGCAAAGAAAAATACCCAGTCACTTCCAGGTAGCCATGCAACACACACACTCACTCAATCATACAGTCACTCACATACCCACTCACTAACCTATATAGCTCCTAACAGAGCTACTCACTCACCCATACAGCCACTCATGAATGCATTCACTTATCCACAAAACCACTAACATACCGATACACACACATCAATACAATCACTCACATACCCACTCGCTCATCTATCCAGCCACTCACACAAATACTTACTGTGCAAAACAGCCACTCATACACCCACTCGCTTACCCATATTCCCAGTCAAGCAGCCACTCTCTTAGCCATACATCCACTTACACACCCAATCACTCACCCATACAGACACTCAGTCACCCATACAGCCACTCATAAATACAATCATCCACCCATAGAGCCACTCACACAGTCACCAATGCAGCCACTCACACTCACCCACCGATACAGCCACCCACACAGTCACCCACTCACCCACACAGCTATGCTCATACCCACTTATTCACCCATACAGTCATTCAGACACCTACTTTCACACTCCCAGTTACAGGTAGTTACAGTGCCACTCAGATGACATATTTTAGAAACAGTGTCACTCACTGGTAGTACAAAAAGAATAATTTAACTTAAACAGTAGCGTAGTATATATCTTTAACTCTCATAACAGTTTACGAAACACTTACACTCAATGGATGATGTCAGACCAACTATGCAGCAAAAGATTGAGAGCATCAATATGAACTGAAACATATGGGGTGATTTGCCCTTAATAAATGAAACATTGTTTGTAAATGAATGAAAAGTTTGTGTGCTGATGGCTTCATCTCGGATGAGGACAATTTAGGTTGGGATGCTGAGGGTTCGTTATGGACAAATTTTCACGACGCCCTCAACTCACCCGTTACCTAAGAGGCAGATTGAAGAAAAAGAGAAGGCTCAATGAAAGCCAACACATTCTCCGATTAAGCTTTCAGAGTGAAGACACATAAGTAAAGACTCACAAGTTGTCAAAGTGATAAAAAGGGATCTGTCAGTCTTGTAATTGCGTCCTGATAAAGGCTTGGACTCATCTGGGCAGTAAATGCTGAAACATTTTGGCTGTATAATTGTGATGCTAAAGGACAACTTACAAGTCCAAACATCACCATCTAACCTTTGAACCTTACCCCTATATACTTCCTGTATTTTAAACACCAATTATTAGTTATTGGAGATGATTTTATACATCAGCAAATGGATCTCACCAGTACTTTCCCATTGAAGGAGGTGGTACTCACCTAAGGAAGAGGGAATCTGTGTGCTAAACCCAATGACAAAGCTGCCCTATAAAACACAATAGTGGAAATTACTTACACTACCAGTGGCAACTATTGGTTGAGGGTTTCGACTCGATAACTGATACACCTCGACACCAGAAAGACAGCAAGTGTACTCTCTTTTGAATAAAATAAGTTGCATCTGTGGAAGCTGAGTGAACTTTCCACATGCTTCTACATCCCCCCCCCCAATTAGATTTTTGACTGATGGCGCTGTCAGAAAGGATATGATTATTTGGCTTAAAATCAGTAGGTGTAGGAAGAATGTAGAATGTGACTCAAATGACTAAACACTGATGAAATGCACAGCAAATCGGAGTATGGGAAAATGTTCTTAGTAAATAGACACATAACGAAAAAGTTGAAAGTGGAGTATTTCTCTTGAAATCAATCAAGAACTTTGCACATGATTCAAGTATGGAAAAACTATACTTACAGACTTTGCTGAAATTAGGAAAGTGCCTATAAAAACAGACTTAAGATTGATTGCAGACATGCAACAACATCAACATATTATGATAATCCTATCCATAATTGTTTGGCTTCCCTCCAAGCTCTCTGTGCACTTGTGTCAGCCTGCTTCGTGTTTTAAGCACTGAAGCTTAACTAACTCCTCTGCCTATGAAAAATATTAGATCATTAGGAAAGGACAGACATTTCTTCGGTACACACATATTTTTCATCAATACTAAAGGATGCACAAGACAACTTGTAGGAAAGTAGGATCTGCTTTTATGGTTACCCCCACGTTTTGCCTGGTGCTAAGCTGTTACTGACTAGTCTGACTGGGATCCTACTAATCAGGACACCAGTCTATCTGCTTTCTTCCTAAATTGTTATATTCAGTACATAGGTACACCCCAGATTGGATACTGGGGTATCCTAGTAAGTCCCTAGTATATGTTACCAATGTACTCAGGGCATTGGTACCCCGGAGGTCTCCCATGGGCTGAAGCATGTATTATGCCACCCATGAGAGACCATTCAAAATGGAACTACATGCCTGCCATTGCAGCCTGTGTAAGTTGGTGTTTTCACTACTTACTAAAGATATAGGTTTCCTATATCTAGGGTCATTGCAATTAAAACCTAATAGTCACCCCTCTAGGACATGGAACACAGTGTAACCTCCCTCCTGTCCAGACCCTCGCCTGGAACAGTCCCCTGAATCTTCCCAACCCTTTCCCTATGGTACTTAAGGGCTTATCTGTGTGCAGGTCTCTAGATTCGTTGTGGGATAAGATTCAGATGAGACACCACTTCTACTTATACCTTCTGGGCACTCTGGACGGTAGAGCTTGGGATCGACTTTATCCCCCTTTAAGTCTGCTGCATCGTCTGTACCTGTGCATCATACAGGAACCTTCCAAGCTCTGTGAAGCATCGAAGACATTAGAATAGATCTCCCCTGGAGTGAAGGAGTCCCTACCCTACATTCACAGGCACCACAATTAAGTCAACCGGTCTGAAGATCCTGAGCTCTTCCAGACTCTGTGGGCTCTGCAACACAGGTGGAGGTTTTCCTCAGCTCCGGAGACCTGCCCTGCCCTCTCACCAAGTTTGAAGAGAGTATCCCTAATGGGGGTTACAATAACTGAACCTCTGTGCACCGTGTCCAATTTTCAGTTGCAAAGGCTTGTTGACTTCCTTCCAAAAAAATCTTTGGGCTCCAATTAGCCTCAAGCTCGAGCATCCCCTGTGACCAGAATCTTGGACCACAACGCATTGTGTGTATCATGACCTGCATCTTCTGTTGAGCTGCTTGCGGTCCTCTCGCGACTCCAGTGCCTTCAGCCTGTGGGTCCACTTGAGTGTGACACTTGTTTCTCTTGGGCTCTTCTGATTGCTCGAGGCCTGCCCGGACTCTCCTGCCTTTGGTGAGTCCCCAGGACTTTGCTAGTCCCAACGTTGCTCCTTCTTTTATTCCTGCTTTGCTTGCCTTTGCCAAAGCTTGTTGGTGCTCCCGCCAGACACCGACCCCTCAACACTCGAAATCCTTCGTGGGACAGCTTGTGCATGGCTCCTGGTATTCCTAAGTGTTGCCGGGTCCTCACAGCTGCAGAGTCAAGGTCATTGTCATCCATCCTGCAAAAACCGACATCGTAGGGCATTTGTCTTATAAGTCTCCTGGTCACCCCTGAGTGGCATAGACTATGTCCCCTCTGCATGCATATACCTCTCATTTAGAATCCACCTTCAAATTCCACCAGAAACTTTCTCCTTCTGCAACAGCGGCACTTTCCTGAAGTCCTCCATTGGGTTTGACTGCAGTTTCCAACACCATTTCACATGTATGCACCCGGCTTCCCTGTTGTAGATAACATGGGTACTAGGGTATCCACAGATGAGGTTGCTCTCAAACCTTCTGTCTTCCATGGGTTTTCTTCAGGATCCACTGGGAAGGGTCCTTAATCTTTAAAAATCCAAACGTGACTAAAACCTAGAGTTGTACAGAGCACAATCTGTATGTGAGGTCCCTATCTACTCACATTGGGTGGTTCCTCTGGTCCCCAGCACTCCTACATCCTCTCGACATTGTCTTGACCCGAGTCGTGGTTATCATACCACTTTCTTAGTATATGGTTTGGTCCCCCCCTGGGGCCACTATGCTATTTACTGGGTTTCGGTGCTGAAGTATTGTGTGCATTGTCCATATCTCCGGGTAGGAGATATTTCTAAGTGTTAGAGAGTATTATATAATAAGTATTTATTTTTAACTTAATCTACAATATGTGATTGCATTCAGATAAATACATCTGCTTTACACTCCTTCTGACTAAGCCTGAAGGCTGCTCTCCACGGCTACCACTTAGAGAGCTTTTTAAGATTGGCTAAGACCTCCTAACTCACCCAAAGAGTTGTCTGGACTAGTGTAGGGTGTCCACTTACATAAGTGTACATCATATACCAGGCCAGCTTCTCCCACAACTACATTGGGCCACCCTTTCTCAGGTTTTTCTGCAAAGATATGGATGAACCCCCTAGCGTAATTAGACAGGCTCAGGCCAGACCTGACTAGGGAAGCCATGGTCAAGCAAACAGGAACTACTGGGCCTTAAAAGTGGGAATGGGGGTCATTTGCACTGATGTCCCAGTGTCCACCCCACTAAGGCTCTGCAAACTATACCAGGCACAATCCCTTCAGCAGTTGACTGTCAGTTGTGGCAATGGTGAGCCATCACAGGCTTCTCCTGGAGGTAATGTTGGGGTACTTAGTCTCAGAACTCAACAAGCACACATTAGTTTAATAATTGGTTGCCCAACCCAATGCTTGACACTTCAAGAAGAAAAGTACAGAGGGACTTTAATGCACACTACAGCTAATTCTACACATGAGAAAATGTGCAGGAAGCAGTTCAGTATCTTTGTACTAACCCATGTCTGTGCCATTTCCTGCTAGAAGAACCCTCGATTTCCCAGGCAGTTCCCTACCCTGATCAATACCTCCCTTTATTAGCCTCGGGAGCATGTCATCTCCATACTCTTATGCGCAGTCTTGCTTTCAGTACACTGTTTCTCACCCAACAAGTCTCTCACTTCATGACCTATCAGGGCTATTGGGTGGCTACCATGCTCCGAATCTGCTCATGCTCTCTCCCTCTTCTGAGCTGAGCGTGAGTCTGCAGTTACTCTTGGCCTCTTCAGCTGTCGCACTAGTCATGATGCAGCAGTTCTGATTGTCAGGGACAGCTCCTTGGGGAAGATCTGGATCTCTCAGAGCTGGTCTAGCAAGTGCTTGGTGCAGCCCCATTCGAGCTGATTGGGTCCGGGCTGGTGCAGGCACACACAAGTAGGACTTGTGCAGGATGTAAGGCCTTCCACAGGCCTCACTGGCTGGACAACAGCAAAGGTTCAGGTTACGCTGAGCCCTCAGGTCCTGCAGCGGCTCAGGTTACACTGCAGCTTCACGATTCAGGAACAGTGGCTCAGGTCACACCACAGCTTCACACTTCACCCACAGTGATTCAAACTGCAGCTTCATGATTCCTAATAGGAATCACAGTGGGGAATCGGCGTACCACTAACACTGGAGCATGTAGATCTCTGTCCATAGTCTTCCTCTTCTGGAGTTCCACTGCACCAGGCTCACATTGCATTTAGCTCTTCCTGGATGGTCACTCTTCCTGCAGGGCTGGCAGGCTCCTTCCCTCTCTCAGAAGACAGGCTGACTTCTGTGTGCTTTAAAATGGGTGAACAGCACTTCAGCAAGGGGCAGACTCAGGAGATACATCACCCTTTCCAACTGTTGTCTTTTCAATGTCAAAAACAGGAATTGACCTCGTAGGAAGAGACACTGCAACATTCTGGATTAAAAAGATCATCTGATTTACAATACAGAGACTGCCATTCTGGAATGGCACTTTACATAACCCTGCTTCACATTCCACTGGCAACTCCTGAAATTAATGATACTACAAATATGGGGGGTACCAGAGTGCCAGGCTTCAAGATGACGCACTCTTGAGGTTCCTTGCACTGGCACCAGAAATCTCCAATGTTGGAATTTGGTTTATTAGTAGGTTTTGGTAGGGACCTACCACTGGTACTAAAGCCACAATCACAGTATAAGATCCAGTCAAGATCTCAATAAATGATTTTCTTGGTATCAGGCTGTAAGCATGCAGGCTTAACTTGGAAGGCAGGTGTATAAAGCATTTAAAAACACAAGACACGCCACACAATAAAAATCCAACACCAATTTATGAAAATAGTAAGCATGGGCTGAAAATTCGTTCCGCTCGCGGAATTTGCGCATTTTCCGCGATTTTGCGATCCGCGATTCTTGCGAAATCGCTGTAAAATCCGCGAATCAGCGGGGACGAATTTTCAGGCAAGCATTTACAGGGTTACAGCAGTAGGTGCAAAAGTTGAAGCTAATTTTTTGTAACCTTTTACAAAAGGGTTACAAAGAAATTAACTTCAACTTGGGCACCTGCTGCTGTAAGCCTGTAAGTGCTTCCTGGCGCATCGTTGCCTACTTGCAACTATTGTCTGACCCTGCTCTGACCCTTGAAGCAGGGCCAGAGAATAGTTACAAGTAGGCAATGAGGTGCCTGTCACGAAAATTAAACCTCAACAGGAAGCACTGACAGATATAAAAACAAGCATTTGCAATGCATTAGGTCTCGCATTAGGAAAGTTTGAGTTATTGTTCTTGTAAATGACAATTTTTTTTATTTATGTGTTGGTTTTGAAAATAGCTAAATTAATAGCTTTGTCATTTACAATGCCAATAGTTATAACTTTCGCAAATGTGACACCTATAGCATTTGTAATGCAACATGTTTTGTATTTACGTGACTTAGATGTATTGATATTACAAATTACAATGGGTTTTCATTTTATTAAATAATTAATACTTAAATAAAAGTGATTTTAATTTATAATGGCAATAGCTTAAAAATTTGTAAATAACTTTTGTGAAGATTATGTTCAGTGTTTTTTATTGTGACAAAAATCCAAGAACAGAAGTGAAATATTAACATCTTTTTGTTGCATTTGTAATAAAGCTTGAAACATTGAGAGAACATATTTGAACCAGTTGTTGTTGAATAGTTGCGCAGATTGATGCTGGGGTGGAGCTGAGTGCTGCTGTGGTGGTGCTGAGTGGTGCTGTGGTCATGCTGAGTGGTGCTGTGGTGGTGCTGAGTGATACTGGGATGGTGCTGAGTGATGCTGGGCTGGTGCTGAGTGGTGCTGTGGTGGTGCGGAGTGATAATGTGGTGGTGCTGAGTGATGCTGTGGTGGTAATGAGTGATGCTGTGGTGGCGCTGAGTGGTGCTGTGGTGGTGCTGATTGGTGCTGTTGTGGTGCTGTGGTGGTGCTGAGTGATAATGTGGTGGCGCTGAGTGATGCTGTGGTGGCCCTGAGTGGTGCTGTGGTGGTGCTGAGTGATGCTGTGATGGTGCTGCTGAGTGATGCTGTGGTGGTGCTGAGTGATGGTGTGGTGGTGCTGAGTGGTGCTGTGGTGGTGCTGAGTGATAATGTGGTGGCACTGAGTGATGCTGTGGTGGCGCTGACTGGTGCTGTGGTGGTGCTGAGTGATGCTGTGATGGTGCTGCTGAGTGATGCTGTGGTGGTGCTGAGTGATGCTGTGGTGGTGCTGAGTGGTGCTGTGGTGGTGCTGAGTGATAATGTGGTGGTTCTGAGTGATGCTGTGGTGGTGCTGAGTAATTCTGTGGTGGCACTGAGTGGTGCTGTGGTGGTGCTGAGTGGTGCTGTGGTGGTACTGAGTGATGCTGTGGTGGTGCTGAGTGGTGCTGTGGTGGTGCTGAGTGATAATGTGGTGGTGCTGAGTGATAATGTGGTGGTGCTGAGTGATGCTGGGGTAGCGCTGAGTGATGATGTGGTGATGCAGAGGGCAGAAAGGCACAAAAAGCAGTTTAACAAAGGGCAGAAAAACAAGGGAAAAACGAGTCTAACAGGGCAGAAGGGCACAAAAAACCAGTCTAACAGAGGACAGAAGGGCAGAAAAAAAAGGGAAAAACGAGACTAACAGAGGGCAGAAGGGCACAGAAAACGAGTCTAACAGGGGACAGAAAGGTACAAAAACGAGTCTAACAGAGGGCAGAAGGGCACAAAAAACGAGTCTAACAGAGGGCAGAGGGGCACAAAAACAAGGGAATAACAGAGGGCAGAAGGGCACAAAAAACAAGTCTAACAGAGGGCAGAAGGGCAGAAAAACAAGGGAAAAATGAGTCTAACAGAGGGCAGAAGGGCACAAAAAACGAGTCTAACAGGGGGCAGAAGGGCGGAAAAACAAGGGAAAAACGAGTCTAACAGAGGGCAGAAGGGCAGAAAAACAAGGGAAAAACGAGTCTAACAGAGGGCAGAAGGGCACAAAAAACGAGTCTAGCAGGGGGCAGAATGAATCCCGCCCTGCATGTTTGCCCTGCATGTTTGTCCACGAAGATGCCACCTTTTTGCGCAATACCGCTACTCAACTGGAGTACTTTCTACTGTCTAATCAGTAAGTGCTCCCTCTTTGGCTAAATGTATAGGGGCAGATTTACAATAACTGGCGCTTCCCCAGTTATGGTGCGACGCAACTCCGCCACCCATGGTGCGCCGCATGTGGCAAAAACGGGTCAGATGCGTCACGCATGTAGATTTCACTCAGCCACTTTTAGGAGGCGTTCCTGTGCAGGAACGCCCTCCCCTGCGCCGGAAAGCCTCCTGATTGCGCAGGGCTTTACAACGTGACGCATCTGTCAGACGCGTCACGTTGTTAATACCCAGCACCATAGCGCATCTTTTGTGCTGCCGCTGCGTCACAAAAGTGACGCAACTGCGGCGCAAAAGAGGCGCAAGCGGCTTGTAAATATGCCCCATAGTGCTTTTACTACACTGTAGCTGCGTAAAGGGACAAAAGATATGTGTCCAGTGACCATATATGCCTGTGTTACAGGCACATATGGTCACTGGAGACACATATTCTGGCCCTTTACGCAGCTGCAGTGTAGTAAAAGCACTATACATTTACCCAATGAGGGAGCACTTACTGGATTAGCCAGTAGAAAGTACTCCAGGGCAAATTGCAAAAAAATCCGTTATTTTGCGGGAAAATTCACAAATTTGCAGATTTTTTTGCGATTTTGCGGGGAAATCCGCGAATTTGCGGAATGCGAATTCGCAAATTTCGCCCATGCAAGAGAAAATAGAACATACTTTAATGATGAAAATGATACTGTAATGTAAAAATCCAATGTAGGAACCAGAGATTTGAATTCTTAAAGATGAAATACTTGCTAGTGCCTAAAACCAAAAAGTACCATCCTTGGACATCTGGTCACTCTTGACACGCTGTAGCAGGCTGTAAGCAAACAGGCTTAACTTGGAAAGCAGGTGTATAAAGCATTTAAAAACACAAGACACGCCACACAATAAAAATCCAACACCAATTTATGAAAATAGAAAATACTTTAATGATGAAAATGATAGTGATATGTAAAAATCCAATGTAGGAACCAGAGATTTGAATTCTTAAAGATTAAATACTTGCTAGTGCCTAAAACCAAAAAGTACCATCCTTGGACATCTGGTCATTCTTGACAGGGACAAAGTCAAAGTTTGAGGGTGACCACGATGGAGTATGTTTCGGATATACTGTGCAGTAGGGCACAGTCAAATTTTTACCTTCCGACTTAGTCGTTTTTCGGGAGCTTTTTCTCTCAACATTAATCAAGGCACCTCGTCAAGCCAGGTTTTGAATCAGCTCCGGCGACCTGGTACAGCGCGAGGCCTCAGTGAAATCCTGGAAGTCTTGAGCTCTGGAGCTTTCAGCAGGATGAACATGAAATCCAGGCTGGGTCGCAGTTCGGCTTGACTCGCGACAATGGGACAGTCAATTTATGGGGCTTCTTGACAAAAATTCTCCAAATGATCTCAAACATCTGGAGATTATTGCAGAAGGTTCTTTTGGGATTCCAAAGTGTCCGCAACACCAATCCACGTTTTCAGAAGCTCTGAGTTGTTAGTTGGGATGTTGGGACTACATCTCCCATAATGCAACATAGCAAATCCTTAAATGTCCTCTAAACGCTGTCCAGCTGGGTCCTTCTTGTTGGAGAGGATGCAGGTGGAGCTTTTTTATCTGGTTGTTGTTTCAGGAAGTCCACTCCTTAAACTTTCAGAGTCAGGCAAAGTCCTTCTTTTGCTGAAGCCCAAAGTGTGCAGAGGGTGCATTACTTCAGAGGGCCGTCCTCTTGGTGTAGGCCAGGAGTACAGCAGAGCAGTCCTTATTCTTCTTGTTTATTTCATCTAGGTTTCCATCTAGGTTTATGAGCAACCTGGATAAATAGGCGATTTACCCAGTTTGATTAATGTGACTATTATTAACTCTTGCATGGACGGGGTCATATCCGTGTTGCATTGAGTAATTGTAGACTTGCAAGAGGCGAGGGATCAGGAGGTCCACAAACAGATCGTAAAACTCTACGGGGAATCCGTCTCCCCTGGCGTTTTACATATGGAAAGCCTAGCTTGCGCAGCTCAGATTTCCTCAAGAGTGAGAGACTCCTCCAAAAAGCATTGTTAAAGGCCCTCGATCCAGACTAGATCTCTGCACTTGAAATACTAAATGTAGATGTCTTGTGATCTGGATGTCCATGAAGTATTGATGCTAGAGTAATAGTACATTATTTCTGTCATCATAGCATCCGAGCAGTAGAGCATGGTGCCATCCACTTTCTGAAAGTAGGTGATTGCCTGTACATGTCTGTCTGGTCGTGACAGAACTGTCACAGTATAGTTGGTCTTGCTGCCTCCGCATATGCCCAGGCATATTTGTGTGAGTGTTTAAGCTCTGATTCAGCTGTCTCTGTGTATTCAATTTGTTTTTGCCTAATTTTGGCTAGTATATAAGAGACTGGTGTGGTGGTGTAGGTGCTCTCTAGGTCTTAAAGCTCCCCCTCAAGATGATCAAGCTGAACAAAGCTGCTACGTAAGGCTTTGCGGATGATACCATGCGGTTTTCAACATATCTGCCTCTCAGGTACATTTTGAAGGCGACCCTGAGGATACATTAGTGTAGCTTTGCCTGCCTTGTGTCTGACTTACCCATCGCTGCCAAATATTGTTAGGAAGTCAGCTAGCTGTAATCTAGAGCTATCCCCCTTTTAGTAGTGAAAGTGCCAGCTCATTTGGGAGCTAAACGTATAAAGGTGATTGGCCCGTCAGGTCAGGCCTGACAGTGCACCTTCTTGTGTAACCCAGCTCGTTGTAGCCTCCGCGCTGGGATCGTGGTGGTGATGTGCAGTTAATCGATGCCCCTCAGGTTTTTTTATTGAGCATTTCTTTATATCTCACATTGTGGCGGGAGGCCGCAGGTTAATCTTTCACTCATTTTTGGCCCCCAGAAGCAGTCTTCATCCACTTCGCCCAGGATGTCAAACCCGGTGGGCTTGCATGTGTCAGGGGGAGAAGGGGAGGAACCTCACCCACTTGGCGTCACCTCTGCACCCAGAGGCATAAGCAGGCCCTCCAGTGTGCTACGTAGCAGCACATAGAGCAGGGAGAAAGCAGGAGGGGCCACTTTTGCCAGGCAATACTGCTGAACTGGGAGGCACGAGCAGGTTATTCCTCCGGTGCTCAGCCGCCACTCCTTGCTCACTGTCTACTGTGGCCAGTGAAGGGATTTGAGGGCTGGGTTCAAGGTACCCAGGTGAGTACTTTTGATGGGGTGTCCAATTTATTCCTTAAAGAGCTCATCCTGACTCATTGTGTACAAGAGAAATTACACCAGTGTCTATTGGGCTCTAAGCTGTCTAGTACCAGGGAACTTGGGGAGATGACTGATACCTGTTTGAAAACCAGGGTTTCAAATCAATACCAGGGGGGTGATCAGAAGAAAGGAGAACAGGTTCTTCATCAGTGGAAGCCCAGGGAGAAGATGATAAAAAATCAAGAGTCCTTCAAAGATCCACAAACACCTGCCTGGTGGGGAGGGACCCCGAGCCAATCCACTTTCAAGGGGTGGAGGATCAGGGAAAGTCCTTTGACCATGTAAAGGCAAGAAAGTTCCTTAACCTTATGAAGGCAGGGAACTGTTGTGACTGTTTTCAGCCAAGACATAAGAGAGGCGATGCTGTCTGCACAAAGAAGCCCCCCACTGGTGGACAGTTCCAGGGGATTGTCAGTGTAGGTTTTCGGTGGAGATTTTCCCAGAGATGAGAAAGGGTATCACAGAGGCAACCTTAATGTTCTTGGGTAGGGTAGAAATTGCAACGCTGGCCCTCTTACCTCCTAGTATGAAGAGGTGCATGTAGAGACCTAAAAGCAATGGAACAGAGAGGGAGGCTCAATAGGTTAACATGGCAATACTTTAATAAAGTATAAGTATTGATAGAAGTGAGCTAAAAATATGCTTCAAGGTATTAAAGTGCTTAGATTTATTAGAACTATCACAGAAAAGAAGTTATAGAACCTGCTTTTATGATGAGCCAAAATCAAGCCTTCTAGCAGCCTCTCCTGATTGGCATCCTTTGACAGGCTGAGCCAAACTACTCTGAAGAGGTGTGAAGTGGGCTGCATAGAGAAAGATGACATCTGGTAGGTGGAGATCTGCAGCTGCAGAGCAAAGGGCAGGATGGGGTGAAGTAACAATACTGGTCCTCAAAGAGGGAATGACAGTTAGGACAGGACACAGGCTTACACCCAGATGCAAAAATACTGGCCAACGCCCTAGCTAACCCGTTGTTCCTATTACTGTCTGATCTTGTAGTCCCAGATCAGGTGAGTTTCTCTAGCGCCACAACACATAACCTATGTCATCATATGCCGATGACACTCAGCTGATTGTTCCCTTGGAGAACAATTCAACTAATGCTGAGTTGAATTTTAAGAAGTGTTTAACAGATATTTTCTGCTGGATGGAGCAAAACCATCTTAAATGCAACACCAGTAAGACGGAAATTCTGCCTATGGGTAGAAATCCCCAATTCTGTCCCAACAAATGGTGGCCCGAAAACATCCCTGCGCCACCACAAGAAGTGACATCAGCGAGGAATCTTGGCGTTCTATTTGACGCCGAATTATCTTTCGACCAACATGTCAGAAATGTTGCAGGAAGTTGCTTCAATATCATTAAGTCATTGAAAACGTTTTTCGACTTTCTTCCCATAGACTCAAGAAAGGCAGTGGCAGTGGCCTTAATTCTTGCACGTCTTGACTATTGTAACGGTCTGATGGCAGGCGTTAAAAAGAAAAACACCCTCAGAAAACTTCAAGGCGTGCAACATGCAGCAGCCAGACTTGTTCTCAAGCTACCCAGGAGATCATCTGCCTCGGCAGCTCTCAAAACCCTTCATTGGCTACCACTCCCTAAAAGAATATTGTTTAAAATCTTAATAATAGCATTCCATGCATTCAATGTCATCGGCCCGATCTATCTCATCAAACAATTTCCTCACTACAATCCTGTAAGGTCCTTACGATCCTCAGGTCAGAACCTGATCAAGCCACTAAAATTCAAACTCAAGACCAAAGGAGGCAAGTCTCTGACTTTTCTATCTGGGAAAGCATGGAATTCTATCCCTAGCCACCTCAGATCTTTAACTCAGGAAAATCAATTCAGAAAACAACTCAAAACGTGGATTTATTCCCTTTCTGACGATTATGTAATGTCCTTCATTTAGTTTCTCTGTTTCCGATCTTTTGCACACTTTGTAGTCAGTGCCAGGATGCTCCTTTCGGAGCGATTGTTTGCGCTTAATAAATATACAAAATATACAAAAATATACAAATATACACTGCCTAGACCCCAGGTAGGAGGCAACGGTTGTGTTTTTAGAAGCAACCAATGCCTTTGATTCCATCAAATGGAACTATGTGATTGCAGTCTTGCCGTGCATGAGTATATCAAGGGATAATGTTAATTTGTGGCACCTCTTGTACAGAACCCCCATATCCCAGGTAAGACTGGGAGGGCTCCTGTCTGAGCCGTTCCCTATAGATCAGGGCACTAGGCAGGGATGTCTATTGTCCCCAATATTGTACGCCATCACCACAGAGCGCCTTGTATGGCCAATATGCCATTTCCATTGGAAGAGAGGACTAGCATTCTCTCCACATAATCTGGAAGTGTCTCTCTAGGCAGACAACATTACATTGTACCTGTCTGACCCAGGCCAGAACCTGACTCAGTCATACATGAATTTACCTTATTTCGTGAAGTCTCAGGTGTTGCTATTAACTGGAATAAATCTACCATTTGCAGCTCTCACAGGCGACCCAACTTTGAGTTCAATTTCCCTCTTTTCTGGAGATGTGAGATAACTATGGCACCTCTATCACACAAATAGAAGTGTGAATCCATCACTGGGCTTCACTGCTGTTGGGGCAACTAGCCCTAATGAAAATAGTTGTCCTACTCAAGCTGCTATCCATATTCAATACCATTCCCATACTTCTAACTGACACTTCTTTCAAACACTGAAATCACACCTATTCACATTACCTTGGGACAGCAAGCAGCCTTGAGTGCAGAGGGAAACATTGACGCAGCTGTGTGAGAGAGGCTGCTTAGTGGCCCAACTTCAAGCTTTACTATCTGGGCATGAAGACGCACTTTGCATTCTTCAGGCATAGACTACCTATTCATGGCACATCTTGCAATAGAATACAACAATGCTCGTCCAACTCTGATTTAACCACTACTGGGACATACACTATGCTACAACCGAGCAGAAATAGACACAATAGCCAGTACTCAGATGGCATGGGTCAATACCTGCAAGCTCCTCGACTGCTCAGTATTCAATTCAATCAATTACTCACTTTCCCTTAACAGCACTCACCTGCAATAAATCTTTCCTACAGAGCTTGAACAAATGAGGGATGCTAACCCTGGGCAACAAGTTCCCTTCATGCCACTTCCTAACCTGCCTAAACTAAGGTAGACTGTGGCACACCCTCTCTCCTAAATGTAATATCATGCTATCACCCTCGAGCAGCGAGTAAAGAAAAATATCCCACCTTTCTTCAGTGCACCTGAAGAGATGACTAGATTGACGATGTTCATGACGACCCCTCCGTCAGACATGTGGTGACCAAAATTAATGAACACAATGGGATGTGAGCCTTGGGGACCCACTTACTGACAATGAATGGACCTACTACTGCAGTCAAATGGGGGTGCTGTCTCCTGATGGGCAACTATGGCTCATACATTTCAAATACATCCATCTAGCCTACCACCTCCCCAAACCTATCACTGGTAGAGTCGAGGGAACATCCCTGCGGCGCCTGATGTGGTGTTGTGGGAGCAGATTTCATGCACCTTGCATGGCAATGCTCAACAGTGGCTGGATACTGGAGTGAGGTGGAACAGTATGGTTGTAGAGGAATTAGACTTAATTCTGAAGATCAAGCTGCTTGACTATATGAGGTAGGCTATTTGGGGTAGTTCACGCTTGGGCCTCCATACATTTTTATCCACACCAAATTTGCATCCTTTTCTTCAAACATCCTGAGGATGCTATAAGTACTAAGGGTTTGAGGATTAGGCAAAATGCAGCAACATTTTGTTTTTTTTTGTGAGAAATGAGGGGAAATTGCTGCAGAAGACAGCAGCTGGTTTTTCCCTGCAAATGATAATAACAAATGATTTGTGGTGCTATAATCACCCTCTTCCTAGCTTTCAGGAACAGGCAGCCTTTTGTCAGGAAACCAACATTTTCTACACAGTTTTGGCATTTTACTGGGACATATCCTATTTTTCCAATTTGTTGTGCTTTCAACCTCCTTCCAGTTAGTGGTAGAAATGAGTGTAAAACCAATAATGGATCCAAAAAGCTGTACATTTCTGAAAGGAAGACAACATTTTGAACTCATCATGTGGTCATTTATGTAGATTCTTGAAGGTTTTTCTAAAGAAAGTAACAGTTGAAATAAAAACACATTGAAATTGAGATACAAAAAAACAGCCAATTGTGCCTATATTTTCACCTGTGCCTTCTTCTAACTATGCTATATTTTATAAAGTAATATACCCTTACAATTGCGGGACTCTTCTGGTTTTGGGGATATACTGGGCTTGTACGTTCACTAAGAACCCGAGGTACCCAGAGCCAATAACTGAGCTGCACCTTGCAATTCTTTTTCATTGTGTAGTAGGAATACAGCAATTTGTTTGGTATAAAGAATGAAAAATAGGTCTCAAAGAAACCTTTGTATTTCTGAGATTGAACCAAGATATGGAGTTTAGAAGGAGTGGTTATTTGCACATCTCTGAATTTGTATGTAGCCATAATAGCATGTGAATTAGGGGGAATTTTCAAAATGTCTTCTTTTTTTCACACTGTCTTACATTTGGAAGGCAGAAATGCATAGAAATACAACTGGTAATAACAATTGTTCTACTATTCGGTGTTCCCCTAAGTCTCCCTATAAAAACAATACCTTACTTGTGTGGGTAGGCCTAGTACCTGCGACAGGAAATGGGTCAAAACATAACATGGACATATCACATTTTTCCACTGGAAACTGACCCTTTTTTGCAATGTGCTAGCTGTGGATTTTGAGCCTTAGCTCAGCGGGCACCATAGGAAACCAAGCAAAACTGAACATTTTTGAAAACTAGACACACAGGGTAATCCAGGATGGGGTGACTTGTGCAGCTTTCACCTTGATATGTTACCCAGAATCCCTTGCAAACCTAAACATTTGTAAAAGAAAACACATTTTCCTCACATTTCTGTGATGAAAAGTTCTGTAATCTGTGGGAGCCACAAACTTGCACCCACTCAATATACCCCCAAGTCTCCCAATGAAAAAATGGCACCTCACTTTTGTGAGGAAATGGCCCAAAACACAACACAAATACTTCACATTTTTTCACTAAAACTAACACTTTTCTTGCAATGTGCCTAGCTATGGATTTTTTGTGCCTTAGCTCAGCCAGCACCTAGGGAAAACTAGAAAACATGTACATATTTTAAAACTAGACACCCAGGGGAATCCATGTTGGGGTAGCTTGTGTGGGTCTTGCCAGTTTCTGTCACCCATAATCCCCTGCAAACCTAAAACTTTGTCCCAAAAACAATTTTTCCTCACATTTCTGTGAATGAAAGTTCTGGAATCAGTGGTGCGCCACAAACTTCCACCCACCCAGCATTTCCCAAAGTCTCCCAATAAAAATGGAACCTCACTTGTGTTGGTAAAGCCTAGTGCCCGCGACTGGAAATGGCCCAAAGCACAACATGGACACATCACATTTTTCCACAGAAAACTGAACCTTTTTTTTGCAATGTGCCTAGCTGCGGATTTTGGGACCTATGTCAGCTGGCACCTAGGTAAACCTAGGAAAACCTGCACATGTTTGAAAACTAGACACCTTGGGAAATTTAGGCAGGGGTGAGTTGTGTGCTCTTCCCAGGTTCTGTTACCCAGAACCCATTGCAAACCTCAAACTTAGTAAACACATTGTCCACACATTTCTGTGATGGAAAGTTCTGGAATCCATTGGGAGACACAAACTTCCATGCACCCACCATTAACCCCAGTACCCCAATAAAAATGGTACCACATTTGTGTGGGTAGGCCTAGTGCCCGTAGCAGGAAACGGTCCAAACACAAAGTGGACATACCACATTTTTCCACAGAAAACGAATCCTTTTTTGCAATGTACCTAGCTGTGGATTTTGACCCTTAGCTCAGGTGGCACTTAGGGAAATCTAGCAAACCTGTACATTTTTATAAAACAAGATACCCAGGGGAATCCAGGATGAGATGATTTGTGTGGCTTTGACAGGTTCTGTTACCCAGAATCCCTTGCAAACCTCAACCCTTGGAAAAAAAAAACACATTTCCCCACATTTCTGTGATAGAAAGTTTTGGAATCTATGGGGAGCCACAAATGTCCACCCAACTAGTATTACCTCCAGTCTACCAATAAGAATAGTACCTCACGTGTGTGCATATGCCTAGTGCCCACAACGGAAGCAGTCCAAAACACATTGTGGACACATACATTTTTAAAGGAAAAAGGCAGCAGCAGGTGACCCTTTTTTCGCAATGTGCCTAACTGTGGACTTTAGACCCTAGTTCAGCCAGCACATAGGGAACCCTAGCAAACCTGTATAATTTTGAAAGCTAGACTCCCAGGGGAATCCAGGATGGAGTGACTTCTGTAACTCTCACAGGTTTGGTTACCCAAAATCCCTAGCAAACCTCAAACTTTGTAAAAAAAGAACATATTTTCCTCACATTTTGGTAACCACACACTTCCACCCACCCACCATCACCCCCTGTACCCCACTAAAAATGGTACCTCACTTGTGTGGATAGGCCCAGTGCCCCCGACAGGAAACAGTCCAAACACAAAGTGAACACATCACATTGTTCCTCAGAAAACTGACCCTTTTTTTGCAATGTGCCTAGCTTTGGATTTTGGGCCCTAGCTCAGCCAGCACCTAGGGAAACCTAGCAAGCCTGTACATTTTTTTCAACTAGATTCCTAGGATGGGGTGACTTGTGTGGCTCCCACAGGTTTTGTTACCCTGAATCCCTTACAAACCTCAAACTTTGTAAAAAAACAACAACATTTTTCTCACCTTTTGGTGATGGAAAGTTCTGGAATCTGCAGCAAGCCATAAACATCCTCCCACCCAGCATTACCCCAAGTCTCCTAATAAAAATGGTACCTCACCTAGTGCCCGTGACAGGAAATGGCCAAAAACGCAACATCGACATATTATTTTCACAAGAAAAAGGCAGCGGCAGGTGACCCTTTTTTAGCAATGTGCCTAGCTGTAGATTTTAGACCCCAGCTCGTCCGGCACATAGGGAAACCTAGCAAAGCTGTACAATTCTGAAAACTAGACTCCCAGGATGGGGTGACTTGTGTGGCTTTCACCACAGTCTCTTATCCAGAATCCTTTACAAATATCTAACTTTGTCCAATAAAACAAATGTCTGTGATGGAAAGTTTGTTAATCTGCTAGGAGCCACAGAAATTGAACCACCCAGTATTCCGCCAAGTCTCCTGATATAAATCATACCACACTTGTGTGGTTAGACACAGTGCCCGTGACAGGAAATGGCCCAAAACGTACTGTGGGGACTTCAAAATGATCTATCACAAAAAGGCATGGTTTTTCAGTAGACCCCTTGTAAAAACATGTTGTTTTGTGATAGATAGGGGACACATGCCATCTAAGGAAACCTATCAAACCCACACATTTTTTAAAACTATTTACTTGGGGGAGTCCAGGGATGTGTCGCTTGCGTGGATCCCCCAACGTTTTCTTACCCAGAATCCCAAGCAAACCTCAAATATAGCTAAAAAGTCCAATTTTCCTCACATTTCTATGTGGGAAGGTGGTGAGATCCCCATGCTGGCACACATTTACCCTCACCTACCGCTCCCTTCAGTCTCCCGATAAAAATGATACGTCACTTGTGTGGGTGCGCAAAGCAGAGTGAGCCTAAAAGCTGTTGCTTTGGACCCACTTTGGTTCCCCCTCAGTTTTTTCATTTTACACGGTTTTAGGTTCTCTGCTTTGGGCACCCACATAAGTGAGGTATAATGTTTATCAGAAGACAGACAGGAATGCTGGATGGTGGGAAATTTGTGCCGGTACGATGATCCAACAAGTTTCCCACACAGAAATGGGAGTAAAGTGTGACTTTTTAGTTAAATTTAAGGTTTGAATTGGATTCTGGGTAATAAAACACTGGCAGATCCATGTATGTCACACCGCCAACTAAGTCATCTTTGCACACCACCAGCCAAACGCATCCACAAACATCATCAGCACACCACCAGCCAAGCGACACCCCACGCACACAGCCAGCCAAGCGACATACACATACACAGCCAGCTAAGCGCCATCCTCACAGACGGCAAGCCAAGCACCATCCATGCACACCACCAGCCAAAAGTCATCCACACACACTGCCAGCAAAGCCCCATCCATACAGAGCACCAGCCAAGTGCCATTCACGCACAACATCAGCACATTACCAGCCAAGCGACAGTCCACGCAGACCGCTAGCCAAGCGACAGGCCACATACGCTGCCAGGGGGCAGAAAGACTTACCTACTTTTTGGGGGGTTGGGAGCATGGTCCTACCCCTTATGGGCAGCACCACCCCTCTTTTATTTTAAAAAAAACCCTGGTGTCAAGTGGGCATTCTGCCCCCCCCCCACGTTGTGAGACTGAAAAGTTCTTTAGAAAAGTGCGATTACACTTTTTCTTTAAAGACAAAACAATCGATACGGAGGACCACTCTACGAATACAGGACTAAAAAAGCCATTCACATTTACACCAATGTCACATCAGGTCCCCCCTCAGGTTGGAGCATTTGAGAAGGCTGTTCTTCATGATCTTTCTGTGATCACCTCTCTAGAAGAACAATCCTTTTCCAACTTGTCCCGCATAGAGAGATCAGCTATGACAACCCTATCTAAGGACACTACCATTATAATCAAACCGGCGGACAAGGGGGGTGCCATAGTGGTGATGGACTTGACTACCGCCGTATAACATTAAGTGGCGAACTGCCGTGTAACACACTATGCATGGTGCTCTCTCTGGTCCGCAGCATCACATGCTTTGCCACAAAATTGTGATTGGCTGACAAACAATAGATTAAGCAGACTTCCTCGTCCAGTCGGTACCTCCCCCCTTGGCTTAGGACGAGGCCAGAGGTACCGACGGAGAGGTAAGAGACAGCAGGAAATCGGACGCTCTACATTAAGACAGAGTTTCCTTTTTCTTCTTCCTTTTTTCCCTCCTTTTTGCCAGAATGTACAGATGGAACCCTATTTCGTTGAGGACCTTTTTATTGAAAGACTACCTTACTAAATTTCTTTAAAATACATCATGACTGATATTTATTAAAGTCCAAGTAGGCAGTCTGGTTTCATTGTTAAACGAATATCGTCGTCGGGTGTGGGCTTAGTGGATGACGCAGTCTGTCTTGTTTCAGAAATTAAATACCAAGGTTCTATTAAATTTATTTGTAAATATAGTGAATGAATGGGGTTAGGTATCACTTAAGACAGAACCTATACTACCATCGAATTACTATTTCTATTATTTTTTACTGATTTAGAGCGGGGCCTCCATATCCTGAGCAGTGGCCAGGTGAGGTGGGGCTTACTCCCAAGGATTATTGGGTGAGTTACATAAAGTTTTTACATGAATTTACAACTATCTTTAGAAGTTAGATTTTGGACACTAGGTTATTTAACTGTACTCTCTGTGTCTGTTACATGTACAATTTTTTCTGTGCTTGTAAATCTTTCAGGAAAGAATCCATTGGTTCCCCGTCTACACACATAGGGACATCACTCCTCTTGCATTTGAACCTTTCCTGCATTCACCCCCATATTCACACGGGCATTCATGCACAAACACCCTAAGTATGCAGGCATAACAAACAAATTCACCCTGGCATCCACTGCTCTCACCCCCTACAGCCCCCCACAGTCACGACCTACAGATACCTCCACACTCATCCCTGCACTGGCCACAGGATTACCCTTTGACTCAACCCAGACAGGCACTTTCCTGCACTCATCAATAAAAGGCACCCCTTGGACTGACACCCTGCATAAACATAGATACCCACTGCACGTTACAATAACATTTCCTTTCAGCTGATCACTTTTTCTTTCTAGAGAAAGACATGAGAAGTAGGAAAAGCTAGATCACATTTTCCTTTTTAGGACAGCACAGCTGTCTGGTTGCAAAGACATATTGCAGACATTCTGAAGGCTTTCCTAGGAATGCATTCCACCTAAGGGTGGGCGGAAAATCTGTTACGCTCGCGGATTTTGCGGATTTTCGGTAAATTCGCGATCCGCGAACGCTCGCGAATTTACCGAAAATCCGGAAATTCGCACGCAGCGGATTTTTTTTTCTTGGTGATACAATTTTGCGGCGTACGGTGTAAGTTCGCACTTGCGAACATGTAGGTGCTGCGGGCAGCAACAATCTCGCACCCGCGAAATTACAAAATGTGCAATTCTGCACAAGAAATCCACTAGCAAGCAGCATAGACCTTCTGAAAATAATGATTTTTATCAGAATAACTCCTCAGGTTGACATTTGCCTGCCCTTTTTTGGATTTGAGGCCTTTTGACTTTCTTTGGATCACTTTTGGATTAAAAATAAACTGTCACAAGTAAGTTTGTTTGGGGCATTACATTTGCTGTTCTGCAAAAAAACGAGTTTTGCTAAACTGAAAGCACTCAGCAGCAGGTGCAAAAGTTCAAATTCGTCATTAGAAACCATTCCCTGTAGTGCTTCCTGACTGGGGCCCCTCCAGAGTTCAGTTGCTAGTTGCAACAATTGTATGACCCTGCTCTGACCCTCACAGCCGGATCATAGAATAGCTACAAGTAGGCCTCAAAGGTCCTGGAAAAAAAATTGCACTGCAACAGAAAGCACATTACAGATAAGAAAGCAGGTGCCAGACTGGAATTTTAAAACAGTGACACATTAATAAATCAACCCCAAATTAATTCATGTCAGTTGAAGCAGGGCAGGTGTGCTTGCTTTTCCCCCCATAATCTACAGTGATGATGAACCAGAGGGTGGCATTGATGTACCAGAGGGTGGCATGGGTGAAACAGAGGGTGGCAGTGGTGAAACAGAGGGTGCTGTGAACCTGTGATGATGAACCAGACGTAGAAATAACATAGTCGCGACCGTTGCGTGCCGACAAGTAAGTTCGCAATCACGGACTGGTACAAAATCCTCGCGAACTGGCAGAAACCCTTGCGAACACAAAAAAAATCTGCAAATTCGCGAGAATTCGCGGATTTTGCGGATTGCGAGTTCGCAAATTCGCAAAATTCGCGAACGCCAGATTTGCAAAATTCGCCCATGCTTGATTCCACCCATTGCTTAACATTGGCTTTGAGTTTTTGTAATTCACATTTGCTTGCTTTCTATTTGCTGGCTTTATTTTTTTGCAGGTGCCCAGTATGTCTGGTTCCTCCAGTGAAGCATAGTCTGTGTTTCCCCTATCTGACTGGGTTCTTGTAGTCTTCCATGAGTGCTCGCTTTCAGGAAATTCTTTTTTCCTTTTTTTGAGACACTACATGTTTTCAGTTGTATCTCTTGAATGCAAGTTCACAGCAGTACATGTGCTGTAATTTTTTGGAAAGGATCTCTGCCTCCTATCTTTCTGCTAGGCTGATTATACTTATCTCTGCCACGACCAGTTCACCAATCTCACATGCCTGTGAGGAACAATGTTCTGTCTATGAGCATGTTTATTTTGGTCAGTGTTCTTTACTAATAGCATAACAAATAACCCTCTTACTCAATTTCACACCTATGCCATATGTGCTGGAAGAAGTGGAGTGAGGATGCTGAAGCACCCCCAAAATACCCGTACTGGAGTTCAGAAGAAAATGAGCAATAAACCTGCCTTTTAATTTTGTTTTTATATTGACACATTTGCTGTGCATTTAAAGACAGAGGTCAAATGGCTTTGTGTTTAAATTTCTCTGACCTCAAAATGAGAGGATTTATGAGCAATCTTGCTGGGTACTTGGGGTGTGAAAAGAAAGGCTGTAGAATGTTATTTTTTCTAGCACACAACACAATTTAGATGCCAATAAATTAACTATACAAATATTCCAAACTATATCCGAATTAGGAGAGCACTAAAGAAGCACATTTTTATGTCATTTTGAACTGTGGTGGACACAAATATTTAATATGATCAAAGCAAATCAATGCACTAGGTGATGCTGATTTCCCACATGTTATAATTTGTGCGCTGAATTTTTTTAGCAGTAAAACTCTATGTCTATGTCAATGAAGTGGACATTTCAATTGAAAATGTATTATCTGTAATGGCAGTGCACCAGCACATCATGCATATTCCACTCTACACAGCCCCACTCTATGACATTCTGCTCCACTTTCCACCCCTCTATGCCACTCCGCTTTACAACACACTACGCTGCTCCAGTCTATGATACTCTATGCCACTCTACTCCACTCTAAGCCAATCCACTTCATAACAAGCCACTCTAAGACAAACCACTTCATTCTATGCTACTCCACTCTATGATACTCTAATCTGCAACACTATACCACACTCCACTCTATGACACTCCATCTATTGTTTAAAAAGCCAGGTTTTGAGTTGTCTCCTAAAAGTGAGGAGATCCTGGACCTGTCTAAGAGAGATGGGTAGGCCATTCCAGAGTTGAGACGCCACCACCTGAAAGGATTTACCTCCCATTCGGGAGAGCCGTATCTTCGGGGTGATAGTCAGACACTTGGCTGAAGACCTCATGGTTCGGTGTGGAATATCTACTCTATGACACTCCACTTTATGACACTCAATGTCACTCCACTCTAGAGAAGTGTGGCATATGGTTAGAGCGGCAGACCCTGATGCAGTAGTCTGGCCGGGACCAGGGTTCAATTCCCGCCTCGGCGGGTCTCGGGCTCAATTTCCTCGGACCTGATAATTCTCGCCTCAGTGCCTATTCTGATCATGAGCCCCACTCTGCACCTCTGGGCAATAGCTTGCTTAATCTCTACAATGGCCCCAACAACGCTGAGGATGCCTGACTTCACCTTGGGGGTGCCCAGGAGTGGGCTCCTCACAGGGAAAGGCCAGGAAGGGTTCCTCAGCGGTATTCGTACAAGCGCCGAGATGCCTCCAGGTAGTCGTGCGCTATATAAGTGCGTAAATATCATTATCTACAGCACACTACTCCACTCTATGCCACTCTACTCTATAACACTCTATACTGCTTCACTCTATGACACTCCACAACTCTACTCCAATCTATGCTACGCCACTCTTTTACACTCTACACCACGCCCTCTGCAACCCTGTACTCCACTCTATGCCATTCCATCAACTGTCCTCTACTTCACTCTATGAAATTCTGTGCCCCTCCAATCTATGGCACTCTATTCCACTCTATGCCACTCCAATCTATGCCATTCCTCACCACTTCCCGCTGTGCCACTACACTCTATGCCACTCTGCTCCTCGCGACTGCACTCTACTCTACTCTATGACACGATCTACACCACTCCACCTTATGCCAATCCACGCCACTTCCTCCACTCTATGCAACTCCAGGCTATACCTTTCTATGCCACTCTACTCCACTCTTTGCCACTCCACTCCACCCCACGCCACTCCCCTCCACTCTACGATACACCACTCTACAACACTCCTTTCAATGCCACTCCACTCTCCAACGCTTTACTTCACTCAACTCCACTTTACAATCTCTACAGTCAGGCCATAAGGAGAGAGTGCAATCTGGTTTCTTGGAACTAGGCGGCCTCTATTCAGGTTCTAAGGTATTTTAACACATTGGTGGAGGATGATATGATGGTTAAAGTCTCCAAATTGTTTGGGAAGAGATCCAAAGCAGTGAAAGGATGTGGGCAAAGGCAGTAGGAACCAGAATAATTGCACATAGGAACCTCCATTTAAATAGTGGTACAATCACATCTTGGCTCCCCATTCCTGGCAAATGAGCACTGAAAGAATGCGCTGCTATGGCTTCTAAATCGATTGACCTAGTGTATCTAAAAAAATAAATCATCCATTAGCCTCTCGATTGCTACATTTGGCCAGGATAGTGTATTTTCTTATCTATCACAGTTACCTGACCCAGGGTTGAGGAATGAAATATTAAGGGCCACGTGGGATGTAATCCAATTTACTCATCCCGCCCACATAGGATCAGGGTGCAGTATAATAGTGGCATCCGCCCCTGCCCCTTAAAAGGCAAATGTACCCTCACGCATATTCTTATGGATTGCGTCTTTTATTATGCAAATCGAATCAAGTTTTTAAGACCCTTGTTTTTAAATATGATGCTCTCCATAGGAATAAAGTTGTGGAGCTATTGTCCGAAATGCGTTATCTTGATGTGGCAGTTGGAATTGCTCGGTTTTCACAGTCTGTCAAACTGAATTTTAATTTAAATGTAGGGGGCTGGTGGGGTAGGGTAGCTAGGAGGAGAGTCCTTTCAATGTTTTAACTGTAAAATGTGCCTTTTTTAGAATGATTTATTGACAAATTTCTAAATAAACTTGTTTTTGAACATGAACCTGAACCACCCTACAACACTCTACCACCCTACGCCACTTTACTCCACTCTACAACACTCTATGCCACTTCACGCTACTCCACTCCACTCTTTGCCACTTCACACCCTTTTGCTCCAGTCTACCCCATTCAACTCTACACCACTCCACTACATGCCACTCTGTTCCACTCAATGCCACTCAGTGCCCCTCCACGGCACTCCACTCTACGCCACTCCATGCCACCCCACTCCACACCACTCTATGCACTCCACACCATGCCACTCTGCTCCATTCTCCGCCCCTCCATGACACTCTCCAACACTCCACTCCACACTTCTCCACTCTATGCCACTACTCCACTCTACACCACTACTCCACACAACAACACTCTATACCTCTCCACTTTATAGCCCTCAATTCTACAATACTCCACTCCACTCTAAGCCACTTCCCTACAAACCCATTCCACTCTACGTCATTCCACTCCAACCCACTCTATGACACTTCACTCTATAACACTCCACTCTCCTCTATGCCACTAACATTTAGCCATGCTGAAGAACAGCCATGCTGATGTACAACATGGCTAAAACACATTTGCAAGGCAAGGCCAATAGCACTCGCATCTGATGCAAGAAACTCATAGCCAGATTTATTTAGATTTGAATGGTAAACGGAGATCATCTGATTTCTTGATTAAGTGCTAACTGTAGAAGAGAATCCTCTGGTTTACTCATCCCTAACAAACAAGGCCTTTAGTGTTAGCATTTCTTCAGTGGCTGCTCTTCCGCTAAGGTGGAGGAGCGTCACCCCATTGCTCAAGCAGCAGTGTAAAAAAATTAAATCATAATAACAGAAGGTATTTCTGTTATCATTTTTTTGGGTGGGCCAGATTGACTGGGGCTGGGTCCCCGTGACGTCTGGGAGGAGGAGTGGTTACTGCACACTCCAAAATGCTCATGAAAACAGCCCCATCCATCACTGTGTTTAAGAAAGGATTGAAGACCCACCTTTTCAACATCACTGTATAGGGCTCTCCTTCCTCTCTTTGCTCCGGAATCTTTCTACTCTGCCTTCTCTCTCTTCCGCGCCAGGATACTATTTTCTTAGTAATTGAGCGCGCTACAAAAGCCTCTATAATAATGACTGCTTGGACGTAACTCTGGGGCCGCCCCAGGCAGTCATGCACACTTTGCATGTTCTTCACCAGGTTGCATTACACAGCCTTTTGAGGAACTTGTAAACCCTCCAAGGTCCTGTCCGA
Organism: Lissotriton vulgaris; assembly: GCF_964263255.1. Lineage (NCBI taxonomy): Eukaryota > Metazoa > Chordata > Amphibia > Caudata > Salamandridae > Lissotriton > Lissotriton vulgaris. The sequence continues at coordinate 2,106,608,037 of NC_141685.1, read as the reverse complement.
GCGCTGAGCTATGGTGCACAGACCAATCACAATGCTGTATTGTAGTGTTGTGATTGGTCAGGGGAGGGAGCCTGGGAAATTCCTGGTCCCGAGGGATGACACAATGGAGGTGAGTTGACTGCAGACTCGGCGAGAATGCAAGTCTATTTTTTCTTATTTTGTAATGCACCCCCACGTGACCTCACCTCCTCCTGCCCTCCACTTTCGTTTTCTGCCGGCCGCTACTGCATTTCTTCCAAGAATCAAAGGATTTTACATTACATTTTAACTCTACACCAAACCCTTTGGAGCCTGATTAAAAGCATGGCAGTGGTACTCATTAGCAGTTGATCTTCTAGTGGATATTTCATTAATACTATTGCTTGGAGGTTTATACACTCACACAGCTCTCTGAATCGACTCCTAAACCCTAATCACAATTTTGAGGTTTACAGGGTTAGACATTTGCTCCCACAGACTTACTCCTACATTAGGAATATGTTTTTGACTTTCCAGGGATTCGTAAAAAATCCCTGGACATCTGTGAAAGCTGCACATTTCTCAAAATACTCCAATTTGCAAGATCATACAGGATTTCCACCTGGCAGAAAATCCCAGATGAGGAAATATGTATTTGCACGTGCAGGCCTTTTATTTGTATGTAAAAATGTTTCTTCTGATGAAAAACCTTCCCAGACACTCCTATTTCCAGGCACTTGGAATTGTATGCATCATTGTAAGGAGAACACAGCGTTGTAAACCAAGAGCGAGGAGTGTAGGCGTGGAGCAAAGAATGCTGATTAAAAGTGATCGCTTCAAATACCATTCAATCTATGACAGACATGGTATTTTACTTTTGAACATGCTCCTCTGTCTCCACTTCCTTCAATTCCTTCTGTACTCTTTGGAGGGATCGAGCTTTCCTAATATGTGCAACATTTCATCCATAGACAACGTGGCTTGGTAACATGCAGCAGTGGCTCCTGCACAGGGCTTCCTAACAGTACTGTCTAGAGCTCATGAGTTGCAATGTTAGAGTATCTGCTGTACTATGTACAGCATGATTTATTTGAAAACTGGGGCACGGTCAGGCATTTCTGATGTTTTAGCAGGGCCTGGGAACACAAATGGAAGCAGGACCCTTCTTGGGAATAGGTTTTAACGTTTTAAAAAAATATCCTGCCTGAAAAACAAAACAGAGCCAAAGGTAGTGGCCCCTTCATTAATAAATAGAGCATGTTACTACACACACACTGCCCCCCTAAAAATGGAGAATAATGACCTCTCTGACCACCCTTCGGACAAGCCAGCACATAGGTTCCTTGTGTGCCTGTAAGTGGAACCGAAACAGATTCATAATAGGGCATATGATCTATTTCAAGGATTAAAAAAAACCATTAAAGGACATTATAGACTTGCATCATGAACTTCCTTTTTTAGGTCGAGCCTACCATATAGAACTAGCTGTCTGATTGCAAAAGACAGATTGTTGGCTATCAAGAACATACAGCGTAACCCACACATTGCTTAACATTGGTTGGCTTTACTGTCACTGTTATTTGCCTGCTTCTTATTCATGTCCCTGCTTGTCAATCATGCATTTTTCCCTCCCATGGAGCATAGCCTCTTTACCATCTCTTTCCACTGCTTGCTTTTAGGGAACTAGTTTTTTATTTTTGTTTAGAAACTCTGTGAGAGTACATGGGTTTTCCAGCTATCTCCCCGTGTGCTTCTCAACCACACTTGCACTAGTATTACTCTTTCTCACCTCCTTGTTCTTTTGCACCATTCCTGTGATCCAGGTTGTTCTCTTTTGCTCATGTTACTTCTCCCTTCGCCTGCCATGTTGCTTCTACCTCACCCCCGCAACATGCTCCAACAACCCGTCATCCTTTTAAAAAAAATGTTAATAGTATTTTCACGCTACATTTTTTTATTTACCAATTTATCTCGGATTGGTAAAAATAAAAGAAAGTGCCCACAACATTTTGTAGGAGTGCACGTGTGTTGTATGCACAGTAGTCACGATCGTGTAAATAATGGCTACAAAAGACTGCCAAAGGCAATAGGTCTAATAGGTAAGACATTTTGGCGTTGCCAATGCTTGTTTAAACTGTGACTGTAATTATGAGGCCTATTAGGATGGCGGAGAAACCTGCGTCCGTCCGCCACCCCCGAGGTGGAGGGACCGTCCGCAGGGGCAGCAGCGGTCTCTCCTTATCAATTAGGATGTGACCGCCACCCTGGCGGTCACATCCCGTATCTTTAACGCAACAAAATAAAACTTTACTAAACTGAAAAATGCATGCTTTGCATTTAAATCTACAAAGTGGCAGGCACATAGGTACCCCCCAAGTGCAACCCCCACACCCCACCTCTGACACCCTGGGAGCCCGCAAGGGCCCCCCAGAAGCAAATCTCCACATGCTTTTCCACGGCAGAAAAAAAACGCAGCGGAAAAGCATGTTTTCACACACATCGTAATTTGGCTGGCGGTGTCTTGCAGACACCGCCACCAAATTGCGGTCAACAACCCGCGGATCAGCGGCGGACGGACTTGCCGTCCGCTGCTGATCCCACCGCCATTCTAATGTGGCGGTGCGTGTTTCCAATGTCTGCGACGGTGAATCCGCATCCTCCAGGCCGGCGGTGGCTTCCGCCGGCCCGGAGGATGCGTATTCACCGCCATCCTAATGACCCCCTATGTTTCCTGGTCTGCCTTTCACCTTGGCTGCCAGGCATTGTGATGACGGGAAGTCACCTGTAATAACTTCTTACATTTGAGTAGCTATGTCATTCCTTTATTACATGCGACAAGACAGTTCATAAATAGCTTTTGGGCCTGGATTGTAGGCTCCCATGTATTATATACTCTGTAGCATTTACAGGATGAGCCTCTGTTTGACGCTATATTTTTAAGTAGCTAATGGTGCACATATTGCTTGCTGATTGATGTAAACGCCTTTACATCATCATCCCTCGGTCCCTTCCGTTTGATGTGGAGTCTTGGGGGCATATTATCAAGGGGGTTTATCTCCGCTTTTTTGGCTTTAAAAGCCAAGAAAGCGGAGATAAAATTATCTCCCTATTACCAAGCTGTCGCTAACACCAGTTAGCGACAGCTAGTAGGAGATAGCGACCATCTTGGGCCCCACTTTGCATGTCAGTGATATTTATCACTAATGAGATGCAAAGTGGGCGTGCCAAGATGTTAGAGACTGAAAACAGTCGCTAACATCGCTATCTCCTATTACCAACTTTTGGAGATATTCGCGCTAAGCGGGAATATCTCCAAAAGCTAACACCTGCCCTGAGCAGTTCTTAGCCATGTTATCCAATGGGAGGTGGATAACATGGCTAAGAGCATTTGCTCGATAATGCATGAATATCGCTGACTTTTCAGCGATATTCATGCATTTCGGCCGTTTTTTATCGCATTTGCGATAAACCTTGTTAATAGCAAGGTTTATCTGCGATAAAAATCGCCGATGTGCGGCGATAATTTTTGTCTCTAAACAAGTTAGAGACAAAAATTATCGCTAGTTGTTGGTAATATGCCCCTTGGTCTGTTATCTGTTATAATTGTTGTTTGTTGCTTGACCGTGGAGAAACGCTGCAGAGTGGAGATGCGCTCCCGCTCTTCCGTCTGTCAGGCTGGAGTCATCGAAGGTCAGACTTCAAGCCCAGGAGAGAGAAACCTTCAGATGCATTCGTCATGGCTCTGATGAAGCCTATTTCACAGCACAGACACAACAGGAGGTTAAGTTCGGACACAAAACAACCATGTCAGAAGGGTCCATGTTGGAAAGGTTTACCCAGAAGCAAAATGAAAAGGAAGGTGTCTAACCACAGATCTAATGCGCATGTATTTCATTCCTTTTATGAGATATGTTGTTTTAAAGGGAAATACACTAAACGAAAAGTACTGTCATTGCTTCAGTGTGTGAATGTGAAGGTATTTCATTGAGGATTTCATAGAAATAACAAATATAAAGAACTATTATCAAATTACACCAGCTGTGGGGCTAATGTTTTTTCTCTCAATACAGTCCTGAGAATGGGAATTCAGGAATGGAGACTTGTAGATGTGCAGATAATGAGGTCCACAGGAATTATGCGATTGTGTGCGGCCGAGACAATTTTCGCCTAGTGATAGATTTGTCTATATGATAAAGTATTTAAAAGGGAGTAGTGGATACGTGATGTTACCCTTTTCCATATTCTTGTTCCCAATGCAATTCTCCGATTACATTTACATTATTTGATTGATTACTTGCTTGATTTGGTTAAATGAAGATAATGTCGTTAAACTTAAATAGCTGCTAGTGACTATTTATTTTCTTAGCCAATGGAATTGCATGTTGTGAAGCCACAGGGATGTTGCACAGATGTTTTGTTTGAATCCACGCAAGACCAACAAAGAAGCAGCCCTTGTCATGCACAGGATGCAGACAGCCACAGCAGATGCCCCATTCATTCCCTGGTGCAGCAGGTGTGCCGCCTGCAGACATGCATTCTATACAGCAAGACTCGATGAATGACCTGAGCACATCTCCGTGCTGACCAAGAGGCTCTGCAGGAGCAAGAGGAGCGATCCGCAGGAGTGGACTGATTATAAGCACCAAGCATGAATGCCCACTCTTACTCACGGATACTCAATCTCAATCATGCTCACTCGCTACCTGTCACTGCCTCTCAACCATTATCTGTCACTGAGTCTCACTCACTTTCACTCACACATGCTCACAAATACAAAGACATTATCGCAAACATGCTCAACCCTTGCTTTCTTGCACATAGACGCCCTCCACCCACAAGCATGCAGACAACATACATTTAAAAATGTTTTTACGTACATCATCTGCCACTGGAGATCGCGTTCCAGCTCCTAGTGCTTCAATTTTTTTTAGTACACTAATAAAGAATAATAAACTATTATTCACAATTAGTGTAATATAAAAAGGGCAGAAAACAAGAATAATGCACCAACGCCCATAAGGACCAGGCGCCTCGGTCTTTTTTAGTGCTGACTTTGTTACCTCTGAAGCCAGCGTCGCAAAGGAGGTGCCAGGGATTCCTGAGGGGCATGCCAGGGGTCTCAGCTGCGACCCCTAAATGACATCAATGCGCACAGTGTATGTGAGTTGGTGTGGACCAGCATAGGGGCGTGTTCATATCCTCATTCGTTGTGCTACATGCTATACGTCGCTTGTAAACAGTCTCACTCATCATTCCATTATTACCTAGTGTCTAAACATAACTTTCCAAACCAAGAGGCATTTTTCCAAGGAGTTGTGATAAATATCGCAAAGCATGCTTAGTGCTGTTATTCTTATCGCCGGCTATCGCTGGATTTAATCGCTGAGATAGCGTTGTATTATCAACGATTATCTCAAAGGCGATAAGAAATCTAGCGATAGCGGGGTTTTCCATGGAACATCGCTGGTTTTCCAACGATGTTCCATGGAAAACAGAAATAGGCTTGCTAATAAGGCCCTGTGGCCTTAGCTGCACAATCCACCCCCCAAGTTAGGTATGCCTCAATCAGGAATTTAACAGACTTTCAATTCCTGTGTTAAGGCTGAGTTAGCGCGATTAAAATTATTGCTGCAACTCGTTGGTAATATCGCGAAGCTGCCTTTGCGATATTTACCTGTGTTGTTTCGACAGCCATGCCTACTTTGCATCTCATTAGCGATGCAATGGTAGGCATGCTGGAAACTTCCTCTAAGTAAGGAAAACATGCGCCAGCGTGTCCTTGATGATATTGCGACATAATTATCGCCCCTCTTCGCCCGTAAACGGATGCTAAAGAGGCGATAAATATTTTGCAAACCCTTGATAATATTCCCCCAAGACTGCTACCATAAACACCATTCAACAGTATGGGTATTTCAGTGCCATACTCTGAAGTTTATTTACACAAGTAGTCAACTTTATACAGCGCTATATATACCGCTTCTAGATAGCTAATTGAAATAAATAAGTACATCACATCCACTTGGGAGCACTTTGCATATCTTTACACTCACTCTTACCATAGAGGCTCACTCCAACATGAGATAATAAGATGAATCTATGAACCTGTCCTTCCTCGCTAATTGCTAAGTCACCTCCTGCATTCAAAATCTGTAACACAACAGTATAAAACACCTGCTCCAGGACTTGTGGGAAGGCAGTAGACTGTTGTCCCTGTCATGAGTTTAGCAATTGTATCAGCGTAACAAGTTTTGTGAATTCATAGTAGTAACCAGATCTTATCTGTGTCACCAGAGTGGAAGCTTACTGGCTCACACATGTAAAGTTCCACTTTTATGCACCTACCGGGATCATAGCAGCAACATCCCAAGAGTATGTTGTGTGTGTCTGAATATAAGGGTTGGGTGGTACATGCATGATATGAGTGAACTACAGTAATGGAGGCCAGTGAAATCCATTTTGGATGCCTTTGGCCTGACATTTTGCACTGATGGGGGGGGGGAGTATATTTTAATACAGTTGAAGTGTATTGCTGACATTCCTGTAGATGGAGGTAAGACGCTCAGACACTGAAGGGGTGAGAGAGGAGACAAGGCTCCTTTAGAAATTCAAATTGACTTTTTGTCGTGAAGAGATGCTGGTTAGTCTTCCTGTAGCACTGCATTTAGGAAGATGGCACAGGTGAACAGTGAAGTCTCTACTGATCAAGGTAGAAAGGGCTTTTTAGTTAAGCCCAGCCTCTTCGGCTGATCTGATCATTCTTCAGTGTGACTAATGAGAGCCAGGTGCAGGAAGCTCTTACCTCTTAGTACCGCTGTTGTGGGTACTCTAGGCTGGAGACTACACTCCAGTGAGGAGCATCACTCTACACAAAGGATGTGTCTGAAAAGTGCTCTTGAAATGAGAATCACCCACATATGTTCTGAAAGTGCAGGAAATTCATTCATGCCTCCTGTCTGGTTTGACTGTATAAAAGTGGTTAGTTCCAAACTTACTATGACCAAGGAAGGGAGTGAGCCACAGAATACTCAGAGGACTTCTGTGCAACCAAAGCTGGTCTCCATCTTGCAGCCAGTTATCCATGGAGGGAACATTACCTGCATCTATCCCTTCATGCAAGAGCTGATCTCCTATCTTGAGATGGATAGAAATCAGCTTCTCTGCGGAAAGAGAGAAGGAGCCTGCCCATCCAGTAGGAGCAAGCTGCAACATGACCAAAGTCAGGTAGTTCTGCAGGAGCAAAGGATTATGCAGAGCTATCTGTGTGGGTTCCAGACTCACCTGCATTTTTTTCTGGAAGGAATCATGAAGACACGGTTCTTGAAGGTATCAACTGTGACACGTCATGACCAAGTAATCGACTGTGGCATTACCTGAATGAATGAATGATTACGTATTTGTATAGCACATGGCTACCCGGGGGCATCCCAGCGCTTTAGACCAACGTTCATTCTCAGAGTCTAGGTAAACAGGAGGGTTTTCAGCATCTTCCTGAATTTAAGATGGTTTTCTTCCATTCTGATGTAGTCTGGGAGATTATTCCAAAGTTTTGTGGCCTGTAGAGAGAAGCGTCGGCCGCCCATGCGCACTCTCCTTGTTTTAGGGACTGCCAAAAAGTTCTTGTTGTCAGATCTTAGTTCCCGACCGGAGAAATAGGGGCAGAACATTGATTGAATCAGTGCCGGTCCTAACTTGTTGACTGCTTTGTGGGCCGTGGTCAGAGCTTTAAACTCGATCCTCTGTTGCACTGGAAGCCAGTGAAGCCACTGTAATGAGGGCTGTTTCAGTGCCCTGATTTCTCCTAAAACCTGTCTGTGTGGAGTGAAAGGAGTTGTTGTCCTCCAGGAAAGCAACGAGTAGAGAGTTTACATGTTTCTCCGAAAGTTTGCTGATGGTGGGCAAAATGGAGATGGGGCGATAATTTGCCCAATCTTCTGGGTTGAGGTTGACTTTCTTCAACAGGGCCTTAACTCTAGCCTGTTTCCAGGCAGAGGGAACCAGGCCTGAAGCCAGAGAGGCATTGATCACCTCCTGAATGACTGGGGCAACAGTGTCTGATACCAGGTTTAGTATAGCAGGGGGTGCAGGATTGACCGGAGAACCTGACTTTAGGTTGTTTAAAAGAAGCTGGATTGTAGGGACATCTAAGGGATCAAATTCCACGAGTTGGGTCGAAACCGTGTAAGGAGAAGGAAGTGGGTCGGTAGGTGTGTTTAGGAAGGATGAATATATATTGACCACCTTAGTGAAAAAGAATTTTGCGAGTTCCTCACACTGCACCTGTGCTAGTCCGGGGTCATCAGTAGGGGTGGGAGGCGTGACCAAGGATTTAAATTTTTTAAAAATGTCTCTGGGGGAATTAGCCGCCGTGCTGATTTTTTCCTGAAAATAATTAGATTAAGTGGATTTAATCTCCTGTTTGTACTTCCTTAAGGTAAGTTTAAAGCTGGCCTTATCAGCTTCAGAATAATTTTTCCTCCACTGTCTCTCATGTTGTTTGCATACAAGTTTAAGTGTTTTCAGTTCAGGCGTATACCAGGCTTTCTTTTTCTCACCACTTCTATGAGATAATTCAATCTTTGGGAGTGTGAGGTCCAAGGAGGCCTCTACCCACTGGTTGAAACACGTGTCGGCTTCCAGAGGGTCATTGGTAATTTTTGGTAAGGGGTTTTTAAGATTAGTGTTCCAGGCTTCTTTTGGAAGTTTGGACCATACTCTGCAAACTCTTTTGGTATGTGTGGCATGTTCGGCCTGTTTCTGTGAGGGCACAGAGAAAAGCAGTAGTGCATGATCAGACCAAGGAACCCTGATGGCGTTATCATAACTAAGGGTATTTATATTAGTATAACAATGATCTAAAATATGTCCTGCTATGTGTGTAGGATCTGTAACTATCTGCTTCAAGTGGAGGACCTCCAGACCAGCAGTCAAATTGATGCAGGCCGGTGAGTCTGGCTCATCTACGTGGATGTTGAAGTCACCTAGGATGGTGAAACTAGGGGCATTGCTACAGTAGTTTATTGCAATACTCGAAAGATCTTCACAGAATTGGGCATAAGGGCCTGGGGGTCTTTAGAGCAAAAGTCCAGAGAAAGTGCAAGTGGGAGAGAAGGAGATGGCAAACATAAGGCTCTCAGCCCCTGATATTGAGGCTTTTTCTGTTCTGCATCCTAAGGTTTTTCTGAAAATGATGGCGATCCCTCCCGCCCGTCCGTCAGGGTGGTCTTGTCTGAGCATGGCATAGTTGGAGGGTAAAGCGCGGACAATGTCCAACTGGGAACTATCATTTGTCCAAGTTTCCGTTAGGAAGAGTACATCTAGGTTTCGTTCCTCAAGGAGCAGGGCAAGCTCAGTCGCGTGTTTTGGCAGTGATCGACCATTAAGTAGCGCCAGTCGATACATATCAACTGCATCCCCAACGCGACTGGGCTTATCAGGGAAGAGTTTGTAGTTACAGCCAGTACAGGATTTAGGGGCGCATGTATGAGCACCCAATGTAATACAGTTAGAGGCTACGCCCTTTTTTAATTTAAGCAGGTCATCACGGCAATACCTGATCACAGGACTGACCTGTAATAAAGAGGTTAGATCCGTGGCCCCTGGTCCCGGTCTGGCCAGACGGGCACAGACGGGCTTTCCTTAGGCGCTCCTTTGGCGCGATGTTGGCGCATCCGCAGAGCGCGTCCGCTGCGCGGAGGCATGATCGTATGTTTAAGTACTAGCGCCGAGTGCCTTGCGCCTGAGCAGCTAGACTGCACCCAATCTGGGAGATACCTCCCTAAAATGGCCGCGTTCCTTCCACTTCGCCTCCCAAGATCGAGGCCGGACTGAGCCCTAAATCGGCAAAGTCACGCGAGTGAGGAATATGTGATTAAAAATGCCACAAAGGCCAAAATAATAGTTTAACACAAATTTAACAGTTTTTAAAAACGATGCTGTAATACAGTTTTACTTGTGCAGAGTGTATGTGTATCTCCCGGCTTCTGCCTCAGGAGAATAAGCGGGTCTCGCGAACAGCTTTGCTTCCCTGCTTAAGTACTAGCGCCGAGTGCCTTGCGCCTGAGCAGCTAGACTGCACCCAATCTGGGAGATACCTCCCTAAGATGGCCGCGTCCCTTCAACTTCGCCTCCCAAGATCGAGGCCGGACTGAGCCCTAATTCGGCAAAGTCATGCGAGTGAGGAATATGTGATTAAAAATGCCACAAAGGCCAAACTAATAGTTTAACACAAATTTAACAGTTTTTAAAAACAATGCTGTAATACAGTTTTACTTGTGCAGAGTGTATGTGTATCTCCCGGCTTCCGCCTCAGGAGAATAAGCGGGTCTCAATAATTAAGAATAAGACTCACAATAAGTAATTACCTGAGCCACCGCACCAGAAGTAATTGAATGTAGCGTGACCTGAACAATGTTCCCCACCCAACTGTTGAGGCTCTTGTCCCTTGTCAACTGCAATCGGCACAGCATGCTTGTGGCCGTGACCATATAGACCTTCACAATCATATGGGGCTGCACCATGCATCTCCGGACTAAGTGCCCTCCTGAGGAGCATTTAATAACTGGAGCAGCTGCAGACATGTCTGCAGAGAAAGCCTGGCAATGGTGTCTGGCTCAATCTCAGTCCAGAAGTGGGGAGCAGCCAAGTGGAAAGGAAGTAGGGTACCTGCTGAGAATCAGTCTGATCTACAGGCTCACATACATATTGGAGGGGGGGACTGTGCCCCAGACTGACAGACTGTCCCCTACCTTCAAATAGTTGAGGGTAAAACTGCACTTGCACATGTACAAGAGTGCAACTGAGGCATCAGGTGGAATACACCGGAGCAAGAGGGGGGTCTTGAGAGAGGGGAAATCCATCTGAGCTAAAAGAGAGACCCGGGGGCCATGGCAGAGAATGACAATAACAGATTCTAACTCCAGGAAAGTAAGATGCACTATGTATATCTGTGTGTGGTATGTCGTTCTAGTGTGTAATAAATACCTTTTCTTTTTGAAGTTCAAATGTAGGATTGAACAATCTATTATTAAAAAGATGTGGGTTTTTTTGTTCTGAGCTGGGTGAAACTAGTCTTGAATTGCCTGTGCTCCGGTTCAGGGAGGGCCTGGCCCGGCAATTTTGGCTGGACTATTCCTATTGCAGCAGAATCAAGACTGATTTGCATATGGCTGGGTGCAAACTGTTGTTACATGGTGGATAAAAAGAAGAATGGGTTAGAATGCTACCCTGAGCGATTGCCAGTGGTTAGACCAATTCCAAGCATTTCTCCTTTCACCTATTGTCTGGTGCATTGACAGGTACAACAGATTTTTGGGACAGGCCCATGAAATAATGTGTGTTGGAAATGAGTACTTTCTGCAGGGGCACCCTGGATGTGTTTGCCTTTTTGCTGAACCCTCATTTAATTGGTTAAATGTATTGACAGGATAGCCTCTGGGATGGGCCCATGGACATGATGCACTTCAAAGAGGTCTGTCTATCATGAAACAAGCAGATATAGCTAATACCCAGGCTTGCACTCCTCTTTTGCAAGCCTGGGTCTTTTTACAGCCAGGCCTCTATCAAAGTGGGTCTCTTGTTGACATCACAGTGTCAGATCCTGTTTAGAGTATCAAGACTACTGGGGTTTTTCATATGACAAGTGGGGCACACTTCAAGGAGGGCTTCCCCTGTCACAGGCAAATCTTAGCTGATACTTGGGCAGTGCTATTCTTTTGTCTCCACAGCCAGACAGGCCCCAATAACAGTATTTTTTTGCCGTTATAGTGTCACAGCCTGTTTGACAGGCCTGATGGGTTTACAAATGTCATTTGGGGTGTGCTTCATTGGAGGGAGACAGAATACCAAAACAGTTTGTGTATATGCTGTCTGATTAATGAAAGGTCAGCTTTGGTCTACCAGACTTCTGTCTGTGCATGTGAGGGTAAAGGGACTGCGTAAAACTTGATTTGGGTTTAGATGTAGAAGGACAATAGGGTTATCAATGTACATTCCCCATGCACACCCCCAGCTATCAGAGCCCAGGTTTAATGTGGCTGAAGACTTCAGCCAACTTGGACATTCCCAAAGTGGGTACAGTTAGCCCATGGAGCCTTTACACATTTGTTAGGGCATCCCCCTGGGTCATGGCTAACCCTAGCTCATTCTAGGCATAAATGTGGCACCTCCAGGCACCCACTTCAGAAGACTCCTAGACCTGTTGAAGATCAAAAGAGGATTGAACCTGTGCCTAAGACCTGCCTGAGAAGACCCTAGAAGACTGGACCTCCTCTCCCTCTTGAACCCAGGACAAATAAGTGGACTACGAGGGTCATAAGGCGGAACGCCTGTTAAAGCTACATGGGCATAACAAACTACAACAGCCTTTTCCTGCAACTGCCCAACTGACTAGTGGCAACCAGACCTGAACTGCACCACCGGACTGGAATGTTGGCTTCTGACTGATGCGGGGAATGAGATTTTGATATCAATTTATAATTATGATAAATTTAATAAAGAATCCCATTCATCTGTTTGGACCGCTCGTATCTGTCATTGAGGAAAGGACCACCCCCGCCCTGATTAGACAAACCCCATTAACTGACGCCACTCTGAAGAACCACTTACAACTGTTAAAGTTTTAAGAGTTTATATAAAGATTAATTTGAATGCGATACAATCCACTCAGGATAAAATCTCAAAGTATACAAAATACAAAATCAGCTACAATATCAGCCTCTTAAGCTTCGGTGTGAAGTGGTTCCTTCTGCGTCATCTGCAGTAAGATAAAAACAATCATCAAGTTAATCTGTCCCTGCTCTATACTATGTGTCAACCCTACTTCGCAAATTTCTTCCCTAAAAAGGTGTCAGCAGTTTGACTTCCAAAGAAGTTCAAACTCTCTTTAGCCTCTAAAGGAAATCTTAAGTTTCAGAAGCAGTACCCTATCTGCCTACCCATCCGCTCTTCTAAGGGTCCTCGGCCTACTGCTCCCTTGCGCTCTGATCTCTCTCAGCGCATCTGCTCAAGGCATCTACCCTTCTAACTTCGCTCTCGCCTTAGCCTAATGCTAATTGCTCTGCTCTTCCCCGATTGCTCTCTCCTCCCCGGGGTGCTGTCCCTAAAATACACAATCACCGTGTGGGTGGAACGCCCCTTGACGCCCACCACGGACTTTCCCCGATGATGTCAACTTCCTGCTTCTTCCATTGGTCCATTCCTTGCGTCGTTCGTTAAGTTGACCCTTCTCCTTTCGATGTCATCTTCATCATCTCATCGTCGACTTTTATTGCTCTTTCAGCTCGCATATCATAGAAACTTAGACAAGGTCTTAACTTATCTGTACACTTCTTAACCTTCTAGATCATGTGAATAGTCTTGTCAAAACATAGTCCATATACAAAAGCGTCTCTCCTCACGTTCGGGCAATGAGCTCCGTCCGGCATTGTCACCTTAAATCTAACAAGTGCTAGACTTCTCGGCTCTCACGTCCACATCAAGCTATTTACGACTTTTACAAACCCCCTAAATTACATTCTTGTGACTATGCTCCTTCGAACTCTTGGTCAGTCAGGTTACAAACACAAATGACCTAAACTCTTCCAACATTCCTACAGAAACCCTCTACACAGTATAACCTTTGGCATACATTTATATATTCGTATTTTTAGCAAAAGCCCTAGTTATACTTAAATACATTCTACATCAAATATGTAATACATAGAATACAACTACATAGAGTATAACTTATGCATTCTCCTTGGTTACATTATCATGTACGTTCCCTACATTTCTCCACATTACAATTCACTACGTTTATGTTTTTCCACATTGCATTTTGCTTCTCCATTTAGAGTTACACACGTACACGAATTCTACTGTGCACGTTCTACATTTCATAAGCATCTCTACATTTATCCATCATGTATACAGGCCTTCTAAATCTAATGCATTTTAACATGTAAATACATTTACGTTTCCTATAACATGTTATCACATTCGTTGGCTTTTATGTTATAATTGTCAACTTTACATTACGATATACGTTTCATTCCTTCGTTTATAACATATACGTCTAAATATGGCTACGATGTATTTCGCATTCAAATTGCGCTCTCTCAGTTCCCCCCTTTGATGACTTTTAGGAGTCATCACTAAAAGCAATTTGAATACATCATTTATACCGAACTAGTTACATCAGTTCCTCTTTTTATCGATTCAAGTGTTCTCAGACTTTTATACTGTTGATCTTGTAGCACAGCTAGTCTCCTTTCTTGGTCTCTCATCGATCTTTGTAACTGGTTCGACCTATACCACTTATACAGTTTTACGACTCCTAATAATGTAATTATGCAAATTAATACTATTAATACAGGCTTTAAAATATACCAAACTATACTTTTGCCTAGATTAGCAAACCAACTTCCAACCTTTCCCACTCCATTTCCTACTTTTTCCCAAACATTTACTTTTGATAAATCTTCAATTTCTTGATGAATCTGTGTAATGTTCTGTATGACTTTCTCAAGTGGTTTTGAATTATCAGGAATATAAGTACAACATTCCTGAACTTTCAAAGCTTTACAAACTCCGCCTTCTTTTGCTAATATCACATCTAAAGCAAGTCTGTTCTGTAAAACCATTGCTCTAATCGACTGCATCTCACCCTCTACTAACATTAATGATCTCGCAGTACTAGCAGACAATCTATCCACGACTGTCGCTAACCTTCTAATCTTAACATCGTTAAGAATCAAACCTAACAATGGAAACATCGCTCCAAATACATCTCCTACTACTTCTGCATCTCCTACTTCCCTTTTCGTCCTCCTCGAAGCCTTTCCTTCTATAATCGCTAATTCCTTTGCATGATATATTTTGGGGAAGACAATTGCCAAGTAACACGAACCATACCAATTGTCAGGCAGTTTTACATAGGCATTTCTCCCACATACAAAATACACATTCGGAATAGCTTGCATTCCTTTCATAAAATCTTTCGTGTAATACTCTAGTTTAAAAGAGTGCTCACAACTAACTTCACCTACAAATTCACTCTCGTAATACGTCTTGCTTCGAGCTAAACATAACTTCCCTTTCTGCGTTCTATCCAATGCTATTGGACCATTGCTACCTTTCTTTTTATGTGCCTTCTCTTCTTCTGTCCAGTCTATTTTCCATTGTCCTGACATTTTTAGAATCTTCTGCCGTCTGCATCGATCATCAACTTGTGCTATAAATCTTTTCTCTACTTCTGATACTTTGCAAGTCAGATTATTTCTACGTGCATATGATGTATCTAATGTGTCCCAAGGAAGAAAGAATTTAGCTAATCTATCCTCCTTTTTGTAGTAGTCCCACTTATTCATTTGTTTATAATTCGGAACTTCAGGCAGTACCGAATCATAATTTGAAAAGTAGTACTCAAATCCTTCTCTACCATAAAATATACTAAGCAGTAAACTACATGTTATCCCATAAGTCAATGGGAGATGGTGATATCTAATGCCTTCGTCTACAGAAGCCGGCAATTGCATACAAACGTAGCAATCTTTGGCCTCCATGGCATCGATATATTCGTACAATAATTTGGCATATGCATTTGACCTAAAATTTCCCTGTGACTCGTCTATGTGTAATCTACGAGCTTCATCTGCAAGTAACGCCTTTTCACGTGTGACAGTGCTCTCCTCCTTCTTTCCTACAAGAGCAGGTTTCAAAGTCGTTACAATTTTTACATTCACTACTTCCTTATCATGCTCATATCCTGTCAGGTAAGATATCGTTACTACTAAAATTATAAGGAATATCACTATTGCTATAAGTGTACCTACTATACATCTAGCTTTTCTGTTTGGGTTGCCGTTCTCCATGTTATCCAACAGCGTACCTCGTTTCTTCAGCAAAAGGTTTCCTGTTGCAGTCTTTAGTTGCTCATGTACTTTCTCAGTCTTTTAAGTGCTTTTTATCAACAGGTATTTTTTCACAACAATGTCTTTTTCTCTTCTTAGCAGCAGACAACCCTAGCCCTTCTCCGTCCTCTAAATGTAATCCCTAATTTTATTCTTCTTTCCACTCGGTGCTAGGTTATCTTCTTCTTTATAACATACGTACAAAAGTCTTTTATGCATCAACAATTATTTTCGGACCTGCAGCTTTCACAACAATTATTAATAGTTCAAAGCGAATAACTTTTTCTTCTTCTTCTGTCATTTGTTGACCAGCTGTTGGAAACTGTAATCTTTTTAGCACTAGATCTTGAATTTTACTCAAACGTGGGGGTATGGGAAGTGTGAAGGTCAGTAACCCCTCAGTCTCGAGTCCAGGTGCCAACATCCATATCTCCACTGCCACAAATGGATCGAGATCGATTACTTTCACGCTCTTCACTCTCCCAGATTTCTGTCCCCAATACATCTGCTAGATAAGTCCACTCTGGGGTGGCGTACCTTCTGCAGGGCACACGTACCCTTCTTGATCTTCGTGGACTCTCAATTCCTGAATCTGTCGTTTCTTCCTCCTGATCCGATTCTTCAGCGATAGGAGCAAGAGTTCTTTCGTTCTTTCCTTCCAAACTTGGCCTTTTCCTTCTCTCCGGCCAAATGGCTTCGTTGCTTTTCGTCTTTCCGCTCCTTGTTCCAGGACCCGTCTCTTGGTCACTCTCAGTTTGCTCAATATCTGTGTCGGACTCCCAATTACTTTCTTCTCCTGAGGCGACTTCGGTCCCACTCGTGTCCTGACCTTCGTCGTCCTGTTCCAACACAGTTTCAGCTTCTTCGATCACCTCCACAGCTTGGCCTTTCCCCTCTATGGCTTCTCCGCTTCCCGCCGGATTCTCATCCGAGAGAGGAGCTGTGTCTTCTGGAGGTGTTGGCACTCTTCGGGTGTGTGAGGCATGTATCCAGTTCGGCAGACCTCCACACTTCACTGCGGTATTCGTTACAAGTATGACTTGAAACGGTCCTCGCCAACGCACGTCTAAGCAGTTCTTCCTGACATGCTTCTTCACCAGGACCCAGTCTCCTGGACTCAGGTCGTGGCACAAGTCTTGTACTGACGGAACCTCTGCAGCCTGGACCTGGAGGGACACAGAATTAACGGCATCAGATAGTCCCTTGCAGTAGTCCAAGATCAAATCGTCTGTGATGTTCACTAGCGCTGCAGTCGGAACCGATGGCAATCTCATGGCTCTCCCCATTAGCACTTCATGTGGAGAGAGGCCTGTTCTTCTATCAGGTGTGCTACGTAGGCTCATAAGAACCACTGGAAGTGCGTCTGGCCAACTCAGGGATGTCGACGAACAAACTTTAGCCAGTCTGGACTTGATAGTACTGTTAATTTGCTCTACGATCCCTGAAGCTTCTGGTCGATAGCTGCAGTGTAACTTTTGATCAATATTCAAAGCTGAACACAGCATCTTCACCACTTCGCTATTGAAATGAGTTCCTCTGTCCGATTCCAAAGAGGATGGCACCCCAAACCTCGGTATCAACTCTCTAAGCAACAATTTTGCTACTGTAAGTGTATCGCACCTACGTGTAGGGTAAGCCTCAACCCATCTAGAAAATATGCAGACAACCACTAAAACGTATCTGAGTCTGTTGCATGGAGGCATTTCTATGAAGTCAATCTGCATCCTATTGAAAGGCCCCCCAGACCTTCCTATATGACTCAAAGTAACTGGTGTTCTCTTCCCCACATTTAGTTGCTGACAGATCGTACATCGCTGACACACTGCTTCTGCCGCTATTCTAAACTTAGGATTGAACCACGTTTGTCTGAATACTCTCACCATAGCATCTCTTCCTATGTGTGCCGATCCATGCAATTTCCTTGCCATTGGACTAATGAGTTCATTTGGTAAAACTGCCCTTCCGTCGGCAGAAACCCAAAAGTTCATCTCACTTTTCCCGCAACCTGCTGTTTCCCAGCTCCTCTTCTCCTCATCTGGTGCATTCTCTTGGACACTCCTTAACTCATCCCATGTATCTACAGTGTCTAATAACATAGTCAGTTCAGTTCTCTCCTGGACTCCCCCCACTTTCACATCCGTGTGAGAATATCCCTGCTCTGCGCAGTAACGCGCTACTTCATCTGCGTATCTGTTTCCTAGCGATACAAAATCAACATTTTTGGTGTGAGCTACACATTTGACCACAGCTATGGCCATAGGTTTTTGCAAAGCTTCTAACAGAAGTTTCACGAATTCTCCATTCCTAATCGGAGAACCCGAGGAGGTCATGTAACCTCTCTGAGACCATAACTGCCCGTAATCATGAACTACGCCAAAACCATACTGGCTATCGGTGTATATAGTGACTCGAAGTCTGTCGCCTGCTAGGCAAGCGCGAGTCAAAGCCACAATTTCAGCTACCTGTGCGGAGTGTACTCCTTCCAGGCAAGCGGCTTCTATAACTCTGGTAATCGTGCATACTGCATAAGCTGCTCTCAGCTGACCGACATCGTTTCTTACGCATGAACCATCAACGAAGAAAATTTCGTCTGGGTCTGTCAATGGCTCATCTACGATATCAGGTCTTGGTTTGGTACATAGTTCAGTCACATCGAGGCAGTCATGTTCTGTACAATTCACATCGTCCACTTCGTTCGGAAGTGGCATCAAAGTTGCAGGATTCAAGACAGAGCATCTCTTTAGGGTCACATTCTCGGCAGCCAGTATGACCTGCTCGTAGCGTGTGAGCCTGCTGTTCGTCAGATGCTGAGTCTTAGTCCTGGTCATTAACAGTTCTACAGAATGTGGTACATACACTTCTAACTGATGACCCATAACTACACTTTCAGATCGTTCAATGCTGACACCCGTTGCAGCTACGGATTTGAGACATCCGGGCAACGCTGCGGCTACTGGATCTAATGTAGCCGAAAAGTACGCCACTGGCCTGCGCGCATCTCCGTGGACCTGTGCTAATACCGCTAAAGCGCATCCCTCTCTCTCGCAGCAGTAAAGCAAAAATGGTTTTGTGTAATCAGGCATCCCTAAAGCCGGGGCACGACATAAGTCCTCCCTCAGCTGCAAAAATGCCATCAAACAATCTTTGTCCCATGGTACCGGATCACTTACTCCTTTGTGCGTCAGTTGCAATAACGGTTTGGCCTTCAGTGAAAAGTTTGCTATCCACTGTCGACAATAACCGACCATACCTAGAAACATCCTAACTTCTCTTTGTGTTGTAGGCGCGTTCATTTTCATAATCGCCTCTATTCTGTCTGGAGACACCTTCCGCTTTCCCTTTTCAATCCTATGGCCCAAGTATTGCACCTCAGTCTTACAATATTGCAATTTACCTGGAGACACCTTGTGTCCGTTCTCGGCCAAGTGATTTAACAAGGTGATGGTGTCTTCTCTGCAAGCTTCCTCAGTTTCTGACGCAACCAGGAGGTCGTCTATGTACTGGACCAGAACTGAATTCTTGGGCAGTACTAGACTCTCAAGATTTCGTTTCAATAACTGGTTAAAGATCGACGGGCTTTCTGTATACCCCTGAGGGATACGACACCATGTTAAGACGCGATCTTCCAGTTTGAAAGCGAAAAGATATTGGCTCTCTTCATCCAACGGTATCGAAAAGAAAGCCTGACACAAATCTATCACTGTAAACCATTCAGCTTGGAACGGTATCTGAAATAATATCACTGAAGGATTCGGTACCACTGGACAACATGAAACAACAATGTTATTAATCTTTCGGAGATCCTGCACTATCCTGTATTTTCCACTAGGTTTCTGCAAACCCATGATCGGGGAGTTACATGGACTACCCACGATCTCCTTCAGTATTCCCTGCTTAATCATGGATTCGATCACAGGTTTTATTCCTGCAATCGTCTCTGGTGTCAACTTGTATTGTGGTGTTCTTGGATACTCAGCATTGAGTCTTACCAAGATCTTTACTGGTTCCACTCCTTTGATCAAGCCTATTTCTTCCCCAGTAAAATCCCATACCTCAGCTGAGACCTTCTCTCTCAAGTCTTGTGGAAGCTCCTCCACTGTCAAGGTAGGATAAAGTTCCACACACTCTTTTGAGTTTACGACTTTAAAATCAGCGTCCTCATCATTGGTCTGTACTTCTACTCCTTCTGGTGTGCAATGTATCGTGCAATTTAGTTTGCACAGCAAATCTCTCCCTAGTAAGCACACAGGACTAGAATCGCAGATCACGAACTGATGTTCGTCACTGTAATTCCCTATTCTTACTGACACTGGTTCGGTCAAGGGATTTGTCATCCTTTTGTTCGCGACTCCTACCACCTGCACCGTTTCTCTTGATATTGGCAGACCCGGGACTACCACAGATCTTAACGTGGATCGGGTGGCCCCTGTATCCACCAAAAAGGTTGTAGGACATCCCGCTATCTCCGCCTCTACGTATGGTCCTCTCTGATCTACTTCCAAGGCGGCTCCTAGAGTACAGTCTTCTTCCCTACTCGCCCGCTGCCCTGTAAGAGGATCAACGTAGTAGCATTCCTCTCCTCCTACAAACAATGGCATCTGTCTGTAGGTTTTCCCTCCGTTTGAGATGCGAGGTGGTTGAGGAAACGGGGCTCGAGGAGTCTGAGTCCCCCCTTTGACAAACTTGCCCTTCGGGACTGTGGCTCCCTTAACCACGTTGTGCTGAACCTCTTCCTCCTCCTGTTCTAATTCCCCTGACTCAACATTGTAAGGACACTCGCGTCGCCAGTGTCCCACCTCATTACACTGATGGCATCGCGTCGTCTTTTTCAGTGTCGCGATATCCATTCTCGGTCTTGGTCTTTCTTCCTCATCTCTGCTCTGATTATTCTGTTTCTTTGCCGGCGTTCCTGTTCCCTGCTGCCGCTGTTTATCCTTCCCAGCAGCTTGCATTTGCACTAACATTAACTTTTCCTTAAGCTTCTTTGCCTTAGAGTCTATCTCGTCACTACAATACCTTGCGTATCTCAGAATCTCGTCTAAAGGTTTGTTTTGCCAACAGATCAGATGCTGCTGGATCATTAGGCATATTTCTGGTCTCAATCCGAGGACAAACTTTGAAACAAACTGTCCAATGTCCTTGGGATCCATTACATCTAATCCGCTGTACTGCTTGAATGCTTTCAGCAATCGCTCGTAAAACTCATGAACTGTCTCCTTCGGCTCCTGAGTAGTTCGATCTATCTTTACCCAGTCTATGTCTTGCACCGGCACTTTCTCTTTTAGCCATGTTATTACCCTTTCGTATTTCTCCATGACTCTAAGTGATGGACCATTTGTCCGAGTATCTCCCGGTGGCTCACAGGTAGGCCATTCAACACTGAGCTTGCACGCCGTCCACAAGTCTCCGGGTACTACGATATCGAACAGTGTGTTCAAATCGATCCACAGTACCTTCGAGATCTTCACGAATCTTTCTACCTGCTTATACCACTCAACAGGGTTATCCCTAAGCTTTGGGAAGGAATTGGTAAATGCCGCCAAATCCCCCCTACTCCAGGGCACATGAACGTAGCTTCCATTCGCGATCTCTCGCAAAGGGAAGGCTTCCATTCTCATCAAGTCTGCGTCCTGGGACTTCTCAAGCACACTCCGTCTAACGGAGCCCTTCTTGGACCATCTTTCCTCCCATCTATCCAGATCCCTCCATATCCTGATACTTATGATCAATTCCCTTATGTGTACCTTCAGCGCGATCGTTCTACGCTCATCCAAATCCTGATCCGTGCAAGTTAGCCTATGGTTGCTCTGTAAAGCCTTAGTTCGTGACAGGTCTACCATGTACTTGTTTGCCAAATTAGATAAGTTCTCATGAGCTGACCTCGCTCTTCGAGTAATATCTTTGGATAGGAACAGTATCTCATCTGGTGTATACGAGGCTAATCTCTCTAATGACACTGTACCATCAATCAATTCATCCAAATCTGCCTTCAAACTCATTACGTCAAGTCGTTTTGCTTTTATTTCCGCTTTCAGCATCTCAGTTCTATGTTCTTCTCTCATATCTCTCTCACCTCCACTATGCGCCCTACGCCTGAGCACAGGTGAGTTAGGAAGAGCTCTGCTTCCTTCTCTTCGTTCCCACCCCTCGAGATCCCAAGCCTTTCCGTCCTCACGTGGGGTATGGTGGAATAATGCTCCATCCTCCAACCCTACATTCCGTCTTCTAGGCTCGGTTTCTCCAGCTATGAGATAGGATTCACCGTTCTGCTCTAACCCATTATAACCTGCTTGCTGTCTGGTGTCGCTTAATAATATGAAAGGCCCTCGCCGGTCTTCCGTGTTCCCGTGATCTCTTCCGTGATCACCGGATGGATGGCGAGACGTTTCGCGACTCCCTATGTTTTCATGACTCCGACCGCTATCACCAGATGCATGTCGAGACGCTTCGCGACTCTCCATGTTTCCGTGACTCCAATGTCTCCCTTCCTCACCCGGGGCATGGTGTGTGCACCTAAAGGTATTCCGGTACTCCTGTGTCCTACGTTCCCCTTCACTGAAGGTGACGCGAGGCACTTCGCCACACCCTGTACTTCTATCTTCGCATATTAGCCTATTGCTGTTATCAGTAGGACAGATGTTTCTTCTGCTTTCTTGGCTTCTTCTCTCCCACTCGGGGCTGCTTTCGCCAGCTCCACAATGAGAGAGAATCTTGTTATCCTGCTCTCTCCACTCGGATCCCGTTTCTAAACTTCTATTCCGAGCTTCTTCGGCAGCGTCCCATTCTCTCAGGTATTCCCTTAATTCCTTATGGGTTTTCGGTGTAGGACCCCTCAAATCCATTGACCCTCTTTGACCTCGCTGTTCTACTCTGGGACCCGTTGCAGAATCTAATGGGGTACTCCGACTTATTGGCGCTCGTATTTGCCTGTGGGGATTCATCGTGGCATTCCTATTCTCTGCTCCTTCACTGTCCCATCGTGCCTGTTCATCCTGCTGGACCCCTTCTGGGTTGTAGATGGACACAATAGGACCTATGGTGACCGGGACCTGCAAAGCGTCCGGCATTTGGTACAACCTAGCGCATTGCGTCTCTGGAGCCTTCTGGACCACAAATCTTCCCACTACTCTCTGTTCCGAACTAATTTGGGGTATCTCCTCAGCCTTGGTAGCGTCCCACTCTGTTACTGGGATCGACTTATATTCCCCAAACTTAGTTCCGTCTGTTTGCGGTAATATGGGACTCGCAAGTTCCCCACTGTATGGAGGTGGTCTGTCTGTCAATAGCCTCTCTATCAGATCCTCCTCCGACTCGCTTTCCTCATCTTCCTGTTCTAGAGGTTTCCTTTCTCCTGTAACTTCCAACATCGGGTACAGTTTATCTGCTTCTATCCTCTGCACCCTCCATTTCTTAGCTTCATCGTCCCATTTAGCTTCCTGCACCGCCTTTACCGATCTTCTCACTCTTTCTTGGCGCCTCTTTACGCCCCTTTCGTGTGCTGTTCTAAACCACACACCAAGAGCTTCAAATTGAGTTGGCCTCGGTAGAGGTCTCATTGAAAGCATCGTCGCCTTCAGTTGATTCAACACTTCTAATTTAAACGTTCCAAATCTTGGAAACGCCAGTTCTTTTTGCCCTTCAGTTAGCCTGTGCCACTCGGAAATCCACAATATTGAGTGTAAGCCTACATTGACTGCCATATGATATGCTGGTGTGCCTTCTGGTGGAGCTTCTTCTCCGGCATATAAATTTCTCCTTTTTCTTTTAAAGATTTTTCCTAAACCCTTAAAACACTTCATTTTGATGATATTTCTTACTTATTTGCGTCTTGATAACAACCACCAATCCCTGTACGACTCTCGCTAATCCGCCTATCCCAGCACAATTCTATATTAACCGACCAATCTCAGCGCAGCTTTACGCTGACGTCACTTGTCCCTTCAGCAGCTTCCCTCGTTTTTCAGCTTGTTTCACGATCTCACATGCGTTTTCATTCATGCATCGAAAAAAAATGACTACTTCCGTCCAAGCGATCACTTTTCTCTGACTGTACGGCCACAGTCTAACTGTAATTGCTACCTCAACTGGCACCGCGTCTTTCCTCTTACGGTCGGACACTTGCCTCAACTGATAGGTTACTTACACACAGTAAACGTACGACCAGCGTCCGTTACTCATTCACTCACACATACGCTCCCCCTATCATCGGTCTGTCGGGAAATCAATGGTACCTCATGACCCCCTTTCAATGGTAGACAAATTACTCTGGGTGTTCGATACACCCGAACCACTTAAGTCCTCTGGACATAAGATTTCATCCGGTTGCGCGCGCTCACAACCTTCCCCCACTCACACTACAGGCATTCAACTCCGCTTGACATTACAACGCAGGAACAACATAAAACACCGCAATCTTACAACGCATGACCCTTATACTCACTCTCGACCGATTCTGCTGCTTTTCTCTCGACGCACCATCAGCACCGTCTTCGGCTGCGATTCTTCTGTCTGGTCGACGATGACTAGGGACCTTGGGGTAAACTAACCTGGCCTAGGTCGTCTTCCTCAAGAAGATAACCATCATTACTCTGCTACCAACTGCGGGGAATGAGATTTTGATATCAATTTATAATTATGATAAATTTAATAAAGAATCCCATTCATCTGTTTGGACCGCTCGTATCTGTCATTGAGGAAAGGACCACCCCCGCCCTGATTAGACAAACCCCATTAACTGACGCCACTCTGAAGAACCACTTACAACTGTTAAAGTTTTAAGAGTTTATATAAAGATTAATTTGAATGCGATACAATCCACTCAGGATAAAATCTCAAAGTATACAAAATACAAAATCAGCTACAATATCAGCCTCTTAAGCTTCGGTGTGAAGTGGTTCCTTCTGCGTCATCTGCAGTAAGATAAAAACAATCATCAAGTTAATCTGTCCCTGCTCTATACTATGTGTCAACCCTACTTCGCAAATTTCTTCCCTAAAAAGGTGTCAGCAGTTTGACTTCCAAAGAAGTTCAAACTCTCTTTAGCCTCTAAAGGAAATCTTAAGTTTCAGAAGCAGTACCCTATCTGCCTACCCATCCGCTCTTCTAAGGGTCCTCGGCCTACTGCTCCCTTGCGCTCTGATCTCTCTCAGCGCATCTGCTCAAGGCATCTACCCTTCTAACTTCGCTCTCGCCTTAGCCTAATGCTAATTGCTCTGCTCTTCCCCGATTGCTCTCTCCTCCCCGGGGTGCTGTCCCTAAAATACACAATCACCGTGTGGGTGGAACGCCCCTTGACGCCCACCACGGACTTTCCCCGATGATGTCAACTTCCTGCTTCTTCCATTGGTCCATTCCTTGCGTCGTTCGTTAAGTTGACCCTTCTCCTTTCGATGTCATCTTCATCATCTCATCGTCGACTTTTATTGCTCTTTCAGCTCGCATATCATAGAAACTTAGACAAGGTCTTAACTTATCTGTACACTTCTTAACCTTCTAGATCATGTGAATAGTCTTGTCAAAACATAGTCCATATACAAAAGCGTCTCTCCTCACGTTCGGGCAATGAGCTCCGTCCGGCATTGTCACCTTAAATCTAACAAGTGCTAGACTTCTCGGCTCTCACGTCCACATCAAGCTATTTACGACTTTTACAAACCCCCTAAATTACACTCTTGTGACTATGCTCCTTCGAACTCTTGGTCAGTCAGGTTACAAACACAAATGACCTAAACTCTTCCAACATTCCTACAGAAACCCTCTACACAGTATAACCTTTGGCATACATTTATATATTCGTATTTTTAGCAAAAGCCCTAGTTATACTTAAATACATTCTACATCAAATATGTAATACATAGAATACAACTACATAGAGTATAACTTATGCATTCTCCTTGGTTACATTATCATGTACGTTCCCTACATTTCTCCACATTACAATTCACTACGTTTATGTTTTTCCACATTGCATTTTGCTTCTCCATTTAGAGTTACACACGTACACGAATTCTACTGTGCACGTTCTACATTTCATAAGCATCTCTACATTTATCCATCATGTATACAGGCCTTCTAAATCTAATGCATTTTAACATGTAAATACATTTACGTTTCCTATAACATGTTATCACATTCGTTGGCTTTTATGTTATAATTGTCAACTTTACATTACGATATACGTTTCATTCCTTCGTTTATAACATATACGTCTAAATATGGCTACGATGTATTTCGCATTCAAATTGCGCTCTCTCACTGACACTCTGTGAGTTCCTGCGTCCATTGGACGCGAGGGGCATTCTTGCGCTAAGAAATAGTGCTAGATGCAGAGTTGCTCATCTTGCATAATACTGGGTAATCTTGTGGAATTCTTAGGCAATTTTGCATGATTACGCTACATGGAATTACTCAAGTTATGCCCAGCCCTAGTTTCTTCGCGTTATATAAATACCCTAAATGAGCAAACTTGAGTTTCATGGCTTCATTTCATTATAAGGGGGCCTATCTAGCAGCGCAATATGCTATGCACAGTAGACACTGCAAATCGTAAAATATGTTTTTGAGCATCTTGTGACCAGCCTTTGAGGCCGCACGAGGCCTCGTGGGGATATTACGTTTAGCTTCTAGTCTGCTATTTTGTTAATAAAGAGGCATTTCTTCTGCAGTTGTATAATATCTTATAAAGGCATATCTCATACAGGCATCTAATGCCCTGCGGGTTACACATAATAACCCTTTGATTATATTTCTTTTAACTTTTAAACAATACTATTCTAAACGAAAAAAATATATAGTGTGGCTGATTCGTATTCTTTCTTACATCTGCTCACTTTCATCATCAACCTTTTATATATCAACACTTTTGTGTTTTTACATCCTTAGCCCGGGTGAATGGCCTGCCGATGCTGCTGCATATATACTGACATTGCAGCCCCATATAGTTTCATTAGCGATTCAAACAGGTATGAACTGGGATACTGCTCCGTGTGCAAATGATCAACAGCAGCTGCCAGACTAGATTATTGTGTCACAGCTGTAGCACTTGAGTGAGGCGGCTCCTACAATAACAGGTTTCTTTTCTTACATTTTCGGCTCATTCCCTCTCCTCTGTAGATCTCCTTTCTGATTACAAACCATTGTTACAGAATGTCCTCGTCAATGTTGTTCTGCTGTCTTCTATACCACTGAGTTATTACGATGAACATGACATTAAAGATGTGCTGTATTGGGTTATTAAATGTAATATGCATGTTCAATCCCACCAGATGATATGTTCCGCATTTTAAATTATAGAAAAGGCTTATCAGGTTATAGAGTTTCCAGTCTTCGATTATAATTTAATTAGTATTCTGTGGGAGTGGCTTAAAACGCACATACTTTCACTTGTGTTGTTTTTGTGGCCTGCCCTCGCAACTGCAGGTTGTCGGGCATACCAGAGCAGGACAGTCGAGGGACAGCTGGCTGAAGTCAATCTTTTCCAGAAGTGGAGACCAAATGTAACAGAAAGAGTGTTGATAGCATAGTAGATAGGAATAAACATGTTTGGTATGGTATCCTGCTGTGTAACAACATATCTGCCATGGAATCAACAAGGTGTGCGTCTGGTTACCTGGGCAGAAAGGCGGGAGTAGTCACTCTCCTTCTCAATAATGACTACCCAGATGGAGCTCTGGTTTAAAATTACCCTTCCTCCTTCTATTGATAAACTCACCAAGCACACTGCAGCCGAGCAACATGCTCATTATCTGGAAGAAACCAATTGCCTGGGTCCCTGGTAGCTTGTCTTTCATCCTCTCTGGATACATAAAGAGCCTTGGGGTTGATGAACTCTGAACCATTCCAGATCAGCCATCTGACTACTATTGGCATCCAAGGATCTGTGTCAGCTTGGAGCAAATTGTTTCTTGAGGGATGGACTCAGTCAGTGAACTTTCCACTGCATTGATTATTCTATTAAGTTGTCTATTATGGAGTTCACAGGGCTCCAATCTTTCTCCGATGTTGGTTACCATCTCTTTGTGTAACTTAGATCAAGTCGTCAGATCCTTTAGATGCCTTGTAATCTTCTATGTGAATGATACTCAGCTGATTGTACTCTTCATCCATCAGGCTCCCCACTCCATGCAAGGCTATTTTCCTGCCTGTTAGTAGTTTAATTATGAATGTTGCGAACTTTCTCATGTTAAATGCCTACAAAACTCAGATTTTCTTGGTTAGACACACTATTGAATAATGGCACAACTCCCTTTGACCTCATAATTAGGGAGAAATCACTCTTCATTTACCAATATGAAAACCCTAGCAATTCAGATGGATGAAAATCTCGCTTTGAAAGTCCAGATTATGGCAATCTCCTAAAACTCTTTTCACATTTTCAGTCTCTCCCGGAAAATGTTGCGTTTTCTGCCTCCTCATCTGCACGTCCAGGTACTCTCTACCTCTGTCCTTTTTTAGGATTGGTTATTGCAGTTTTCTCTACCAGGACCAGCCTGATTCCTCACTGATAAAACTTCTGAGAATCCAAAACTTTACTATTTGCTTGGTCAGCAGCCTTCACAAATTCAGTCATGTAATTCAGGCAAGAATTCACCTTCATTGTTTCCTATAACGAAAGATTTATTTTCGAAATGCTCTGCCTAGTGCACTTTTCCAATCGCAAAATAATCTCCACCTGCTGCACGCTCGCGACGCCACATGAGAAGCCCGAGTTCAACAGCACTTCTACTATCCTCTCCTCTATTTCACCTATTACTTGACCCGATTCAAGTGGTCCTGCTCTTAGCTTTCTTGAACCCTTTTCCGAGATAGCCTTCCATTACACCTCAAAAGCATTCAGGCTTATTTATCATTCATAAAGGCAGTGAAAACTCCTTTTGTAGGTCCTTGATTAGTTTTATTCATGTTTGTTTGTTCCTTATTGTCAAGATGCCTACATTGGTGAACAATAGCTTTTTAAATAATAAATGAATCAATAAATCAAGCTAACTGTTGGATGACATTAAACAAAGTATGGCAGGTACAGCCACAATATCACACTCGGTGCCATGTGCAGAAAGGCCATCTTGGAATTGTGCTTTGTAAGCTTTGGAGCATATAAATAAGTCAGAGGAGATGAGGTGGAGCTGCAATGTGCTAGGTGTGCATACATTATAAAGTGGTCCATCCCACTTCATGCACATATGCATTACCAGTAGGCATTATATCAAATATCCAATAGACACCAGGGAAGTAGCTGAGTCAGGACGGAATAGACATACGGGGTGAATTATCAAAATATTGTAGAAAAACATATTGTGATACACAAATTTATCAAAAATACAGTCAACTCAAAAATATCATGGGACAGAATGTAGAAGGGGAGAAAATCGTTTTTAGTAATATAACATAAAGAAAATAGTAGTGTATGTAATATTGTTTTATTTTAAAAAGTTGTGTAAGCTATAATATTTTATTATTTTGATAAATATTGTATATTGTATCATGATATGTTATTAATATTATAATACTATTTCAATTACATGTTCTAATATAATATGTAATTCATAATGTGGAAATGAATTAGAATTTTGTATTTAGTTGTGGTTTCTGAGTTTATTGGGGATTGGAAATGGAGGTTATTTAGAAATTAAATTATTGTTTTTAATATATATATATAGTTTACATATTTTTATTGTTTTATTGATATGTATGCACATTAATTAATTGACTAATTGTTCTTTTAATTGTTTCTTGTTTTTTAATTGATTGGTAAATGGATGATCAGTTTATTTAAATATAAAATAGTTTACATTGATTTATATTGCATTGATTAATTATTGTACCTAATTCATCATTTATAATTGATTATGTTTCATTTTCATTTTCTTTCCCTATTTCATTTGTTTTTTAGTGTTTGTGTTTTTGAGTAATACTAATGGAAGTACATTTATTTTAAATATTTTAAGGTTAGCTATACTTTAAAAATAAAATTGTAATATAAAATTTTTCATTTTGGGGTTTAATTTCATTTGACATATTTAACAAATATATTTTTATTTCAAATATGTTTACATTTTTTAATGTTCTATATTTAAATGTTTAAAACAATTGGAGTAAGAATAGTAAATCTGACCACTAAAAAGTCGACCGCTTCCCCTACTTTTGCTTACGTTAGAGTGGGAATAATAAGTCTGACCCCTCCAAATTCCAACACTTTTCCTACTGTTAAGAAATCAACGGCGGACTCCTCCACTGCACCTCATTTATCGTTCAAAATAGTACAGCACAGTGCATTCCTCCTCCAATACCAGCTATTGTGTGGTATTACTGCAAAGGCAGACGGAATCCTGACAGTAAAAAGAGTGGAATGGTGCCTCTGTAAACAAATTAGAAGAGTTTCTAGGTCAATTTGACAAATTCCTGCTTTATTCGAAGTCGTAAAATCCAATGATTAAAAGCATTCAGCCAACACATTTCATTCAAGTTGTCTTTAACTTCATTAGGGCTAATATTTATGTATCAATTATAATTAGCATTTTCCATTTGGTCCATCAATTATTTCTATTATTCACTCTGTCTCACAAATGTCTATAGTTAGCTGTGGGATAATTGTTCCCCTAGTTCTAATACCTGAATCAGTATTACAAAAACAAAAGCACCGCATTCAGTCCTTCCTTACATGAATCAATAAATCAAGCAAGCTGTTGGGTGACATTAAACAAATGTCAATCAATCACTCAATCAAATAATTTGTAAAGCGCGCTACTCACCCGTTAGGGTCTCAAGGCGCTTGGTGGGGGGGGGGGGGGGGGTCGCTACTGCTCGAACAGCCAGGTGTTGAGCTGCTTCCTGAAGGCGAGATGGTCCTGTGTCAGCCGGAGGTGGGTGGGGAGGGAGTTCCATGTCTTGGCTGCCATGTAGGAGAAGGATCTTCCTCCGGCGGTGGCTTTGGGAATGGGTGGGATGGTGGCCAGGGCGAGGCTGGCGGAGCGGAGTTGGCGGGTTGGCGTGTAGAATGCGAGGCGGTTGTTGAGGTACGTCGGGCCCGCATCGTGGAGAGCCTTGTATGCGTGGGTGAGGAGTCGGAATGTGACTCTCTTGCTGATGGGGAGCCAGTGCAGATTTCTCAGATGGGCAGAGATGTGGCTGTGGCGGGGGATGTCCAGGATGAGTCTTGCTGAGGCGTTCTGTATGCGCTGTAATCTTTTCTGGAGCTTGGCTGTTGTTCCGGCGTAGAGGGTTTTCCATAGTCTAGGTGGCTGGTGACGAGGGCTTGGGTGACCATTTTCCTGGTTGCGGTTGGGATCCATCGGAAGATTTTTTGGAGCATGCGCAGGGTGTTGAAACAGGACGATGAGACGGCGTTGACTTGCTTGGTCATCGTGAGGGAGGAGTCCAGGATGAAGCCCAGGTTGCGTGCGTGGTCTGTGGGTTTGGGGGCGGTGCCCAGGGCAGGTGGCCACCAGGAGTTGTCCCAGGCGGATGGCGAAGGTCCGAGGATGAACACTTCCGTCTTGTCTGAGTTTAGCTTCAGACGGCTGAGCTTCATCCATTCCGCGACGTCCTTTATTCCTTCCTGGAGGCGGGCTCTGGCGGTGGCCGGGTCGTTGGTGAGGGAGAGGATCAACTGTGTGTCGTCGGCGTAGGAGATGATGTTGAGGTTGTGTTTGCGTGCGATGGCCGCGAGGGGGCTCATGTAGACGTTGAAGAGGGTGGGGCTAAGCGAGGATCCCTGTGGGACGCCGCAGATGACTTTGGTAGCCGCTGAGCAGAACGGTGGGAGGCGGACTCTCTGGGTCTGCCGGCGAGGAACGAGATGATCCATTCTAAGGCCGCGCCTTGGATTCCGGTGTCGCTGAGGCGATGTATCAGGGTGCGGTGGCATACCGTGTCGAAGGCTGCTGAGAGATCCAGGAGATCCAGGTGGGCATGGGTCAGTGGGGGAGCCGGAGTGGATGGTGCTCATGATGCGGGCGGTGTCTTCGGTGCTGACCAAGTTCCAGGTGCAGAGGGTGGCGGTTGGGTGCGCTGGTTCGGTGGTTGGGTGGTTGGTCTGTGCGCCGAAGCTGTCGTGTATGTCGGCGATCATGCGGTGAAAGAACAAGACGAGGGAGTCGCAGAGGTCTTGCGAGGGTGTGATGTCGTTGTTGCAGGCGCTGGGGTTGGAGAGCTCTCTAACCATGCTGAAGAGTTCCTTGCTGTTGTGGGTGCTGTTGTCCAGGTGCTGTTTGTAAGTGGTTCTCTTGGTGGTACGGATCAGTTGGTGGTGCTTGCGGGTGGCGTTCTTGAGGGCTGTCATGTTCTCTGTTGTTTGGTTCTGGCGCCAGGTTTTCTCCAGGGAGCACCAGGTTTTCTTGGAGTTTATGAGGTCATCCGTGAACCACGAGGCTTTCTTGCTGTGGGGCCTGCTGGGTGGCTTCTTCAGTGGTGCAAGTTCGTCGGCGCAGGTGGTGATCCATTGTGCGAGGTTGCGGGCTGCTTCGTTGGGGTCCGTCGTGATGGTGGGAGGGTTCTGGCTGAGGGAGGTGATGAGCTGGTTGGCGGTGATCTTGCTCCAGCTTCTGCGGGGGGCCTGTTGTGGGTGGTGGTGGGTTGTGGTTTTCTTGAAGGAGAAGTGTACGCAGCTGTGGTCTGTCCAGTGGAGTCCGGTGGAGTGGCTGAAGGAGATGTGCTTGCTGGAGGAGAAGACGGGGTCAAGCGTGTGGCCGGCGTAGTGGGTGGGGGTGATTACTAGTTTCTTGAGTCCGAGTTTGGCGAGGTTGTCCATCAGGGTGGTGGGGTTGCTGTCATTGTTGTTCTACAGGTGGAAGTTGAGGTCTCCTAGGAGGATGTAGACTGGGGAGGCGAGGGCGTGCGGGCTTACGAAGTCTGCGATGGCTTCGCTGAATTGAGTGTGTGGTCCCGGGGGTCTGTAGAAAAGGGTGCCTCTGAGGGTAGTCCTGGGGTCCGTGTGAATCTTGAAGTGCAGGTGTTCGGCGGTGGTGAGGGTGTTTTCCGAGTTGGTCGTGATGCGGATGGTGTTTCTGTGGACGATGGCGATGCCTCCTCCGGTTTGGTTGGTGCGGTCCCTCCGGGTGATCTTGTAGCTGTCCGGGATGGCTATGGCGATGTCGGGGGCTGAGGAGGCATTCATCCAGGTTTCCGTGAGAAAGGCGACGTCAGGTGCTGTTGTGTCTAGGAGGTTCCATAGTTCGACTGCGTGCCTGTGGACGGAGCGGGTGTTGAGCAGGATGCACTTGAGGTGATTTTCGCTGGTGGTAGTGCTGGTCCTGGGCGGATGCAGGTGAATTTGCACTCCTGGCAGGTGAAGGCTCCGTGGGTGCATTTCGGGGTGGCCAGGTAGCAGACGGGGGTCCGGCCGGTGTTGAGTGCGCGGAGGGTGGCGGCGTCGTAGGTTCGTCGGTATGTTGGCAATGTCGAGATCCAGGGTTCCTGGCGCTGGGCGCGGTCCAGGCACGGACGGGCGTAGACCGGCTTGCCTTTTGCGCACCATCGGCGCACAATCGGCGCGCCCACAACGCGTGACCGCTGCGTGGGCTCCATATGAGGCGAAGTGGGAGGGAGGAGCACTCAGTGCCATATGCAGGGAGGCCATCTTGTAATTGTGCTCTGTAACCTTTGCAACATATAAATAAGTCAGAGTAGATGAGGTGGCCCTGCAATTTGCTAGGTGAGTATATAAAGTGGTTCTTCCACCTTCATGCACACATGCATGACCAGTAGGCATTATATCAAATATCCAATGGATACAAGGGAAGAAGGTGGGTCAGGAGGGAATAGACATAACGGGTGAATTACCAAAATATTGTAGAAAAACATATTGTGATACACAAATATCATATAAAAAGTCCAGTCAACTCAAAAATATCATGGGACAGAATGTAGAAGGTGAGAAAGTTATTTCCTTACGTATATAACAAAGAAAAAAACTGTAAATATAACCCTTCCAAAGTCCAGCACTTTTCCTGCTTATGCTTACGTTGAAGTGGCAATTGCAAATTTGCCTACTGTTGCTCAGATTGTAGAGACAATAGTACATCTTACCTCTACAATGCCAAATACTTTGCTAGCTTTTGCTTACTTTGCAATAGAAATAGTCAATTTGACTACTCCTAGTTTACATTGGAGTGGGAATAGGAAATCTAACTCATCCAAAATCCAGCACTTTCCCTACTGTTACTTAGATTGTAGTGACAATAGTACATCTAACCCCTCCATTGTCTAATACTTTCCCTGCTTACATTGGAATGAGAGCAGTAAATTTGACCCCTCCAAAGTTTAATACTTTCCCTACTGTTGCTCATATTGATTGGGAAAAGTTAATCTAACCCTCCAAAGTCCAACACTTTTAATGCTGTTGGTTACATTGGAATGCGAACAGTAAATCTAATTCCTTCAAAGTCCAACACTTTTCATACTAGTGCTCAGATTGGAGTGGGAATATTAAATCTAAGCCTTGCAAAGTCAAACACTTCTCCTGCTTTTGTCTAAGTTTTAGTGGAAATAGTACATGTGACCACTTCCAAAGTCACACAATTTCCCTGCTGTTGTTCCAACTGCATTGGCAATAGTACATCTTACCCTCCACTGACCAAACCTTTCCCTGCTTTTGCCTACGTTGGAATTGGATTCGTAAATTTGACCCCTCTGAAGTCCAATACTTACCCCCAAAGAATACAACACTTTCCATACTGTTGTTTTGATTGGAGTGGGGATTATAAATCCAAACCCTCCATAGTCCAGCACTTTTCCTACAGTTGCTGAGATTGTAATGTCAACAGTATGTCTAACACTTTCCCTGCTTTTTCTTATGTTGAAGTTGGAATATCAAATCTACCCCATCCAAAGTCCATCATTTTGCCTGCTTCCTTCCATTGGAGTGGCAATGGCACATCTATCCCATCCAATGTCCAACACGTACCCTGCTATTGCTATTGCTTACATTGAAGTAGGAATAGTATATTTGACCCTTCCACAGTCCAACATTTTTTCTACTGTTGCTCCGGTTGGAGTTGGAATAGTAAATCTTACCCCTCCAAAGTCCAGCACTTTCCCTATTGAAGCTTAGATTGTAATGTGAATAATAAAAGTAATTCCTCCAAAGTACAGCACGTTCTCTACAGTTGTTTAGGTTGGTGATAGAATGGTAAATTTGATGCCGCCAATCCCAAAATGTTCCCTACTGTTACTAAAATTGGAGTAGGAAAACTTAACATGACTCCTTCAGTGTCCAACAACTTCACTACTATTTTCAATTAGGATTGCTAATCTTTTTATTTTTACATTTTTCAATAATAGTTTTCAAATTACTTCTGAAATGAAATATTTTGTACATTTTTATTTTTATTTTCATTCCGTTGGTTTCGAATTTATTTTAGTTTTTAACGTAATGTGCAATATGTTTTCTGGTATAAATATATATACTAGCAGCCTGTCCCGATGTTGTCCGGGTATGAAATAGAATGTGTGCAATCTGTGTAATAGGCAAGGGAAATGTATTTTAAAATCTCGCGGTGGCCAACATTTTTAGGATGAAGTGTCACAATACTTAGGCATGTGTGTGCAGATAATGTCTGTACCTCGAAGTAAGAAGTATTAGCAGATGTTTGTAGTGTGTATGTACTCCATTTCCATAGCAAAGCGTGTGTGAAAGTGCATTCAGTTGTAAATTTCGTGTCCCTGCAGGCACGCTGAATTGCATCATCCCCCTCTTGAGGCCCGGCCCCAGTTTTGTTTAATGTTCTGCTTGTGGTGTAAAGTCGTTGATGCAGAGAATTGAGTGGGTGACAGCGCGCGCTGGAGACACTGTGCATGTGGGAAAGTGCAGTCAGTTCAAAGGTTAGTGTCCCAGCAGGCGAGCTTCCTCGCGTCATCCGCCGCCTGAGCCCGGATCCAGCCCTGGTTGATGTTGTGCGCCTGGTGTCAATTCGTTTATGCAGAGAGTTGAGTGTGTGACAGTGCGCAGGAGACGCTGCTGTTAGTGTCCCCGCAGGCCCGGTCCTTTATGCAGAGAGTTGACTGGCTGACAGTGCTCAGGATACTGTGCAGTTATTGTCCCCGCAGGCACGATCAGTCGCGTCTGCCCCCGGCTAAGCACCGGCAATTGCCACGCCCATTGGCCACGCCCCTTGCTCCCGCGCAATTGCCGCACCCATTGGCCTTGGCCACGCCCCCGGCCCAACGCACACGTTTGTTTTCCACACGCCCTCAAGGCACTTTTTTTGGGGGCGGGGGTGCCGCGCAATTTTTGCCGTTTGTCGCGCCCATTGGCCACACACCTTGGTGCCACGCAATTGCAATTGCCGTGCATATTGGCCTTGTTCACGCTTCCAGCACACACCCCCAGCACAACGCACACGTTTAAGGAACGCTTTTTTTTGTCGTCATGCCGCGCCCCGCCCACGCCCACAAGGGACTACTTTGCTGGTAAGGTTCTTTTACGTTTCTAGTTTATATGGTGGGCAGCTGTATAGCCTATGTCTATCTGCTGCAACTGTCCTTTCCAATGCTGTATTGGGTGTTGTGATTGGTGCTGTGGTTCCTGAGATTACCCTCCTCAAAGGTTTGGGCTTTCTCTTTATTATATTAGTATAGATATAGTTGGTGTAAATCGAGGTAGCTTTCATATACATATATATATATATATATATAATATATATATATATATATATATATATATATATATATATATATATATATATATATATATATATATATATATTCACTGAAAAAACCATAGGTTTCACACCAGTTATAGTTAGGAATTAGCATTTAAAAAACCTATTAAATTCACTGACAAAACCAGTTATAGTTAGCTGGAAATTTTACTGATATAAAACCAATGAAATTCCACGTTATAGTTAGTTGGACTCACTATAACTTGCGCGTGCAATGCACTGCTGATGACGTCACATATTACATCACTCATGACATGGTCAGTGACATCACTCATGACATCACTGATGACACCATCCAGTGAATATGTGTCTTTCTGAAAAATAAATATTAGTGAGTAATGTTTAAATATTTAAATATATATATTATTGTTTCACTTTGTTTATAAGTGGCTACATGTGTTGGTAAGTAGCTACATGCGTATGTATATGGGTTATTAGATGTTTCTCTTAGTATCAGTATGAGTGTCTATATGGTTTGGTGGGGGTATTACTTAGCACATAGATGCATGAGTGACTGACTCGCTGTTTGTATGTGTTTTGAAGACAGCATATGTGCAGGACTGTATGGATGGATGAGTGTGTATATGTGTTTGTTAGTGAGTGAATGACTGTCTCACTAGTGTCTTTATCAGTAACTACATATGTTTTAATCTAGTATATGTGAATATTGATGTATATAAGTGAGTATATGTGAGAGTAAGAGATTGTAAGAGTTCCTGTTTAAATAAGTATGTGTTTCTATAAGTGATTGTTTAAGAGAATAAATATGTGTAATTTTCAATACAAGTAAGGTTGTAGTGTGTGTATAACTCTATATTCAAATAAATGGATGTTCAATAGTTTATTTGCACGTGTGAGTATGTGTGTGAGTAACTTTTGGATGACTGTCGGTGTGTAACAGGATGTATAGGTGTATCACTTCATATGATAAGTGAGTATATGTATGAGTGACTATATAGAACTGTTGGTGAATGACTGGATGTGCATATAGATGGTGGAATTACTGAATTGCTTGTTGTAACTGATATGGGTATCTCCATTTTTTTTTAAATTTCAGTTTCTATTTTTGAATATGTGTTTCAAGGGTTACATTACACTGAAAGGAGGTCTGTCACTATGTCACAAGGATGGTGTCATCAGTGATGTCATGAGTGATGTCACTGACCATGTCATGAGTGATGTAATATGTGACGTCATCAGCAGTGCATTGCACGCGCAAGTTATAGTGAGTCCAACTAACTATAACGTGGAATTTCATTGGTTTTATATCAGTAAAATTTCCAGCTAACTATAACTGGTTTTGTCAGTGAATTTAATAGGTTTTTTAAATGCTAATTCCTAACTATAACTGGTGTGAAACCTATGGTTTTTTCAGTGAATTTCAAAGGTTTTTTAAATGCTAATTCCTAACTATAACTGGTGTGAAACCTGTGGTTTTTTCAGTGAATTTCAAAGGTTTTTTTAATGCTAATTCCTAACTATATAAGACCTGAAAGCCCACCAGGAATCTCCAGTATGCGCCAGGGGACTGCATTGCAGAGAGGTGTAATGAAGCCACAACCCTTTTTACACCTCTCTGCAACGCAGCCCCCGTGCATGTTTGAAGAGGGGAAACTAATTCCCCTTGCATACTGGGGGCCCCTGGGGGCCTATTAGCCCACCTGGAACCTCCAGTATGCGCCTGGGGCTGCATTGCAGAGGTGTAATGAGACTATGCCCCTTGTTACACCTCTCTGCAACGCAGCCCACTGCCGCGTTTGCAGAGGGGGAACTAATTCCCCTTGCATACTGGGGGTCCCTGGGGTCAACTAGTCCACCAGGAGCCTCCAGTATGCACGAGGGAGCTGCATTGCAGAGAAGTGTAATGAGGCCACACCCTTGTTACACCTCTCTGCAATGCAGGCCACTGGCGCCTTTGCAGAGGGGGGACTAATTCCCCTTGCATACTGGGGGTCCCTGGATCATATCTGCCCAAACACCGATATTCCGAACGATTGTAAATGACTTTTCTTGAGAAACATTTGGATTTGGATTATCATGTCCTATACTTTGGAATTTTTGAAAGACTGACTTTGAGGATGCTATAAATTACTCAAGTCTGCCCGAATTGTGTGGGTAAAATTGATACCTAGTCACTTTTAATAAGAATATACTTATGTCTCGTCTAACATTTGGAAGAAATATCTAGTTATATGACAACGGGATACCGACATAACTTGAAGGAAATAAGAACGCCCTGAAGAAGTTCTGTTGTACAGAACGAAACGTTTCGGCTGGCTGTGGTACATAAACTTAAGGAAAATAAAAGCATTTGAATATACACCAAGATTCAGCGCTTCAATAAGTACTCTAAGTGATATGATTTGATTGGACTCATTGTGAAAGTGGTGCTGTGCCAAACTTTGGAATATTCTCCACTACTCTCTACTACTTACTCTCTCCCACTCTCTACTACTCACTCTCTACTGCTCTCTACTACTCACTCTACTACTTACTCTCTACTACTCTCTACTACTCAGTCTCTACTACTCACTCTCTACTACTCTCTACTACCACTCTACTATTCACTCTACTACTCTCTACTACTCACTCTGCTACTCTCTCTACTGCTCTCTACTACTCTCTACTACTCACTCTCTACTCTCTATTACTCACTCTCTACTCTCTACCTCTCTACCTCTCTACCTCTACCTCTCTACCTCTCTCTACACGCACACATATAGACATATATGCATATATATATGTGCATATGCATTTATATATATGTATGTGTATATATAAAAAAAACATTTTTTTTTCTAATCAGCTACTTTTAAAACTGTCATTCTTTTTCCCCATGGTACACTCCCCGGTACGCTTACCGGTTCGCGTACCGGGCGCTCACCCCGCGAAAATCAAAATTTTTTTTTTTTTTTTTTTGCCCCGTGGGGCCCTTTTATGGCCCCCACATCAAACCTAGGGGGTCAAGGGGGGTCTACTCTGCCCCCTTATGGTCATTTCCCCCTTTGTTTTGGCCACCTCTTGTGTCTCGATCCTACCGAGACACAAGATGGCGGCCGCTCCGGACTGTTTAGAATGTTTACAGACACCCCAGAGCCAATCAGCTTTCTCCGCGCAAGTCGCGTGACGCGCCCGGTGCGCGTACCGGTGCGCTTACCGGAGCGCTGCTATAGATATATATATTTTTTTGAACCTTAATTACTCAAAATCCACTGGAGCACATATCTTGAGACATAGCAAAGGCACATCGGGCTACCAGTCCCTACAATTTTGCCAAGTTTGGTGGAAATCCATTTAGCCGTTCGGGCTAAAAGTGAAATCGACCGCCCTATGGAAATTAACATGGGGAAAACGCGTTTTGGGACCCCCCTTTTATCTCGGCCCCCGCTTGACGAATCCCCCCCAAATTTTCAGGGAAGGACCGGACCGCCATGAGACCATTTTCCTGAAAATTTCAGGCAGATTCGTCAACCGGCGCCAAAGTTATTCAAAATAGAATGTTGAGATTTAACATTGAAAATTATCCTAACTATAACTACCTACTGGCGACCGCCAGTAGGTAATATATATATATATATATATATATAAATATATATATATATATATATATATATATTCAAACAAAGAGTTTAGCCCTCAGTGGAAGAAGCCACAAGAATGGTAACATTTGGATCCATTTCTTTAAGGAGCAGCTGCAACAGGAGACGCAGAGAGAACAGTCACCATCTGTTCGTGTACAGCCAGACCGGTTTTGGGAGTCTGGTAAAAATTCTCCTTAAAGAAATGGATCCAAATTTTACCATTCTTGTGGCTTCTTCCACTGAGGGCTAAACTCTTTCTTTGAATATTTTGCGGCTGAGCCCAGTCGCGGAAGCAAAGCCTGCCGCTTGC
Source organism: Lissotriton vulgaris (assembly GCF_964263255.1). NCBI lineage: Eukaryota > Metazoa > Chordata > Amphibia > Caudata > Salamandridae > Lissotriton > Lissotriton vulgaris. The sequence goes on along the minus strand of NC_141685.1, from coordinate 2,106,567,644 downwards.
TGCGGACCCGTGATGGCACCCAACGGTGCGATCAGTATACGGGGGAGTGGTGTCCAGAAGCAGCTGACCACAGACAAGAGGACACCCAGAGCCACATGCTCACCAGCCCACACGGGTTTTAATCGTACATTTATTAACTGCCACAATGATGAACTCACACGAGGTAAATGGTGTATGCACTACAAGACCCAGAAGGCCATTTCATCTGACCACGCCCTTGAAGGCAGGCTTTAATATCATGAGTGCATACTGCATCATCATTGCCAAGCAGGAGCCATTGAAGAAAGGATAGACTCCCGAAACCGGTCTGGCTGTACATGAACAGATGGTGACTGTTCTCCCTGCGTCTCCTGTTGCAGCTGCTCCTTAAAGAAATGGATCCAAATTTTACCATTCTTGTGGCTTCTTCCACTGAGGGCTAAACTCTTTGTTTGAATATTTTGCGGCTGAGCCCAGTCGCGGAAGCAAAGCCTGCCGCTTGCTGCGGACCCGTGATTGCGCCCAACGGTGCGATCAGTACACGGGGGAGTGGTGTCCAGAAGCAGCTGACCACAGACAAGAGGACACCCAAAGCCACATGCTCACCAGCCCACACGGGTTTTAATCGTACATTTATTAACTGCCACAATGATGAACTCACACGAGGTAAATGGTGTATGCACTACAAGACCCAGAAGGCCATTTCATCTGACCACGCCCTTGAAGGCAGGCTTTAATATCACGAGTGCATACTGCATCATCATTGCCAAGCAGGAGCCATTGAAGAAGGGATAGACTCCCGAAACCGGTCTGGCTGTACACGAACAGATGGTGACTGTTCTCCCTGCGTCTCCTGTTGCAGCTGCTCCTTAAAGAAATGGATCCAAATGTTACCATTCTTGTGGCTTCTTCCACTGAGGGCTAAACTCTTTGTTTGAATATATATATATATATATATATATATATATATATATATATATATATATATATATATATATATATATATATATATATTCACAGAAAAAACCATAGGTTATAGTGGATATATAGTTAGGAATTTGCATTTACAAAACCTTGAAAATTCAATGAAAAAACCATAGGTTATAGGCCATATATAGTTAGGAATTAGCATTTACAAAACCTTATTTTACTCGCATAAAACCATTGAAATTCCATATATAGTTAGAAGCGCTAACTATATATCGCGCACCCGCAATCCACTGCTGATGATGTCACATATTACATCATTCATGACATGGTCAGTGACATCACTGATGACATCACTGATGACATCTCAAATGACATCAATCAATCAATCAATCAGTGACACTTATAAAGCGCGCTACATACCCGTAGGGTCTCAAGGCGCTGGGGAGGGGGGGTGCCGCTACTGCTCGAACAGCCAGGTCTTCAGCTTCTTCCTGAAGGAGAGGTGGTCTTGGGTCAGGCGCAGGTCGGTCGGGAGGGAGTTCCAGGTCTTGGCGGCCAGGTAGGAGAAGGACCTTCCTCCTGTAGTCGCTCTTCGGATGCGGGGGACGGCGGCGAGGGCGTGGTTGGCTGATCGGAGGTGGCGTTTGGGAGCGTAGAAGTTGACTCGGCTGTTGAGGTAGCTCGGGCCTTGGTCGTGTAGGGCTTTGTGTGCGTGGGTGAGGAGGCGGAAGGTGATTCTCTTGTTGATGGGGAGCCAGTGAAGGTCTCTCAGATGTCCGGAGATGTGGCTGGATCGTGGGATGTCGAGGATGAGTCTGGCTGAGGCGTTTTGGATCCGCTGGAGTCTCTTCTGGAGCTTGGCGGTGGTCCCGGCGTAGAGGGCGTTACCGTAGTCCAGTCGGCTGGTGACGAGGGCCTGGGTGACGGTCTTCCTGGTCTCTGAGGGGATCCACCAGAAGATCTTCCGTAGCATGCGTAGGATGTTGAAGCACGCCGAGGAGACGCTGTTGACTTGCCTGGTCATGGAGAGGGAGGAGTCCAGGATGAAGCCCAGGTTTCGTGCATGGTCTGTCGGTTTGGGTGCGGTGCCCAGGGCGGGAGGCCACCAGGAGTCGTCCCAGGCGGAGGGTGAAGAGCCCAGGATGAGGACCTCCGTCTTGTCCGAGTTCAGTTTCAGGCGGCTGGTCGTCATCCACTCGGCTACCTCTTTCATCCCTTCGTGCAGGTTGGCTCTGGCGGCGGCGGGGTTGTTGGTCAGTGAGAGGATCAGCTGGGTGTCGTCGGCGTAGGAGATGATGCTGAGGTGGTGTTTGCGTACGATGGCCGCGAGGGGGCTCATGTAGACGTTGAAGAGGGTGGGGCTCAGTGATGATCCTTGGGGGACGCCGCAGATGACTTCGGAGGCCTCTGACTTGTACGGAGGTAGGCGGACTCGCTGTGTTCTTCCGTCGAGGAAGGAGATGATCCATTCCAGCGCCTTGTCCTGGATACCGATGTTGCTGAGGCGCCGTGTTAGGGTGCGGTGGCAGACCGTGTCGAATGCCGCGGAGAGGTCTAGGAGGATGAGGGCCGCTGTTTCTCCATTGTCCATCAGGGCTCGGATGTCATCGGTGGCGGCGATGAGGGCGGTCTCGGTGCTGTGTTTGGCTCGGAAGCCGGACTGTGAGGGGTCGAGGGATCCGTTCGTCTCGAGGAAGGCGGCCATCTGCTTGTTGACGGTCTTCTCGATGACTTTGGCTGGAAACGGTAGAAGCGAGATGGGGCGGTAATTCTTGAGGTCGGTGGGGTCCGCTGTTGGTTTTTTGAGTAGAGCGCTGAGTTCGGCGTGTTTCCAGCTTTCGGGGAAGATGGCGGTGTCGAAGGATGTGTTGATGATGTCTCGCAGGTGGGGTGCGATGACAGCGTCGGCCTTGTTGAAGACGTGGTGAGGGCAGGGGTCGGTTGGTGATCCGGAGTGGATGGAGTTCATCGTGCGGATGGTATCTTCTGTGCTGATCGGAGTCCAGGCGTGGAGGGTGGTGGTGGGGGGGGGTGGCAGGTCGGTCGTGGTGTGCGTTGGTTGGTTGTTGAAACTGCTGTGTATGTCCGTGATCTTGTTGTGGAAGTATGAGGCGAGGGAGTTGCAGAGGTCTTGCGATGGGGTGATGTCGTTGTTTCCTGCGCTGGGGTTGGAAAGCTCTTTCACGATGTTGAAGAGTTCCTTGCTGTTGTGTGCGTTGTTGTCCAACCGGTCCTTGAATGCTGTTCTCTTGGCGGCGCGGATCAGCTGGTGGTGTTTCCGGGTGGCCAGTTTGTAGGAGGTCCTGTTGTCCGGTGTCGGGTCCCTTTTCCAGACTTTCTCGAGGGCTCGGCAGTTCTTCTTGGAGCTCTTGAGTTCGTCGGTGAACCATGGGGCCTTCTTGCTGCCGGGTCTGCTGGGCGGGGTCCTCAGCGGGGCGAGCTCGTCCGCGCAGATGGTGATCCACTTCGTGAGGTTGTCGGCGGCCTGGCTGGGGTTCGCTGAGCTGGCAGGAGGGTGTTGGCTCAGGGAGGTGGCGAGCTGGTCTGCTGTGATCTTGTTCCAGCTTCTGCGGGCGGTGTGTTGCTGGTGTTGGTGGGTCGTCGTTCTCTTGAAGGTGAAGTGGACGCAGCTGTGGTCCGTCCATTGAAGCTCTGTGGCGTGGCTGAAGTCGATGTCAGTGCTGGATGAGAAGACGGCGTCGAGTGTGTGTCCGGCGAGGTGGGTGGGGGTGGACACCAGTTGCTTGAGTCCCAGGTTGGCGAGGTTGTCGAGCAGGGTGCTGGTGTTGTGGTCGTTGTTGTTCTCCAGGTGGAAGTTCAGGTCCCCCAGGAGGATGTAGTCAGCGGAGGGGAGGGCATGCGGGCTGACGAAGTCGGCGATGTCCTCGCTGAATTGCGTGCGTGGTCCGGGGGGTCGGTAGATCAGGGTGCCTCTGAGGGTGGTGTTCGGGTCGGTGTGGATCTGGAAATGCAGGTGTTCGGCGGTGGTCAGGGTGTTGTCGGTGCTGGTCGTGAGACGGATGGTGTTCCTGTGGATGATGGCGATGCCTCCTCCCATCTGGTTGGCGTTGCGGTCCCTCCGGATGATCTTGTAGCCCTCTGGGATGGCGATGGCGATGTCGGGAGCTGAAGAGGCGTTCATCCAGGTCTCCGTGAGGAAGGCAACGTCAGGGGCTGTGGCGTCTAGGAGGTTCCAGAGTTCGATGGCGTGTCTGTGGACGGAGCGGGTGTTGAGCAGGATGCACTTGAGGTGGGTGCTGCTGGAGTTCGACTTGTCGGGTGCTGGTGCGGGGCTGGTCCGGCTGCAGGAGAACTTGCAGGTGTGGCAGCTGAACGGTCCGTGGGTGCGTCTTGGAGTGGCTTGATGGCAGTCTGGGAGTCGGCCGGTGTTGAGAGCGATGAGGGTGGCGGCGGAGTACGTCAGGCGGGTCGGTCGGGATCTTCGTGGGCCAGGGGTCCTGGCGCTGGTCGCGATCCGGTCGCGGACGGGCGCAGACGGGCTTACCTTTGGCGCGCCTTCGGTGATCCAGTGATTGTATGTGTCTGTAAAGTTTAAATATGTTTCACATATTGAAGAATGAGTGGATGTATAAGTGTCTGGATGAAGAATTTAGTAGGTGCATGACTGACTGTATGAGTGAGTGATTAAATGTGTCTCACTGAGTACATGGGTTAGTGACTAAACTGTCTTAATTCGTGCATCAGTATGTTTGTTGTTGTGTAAGCTGCTGCATGTGTTGATCAGTAGCTATAAGAGTGGCCATATGGGTTATTGATTGGTTGCCCAAGTATTTGAATGGGAGGCTGAGTGTGTGTGTGGGTGGCTGGGAGGTGCGTGACTCTGTGCATAGATGTGTAAGCAGTTGATTCACTAGGAGTATGAGTTCAAGAGTGCATGTGGAAACAGCTATATGGGCGGTTGACTGTGCATGGGTGTGTTGGTGAGTGAATGGATTTCTCATTGCTACATGTGCAAGTAAGTACGTATGTAAAACACAATACATGTGAGAGTTGAGATATATAAATAACTGAACATAAGAGCCAGTGAATGTGTGAGTGGCTGTATCGATCACTGTGAGCTTGTATCAGGGATTATATAAGAGAGTAAATATGTGTTATTATATGTTTGAATAAGTAAGATGTGTATAACTGTATAGTTGAGGAAATGGAGGTGTGATTGATTCTTTGCATGACTGACTAGGTGTGTGAGTAACTCCATGGATGACTGACAGTCTGTGAGTGTCTGTTTATACTGAGTGTATGTAAGGTTATATTAGAGTCTGAAGAGGTTCATTGTATTATCACATGAGTGATGTGATCAGTGATGACAAATGAGATGTCATCAGTGATGTCATTTGAGTTGTCATCAGTGATGTCATCAGTGATGTCATTTGAGATGTCATCATTGATATCATTTGAGTTGTCATCAGTGATGTCATTTGAGATGTCATCAGTGATGTCATCAGTGATGTCACTGACCATGTCATGAATGATGTAATATGTGACATCATCAGCAGTGGATTGCGGGTGCGCGATATATAGTTAGCGCTTCTAACTATATATGGAATTTCAATGGTTTTATGCGAGTAAAATAAGGTTTTGTAAATGCTAATTCCTAACTATATATGGCCTATAACCTATGGTTTTTTCATTGAATTTTCAAGGTTTTGTAAATGCAAATTCCTAACTATATATCCACTATAACCTATGGTTTTTTCTGTGAATTTCATTGGTTTTTTAATAGCAAATATGAAAAGCTTTAAAATGTCAAGTACGTGATAGATAAAAACATTTTCGTATTTATGCACGCTGATGTGCTTTGAACGCTGCACCCCCCCCCCTCCCCTCTTTTGCCTTAGTAGTACTCTCTCTTTGCAGATACTGAAGGGTAGTTAACGCAGGCCTTTACCCCCGTTGTAATCCGTCGTGCCTCCTTGTCTCTCCATTTGATTGATTGTTGTCCAAGCATTTACTGTTTTAGAATTGGTTCTCTTTGGATCATTCTCTATTTACAAACAAGCACAAAGTCGCAATACTCTGTTTAGTCTTTGCAGATAGTGAAAAATCGTGTAAAAAAATAAAAGTAATCGAGCAAAATCAGTAGGCCACTAATTGGATCTCTTTTTGACCTCGCTAAAATAGAAATATTAGGAACAACCCTTCTTGAGAAATACGAAAATAGTGAGATGAACTGAGCTCCACACCATGAGGGCTGCAAGACAGCTCGGCTCCATCACCCATCCCGCACAAAATAACGACAAACCCTATGCAAATATTAAAAATATAGACAACACACCAGCAAAGAAACAGGGTAAAACATTTTATTAAAAAACTATTTACATAACGTTGGTTTATAAGATGATGTCAGTAGTGGACCGATGTGTGAATAGATCGAAAACAGCACAAGGCTCCAAGATCCGGATAGCAAGCTCCTGGATGTTGGGTGCCATAGTTTAGAGTTCTGAATTTCAGCCTTTTTCAATGCCTGTGCTTTGTTGAATCAAAATGGCGGCTTGACACAAAGCTGACTCAAGCGTTGTTACTGATGCTATGCAGACCAAAACTGGTTTTCAGTTTGTACATTTTTCTAGATTTTTCAATCCAAGTTTGGTTGACTTTGTAGAACGATGGCTTCAGATTTTCAACATACGGTGTGGTGGCGCTGACTGGGAGGGGGCGCTTCGCTCCTGCCCCCTCCCCAAGTAAGATTTTCATACGTGAAAGTACGTTAATGGTTTTGGTCCCTGAGATGCTTCGATGTCACTACCATTCTCAAATAGCATAAGTTCTGGATGTTGGGTGCCATAGTTAAGAGTTCTGAGCAGTGCTTGTAACACTGTCTGAAGCTTATTTCCACCTACTGCAGCTTCACTATTCTCAAAGTAAGTGAGTGTCGTTTGTGGACCTGACTGCATTAGAAAACAATGTGATATGTTACCTTCCTAAACAGCTTGACGGAGGCCCCTGAGGGGCGGTGTGATGGCCATGGACTCGGAGAAGACGCTTGGCTCCGACACCCTCCCCAAGTCTTATAGCACTGGTGTAGCCTGAGATCGCCCCCGACATAGGCGGCCGGCTCCCGGGGTCCGGCGGAACTTTTTGCCTTTTGATGACTCTTCAATTCTGGACCTTGTCCCACAATCCGTTTGACCTGAAGACAAGCTGTAGTGGGGCGCCCCTTTATCGTTTTAGTTGCCATTCCGCCCGCTTTTGCTACACTGTGCCTCTTCCGCCATTCAGCTGTTTACCGCCCGCTCTTGCGACTACAGCGTCTCGCTCACCATGTAGTTGAGATGCGCCCGCTCTTGCGGTGCAGCGATAGGCGGCTGCCACAGGACTCTCAAAATGGCGGCCGGCTCTTCGGTTTTGGGCCTGGTCCACTAAAATGGCCCTGGGACACCTTGGAACTCGGACGCTTGTCTGCTAGGGCTTGGGTCCCATTCTCGAAAAGCGTCCCCTCAGCCGTGAAGATTCTACAAAAGTCTTGGGGGCCTCCGACTCCTGCAGGCTTCTGGTGGGGAGCGGCTGCCATGATTGCTCGTGGAATGGCCACGACGGAGCTACGAGATGGTAGTGGTCTCATGCTGACGCCAGCTTTAGTCTGAAACATCCAGAAACACTGTAGACTACCAATTCGATCAGTTCCGGTAGCGCCCCAACATGACCCGGAAGAGAAGAACTTGCCCTCCCCTCTTTGACTGATGGTTCTTGTTGCCTGTCCCCTCTGTTGTCATTTAACAGAACTTTTTGGACTGCTGAAAGGGGTTGTGTTCTGAACGCTGGTTGGTGGAGACATTTAGACTATATTCTTGACCTACGTTGTCGCGTAATGCGTTTTATGACACGCCGCGTTAGCGCACCCGGAAGTGATCCGAGGCGCGGCGCGCAGCGCGTAACGTAAGCATAACAGGTCATGTGACTTGTTAATAAAACTTTTCATTGGTTCATTTTACTTTTGTTAATTTAATGATGAAAAGCTTGGTCATATGACCTAAAAATTACGCTTTTTATTATTTTCGAACAATATTTTTTTTTCAAACATATGTTATAATATTCCAGGCTAATGTACTTTCCCGGAAAATTTACAACTGTCTTGCAAGTAAAATATATTCCTTTTTCGAGAAAAAGGGCGTTTCTTCCTTCCATGACGGAGCCGTTGAGTAAAAGAGATTCGGCCTGCTGTCTTAGTCGCCGATACGCCTGATTATCAGATTCTTATCGATCACTTTATGTTGCAGACATGAAAAACACAACTGCCCTTGACCATTTATCTTTACTGCGTTCCTACATATTATACCTTTTATCCGTCATGTAATTGGACTGCTTTATTTCACTTGCCTTTTACTGATTCGAAAACAGTCACTAAAAGTAAAAACTTTACAAATGAAAATACTACTACCGTGTTTTGTTTTAAAAACCTTTATTGTGAAAATGTCAGTATACAAATACGGGCCTATAACCACGTGGGCAGGCCACGGAGCAAACTGAAATCGTATATGATGAGGAGACATTTACACTGTAGAAGAACGTAACGAGCGGGCCATTAGGTGACAAGAACAAAGGTGTCTAACAGTTGCGGAATCGGTGGACGTACATTTTGTAATTAAAATACGACAGGGCCACTTACAATAACATTTTCTAGATATACATTTGCGGGCAAAGAGTTACGAGTCCCATTTATACCGGCGCCATTTTGGGCGAGGCCGGGCAGGTCCAAGATATAGTCAAAATGTCTCCACCAACCATCGGCCAGACCAGAACCCCTTTCGGCCCTTTATGCTACAAGATGGTGTCTTCCATTCAGAAAATATTGGTGGCAGCATTTTGAAAGGAAACAGAAACAGCCGTTCTCCTAGTGAGTTTCACATTGTTACATTTAGGAAGAATGTTGAAGAGTAGTATGTGGAAAATCTGAAGCCATTTTTCTACAAACTCTCAATCAGACTTGGATGGAAAAAAAAAACCAGAAGAATGTACAAACTGAAAACCAATTTTTGTCTGTATAGCACCAACAGTAACGCTTGAGTCAGCTTTGTGTCAAGCCGCCATTTTCATTCAATCAATAGCGTCCCCCTGCACACATTCAGGGACCTGGTCGTGTCTTCAGATGAAACGCATTGTAGGAAAAGAAGCAGAAAGGAAAAGGAAAAAAGTTCCGCCGGACCTAGTGAAGCTGCAGCAGGTGCAAATAAGCTTCAGACAGTCTTACAAGCACTGCTCAGAACTCTCAACTGAGGCACTCAACATCCAGGACTTGCCATTCGGATCTTGGCGCCTTGTATTTTTGTTTTGTTTTTGATGGAGGGAAAACAACAAAAAACAGGCATTGAAAAAGGCTCAACAGTGCAGGGCGCCTTGTGCTGGTTCCGACCTATTCACACATCGGTCCACTACTGACATCACCTCATAAACCAACGGGGCACCCCACGCCGACTTTCGGCGCAGCATTGTAGGATGGCCACACCAGTGCGGCAATTTGCTGGACACCACCTCGGTGCCATCCAGATCTCGGCGCGTTCATTCAATCAATAGCGTCCCCCTGCACACATTCAGGGACCTGGTCGTGTCTTCAGATGAAACGCATTGTAGGAAAAGAAGCAGAAAGGAAAAGGCAAAAAGTTCCGCCGGACCTAGTGAAGCTGCAGCAGGTGCAAATAAGCTTCAGACAGTCCTACAAGCACTGCTCAGAAATCTCAACTGAGGCACTCAACATCCAGGACTTGCCATTCGGATCTTGGCGCCTTGTGCTGGTTCCGACCTATTCACACATCAGTCCACTACTGACATCACCTCATAAGCCAACGGGGCACCCCACGCCGACTTTCGGCGCAGCATTGTAGGATGGCCACACCAGTGCAGCCACTTGCTGGACACCACCTCGGTGCCATCCGGATCTCAGCGCGTTCGAGTCACTGTGCCGGAAGAGTGACCGGAACTCAGCTGAACACGCCGTCTTTCGGCGCAGCATTGTAGGATGGCCACACCAGTACGGCAATTTGCTGGACACCACCTCGGCGCCATCCGGATCTCGGCGCGTTCGAGTCACTGTACCGCAACAGTGACCGCAATTCAGCTGGACACGCCGTCTTTCGGCGCAGCATTGTAGGATGGCCACACCAGTGCGGCAATTTGCTGGACACCACCTCGGTGCCATCCGGATCTCGGCGCGTTCGAGTCACTGTACCGCAACAGTGACCGCAATTCAGCTGGACACGCCGTCTTTCGGCGCAGCATTGTAGGATGGCCACACCAGTGCGGCAATTTGCTGGACACCACCTCGGTACCATCCGGATCTCGGCCCGTTGTGCTGCCTTCGGCCTATTCGCACATCGGTCCGCTACTGACGCCGCCTCACGTGCCAACGGATTTTCTACGCTTTTTGTAGCCCTATGTCGCATAACAGGTCATGTGACTTGTTTATAAAACTTTTCATTGGTTCATTTTACTTTTGGTTTCCTAAAGATGGAAGGCTTGGTCATATGACCTAAAAATAACACTTTTCATTGGTTTAGAACATTTTTTTTTCCCAAACGATGAAAGCCCCACCTTGTTTCTGGATCATTCAGACTGAAGCTGGCGTCAGCATGAGAGCACCACCATCTCGTGGCTCCGTCGTGGTCATTCCGCGAGCAATCATGGCAGCCGCTCCCCACCGGAAGCCTGCGGGAGTCGGGGGCCCCCAAGACTTTTATACAATCTTCACGGCTGAGCGGACGCTTTTCGAGAATGGAGCCCAAGCCCTAGCAGGCAAGCGTCCGAGTTCCAAAGTGTCCCAGGGCCATTTCAGTGGACCAGGCCTAAAACCGAGGAGCTGTCCGCCATTTTAAGAGCCATGTGGCAGCCGCCTATCGCTGCACTGCAAGAGTGGGAGCAACTCAACAACATGGTGAGCGAGACGCTGTGGCCGCAAGAGCGAGCGCAACTCAGCTAGATGGCCGCCACCTGGGGAGGCCCGTTCACGCCGGCTCCCCCACGCCCCCCCCCCCCCCCGAGCCGCCGCACGCCAATTTTCGGAGCAGCATTGTAGGATACCAAAACCAGTGCGGCAGTTTACTGGACATCACCTGGGTGCCTGTCGTACATGTTGTGTCAGCCATGTGACACTGGACACAAACCGCTACTGACGAGGCCTCCCCCCGCACCACCCGGGACGCCCCACGCTGTTTTTCTGTGCTGCATTGTAGGATCCCTAAACCAGTGCGGCACCCAGGCGACATCACCTGGGTGCCGTCCAGAACTCTGCATGTTGTGCTGCCTTGGGACTATTCGCACAACAGACCGCTACTGACGAGGCCTCCCCCCGCCCCACCCGGGACGCCCCACGCCAATTTTCGGAGCAGCATTATAGGATCCCTAAACCAGTGCGGCACCCAGGCGACATCACCTGGGTGCCGTCCAGAACTCTGCACGTTGTGCTGCCTTGGGACTATTCGCACAAAAGACAGCTTCTAACCATTGTTGCTTTTTGTGTTGAGAAATGTTTAAATGTTTTTAGTTTTTGTTCCGTTTGTTAAAGTTAGTAGTTAATAAAGTTTTATAACCTTACTTTGTTGGAGTGTTATCTATTTTTTTAAAAACGGGTGAATGGGGCCTTGAATCGGGTTATTGTCATGTGTGGGCTTTGGAAGTGTGCTGCTGCAGGATCGGACATTTCAAACTCAAATGCACGTTCTTTTTCTTACCTTTCCGAAGCATGGAGCGCAATAGCAGGCAGAGAAAGGGTGATGCACGTGTTGAACACTACCTGACCTGGCAAGTTGCTGGCAGTGCCCCCCCGCCCGCTCCTGAAAGAGGGCACACACACACCGCCGCCCCGAGTACTTCACAAATCTTTAAAAGACCATGCGCTTGTTCATGAGGCTTAAATGGTTTATCACCTCTTCTAGAACCCCTGCATCGACCCTCTGACGTTTCATGGAAAAATTACCATGTAACACAATACCAAGCCCTGTCAGCTGAAACCCCCAAGGAATCGTGGGGCATATTATCAAGGGGGTTTATCTCCGCTTTTTTGGCTTTAAAAACCATGAAAGCGGAGATAAAATTATTTCCCTATTATCAAGCTGTCGCTAACACCAGTTAGTGACAGCTAAAAGGAGATAGTGACCATCTTGGGCCCCGCTTTGCATGTCAGTGATACTTATCACTAATGACATGCAAAGTGGCGTGCCAAGATGTTAGCGACTGGAAACAGTCCCTAACATCGCTACCTTCTATTACCAACTTTTGGAGATATTCGCGCTAAGCGCGAATATCTCCAAAATCTAACACCTGCCCTGAGCAGTTCTTAGCCATGTTATCCAATGGGAGGTGGATAACATGGCTAAGAGCATTAGGTCGATAATACATGAATATCGCTGACTTTTCTGCGATAATAGCAAGGTTTATCTGCGATAAAAATCGCCGATGTGCGGCGATAATTTTTGTCTCTAAACAAGTTAGAGACAAAAATTATCGCTAGTTGTTCGTAATATGCCCCCGGGTTTTTGCTTGCAGAAATCGGGAGGCGGGAGACTAGCACTGAAATCAGTACTCACACGCCTGAATCAGGAGGATTGGCATGTCTGAATTCTCTACAGCTGGGGCCATAAACTACATCCGCAGGGTTAGGTGATAGCCTGGAACCAGCCTGGCATCTAAAATGGCTGCCGTGCACGACAAAATTGTGGCATTCGAAAAAAGGCAAGATGGCGCAGCCGCTGGAAGAGATGTATCAACATATATCAGCCTCCTCAGCCACCCTCAGGAAACATAGGGGATTAGGATATGTCTCCCGCACCCCCTTATACCTAGTACTTTAATTAACGAAGCACAAAATGGCGAATTCCCGTTTCGCTACCAGTTTGCGGCCCAGTTCGCGGCCCGTGAAGCGCTTCTACCGCGAAAAATCATTTTTTTTTTTTTTCCCCACGGGACCCTTTAATAACCCCAACAACATTCCTAGGGGGTCAAGAGGGGGATACCTTGCCCCCTTTCATTAAATTCCCCCTTAGTTTTTCACCTTTTCTTCTCTCTCGATCCTACCGAGAGACAAGATGGCGGCCGCTCCGGACTGTCACGCAGCAAAAAAAAAAAAAAAGCTCACGCACAGCCGCTGGAAGAGATGTATCAACATATATCAGCCTCCTCACCCACCCTCAGGAAACATAGGGGATTAGGATACGTCTCCCGCACCCACTTATAACTAGTAATTTAATTTACGAAGCACAAAATGGCGAATTCCCGTTTCGCTACCAGTTCGCGGCCGCGCTTCTACCGTGAAAAATCATTTTTTTTTTATTTTCCCCACGGGACCCTTTAATAACCCCAACAACATTCCTAGGGGGTCAAGAGGGGGATACCTTGCCCCCTTTCATTAAATTCCCCCTTCGTTTTCCACCTCTTCTTCTCTCTCGATCCTACCGAGAGACAAGATGGCGTCCGCTCCGGACTGTTTAGAATGTTGACAGACACCGGAGAGCCAATCAGCTTTCTGCGCGCAAAGTTCCGATAAGCGAAAAGTAAGCGGACCGGATCGCTGCCCAGAGCGCTGTTACAGATATATATCTTGGTTTGAACGTTAATTTCTCAAAAACTACTGGAGCACATATATTGAGACCTAGCAAAGGCACATCGGGCTAACAGTCCCTACAATTTTGCCAAGTTTCGTGCAAATCCATTCAGCCGTTCGAGCTAAAAGTGAGTCCAACCGCCCTATGGAAAAATGAATGGGAAAAACGCGTTTTGGGACCCCCCTTTTTTCTCAGCCCCCCCTTGACGAAACCCCACCAAATTTTCAGGGGCTGCTCAGAAACAAAATGTGCCATTTTCCTGAAAATTTCAGCCGATTCCGTCCACAAACGCCAAAGTTATTAGACATAGAATTTTCAAAAGTCCCATAGGGAAAAAATTCTAACTATATATACCTACTGGCGATAGCCAGTAGGTAATATATATATATATATATATATATATATATATATATATATATATATATATATATATATATATATATATATATATATATATATATATGTATATGTATATATATATACATATATATATATATGTCGCTTCTGTTGCACCAAACTCACGCACTCGTACACGCTTGCTGCCTGCGGGGGGTGCTACCGCAATATATCACGCTCCTTGTCTACTTCTTAGAGACACAGCACTCGCGGGGGAAAGTCAAAGATTTTATTAGACTAGTTTGTTTAAAAGTCTAATAAAATCTTTGACTCTCCCCCCGTGAGTGCTGTGTCTCTTTTGGAACTAAGAAGTAGACAAGGAGCGTGATTCATATATATATATTACTCAGTCTTGGGTTAACATACTGTCCCTTGACGGACTTCAATTACTCAACCACGAGAATAGATATATTCCGCTATATTCGAAAGCTCAAGCTGTCTAAATTCTTTAAAATCAAGCAGAATTCAAGCACAATGGAATCAGACTCAGCGATGTCAACCACTTCTAATCTCCAAGCAAGTGACGTAAGAGGATTACTCACTCTGTGCCAGTTGGACCAAGATACAAATGACATGGATGATAATATATCGACTCAGGAAGAACTAAGATCTGCTGAAATCCCACAGAGGGGAGCAGGATCGAGCCCATTCAAACCGTCATCCACATTTATGCCCATCATGCCTAAGGATGCAATAGATTCATTTCATGATGTGGTAATATCAGATTTGAAGAAATTACACCACCAGGTGAAACATCGTGGCAGGATTAAACATGACAAGGAAAAACAATACTGGGACTTTGTATCTAAACTAAAAAACGACTATCGCAACATAGTGTGCAGTTCCGACAAGGGCGGCAATATTGTTATATGGCCACAGGAACAGTATATTGCTGAAGCAATCAAACAGCTTTCGGATCCGTCATGCTACACAAAAGCAGATGTCAAAATGTAAGACAAAGCAAGGGATAAATTGAGAAAACTTCTCCTTCAATACAAAAGGGAGGGTTTAATCTCTATTCAAGAATTCAAATTCCTGCATGTCGAATTACCCTGCATGGCTCGTTTTTATTTAATACCAAAAGTTCACAAGGAAGTAACACCCGTACCGGGAAGGCCAATCATCTCAGCTATAGACAGTATGGGTGAACACCTTGCTCAGTATATTGACTATTTCCTGCAACCTTTGGTGGTGAAACTGCCCACATATATCAAAGATACGGGACATTTTTTGAACAGAATCCATAACACCACCTGGACAGATAACTCTCTGCTAATTACGCTAGACATTGAGGCTCTATATACGAGCATAGAACATCAGAAAGGTTTGAAGGCCATGGAGTTCTTTTTGGGGACCAGGCCGGTTGATTGTTATAACCATAGCAAAATGCTCGTTGCATTAACAGCATGGAGCCTCAACAATAATTTCTTCATGTTTGGCAAAGAAATATATCTTCAGCAGAGAGGGGTGGCGATGGGGGCCTGCTTCTCCCCGAGCTACGCGTGTCTTCACGTGGGGTTTTGGGAGAGGCAGGTCCTCATGGGAACTTTACAAGAGATTTTTAAAGAACATGTCCAGATGTGGGTAAGATTCATAGATGACGTGTTTTTAATTTGGAGGGGAGATGTGTCCAGTGCACTTGCGTTCATTGATCAACTTAATGACAATGATTACAATCTAAAATTCACTCACCACATCAGTGAACAATCAGTTGATTTTTTAGATGTAAGGGTGTATCACAAACTGGGCAAAATTGCAACCACCCTTCATAGAAAGATCACTGCAGGCAACGCAACTCTGCACGCCAGCAGTTCTCATCCGCAGCACACCATAGAAAACATCCCCTATGGAGAACTGCTCCGTCTAAAAAGAATTTGCAGCAGTGAGGATGAACTAGAGAGATGCACCAATGAAGCACTTAGCAGATTCAGGAGGAGAGGGTATCATGCAGACACCTTAAAGAGGGCAGTTCAAAAGGTCAATAGTAAATCTAGGGAATGCCTTCTTCAGCAGAATAGTGATAAACCAACCACCGAAACGAATTCTGCAGAATCTGAATTAAGATTCATCACACCGTACAGTTGCCAGAATAGGAAAATTAGATCAATCCTTACTAAGAGCTGGCCGATACTACAAACTGACAATGTGATAGCATTTGACCTCCCTGATAACCCTAAAATCACTTTCAGGAGAGGACCAACCCTCCGAAATCATGTTACCAATGCGTTTCCTGAAATCCTCAAACCGAAAAATTGGTTCCCGCAACATCAGGGCTTTTTTAAATGCTCTAGTTGCCGGGCATGCAAGTTTGGTGTAAACACCAGTACTTACATGACTCCCTTCAGTCCCACGCCTGTCAAAATCAAAGGCAAATATGATTGCAGAACGGAGTTTGCTGTGTATGTCCTGACGTGTACTTGCGGCCTGCGGTACGTTGGAAGTACTCGGCTTGCGGTGCACGCCAGGATTTTACAGCATCTCCGGGCAATTGTAAATAATGATAATGCCTATCCAGTGGCGAGACATTTCAAGAGTGTCCACAATAATAATTTGGAAAGTCTCAGCTACTTTGTTCTTACCTCTGTGCCTCGTCCTCGTAGAGGAGGAGACAGAGACAAACTACTCCGCCAACTGGAATCCAGAATGATATTAGAGCTAGACACTAAAGTCCCAAATGGGTTGAACACCACTGAGGACCTATATCATTTCCTATAAAGTCACTTTACCTTATATACACAAGCCTCAACATAACATCTGGTATCAGGAGGCGTTGTGTATCTTTTTGCCCATAGATTTATTAATGAAGTCCGCCTCCCCATGCAGACCACTATAATCAATTCACCAAAGTTAATTAAAAATTGTATATACACCCCTTTATCTGTTTTTTAGTAAGTTGTCTTACTTTCCTTCACCTCGCCCCTTGTATATATTTCACGTTTGAACTTTGAATCAAATTTACCATCACTGTATGGTGAAATATGATGCATGTACAACTACCATATTCAAAGTCAAACAATAATTCATGATTTTGTTTATTTTTGTTTATCTTTATATGTTGTTACTCACTAGATGTTGGGGACACAATCCCAGTAATTTTGTTGGGGTAATTATACTATCAGACGTAGGAAAACTGTTTGGGAAAATAGAGGCTGCCATCAGTAGTTTGATGTCCTCTTAGCCAGCACAGTTAGGTGGGGTTGCCATCTTTTTCTAACGATGTCCCCATCTACTTATAAACAGGGTATGAATTATTTGATTTTTAGGTAGTTTTGTATATATTTGTACAGTATTTATTGAGTATCAAAATATCGTTCACTGAACATAGTTTCCCCAACACAGATGTACATATGAAATATGGTCGTTTGTATATAGAGTAAACTGACGACAATTATTTGTACATATATGAGTGACAATAATCTTTATAGGTGTATATGTATATTCCTGTACAGATTTTGAGTAATCAATAGTGTCAACATATTTAATTTAAAATTTGGGTTAGTTCGTAACATAATTATGATATTTACTTTATTCAATCTATTTCTTTACTGTTGATATATATAAATGATAGAATCTGTACTACTTTTGTTTTTGAATACTTTGAGAAATTTGTGACATTAGGCATGTATGCGGTTAGAATCTTTGTCATTATTTTACTTAAAATGAATTTATTCAGAAATCAAATTTTTACTGTGTGTCAGGCAATTTTAAGTCACATTTAATTTCATGTGTCTTTGTTTCCCTCTTTTCCCGAACAATTGCCAGAATATATGTAGTGATAGTATGTTGTCCATGTCTATAGGTGTCACATGGTTTGCACACGCAGTTTAAAAAGTTCAGGTGTGAGGGGTTTTAATTGACTGTGATCAAGGGCATCCCGCCCGAAACGCGTCAGTTTTCTTTCTCTGTTAAGCGTTGCTTAATAAAACTCTTGCCTGAATACTGGATTCGTGGAGTTGCCTGTTTTCCTGGGGATCCGGGACGGCAGTCTTGCTTCTTCTTGTTTTCGAGATATATATATATATATATATATATATATATATATATATATTTTCCCAAGAAGCTTCCGCGCTTAGAGAATGCACTCCACAGGATACTATCAAGGAAGGTCTGTGTGGCTGTGCACTGTAACAGCCTGTTCCAGCTCGAGGAAACTAACTATTTGGGAAGCGTTTAAACTGACCGGAGGCCTACTGGAGGATCGGAACATTGGTATTATTGGCAGAAGAAATTAAGGTTAAAAAACGGACCTCACCAGAGAGGAAGAATCGGGACTACCACTCCCGGCATGCTGTTCACTGGTGGACACGTGCCTCAAAGGGTGATATATGTGGTATGCCAGCACCTGTGTTTTTAACTCGCCTTACAACCCCATGATTAAGGTGCAGGGCACCGAAACGCGTAGGGGATTTAAATTGTCGGGCTGTTTTAAACGCTTCCTGCATTAAAGGTTCAGTGGAACTATTTCCTGTGGAGTGCATTCTCTAAGCTCGGAGGCTTCTTGGGAATATATATATATATATATATATATATATATATATATATATATATATATATATATATATATATATATATATATATATATTATATATATTTCAGAAGAAATTGCTCACGCAAGTAAAGAGACCCACACGACGTCTGTTTCCACCTTTCTTTATTGGGAGGCAGCAGCAGACACAAACAGGTTTTCACAACGTAACTGCCGCCATTCGTTGCCATACGCGTTTCAGAAATCCATCCTTCATCTGTGGCTTGGAGTAAGTGAGGGGACAGGATTGGTGCGCTGTTCATATACAGGTAATACTCATATATATATATATATATATATATAGCAGCACGACTTTCATGCAGCATGCAGCGAGAAAACAAGCCCTCCAGTCGGACATCAGGTAAGCAGATTTATTCCTCCAACAGGCAAAGCATTACCAGTTTCGACCCTCACGCTGGTCTTAATCATATGCAAAGTACGAGGGGCAGTTCCATTGAGGTTTAAATACACTAGAGTCTTAAACATCCAGGCTGGTAGAATGTACTCTGTACTGATCTGGATTGACTTATAAATCCATTTGCTGAAACTTTGCAAGATCTCAACCTTCATTATTTGTACAAGTTCATTGTGTTAGAAAATTGGTTTTGACACTAAAACCCTTTACATACAAACGTGTGCATAGGACTTTTGTTCAGAGAATTAATGGACTCGGATATAATGCAGGTAATAACATATAAACCCTAGACAGACTGCTAAGCTAGTAATATATTGATACTAGTGCATGTTTAAATATACGTCCTAATCCCTTAAAATCACGATGTTCAAATGTGGGAAAACACCCATTCTCTTGGATAGCTAAAAGAACATCAAAGCAAAACATATATTAATCCCAAGTGGGAAATGCATTGCGGATTTAGCAAAATTAGATTGCCTGGTATGGATCGATGTCGGATATTATTATGACGTATGCTACTGGTGGCTGCCATGTCTATCGTTTTGAGCATTGAACTCTGTCTGATTATCAGTTAATTATTAATGACGTATTCTCTTGATGGCGCGAAGTTTTAGATGGCATCAAGTATACAAATTGTGAATTCAATATGAGTCGTGGTAGAGAGAACTACTTATGTATATTAATTGAAACCATTGTAAGATAGCAGACACTCATTTTGTTTGTGTGAATACGAGTCCACTTTCTATGTCACATGATCATGTTGCGTTTGTTTAAATGTTAAGATGTAAAGTATGTGAGTTATACATGAGCAAGGCGGCTACGCCCAAACGCGTTGGGTATTTTGTGTTGGCTTATAATGCACTTTAAATAAATCTCTTTTGGAGTATTAATGCAGTGTTGGTGTCTGGGCAGATGAGGAGTGCACACATGCTTGATTGCATGGGCAGTGGCATTGGTGAACCGGGCGACCTCGGACCCGGAGGTGCACCGCAGCTGCAAGTTGTCCCGGCTGTCTTCGGAGGATGGAGAAACGTGATATATATATATATATATATATATATATATATATATATATATATATATATATATATATATAAATATATATATATATATATATATATATATATATATATATATATATATATATATATATATATATATATATATATATATATATATATATATATCACAAATAACGTGCGCTCTTAGGAAAAATCAGGTCCCATCTTCGATAGATTGCTAGTTGTTTAATTTCATTACAAAACCGGAGGCTACATTATGCATATTACTTTTAATGCAGAACCAAGCAGCCGCCTACATCATAAAGTAAACTTCCAAAATAGAACGTTATAAACCAGACAAAGGACAAGATCACTAGGCAATCCTCCTCTTTTAAATGTGGCTCCAAGCAGATAAGTTTATCCTTTGCTACTCTCTCCAGTTTCTTTGTTAACCTTATAAATCTTTTTCGATAGATTTTATTTATATCTGCTAAATGTTTATTGTACATTTCTATCTCTGTGATTAGCATTGATAATGTTAATACTCATTTTATTGTCATTTCTCTTTTCAATTCATATCGCTCTTGCTGGATGACTGACTGCATTTTACAATGTTTAGCGATGTTGACCGATTGTTATTACTTAAACTAGCAACTGTTTTTCATTCGCCTATTTCTTCTCATTCTGACATTTTTTCTTTTTTTTTCTTTTTTTTTAAAACTGTTTGAGCGATTTTAAATGCCATTTCCCCGATTAAGTGCCCTCTTGGTTGTGACTTCCCCCCACATCCTCCCACCCCTCTCGTTTTTTCGCTCTTCCGACCTCTTGGAAAGGGTGCTTGGAAAGGGACCTGGATCCCGTGGAGGCACCTGTCGTTAGCATAGTGAATTTTCTTGGTGAACAATTTGATAGAGGTCTGATTTACAGATTTATCAACTGTTATAGATCTGCTATCTCTACTGGTCATTCCTTAATCAACGGTAAGACGGTAGGTAAAAATGTTATTATTTGTAGGATACTCAAAAGTATTAGACTTAGAAGACCTCCTAGACCTAGATATCAATCTCTTTGGGATGTGAAATTAATTCTTGATCTTTTCTGTAGTTGGCCAGACAATGCTGTTTTGAGCAGGAAATTCCTTTCTATCAAACTAGCTACTCTTCTTTGCTTAATTTCTTGTCGTAGGGTCTCCGATGTTAAGGCTTTAGATATTTCATATAGATCTTATGATCTGTTTGGTTGTAAATTTGAACTGCATAGAAGAACCAGGACTATGTCTGATTCTATTTTCATCCTTGCTTTGATACTTGCATTAAGCTTTGTGTTGTTAACTGTATGAAAGAATACGATTTGAGAATGAGCTCTCTCCGTCCTTCTGGTGTAAGTCAAATACCTATTTCCTTTGTTAAACCTCACAAAGGTGTTTCTTCTGTCTCTATTGCAAGATGGGTTAAATCTGTCATGGAACTTGCTGGTGTTGATCTGACTATCTTCAAACCACACTCTATCAGAGGCGCAATGGCCAGTAAGTCTTTCTGGTCAGGTGGTAAGTTGGATGATATCCTCAAGGCTGCTGATTGGTCTAACTCCAGGACTTTTGCTCATCAATATTGTAAACTTGTTTCTCATATGTCTGATGTTGTTTTACATGGCTACCAACATGCATAATGTAGCCCCCGGTCTTGTAATGAAATTGCGATTCTCCTATTAACATGACCAGAGAATGTGGATTTCATTAAAGACACGGAGGCTATCATTATCCCCCCCACCCTTTCCCTGGGTGGTTGATTCTTTTACTGTTACTATTTTTCTTCTTCAATTTGTGTATCTGATTCTGAATGTTTAAATTTCGCTTTAAACTTGTTTTTATCTCTTTCAGGTATACTATTTTATTTTTTATTTATGAAATTATTAACATCTCTTTTACCTTTTCAGATAACCTTTCATGACTTTGTGGTCTTGTTTCTGGACGTTCTGTTCATCTTTCTCCCTCCTAAAGTTTAAAGCCTTGATTGAAGCTGGACGTTCTGTTCATCTTTCTTCCCTCCTCAAGTTTAAAGCCTTAATTGAAGCCATGGTTCCTTTCCTTGGAGTTTATTGGACATTTCCTTACCTTACTTCTCACCACATTTAAAAGAGGAGGATTGCCTAGTGATCTTGTCCTTTGTCTGGTTTATAACGTTCTATTTTGGAAGTTTACTTTATGATGTAGGCGGCTGCTTGGTTCTGCATTAAAAGTAATATGCATAATGATAGCCTCCGTGTCTTTAATTAAATCCAGATTCTCTGGTCATGTTAATAGGAGAATCGCAATTCACACAACGCGTTTCAACTGCTTCTGCAGTCTTGATCATGTGAAAACGTGCACCACAAGTGATTGGTTTATTAAAGAAATCATGGTACCAATAGAAGACGGCTGTGTGTGGAGTCAAATGGCACGAAACCCGGTGGCCATATTGAAATGTAGTCAAAGACATGCAAGTTACGTCTCCAAATGCAAATTGCTGTACATACGTGGATATCTACATGCATGAGCTGATACAGTGCAAAAACTCTTGTTATCATAGTGATACAGTAAGCTCTGAATAGTGAAGCGTTCGCATAGGCCAGCGGACCCGTCCAGATCGTGTCGAGTCAATAAAGTATAACACCTGTGTCAGGGGAGGTGCTATCGGGACTCAAGTTAGCAGTTCCCAAAGCACACTTAGAAAAGTCGTGCTTGTCTGACTAAAACGCACATTTCGACTGTCCTAGTGACCCACAATGGAGATCTACTAGTAAAAAGTACAAAGTAGCTGCACAGAATGTCTAGTGAAAGGGAATGCGATAGCGTATATCCTAGTAGTTGCAATAAACATGTTAATGCTTGAACAATCACGAATGTCATCCCTCTTAAATGCAAATAAACACATACACAGTGATGGCAAGTGCCTGAGTAAAACGAGAGGGAAAGTAAAGTACATAGATTAAAGCTGAGTGACCTAGCTGATGTCACTGTGTAAGGTATGGCCCATGCAAGGAGAGACACAGAGGAGCTCGCAGTATTGGAACGTGCTCAGAGTGGAAACATGCTGTAAAATAAGCACTGTCCTGGAGATATAATAAATGCAGATGGTAGTGCTCTTAATCATTGCCTATGGTGGTCTACTTTTGAAAGACAGGCGACAAGCAGAGCCCCAATAGACTACAATCGTTGATGATACAGCATATATTGTACCATGAGGCAAAGGTGAAGTAAAGTGAAGACGAAGAAAAGGTTAGGCGGTCCATGATAGCGAATCCACAGTGAGAGGACCCCTCCCTTTCCTCCTGTAAAAGGAACATTGAAAAAATATATTGAAGTGAATAAGGTTAAAAATGGTTGGAACAGCATCGGCACTACCCTAGACAGATAACATCATTGATCTTGTAGTACCAACATATTGCTATAAAGCACATATACCCTAGTTTTCTACTGCACAAGAAAATACATAGAAAAAAGGGGGAGGAAAATAAAGGAAAAATGCAAAGCAATACGGCTACTGCCATAGTGTAGTTCACATGATAAAACCAAAAGGACATAAGGTTATGTTCTCTGAATAAGTAAGCTAACAAATTCCCTTGCAGAAATCTCAAAAGAGATGGGGGTGGGGGGAAATCTACTGGTAATCTGGTCATTCTTCCTTCAGATGTATTGCTAATTCTTCTTCGTGATTAAGACCCCCTGAGGTCTTGGTTTGAAAATCAATGATAAATGTGGATTCCCTGTGCCTTAATTTTAGAACCCTGTCCTCTCCTCTGGGGTCTTTCGAGATGTGATCTAGTGCAAGGTAACTGAGAAGGCTGGGATCAGAGAAATGTTTCTCTTGATAGTGTTGGGCCACTGGGTACTTGGGATCTCTGTTCGTGATAGCCCTCATGTGCGCAAGTATTCTTTTTTGAACCATGAGGGTAGTGCTGCCAATGTATCTGAGGCTACAAGGACATTCTATGACATACACCACAAATGTGGTGCTACATGTAAGGAATTGTTTGTTGACTTTCTTGTAAGATGTGTGTGTGAGTTCTTTGCGAAAACAATGTTCTTGCACGCTTTGCAATGTCCACAGGGAAAAATTCCCTGGAGACCATGTACACTGCTGGTGGTGTATCTGGTGATATCACTATGGCCCAACATGTCTCTGATGTTCCTGCCTCTTCTGAAGGTGATATTTGATCTATCATGGATGGATTTCCCAATCAGGAAGTCATTTTAAAGAATGTCCCAGTTCCTGGACAGAATATGTCTGACATTGTCAGTGTCAGAGTTGTAAGATAAAATGATCCTAGAGTCTGTTTCTTCCAGTTTCGTCTCAATAGGATCTTTATCTACAAGTGTGTCTGCTCTACAGCCACCATCAACTCTTTCCTTTGGTTTTTTGAGGGCCCAATTGGGATAAACTCTTTCTCTGCATCTGTTGAGCAGGCAGCTGCTTTCTTTGGCAAATGCTTCTTCATTGTTACAGTTCCTTTTTGCCCTCAGCAGCTTTCCAAACGGAATACTCCACTTGCATTTGGAGACATAACTGTCATGTGTTTGACTACATTTCAATATGAATAACCAAATTTAAGGAGGGTCAAGGGAATATATTTAACGACCTATCATTTCATTTCCCTACATCATAGGCTAAACCCAAACACATATGGAAATGATCGGTCTTCTATGTGTTGCTGTACTAGAAACTGAGAAAACAGGACTTATGCAAATAGTGAAGGAGTTACAGCTGGCTGAGATATTCCCATCAGACCACCCTTCTGGCGGAGTTTCATCATATGGGATGTTTGTTAGTGCATCCAACCAGCCGCCCAAAACATTGAATGATGGTGCGGATATGGATGTGGGATCAAAAAACTCTAGCCAGACTGTTACTCAAAGGGTAGTGCTCAGGGTGTGTGGTGCAGTGCTGTGGTGAAAAATTTAAATTAACGACTTAGGCAGAAAATATATTTAATGGGAAGGGCCTAAGTGTTAAACTTAAAACCACGCCTGGTAGCCTGAATATATAACTACACTATGGCGCTGTGCAGGACGGTCAACATGTTTCAGCCAAATTGGAATCTATCCGGCTTTTGTCAGGACCTAGATGGTAAGCTACTGCAACAATGTAAACGTGAGTGCAAAAAACAATTAATAAATTAAATAATAGGAGTACATATATCTACCAGGAACTTCGAGCCCCAATGTTCACAAGGGAGATGTACATTATATCTTAATCCTGTTGAGAAAAAGCACAAGAACAAACACATATTCACATATATATCCAATTATTCACAAGAGACTGTACAGACAACACAAAAAGCATAAGAAATTCGTACTTAGCTTATTCATGAGTATACTCACTCTTATACAGAAAAACATAAAAAAATTATCTATCTGTGTGTACTCACCGCGCTTTGCGTGGGAGATGACCTCACCTTGCCCGGCAACCGCTCGGGAAATATGAGGCCCCGCTCTAAGGTGCAAAGGGAAGAAAGGGCATAAATCTCAAGGTTATATGCCCTAGCTATTAGCTATTGCATCCTATCACTAACTTTCCAAATGTGGACAGAGTCAATCTAAACCACAGTGACAGCAACACAGGAGAAGCACACTGATTGCTCTGTATCACAAAGATTCTAACTATGCCTAAAGAGGTAGGACATGTGATGAAATAAGAAACAACGCACAGAAAGAAAAAAACAGAAATGCAGAAAGAAGCAAAAAAAGTCCACAAAGACGAAGAAAAGTGCAGGAAGAAGAAGAGATGTGCAGAAAGAACCAACAGAGGAGCATAAAGTCCTCCTGTGCCCACAACATTTTCAGACGGGTACTGGTGGTAACTGAATCTGAGTACCCAGGCCTAAAGCCAGTGCTATGCTAAAAAAACACTTAGAATACAGTGAAAACACCTACATACACAAGAGAACCCTATGCGTTGGGGTACCCCTGTGATCAGCATGACCTCCTCTGTAAGACCCTAGTACATAATAGGGCAGGGGGATTAAAACTACCTCCGAAAACGCACCACAGGGTGCATTTGAACACTGGTGAAGGGAGGGCGGGCCTGAGGTGACATGTGTGCAAACATGCCCTGTGACCGTTTTAAGTTGGGGGATAAAGTCCCCTTGAATCCTGATGGTCCCTTGGGTCCAACAAGCCCACCAGGTATCTCCAGTAAGCGCCACAGAGCTGTGTTGCAGAGAGGTGTAAAAAGGGGCACGGCGTGGACCACCTCTCTGCAACGCATCGCAGTGGCGTTTACTGGAAGCACCTGGTGGGCTAGTCGGCCCCTAGGGGTCTTCAGGATTGAAGGGGAATTATTTCCCCAACTTAAAATGGGCCATAGGGGGAGCCGCGTCAGCGACCAAGATGGCCGCTTGAGTCTCGGCTCTGCTGGCCGGCACATCCTGACCAGCCATCCGGCATATTATCCTGAACCCCGTCCCTACCATCGGGTGGGGGACCAGCACCTGAGTCACTAGGTGAAATTATGGTTCGTTTGGGCGCTTTGGCGACAGACTATCGTCGTCCGAAACTTTGAGGCCTACGGACGTGGAAGCCGGGACCCCGAGTTTGGAGGGGTCCGTAGTGGAGTGCGACAAAATCGGCCTCTGGGACCGGACGTGATCGGTCGGATCCTGGTTCATCGCGAGAGAGTCGTGGCTGGGGTGTCCTGAGTCCACCTATCTTGGTCTAAGGTCGCAATGCTGAGGAAGTAGCCAGGACCCGATTGGTGGTGGCAATGGCATTGAGAGAAGACCCTGAGAAGCCTCAGTCGAGGTCAGCGAAGAATACTCATCAGATTCAGACCAACAAAAAAGACAAGTTTGCCCTCTACAAGGGATCCCCGGTTGATGCGAAACGTTCCCCGACTAGTAGTCGGGATGGTGATTCGGTCATTGAGGACCCTACAGTGAAAGATTTAATGGCCTCGATCACCGGGGTCCAATCATCCTTGTGCAAGATGAACACTAAACCGGACTCGGTGTCAATCGAAGTGGGCCTCATAAGGGCGGACCTGACTAAAACGGCGGAGAAAGTTAAGACGACAAGTCTCATCGAGGATGTCTCGGAGCTGCAGAAAGAGGTGCGAGACCTTAAGGCGGCCCGGACTCATGTCGATCGAAAGGTCGATGAATATGAAGGACGGGCACGCCGCAATAACGTCCGTATCCTGGGAGTGCCGGAGAGGTCGGAGGGGTTGACTCCGGACCTCTTTGTCGAGGAACTCGTCCTGCAATATCTCAAGCCTAAGGGCCTCAGTAACTTTTTTACGGTGGAGAGGGCCCATAGAGTTCCCGGTGGTCGCCCGAAGACGGGGGCACCTCCTCGCCCCATAATAGCCCGGGACCTAGACGCTATCCTGCAAACGGCAAGATCCACGGGTCCGCTGGCCTATGAGAACGCTTCACTATTGTTTTTCCTGGACTTAACTCAGATGGTGCAGAGGCAGCGACAGGACTTTATGGCCATCAAGGGACGTTTGAGGGACCGAGAGATGAAGTACTCAATTATGTTTCCGGCCCGTCTTCGGATTGAACATGACGGAAACTTGTTTTTTTTACAATCCTGAGATTGCCGCGGACTGGCTGGATCGGATTGAGGGCCCGGACCAATGGTGAAGAATAGTGACTTGTCGCTGTGACTGTACCGCATTAACATTACTGGTGGCGTAGCGGAACTGGTTGGGGTTGTTCTTTATTTCCCCCCTGGACTATTTTTGCTGGGGTCCCTTTTTTTGTGCTTTTTCGTACGGGGGGACAGTGGTTGGTTTGGGCTGGTCGGGGCGGGTGGCCTGTTGTAAGGTCCTCCTCCTTTTTCTACTTTTAGATACCTGTAGTTAGTTGGGGGTGACAGTGTTACAGGTGGATACTTTCCGTGATTTGGGCCGGGTGTTTCTGACTTTGCCCATCGGGACAATGGTGCTGGGCGGGGACTTCAATGCTGTTTTGGATGGTGAACTAGACAGGTACCCCTCCCGTGTGCTTTTACCTTCCCGTAGATGGCTGGTGGATTTTACCGCCGCGTCGGGTTTGGTTGATGAATGGCGCCTCCGGCACCCTAGTGATGTGAGCTATACACACGCCTCTGCGGCGCACCACTCACTTTCTACGATAGACCATGTTTTATTACCAGCATCTCAGGCGGCCTTTATTCAGGATGTGACTCATTTGGCACGGGGAGTGTCTGATAATTCACCGATATGGCTTCGATTGTGGATGGGACAGGGTGATGTGGGTAGGGTGGCACCGATTAATGCGTGGCGCCTGAAAGACCCTGCTGTCAGGAAGGAACTTGTACATGTCACGGATCGCTATTTTCAGGAGAATGAAGGGTCGGTTACATCGAGATGTTCCCTGTGGGATGCGTATAAAACTGTTGCAAGGGGGGAGGTTCTCTCCCTAGTATCTGGGCAGAAGAAGAAGAGCAGGGTGGAGGCGGAACTATTGGTCTTGGAAGCTGCTGTCTCCTCAGGGAATGACCCTGGGGCAGGGCACCGCCTCGGGTTGCTTCAGGACGAGTACCAGACCCTGACACGTGACAGAGCAAAGACGCAACATGCTACCACGGAGTGTACAATATATGAACATGGCGACAAGGCCGGGAAGTTGATAGCATGGCTGGAAAAGAGTGATTGGGGATCTCGTTGGTGCCGGAATTGCGCATCGCAGGTGCAGCGGTTTCGTTGGACCCTCAGTTAATTGTAAACGAATGTGCCCGTTATTTTGAGGAGGTTTATACCTCGGCAGGGGACTTCACGGAGGGAGAAAATGCCGATATGATTCGGGATATTCCGATGCCGGTTCTGTCTGCCGAACACAGGGAATTTCTGGACTCCGCCCTCACGAACGATGAGGTGGCGAATGCCATCAGGGGGGTTTATTCCGGCAAGGCTTCGGGCCCAAACGGTCTCCCCATTGAACTGTTTAAGATTCATGCCAACCGTTTGGCCCCACACCTGAAAGATATGTATCTTGAGAGTAGAGACCGTGGCGAGTTGCCTTATGATCAACGCATCGCTAATATTGTGCTCATCTATAAGGATGGTAATCCGCGTCTGGAGTGTTCATCGTACCGCCCTATCTCCCTGTTAAATGTAGAGCCTAAAGTGTTAGCCAAACTGCTCGCCTCCCGACTAGTGAAGGTCATTACGATGCTGGTGCATCTGGACCAGTCCGGTTTTATGCCGCGTTGGAACACCGCCCTTAATCTCAGACGGCTCCACGGGGTGGTGGCAGGTGCATCTCGCATCCATGAACCGGCGTTGTTGTGTATGGATGCCACAATGGCCTTTGATAGAGTGGAATGACCGTGGGGGTCCCCAATCCCCCACCGGTCCTGCCCGCTTCCCGCATCCTGCGGGAGCCAGCATTGCTTTTCCACATGGGGAGCTGCTAACATGCAGCTCCCCATGTAGAAAATCAATCTGCTTTTTTCATTGAATCATGAGCAGGTTTCCCTGCTCCCGTTTCAATGAAGCAAAGCAGTTTGAAATGACAGGGCAGGAGCCGTGAGGCTCCAGCCCTGTCATTGCAAACAGCAGTGTCCCAGGGATAGGCACTCCGGGACACTGCATGAGCTGGCCCGGGGGGTGGCGGTCCCCATTGCCATCAAGGGCTCCAGGAGGGGGGCCGCGTGGCCCCCCTCGCTACCAGTGCACAGCCCAGGGGGTGGTGGTCCCCGATGCTCGGGGTCTGTAACTGACCCCCAAATTGGAATATTAGTGGCCCAGGGAGGTGGATCCGTGGCATGTAGGGGGCCGTGTGCCCAGGCTAATAAATTATTTTGTTTAAACGCCCCCGCTGAGTGGCGGTCCACGGGGCAGTGGGGGCGTGTGTACCCCTGCTAATTAATTCATGAAAGCCCTGGGGTGGTAGTCCTTGGGGCACTGGGGGTGCCTTAGAAGGTCCCCATAGATTAAAAAAGAAGCCCTGGGGGATTGGCATTCCCTGGGGCTGTGGGGGGGTTGTGTGCCCCCGTAAATACTTTGTAAAAGCCCCAGGGGTGGCGCTCCCTGGGGCAGTGTGGGGGAAATGGGCCCCCCACACATTTTTTAACTGCCCCCAGGACCTGGCCCACCCGGGGCTTAAATTAAACAAAGCGCTGGAGTCCGTGCTTCGTTTTTTATTATTTTCTCGTCCGTATCCGCGGATCCAGCACGCACCTCACGATTTTTGAATTTTTTTTTTTTTTTTTAATTCAGGTGGTCCTTGCGGGACCCCCTGAGCAGGCCTACAGGGTGAGGGTGTTTCTACCCTGCCCCTTTTTCTTGTTTTGCTCCTTTGTTTTTCTCTTTTCTTGTGCCTCAGTTCTACCGAGGCACAAGATGTCTGCCAACACTCCCTGATTTGAAGTGTTGATTGCCAATTAGCATGAGGCTCGTGATCGGGAGGGTGCGCGAATCCACTGAGCCTCTATATATCGATATTTTGGGGGGGATTCTGTCAGCAACTACTGAACTGATTTACACCATTTAAGAAATAGAGTTCTTTCTCAGGCAAGGGCTACCTTCATGCCAAATTTGGTGTAATTCTGTTCAGCAGTTCAAGCAGTAGCCGTGTCTAAAGCTTGCTATGGGAACTGCATTTGTTGACCTCTTTTTTTTTATTTCTCAGAAACTACTTAACGGATTTACACCATTTCACAAAAAGAGTTATTTCTGAACGAAGGGCTACCTTTTGCCAAATTTGGTGTAATTCCGTTCAGCAGTTCGAGCTGTAGCCGTGTCTACAGTTTCCTACAGGAATTAACATGAAGAAAACACGTTTTGGGACCCCCTTTTTTCTCGGCCCCCGCATGCCGAATCACCCTGAAACTTTCAAGATAGGAGCTGATGGGAGCGCCCCATAAGTTTTGATAATTTTGCGAAGATTCATCAATCGGCGCCAAAGTTATTTTGAAAAGAATGTTACGAATTTCCTATGGATAATAGGTCCTAACTATAACTACCTACTGGAGACCGGGTACCTTGTTTAATATATATATATTTATAGTTATATAGATAGTTATGTAGATATATAAATATTTCTATATCCTTGCCTTAGTTCTTAATAATATTCTGGTCCAGGGGTAAACTCAATATTTTGTTTTCAGATACTTTTGGCACGATATTCGTGTATTGCAATATTTTTGTTCCAAATGCTCTGTCACATAAGAGGTATGCAGCAAAAGAGTTTAACTTAAAATGGTATGGTTTATGAAGGCGTGGCTTATCCGCCCGCAAGACCGGCACAATTATCTGAAGCTCCGTGGTCGGATGCAGGCTGGAACACTTTTTGGACAGCAGTTCGCTCCCTTTCCCATCATAACACATGAAACAAATGGGTTTGCTTAGTTTGAACCGCACATCACAAGGTTAAGCCAATTGTAATATGAACATAGGTAAATGACAAAAAGTAACTGTGGCTGGGGTGCTCCTAAGGTATATGACACCTACCCACCAAAGTGTCCTTCATCCTAGGATTCAAATGAACCCAGGTCAAACATATATATGTACAACACCTGAGCACACCATATCATTATTTCACATTAGAGTAGTGTAAGTATTTTTCCTAAAGCAGTCAATAAAGTCTCAGCGTCCTATATGTTCAAAATCCAAAAAGTCTCAAAGGAAAGACAGAGAGTCCAAACAAATCTTCTTAGGTTGAGGTCTGGTTTTAATTTCCACAGTTCACAAGAGGAAAGACAGCAGCCGACGCGCGTTTCGCCCACAGGGCTTTTTCAAGGCTCTTTGTTCGTTATTCTAAGAGTCTTTAATTGTCAATATTCTCTTATATGCACTTTTCTTGGGTGGATGGATAGAGTCCCCGAAAATAGCAGCGATAAATGACGCTTGATGTTTTGGGTTTAGAGTTCCTATTCTCACTCATCAATATGATAGTTGTGGCCCCAATATGTAAAAGTTTGTCCTCTTCCAAAGTCACCATCCAATCTTAGGATTCAAATCCATCCTTTATAGCGTGTGATCCTTCCGAATCTTGATAAATCCAGAGTTACACTCTTATTCTCCTTCAAACACCCAGAGTGGAGCCGACTAGTACTTCTTCTTCGTGTGTCGACCTGGGTTCATTTGAATCCTAGGACTGAATGACACAACTATCATATTGATGAGTGAGAATAGGAACTCTAAACCCAAAACATCACTTT
Source organism: Lissotriton vulgaris (assembly GCF_964263255.1). Taxonomy (NCBI): domain Eukaryota; kingdom Metazoa; phylum Chordata; class Amphibia; order Caudata; family Salamandridae; genus Lissotriton; species Lissotriton vulgaris. The sequence goes on along the minus strand of NC_141685.1, from coordinate 2,106,535,702 downwards.
TTGTCAGATGAACAAAACCACCAGCATAACCTCTGTCCGCAAAGATCCTACTTCTGTCACCAAACGACAGACGAAAGAGCCTAACTCACCTACAAAGTCTCCACTACCTTTAACACTAGAGGATCTTATGGACGAAATAAAGCTCATGAAACCATGTGTCATCAATACAAATGCCACCCTTCAACAACTGGAGGAGAAATGGTCTAACTTGGAATCTAGAATGTCAATGGTGGAACAGTAGATACAGCTTCCAAGATTGTAGCTATGTCTAAAGAGATTGTTCACCTTAAACAACAGACTGAGGACCTGAAAAACCGAAATAGGCAGAATAACCTTAGAATTTATGGAATTCCTGAAGGGGCAGAAGGTTCTGACATGCTGTCTTTTCTTAAGAGACATATCCCTAAAATAGTCTCCTCAAGGGTGATACTATCTTTAATCTACAGCGTGTGCACCGCTTAGGTCCTAAGACTGAAGGTCCTTTGCCCTCATCATCGACTAGTCATCCTAGAGGGATAATTGGCCTTTTTTTGGAGTACACTGACCTTGTAATGGTTTTGTCAGCAGCTGAGCAACAAAAACAAATGCTGTGATCCGGCCAGAGGGAATTTATCTCTCAAGATGTGGGTCCGGCGACCTCTGCCCGACGTAAAGAATTTTTTCTTTTCACCCTACTTTGCGCTCCATAAGCACCAGATATGGTCTGCTACATCCGTGCTTCTTCAAGGTTATTTACAAAGAAAGGACTTTTCGTTTGATTGCCTTCATGATTTAGGGCAATTCATTGCTCGCCACCAAAGAGAAGAGATGGTCTTTGGGAAAACCTGAACTTGAAATGTTTTATTACATTCCTGATCTTGTTCTCATAATACACCTTTAATTTTTCAGGGATCGATGTTATTGCTGTTAATCTCATGTTTTAACCTGTCATTTATTGTTTATTTGTCTTTTTAGGTTGATATTTCATTAACTTCAAGTAGTTTTTTTTTTCTTCATTACAGATGTCTGTTTGTATCGACTACCCTCCTTGATGTGTCCATTCCCTTGTGCTTCCTTCCCAGTCCTAATGTGAATAGTTCATCTTCATCTGTTGGTAAGTGTCACTTCATGCACTGGTCTTGTTCGTTGTATATTTCCATTTCCTCCTGCATCCGGTGTAGCTCATTCCCTCTTTTAACTGCTGTTCCTAGCCTTCTTTACACCCAAGTTCTATTTCCAGTCTCTGTCTCCTCTTTTGAATTTGTCATTCTGTTGTCCATCTTACCTTTCACGTTTCCTTGCCTCTCCACGCCGTCAGTCTTACACTTATAAGCGCAGTGCGTCCGGTACCGAAAGAAGCGCAAATTTTCCCCTTGACTATGCCTGACTCTAAGATGGCGGATCCCTAACCCTTGCTGTTCTGCTTCGTCCTCACAGACTGGCTCTTTATACCTTTACGGCACGAGACACCATGTGATAGGATTCCTTCTGCCCCTAAGGAACTAGGAACCTTTTAAAGAGCTCAGAAGTCCCTCAGGGAGCCCCACGCCCCCAGCCCAGAGCAGAAAGCGCCACAACCTACGACCAGACAAGACCCAATAGCCTAATAAAAGAGGCAATGGCTCTACATAAGGGGATATCATCGGCCTCCACCACGAACAAAAGAAGATTTTTAAAAATAAAGCATAAGCCTTAGATGTAGCTACTATCCCTCTCAGGACCTTGCCTGGCATTAAGAATGCCGCCACGCGACCATCGGAGTCCCTAGTCTAATTCAAAGCAGGCTGTGAAAGCAATAGGCCATAAGGGCCACTAAGCAAGAGGAAGTTGTCCAGACCTTTACCCATAAGTTTAGAACTTTTGCGCCCATATCAATAGTGGCTGACCTATCCACTCTTGACCCAGAGGCCCATAAAAGGGTGGACTCCCGAAGTCAGCACCCCAGGACCGACACCGGCGACAACCTTTAACTCAACATCTAACTCACTCACTGCTGATCTGCCTTATCTCACCAACTCCCTTAAACTCCCTTTCAGAGGCTTGATCCCCCATCGTGCAGAATTCACATTATGGCTCGTGACACGCCAACTCACCCCATTCAATCCCTACCAACCCATCTGAAACCTCACAGGTTGAACTCATACACTATTAACTTCCCCACTACCTTTCTGCTAAAATGAGACGAAATTTCAAACAGAAACTAATCAGACAACACAGAGAAACCCTATTTACAGACATCTACCACTCCTTATCCAAAGGTCTGATTAAGATGGACCTAATTTTCCACACATAGAGACCAGAAGACGGGATCTCCACTCTCAGAGCACAACTTTACATTGCCAAAACCACATCCACACCACACAGCTGCAAATGTACATCCTTGCTCCCTAATCACTCTGAGGTCGAGAGTTGCCTGCGAATCGGCGTGGAATTCCTGACGGTAGCGGGTTTTCAGAGGGACACGTGATCTTCTGGACACGGATGTCCACAGTGAATGGGAGAGCAGGTACGCGTGTAAGACGCTAACCCCAGGTGTGGTTTACAAGAGAGTGGAAATACAAGTGGACAACCCCTGTCTGCCCTGAAGAAGTTGCGTAAAATAAGAGCAACAAAACATGTTGGCGACAATAATTCACATAAGATTTTGCTCAGTGTGAATTGGTTTTAATTTGGAGATCTCACAGCCCAGAATAAATTAGGAGTGGCCAGTGAGTTCTTTAATTTTAATTGTGTGAGATTCACGGCTTCTTTTCTCACTAGGGGTTACCGGTGTCTGTGTACACTATAATAGCAAGTGCTTTCGTTGACTTGTTATTGTATGAACAATCAGTATACTTCCTGGCTGATGTTAAGAAAAAGTACTGGTATATGGTGTTGGCCTTTTTCTTCTGTCTGTCCTTTCTTTCCACTACTATAAGAGTGAGTCACCTATGATGATAAATGGGTATACTGGCAATTGTTAGCCAGAAAACTCTACTTGGCGGTGCTACTGTGAGGGGCTCACTCTTCTTCTCCACATTTTTTCTTCACAAATTGTGTGGTTGGTGATGGTATTGTGACAATTGTAACAAAGCCTTTTGTGTACCTTGATAGTTTTTGACACTTGCACAGTGATGACAGCCTAAAAACAATGGGCATGTGGTAGTAAAAGGTTTTTTACACCACTACAGTTCCTGTGTGTGAAATAGAAAGAGTAAGAGTGTCTGGAGGGACAGGCCACATTGTGTTTATCCCTAATCACTCGTCAAGAAAAGGGATCACGTCTGTGACCATCTACACTAACCGCACTGTCCTCATTCAGGCAAACAACGATAACCTAGAGGCTTTCGACTCCCTCTTCCCCACACTATGAGCTGCTCTCCCCCACCTGTCTCAACCCACCTTAACATAGCTCCCACCGACAGCTAATTGTCCCCAACAGGAAACACAAACCACCCTGCCCAAAGCTCCCACTGTCCGCCTCCCCCGAGTCACCTCACATTACAGTACTCCTACTAAGCATGCTCTACAACTCTCTAAGGAAAATACAAATCCACTCCCGAATTGGACCCACCCACCGCGAGCTCCACCGACAGTGACCCCTAACCTCACTAGTTTCCGCACAGATCTCAGAAATTCGAATTCATATCGTGACCCAACTCACCCAGGGTTCCAAAAGGTGACAACTTGTACTACATAATGAGTAATAGACAACACTCCATAAACCCTACCGGCACCACACAAGGCGGATCCCCCCAAGATGCTTAGACATGCTTATACCCCTATGTTTTTCCATCATTAACAAAGACAGAAAATTCCAGCGAGGGGAAGGGGTAGCTATCCGCCATTAAGAAAACATGGTCATCACGGAAATAGATTCATGCGATTACAACACATTTTAATGTCTCTCAACCAACTTTAAGACCAAAGATAATGGAACTTTGCTCTGCCACCTTCTCTATCAACCGCCAGGCAACACCTCCGCATTATCTGACCTGATAGCTTATGGTGCACTCGGAGATGCCAATAATCTAATTCTTGACGACCTTAACCTGCGGTGAAATGAAACTAACACCCTGCTAATCCAAACGCTATCCAGTCTCCTCTGTGACAACAATTTAACCCAATAAAGCACGGAGAAGACGCACTACAAAGGAGCCACCTTGGATGCCATCATCGCTCAAAGAAACACAATCACAATCAACCACATACTCCCCGTGACTGGTCAGACCACCACATGATCTTATTTCATGTCAACCAACTAAATCTTTTTTAAACACCTATGCAAGACCCCCCCAAATGGTTGAGAAACTTTTCTCAGATTCCCACGGTAGTCCTTGAAGAACGGATAAGCTTGCTTCTTCCCAACACCAATGACCACCTCTCTACAAATGAACTCACCGAGTGTTACAACGCAAAGCTAGCGTCCATGCTTGACCATCTAGCTCCCCTAAAACTGAAAAAAGCTGAGCCATTCCATCTAGATCATGGTTAAACTCCAACCTCAATTCTGAAAGGAGAAAACTAAGAGCCAAAGAACGAAAGTGAAGAAATAACAATCCCTCCATCCTCAGTGATCAACTCAAATCAGCCCGTAGGAAGTACAGCAATCACATCAAAAACAGGAAATCCAGCTTTTTCCATTCGGCACTGGACAGTGCAAAAAACAGACCCAAGGAGCTCTATAGCATCATCAGACAACAAACCTCCAAGCCTGTGTCCTCCTCTATACAGGTGTCCAAAGAACTCTGCGACAACTTCGCCAACTTCTTCAATGATAAGATCACTAAAATTGAACTCTCACTGGACTTCAACAACACACACCCCACGAAGAGCATCTCATCTGGGACGCTTGATCTTTCTCCTGGTACCTCTTCCAGTTGCTGGCTAAGTTTCTGCCCCATTCAAGAAACGGAGATAGTAACGCTGATCTCCACCTCCAAAACCTCAGCTCATGTCCTAGACCCCATTCCTCCCCTACTGACCAAAAAACTGAAGCATGCCTTAGCTCCGCTCTGGTGTACAATCATAAATAGCTCCCTGAAAAATTGAGTCATTCCAGACTGCCTTAAAATGGGACAAGTCACACCCCTGTTGAAAAAACCCGGCCTAGACATTACTCAGCTGAAGAACTTTAGACCTGTGTCGAACCTCCCCCTTCTATCAAAAACCCCAGAAAGATGTGTATTACAACAACTAACCCAACACCTGGACAACATCAACCTCCTGGACCCCCACCAGTCTGACTTCAGAAAAAGCTGTTGCACAGAAACCTCGATCCTCAACATCATCGACGCTATCCACGGATCACTAGACTCTGACCAACGATGCCTCCTCATTCTCCTTGACCTCTCTGCAGCATTTGATACGGTAGATCACAAACTCCTCATAGGGCTTCTTCAAGAACGAGCTGGTTTTGGCGAGCTAGTACTCCAATGGTTCTCCTCCTTTCTGCACAACCGCACACAAAAAATAAAAATAAAAAACTTCACTTCGGACCGCCAACAAGTCAACAAGGGCGTCCCTCAAGGCTCAGTGCTATCACCGCAACTCTTTAACATCTACATGGAACCTCTCTCCAAACTACTCAGAAAAGCCAACATCCGCTTCCATCTCTACGCTGATGATACTCAGATTTATTTGGAAACTAGCTCTCTCAAAGACATTCAAAGACTCAATGATGTACTGAGAGATGTTTGATTGATTGATTGATTGAAGGGCGATTTGTGTAAGCGCTACTTTTCCGAAAGGCGTCAAGGCGCAAAAGATGGAATAAAAGCCAGGTACTGATATGAAGTAAAAGGGAGAGGAGACCTAAGAGTAGGCTTCAGTAAAGAGCAGGGTTTTAAGGCCCTTTCTGAAGAGCAGCAGGGAATCCTGGCCCCTGAGTTCCAGAGGGAGCTCATTCCAAAGTCTTGGGGCTAGTGAAGAGAAGGCCTTACCACCCCATCTCGCTTTGGTGACACGGGGAATAGACAACAGATACTGACCGGAGGAGCGTAGTGCTCTGCCTGGGATATCGGTCGACACTAAGGTCCTAATGCCCTCAGCGCCAGCACCATGAAGAGCCTTGTGGGTGATGGTCAGAATTTTAAATTTTATTCTGGCATGCACCGGAGCCAGTGAAGGTTTCTCCTGATCCTGGTCCCTGAGGAGCGTCTGGGGGCATTGACAACGAATCTTGCTACCGCGTTCTGGACGACCTGCAGGCGATGGAGTAATTTAGTGCCCATGCCAAGGTAAAGAGCATTGCAGTAGTCCAGTCGCGAGGATAGAAGGGCAACTGCAACCTGTTTCTGGGCATCAGGGGAAGGTAAAGGGTAAGTTTTCTTAGTATCCTTAAGACCCCGCAGCAGGTTGAGACTGTTCTACTTACTTGCTTATCAAAAGCAAGTGAGGTGTCAAATATGACTCCCAGATTACGGGCAGAAAGGGAGGGCTGGGGACAAGATCCAAGTGTCTGGGGCCACCAATCATCTGACCAGATCTCCTTATTGCCCCCGAAGACCAAGATCTCCGTTTTCTCCCCATTCAATTTAAGGAAGTTCGAGGCCATACAACCTGCCACAGCTTCCATGCAATTTTGGAAGTTTAGGGCCGTGGTCTCGACAGAATGGGACAGGGAGACCATAATCTGGGTGTCATCGGCGTACGAGAGCACTTCCAGTCCAAAAGTTCTAACAAGCCTAGCAAGTGGGGCCACATAGATGTTGAACAATGTGGGGCTCAAAGCGGAGCCCTGCGGTACCCCACATTGCAAAGGCATGGCATTGGAAAGGAAGTCACCCAGTTTGACCCTTTGCTCCCGATGGTTGAGGAAAGAAGTGAGGAGGCTGAGAGCCAGACCCTTCACCCCCGTCTCACTGAGGCGGGAGGCCAGAATGGTAGGGGACAGGGTGTCAAATGCTGCCGTAAGGTCGAGTAGGATCAGAAGAGTGGTCTGACCGCTATCAACCTTGGCGCGGATATTATTGACCACCACTGTAAGGGCTGACTCAGTACTATGCGCCTTTCGGAAGCCATGCTGAGATGGATCAAGCAGGCAGGTCTTATCTAAAAAAGCGCTAAGATGGAAGTTCAAATGAGCCTCCAACATCTTAGCTGGAGCGGGAAGAAGGGAAATGGGGCGAAAGTTCTTCAGAATCCCAGGATCCAAGGAGGCCTTTTTTAAAAGAGGCTTAACGATGGCAGTCTTCCAAGAAGCTGGAAGCTCACCACTGGAGATGGCTCTATTCATAACTTCCAGCAAAGGGGGAAGTAAAGTGTCCCTGCAGTTTTTTAAGATTTTAAGGGGACAGGGATCAAGAGGGGAGCCTGACTTGGTTGAATCTAGTAGTTTGTCCAGTATCTCAGTCGAGAGAAGAGGAAAGTTGGTCAGGATATCTTTGGAAGCTGAGGAAGGATCTAGGCAGGGAGAGAGAACGTGAGTAAGGTTAGGCTAACACCGCTGCTTTATAGCTCTTAAGGAGATTTTTATGCTTGATCCGAAGATAGGCATCAAGCTGAGCTCTCCACAGCCTTTCGTACCTCCTACACTCCTGTCTCTGGAGTCGAAGGGCTTCTGAGTACCAAGGTGCTGACGGGCTTTTCCTGGCACAGTAGTGAGATTTAAGAGGGGCTAAGGTGTCAATAGCCCGAGAAATGGTACTTGCAAGCTCACGGGCAGTGGTGTCGATATCCTGGGAGGGGGGGGGGGGGGGGTTGAAACTGGCAATAAAAGGGCCAAGTGATTCATTAGACAGGCCCCTATAGTTCCTCTTTAGAACCCAACAATTCCTGTCCGTGTTTGGGGCAGAGAGGGAACCTGGGAGAAATTCCAGTGGGACTGCTGTGTGATCCGACCAGGAGAGGGGCAGAGGGGAGCCAATCTCAAGTCTGGGGTCATTAGTAAAAACCCATCTAAGATATGGCCAGCAGAATGGGTAGGGGATAACACTTTTTGGGAAAGGTCAAGAGAGGCAAGCGCGTCCAAGAGTGACATAGTGTCAGCAGAGTTGAGATTTTCTAAATGGAAATTAAAATCTCCAAGGATAGAGGGGAGCCTGACTTGGTTGAATCTAGTAGTTTGTCCAGTGTCTCAGTCGAGAGAAGAGGAAAGTTGGTCAGGATATCTGTGGAAGCTGGGGAATGATCTAGGCAGGGAGAGAGAACGTGAGTAAGGTTATGACTCTGGAGAGCTGTGTAAATATCCGAGATTTTAGTGTGGAAAAAAGTGACGATCTGATCACAGAGTTCTTGAGAAGGTATTATGGGGTCGGGATGTTGGACAAGAGATAAGGTTTCTACCACCTTAAAGAGATCACCGGGGCAGGAGAGAGATGAGGTTAGCTTAGAAAAGTAAGTTTCCTTCACCGGAAGCGCTCCTAAAATCTGGAACTCTATTCCCCCTCACATCAGAACCATTCCCTCCTTTGTAAAATTCAAAAGCCAACTCAAAAAACCCTGCTCCTCAACCGCTCCCTAGGGAGTGGATAGGATCATTTGGGACAGCTAGCGGCCATCGCGCTATGGTCCAGTTCTAAGTTTTCGAAGAATCCTGAAGACTAAGACTGTCTTGCACTATAATGTGTCGCTCTTCTATTTTGCGTTCTTCTGTTACTATGTCGCTATGGTGATTATCTGCTATGTATCTGCTGTAAAGTGCTCAGGTACCCTAGGGTCAGGCCAGCGCTATAGAAAACTTCTTAAATAAAAACAAAAATAACTTGTTGTACATGTTGTTATTCTTGAATGAATTTTCTCAGCTTTTTGTCAACTTCTCTTCCTATATTAACCTCACCACTGTTTTTGTCTTTTTTTCTTTTTTCTTTATTATCTTTGGGATTTCCCTCTTAACTTCTACTTTTTTGTTCTGTAGTTTCTTTACTTCCGTCTTTTTCGCACTCCCTATTTTTTACTCTTTTCACATCCCTTTTCCTTACTTGTTCTTACTGCACAGTTACTTATTTCTTGACTTCAAATTTTCGCATGTTGAATTCTCTATTTTTATAATTTTAGAATGCTAATGGTGTTGCCTACTGAACTTTACCCTCTCATGATGACTCATAATGTTCATATTGTCTCCTGGAATGTGAAGGGATTACGTAATCCTGTCAAGAAACAAAGGGTATTTATCCATCTTTCCAGATTACACTGTAAAATTGCAATGATACAAGAAACACATCTTAATGATTATGATATTAATTCCTTAAAAAAAACGGTTGGTAATGTGTATTGTTCCCCAGCCAAAAGATAGAAAAATTGAGTGGTAACACTATTTCATATGTCCCTTTACCTCACTATAGAGGGGGAGGAGAGGGATGCAGATGGACGATGGCTTCTTCTTCATATACTCATAAATGGTTCACCTATCTCTCTCCTTAATATTTATGGTCTCACTGGTATTGATTCACAGTTTTGGGAATACATGTCACATACTCTCTACTCTTGTTCTGATTACAACCTCTTAGTGGGTGGGGACTGCAATCAGGTCATGGACCATATCATTGACAGGAAATCCACCTCTAGATATATCCCTAATAAAATGCAAAACACCTTTATGAGTACTATTCGTTCAAGAGGTTCGGAGGATATATAATCCAGCATGTTTGGAATTCACTTTTTATTCTCCCACACATTATTCTACATCCAGAATTGATTATATTTTTCTGAGCCTACACCTTCTACCTAATCTAAACCATGCTGAAATTGGATCCATACCTTTTTCCGATCAAGCTCCTGTCTTTATTAATTTAAAGGTCCCTTCTGTACCCTCCAAATCCTGTAGTTGGCTCTTTAATAATTATTTACTCAAAGATCCTACTTTTATCAGAAGTTTCCACAATTTTTTGTCAGAATTCTTCCTCTTTAATGCTAGTCCCGATATATCTTTTCACACCATTTGGGACACTTTTAAAGCAACAGCCAGAGGATTTATCATTGGTTATGTGGCTGTTAGGAAGAAACAGTCTCTTAAGGAATCTGCCTCCTTACTATCCTCCATTAAACAACTGGAGCATACCTATTTCTCTTCTAATGATGATGCTACTCTTAAGAAATTGGCCTAAGCAAAATTGAATTTTAATAGGAAATCAACAGAGGAAGCTTCCGGGACGTTACTAAAAATGTATTCCAAATTCTATTGTGGTCTCAATAGAGCCGGGAAATTGCTCGAGAATTATTTGAAGGTTAAATCTCAAAGATTTAAAATAGTCAATATCATAGACGATAACAGTGTTAATCAAGAATGATGAAATACTGAAATGTTTTATGGATTTTTATAAGACCTTATACACTCCTGAATATTGCCCTTCTGACACTGCTTTGGATGCTTTCTTTGATGTGTTGCCTCCCTGCTCTATCCCCTCTCCCGACTGCTCTACATTAGATTAAGACTTATCCATCTCTGAGATCAAATTAGCCTTAGCTAAATTACTCAAGGATAAAGACCCTGGCCCAGACAGCTTTACCGCTGAATTCTATTCTTGCTTCTCACAGATACTTCTTCCTCATCTTTTATCTCTTTTCAGCACTTTATTTCTCACATTGAGGGTTGTGGATCCTTTCTTGAAGCCATAATTTGTTTAATCTCCTAAAAAGATAAGGCTCCCTCATCCTGTGCCAACTATCACCCTATTTCTTTAATCAGTTTAGATTGTAAGATTTTTGCCCAGGTGTTGGCCCTTTGTATCAATCAGGTAACTCCGGATTTGATTGGCTCGGAACAGACTGGGTTTGTTAAAGGAAGGACATTGGCAGACAATTCCAGAACTTTTCTAAACATCATTCATCTTGCATCCAAGAGTTCCTCCCCTGTTGCTGCCATAACCCTTGACGCAGAGAAATCTTTTGATCGCATTCATTGGCTTTTTACGATGTGCACACTCAAGTGGCATGGTTTTAATCCCACAATCTTCTGTAATATAAGTTTGTTGTATTATTCCCCAACCAGTTCAGTTTTTGTTCATGGATTTCAATCTTCCTATTATACTCTCCAACGAGGTACCCGTCAAGGCTGTCCTAATTTCCCTTGCTCTTTATCTTATCGCTTGAACCTTTTCTTCATTCTCTGTGACATTCTTCTGCCTTTCAGGGTTTTACTCATAAGGCAATTGAAATCAAGTTTACTGCCTATGGGGATGACATTTTGCTGTATATCTCCGATCCCCCTACCTCTTTGCCTGCTTTCATGGATCTTTATCTTCATACGCTGCCTTGTCAGGAAATAAGTTAAACTTTTCCAAATCCGAAGTGCTTCCATTAAATAAATACTGTTTAAAAAGTATGTTTGATTGAACGGATTTCAAATGGAACATTTATAGCATTTCATGCCTCAGGATCAAATACTCTTCTTCAGTTGTCAGAACGGTCCAGCTTAATTTGGAAGATGTTTTATTAAAAGTGACCAGCATGGCAGAGAAATTGTCTCTCTTATTTCTGTCATGGTTGGATAGACTGGACTAAAACAAAAGGATGATGCTTCCTGATAGCAAATTTTATTTGTCCATGTTACCAGTGAAGCGGCCATTAACATTTTTCAAACCTCTTAATGGTGTTTTGAGTAAATTTCTTTGGAATAACCAGAAAGCTTGTATTTCTTTATCTTTCCTGTCTGCTCCTAAGGATTGAGGAGGTGTTAATTTTCGCCAGTACCACTCCTCCTTTTTAGTTTGTCAAATGATACCCTATCTGTCTTCTTCGGAAGAACCCCCTTTATCGGTATGGCATAGATTTGAGGAATCCGTTATTCAGCTGTTTCCTTTTCCTTTGTTATCCAATTTTACTCATCCTCCTCGCTCATTTAATTCCCCAACCATTTCACAATTCATTTCAACCTTTAATCTGGTGTTAAGTAAATCACTTACATCTCTACAAATGTTTCTTGATTCACCTCTCTTGCATAACAACTCCATTAAACTTTCCAACCGTACTGTTTTTTGGAGATATTGGGCGGCTGAAGGGTCATTCAGGTTACAAGGTACACATTTTCTATCTTCTCAGGAAGTTCAGTCCAAATTTTGCCTGCCGCCTCTTCACTTTCTAGGTATGACACTTTGAGATTGCTTTTAACCCACCAGTGTTCTCTTCTCTCTAGATCTCCCGCCTCCTCATCAGACCCCCATTAGAACCAATATCTACTTCTCTTTTCTGTGCGGACCTCTCATATCTATAAATATCTTCATTTCTCTCTTCCCAATTGCCCTAAGAGTAAAATTGAACTTTTATGGGAATCAGATTTGCAGCGAACCCTCTCTGAACACACATGGAACTCTCTTTGGACACGAATACACCACACCTCCTGTACTGCTAGCACCACCCAAACTCTTTATTGTTTTTAAAAGGAGTTGTTTTTAACCCCATTATCCCTCTTCAAGTACAGTTCTGACTTGTCCCCGGCTACTGGTCTTGTAAAAACACTCCTGGCACATTCCTACATTCCTTTTTTACTTGCCCTAGCATTTTCCCTTTTTGGGCCAAGTTATCTAAATCAATCACCTCCAGTTGCTCTATCAATTTTCCTTTCGATATCTACTCCATATTTCTGGGCACTAATTCTGTAAATTGGTTTGATGCCCATAAGATGGGCAACTTTGTGGATTTGTTAATTGCTATTGCCCTTCAGATAATTACTTCCCACTCGAATGATGTCTCTTTTTCTGCTTGGTGGAATCTTCTCTGTTATCACCATAGGCTGGATAGAGCTTCTGTCACCACATCTCAGCAACTCCTTAGAAAAGAAGCCTTTTGGTCTCCCCTCACCAACTATTTATCTTCTTCTGCATTATGCAACAAAGACAGTTCCTTTGTCTTTCATCCGCCATGAGTATTTTGTTACATTTGTCTTATACTGTGTTTATAAGATAATGTACGGTTTCTATACTGTTATCAGAAAAGTATCAGATATTCTTACTTATTACATTTGGTAAGGATGTGGATTTCTTGCTATTCTTTTTGGTTGGTTTTCCTTTTTTCCCTTTTTCTCTCCTTTTTTCTTTTTTTTTTCTTTTTCTTTTGTTTCTTTTTCTTTATTTCTTTCTTTCTCCAAAACAAACAAAAAAAAGTAACATGCAAATTTTTTATGGTACACAGCTCAACATTATTGCTTCCAGCCTTTGGTTCCAGTTTTCAACAAAGGTAGTTGTCCTACTTTTTCATCTTACCATGCCTATATATACTGTGTGATATTTTTTGCAATTCTTCACTAATTGTTGATGTAATGCTATACCTTTGTTCGTACTTGCTTTAATAAAGCTAGCTAAACTTAAAAAAAATGGTATGGTTTATGAAAAATGTTCACCCGTTCATGCATGTAGTAGAAAGAATTGTGTTTCACTTCACTTGGAGGATCTTTACTCCATGCAGATACATTATTTTGTTTCATTTACTTTTAAGAAGTCATTAAAAGAAAACTTTTAAACAGTGTAGGCTCACAAAGCCTATTTTTCAATCATGATTTTTTATTACTCGGTTTTATTATATATTTCACTTTAAAAATGATATTTTGGAAAACAATATTAACTAATGCACCTTTAGATCCTGCTTGGCATATTTTACGTTCACTGGTTCATTCTTTGCTTTGCATGATTTATGCAACCATCAAGGCATAATAAGAGGTGACATGCTTGGTCTGGTTCCATGGCACCTCTAGACAAACTAAACTCATCTGAGAGACTCCACCAAGAGTGAAATAACATTCACTAGCCTTTCCATTCGATCTAGGCCAGAATGGGATTTTACCAGTCCATGGGATTAAATTATTTTCGCAGACTGGTGTAAAATGAAGACATTTCTTGGTTTTGCAAGCTTAACTTTTCAACAATCCATATGCTTAGAGAGTACCTAAAAATGAGACATGTCAATAGGCACTTTAGAGTATCTTTAATGGACCTCAATTGTCTGAACTCTCCCCAATCTCTTGTCTGTTGTGTGGCTTGTACCTATTTGCAAGCAGAATATTCTCAAAACCGTCCAGCAAAGATCTCATATACTTGCAGTGTATGGTTCACCAGTGCCAGACTATAAGCAAATCAAGCAGTGCCAGATGCGCTGGTCTGACTGTTCAGTGTTTTGGCCCGTTTTGTAGCAGGTTGTGGGCCTGTTTTATGGCTAGGAGGGTCAGTTCTTTTATCGTTAAATTTTCTGATATTACCACAAACATTGCTTGCAGCTAACACAAATGCATGCATCCTCCCGTACCTTGTAAAATACACATAGAGGGGCATATGTACAAGGACAAGCGATAACTACCAATAAAGCTAGATAGTGGCAGTTTTCTTACCACTGTGTACTGCTGAAAACTATCGCCTTGTTAGCGACGTATTTACAAGACGTCGCTACATGGCAATAGCTTCAGGGATCAGTAGTGAAAACTGCCTGTAACAATAGCGTGATAGCGATATGAATTCCGAAGTTAGCGGGCGAAAACTAACAAAAGGCCAATTAGCGCAAAAAAAAGCACATTAGTCAGCCCAACGCAAGTTCTTTTGTCTCTATAGCCAAAAATAGCCTATCAGTCATCCTCGAATGAAAATAGGCAAAAAAACTATGGAATGCAGAATGGAGCAGCTAGGGCCAAGTGCAGCACAGATACACAAACCCTTCAAGCCCCCCAACATCCAGGATGACCAGCCAGAGTCCCAGGGTAAGAGGAAATGCAGGGATACATCCATTAAGAGGCGCATTGCAGTGCAACACCTGTGATGTATCACTTCTCATTGCGCACTCTTCGCAACACCAAGGCATCCAAATCCTTGAACGCATGGACAGTCCCTGGAGCTCGTAGGCCTAGCTGGTCCTGCATCTGAATGCCTCGTTGGTCCTGCATCTGGAGCCTGGATGCCTTGCTGGTCCTGCTTCTGGAGACTGGAGTGGGATTCAGAGGTGCTGTGGAGTCGATGAGCTGTGGCGGTAGACATGGAGGTGCTGCAATTGTCGTTAGCTGGTGGTGAAGACTGGCAGGGCGCACGGAGATAGGTTGCTGACCTGTGTGAGAAGTCCGCCTTGAGCCCCTTGGAGCTGTGAATGGTAGAGGCGCTCCTGCGTACGAACCTAGGGAGGTTTGCATTGCATACTACGATTCCCCACTACACCGGGGTGCATGGAGGGGATTAACAACGGTAGGCGGCACCTCTCTGCATCACTGGCCGGATGAATTTGTGCTGGCCGGACGCTGTGGAGGGTGAGGCTCCTGAGCTTCGGGGAACTTGTGTGGTCGGAGCACTGCAACTTCATGCCTAAGGATGCTCTGCTGCATCACCTGCATCGGGGGGTTCCCCAGCGGACTTTGAGGCGACTGCTGTACCCAGGTTTGTGAAATTCCACCTGGCTGAGGCTCCTGCTGGCTGAGTCACAGATTTGGAGAGATTGCAGCTGATTGCACCACAGTGTCAATGTCCAGGTAAGAAGAAGGTGACACGTGTAGTAGAGGACGGAAGAGCATCACCCCACTGTTTTCAAGCAGACTCAGGAGAGCAGGAGCAACGAAGACACAAGACCCGGCCTTGAGGTAAGATGTCTTTCATTTAAATATTTACAACACCTGCTCACAAACACTCCCTGCATCCCAGCCCCATGTAGTGTCCTTTCCTGTGTTTCCCACCTCCCAGCTGTCCAGTCCCCCCACAGCACTTCTCTATGGAGGGCTCTGTGCGCCCATGCGCAGCGGGCGTGCCACTGGTGTGCCAAAGGTATATTTGATTTTACAACGCATACAGAAACATCGCATTCCATTACAATGCATTCTAATACTATGCATATTGCAACAGTAGGGAAAGTGCTGGATACCGGAGATGAAAACATTACTATTCCCACTTCAGTGGGTGCAACCCTACTACTAACCCTTGCACACCAAAACACACCTAAAATTCATCTTTGACCCCCAAACCACACCCTAAAATTCATATATGACCCCAAAACACACCAAATTTCATACTTACCTCATAATACATCCCACATTTAATCTCTGACCCCTGAAACCCACACCCACCTAAAACTTAAAAAACACCATTACTAACCCCACAATGCATTGGAATGGAGTGCGATGCAAAAGCACCTGCATTGCTGTAGTGGCGCTGTAAAGGCATTACGATGTAATGACTGCATTGTAATTGATGTCTCCTGTGCCAAAGGCAAGCCATAGGCAAGCCTGTCTGCATCCGTCTGCCCCTGGACTGCGCTCAGCACCAGGGCCCCTTCCCTTCGGACACTCCACCACTATGACACCAGCACCCACCTCGCCATCAACCCTGGATGCCACATCAACTGCCAGGACCAACCTCTGCTCTGGACCGGACATTGCCATCGCCATCACTGACAGCTACTAAATCACATGCAAGGACCACCCGACCGTCCAGGAGGAGACATTGCCATCACCTACAGAATCACACTCCGACTGACCATGCACTCTAATGACCCAACAGTGAGCCTGGAACACCTCAACTTCCAGATCCGGACCAACCCTAACGCCATCCTCTGAGGCACCCTCATCTGCAGGCCAACTGGGCCATGGTCCCCCACTCTACGATAACATTGCAGACCTCACTGCACCCCAGGCTCTCCCATCCACTGACGACATCCTACTCTGTGAACTCTACTTCCACCTGGACAACCCCAGTGACCAGAACCCCACCCCTTCCTGCAGAAGCTCACCAACATCAGATTCAAGCAGCTAGTCACCTGAGCAAGCCACAGCAGGATACATGGTTGAGCACGTCTCCTCCGCCAGTGGACTTCAACTACAGCCACACCACCGGACTCTCCTGGACCAACCATTATTGTATACATCAAGTCTTCACCATGCTCGCCATACACAACTGCCATCATCGCCCCCCCTCGCAGCTGGATCAAGGCCACCGAAAACTTCTCGTCAACTCCATCAGCTCCACCACTCCGCTAACGCATACAGGCGATAACACGGCAGCACGAAACCGCCACAGATGGATCTCCAACTGCTCTGACACCATGGTACCCGTCAAGTAAAGACCAGGCAAAATCTAGCACCATGTTGTGCCGTATTTGCAAAGTGACGCATGTAGGAATATGCGTGAACTTGTGAAGCCCTGTGCCACATAATACCTGTATCAGGTATGATGTATGCAGGGTGTGTGTTCCCACGTGAAATGGCCTCATAGGAGTGGCACAGTGAAATCCATCATAATTCACTGCAACAATTGTAGGATGGCATTGCCTCAGTACCTTACGCCTGCCTGATGGCAGGCGTAAAGATGGGACAGTGCTACAAGGATAGGCTGGCCCCATGCATTGGTGGTGTTGCGTCATGCTTGTTACAAAACTGCAGTAATGCGTGACTTTAACTCATACAGATACGTCACAATTCCAGACGTATCTGTCATTACTTGCGTCATGGAACTCTGTCCAGTGAATACAGCGCATCCATGGAGTCGCAAAAAGGGCCTAGTGAAAAGTGTTGCAACGCGGTCTTGTCGCAGCACTGCAACACTTTTCATGACTGAGGCCCAGGAATACGCACTATCTTATTGATGGTGCGCATTCCTGCCCTGTAGTTTTGTCGCAGGGCAGCGTAGCAACATTGCTTGCAGCACTGTCTAGCACCAAAACCTGCTGAAATGGGGCCCCAAGTGTTGTCTCCATTTTTAAGAACAGTTAGCTTCTGGTCTTAGAACACTGCCTCTAACTGCACTTAGAGGCCATGTTTCGGTCTTCCCTCCCTTGTAAAGATTGGGAAGTGGGGTTAGCGGCCGTTTTTGCACGGGAATGCCTACCTTGCATGTCATTATCGCTAACAGAATTGCGGATTTTTTCTATGGACGTTTGCTGCTAACTGAGTTTGGCAACAACTTGTACATATGGCGATAGAAATATCGCAGTCGAACCGGTTAAAATGTGCTAAGGCGGCGTTAACTCCTTGTACCTATGCCCCAGAGTTTTTACCAGTTCAACATTGGCCTGACTAGAAAATGTGGGTCACTTCTTTAGCAATCTGGTTCGCAAATGGGGGCCACTTTTATTTTGGAGCCCGGGCCTATTTTATGTTCCATGCAGACCATGTGCTTCACCCCTACATCCCTGCTTGCCTTCTTCGTTGAACATCTATGAACATTCTCATGTTCATAAGGTGAAAAACGTCTCATCTGGGTGGATAGCCTTTTTTCAACCTGACTGCTTAACTCTGGAAACTGTTTCCGGCATGTCTCAGCCTTCTCTCCAAGAACATGACATTTCCAGATCATTCAAACTTTGGCTGTTCACATTGTCTATTTAATCATCGCTTTATTCACAGTTTTTCTTCATCAGTCTGGCAACCCTCTATTAGTTTTGATTAGTGACAGGGTACCCTGGGTAGAGCAGTTCACTTTCTATAAATTCATAGATAGATAGATAGATAGATAGATAGATAGATAGATAGATAGATAGATAGATAGATAGATAGATAGATAGATAGATAGATAGATAGATAGATAGATAGATAGATAGATAGATAGATAGATAGATAGATAGATAGATAGATAGATAGATAAGGAGGCATTCAGGCATACAGGCAGGTAGGTAGGTACTGGGTTTATTGTGAAGACATTCAACCTAAAATATGAACATCCAGAGTTCACTACTTCATTTTTTCAAAATGCGTTTGTGTTGTATACGTTCTACATTATTGATTAGCAGTGTCTGGCAACTGTATGGATCAGGCCAGCACTATATATAAAATGGTTTAATCTAATTAAAGAGGATACATTTCAACTGATATTGCTTTGGAAGAAGTGGACGTTGCAAGAGCTGCAATAGATGATGGTAGAGCAGAACTTTTCTGAAGATGAGATATTCAATACCCTGTCTACCTTAGGCAATAGGAGCTGCTCTATCTGTCACCTCAAAATACCTAAACCAGGTTCTATTCATGTAACATCTTGTCTGGTGGGCTTAGGAAAGAAACAGTATATTTTATTTGTATTTGAGATCTAGTCCACTGTTTTGCTTTAGTCTATATGGATACCTTTTTACAAATCTTTCCCCTGGGTTCACTAATAAAGTCCAACATTGTGTGCCAGATTTTAAAAGACACCATAAAAAATGTACTGTAATCATTTATGAGATAACCTAACCTGGAAGCATATATATTGTTAAACTGCATGGTATTACTTGAAACAATTCTAACCCCAAATGTCCATACTTTGGAGCTTATGGAGGGATGTCTTCACATATGTCGAGCATACAACCCTTAATCAACACAGAATGGACTCAATGAGCCTATTCACCACAAAAGGAAAAGATAGTTCAGATCAACAGAGAAAATGCGGAGCAATGTTCCTCACTTTATTCAAACTGTCTCTCAAATACAATGATTTTAAGTTACATTTTAAACCTGGTCACATTAGAGATTGTGCGAAGAGTTGGACAGGAGTTCCAGATCCTTTTTCTACTGCCAGAGGATGTCTATTTCATAAAGTGTTCTTACCTGAAAGTTGAAGGTTCAAGCAGGAGGGGTGCAGTGTGTTTTTTCATTCTTGTGTGTGCAGTGTCTAGAAGGTCTAACTTCATTTTACATGTTTCTGAGTAAATGTCTTGATTGGTTTTAAACCTCCACAACAACTGATGGTATTTGTATCTTGAGATCTAACCATTTGTTTTTTCAGTCAAGCAGTCCCAAGACATTAGCTCATCCTAATTCATCAAATCCCCGTTTCGGTGTATGCCTGCTTACCTTATAGAAAGAGTTAACTGATTCCTCATACAGTACAGTGTTCCCAGCGCATTTCAAATTCGTGCTAACCTAGTGTAGTAGGAGATATGTAATGCAGATCTGATGTTTTCCCAAAGTTTTGATGTTGCTTGCAATACCTTAAGGCGCACTCTCTTGAAATATTGGGGTGCTCCAAATTTATAAAGGAAGGCATTTCCACACTAAAGGATCTCACATCATTGCTTGTAAAATATCACCAACTATTGATCGATAAGGTATTTCTATCAGCATTATATAAATTCTGAAAAGTAATGCCCAAAAACAATATTGCACATCTGTGACCATTAATCCTCCACCTTCTTTTTTCCTTCTACGTTTTTCCAAGAAAGGCTAATTTCTTTCGATGCCCACATGGAACTTGGGATCTTTCCCTGTAGTTTCTCTATCAGTTTCTTATTAAAACATGAGGTATATTATTGCATGAAAAAAGTAAACTGGTGCAAGACTATCTTTTTAATTAGATTTAATTCCTCCATAAATAGAGGTACATTTTGCATCTTTAATTAGGTGGGTCAAGTCTGTGATTGCTTTGTTAAAGTTGGTATCTGTGATTTTTTCTAAAACATATACCATGCTTATTCCTAAGTATTTTAGGTTTGTTTTCAATTGTCTTTTTCCCAGTTTGAATTCCATGTCACTATTTCAATTTTTGCATTATTTACCTAATAGTCTGTTACCTAACCAGATTCCGGCATTACTCATTCGATTAGTGGGAGAGATTGATCTATGTATGCTGTATTGATCATCAAATCACCATCATATAGAGCTATTTTCCTCTCAAACCCATTGCAGGAAAATGCACTATTGTATGTATCTTCTAAATTGTTTTGGCTAAAAGCTCAATTTACAGATTAAACAGTAAGGATGAGAGTGCCCGAAATAATCCAACGTATTTTTAATACCTCAATTGAGACTGGTCTGATCCCGGGGGCCTGGAAAGAAGCCGTTGTGCGGCCGATCCTGAAAAAGCCAGCAGCAGACCCACTGGAATTAAGCAATTATAGGCCAATTTCCCTGCTTCCCTTACTAGGTAAACTTCTGGAAGCAAATATAAACGCTCAACTTAGCCAATACCTGGAAGCAAATAACATACTTGACCCGTCCCAATCAGGTTTTCGACGGGGTTTCAGCGCGGAAACAGCTACGCTGGCGATCACCGACTCACCAAGACACACCCTCGATGCCGGGGGCTCTTCCATTCTGATTCTTTTAGATCTCTCCGCGGCCTTTGATACAATATCTCATCGGAGGCTAGCGGAGAGACTAAGGGCCCGATGTAGGTAGCCCTTTACCGATCCGAAACGGCCGAAAAGACCGATTTTCGGCCGTTTCCGATCGGTAAAGGGCTACCGAGATGTAGGGGCACATTTTCGGTAATTTTACCGAATCGGTATCATTACCGAATCGGTATATTTACCGATTCGGTAATATGTACCGAATCGTTAAAATAATTACCGATTCGGTAATATTTACCGATTCGTTAAAATTACCGAAAAAGCAATGTAGGTAGAAAATTTACCTTTGGCACATGGCTTACAGAATCGGTATTTTACCATGGAATACAAATCCATGGTAAAATACCGATTCCTGTGTACATGCACATCTGTGCATGTACACATGTGCCATGTGACAGACAGACGTGCCCTTAGGGCATGTCTGTGTGCCACATTGCACACATGCCCGTTTTGGGGGTGCTAGAGGGTGTCAAAGTGACACCCCCTGCACCCTTGTGAATTCTTTAATTACCGATTCGGTAAATACCAAATCGGTAATGCCTAATCATTCCTATGGGCTTCAAAGCCCATAGGAATGAATGGGCATTACCGATTCGGTATTTACTGAATCGGTAATTAAAGAATTGTTAAGGATTCGGTAACGAATCCAGATGTTGGGACCTACATCCCATTTACCGATTTTGAAATACCGAATCGGTAAGATTCGGTATTTCTAAATCGGTAAATGGGATTTACCTACATCGGGCCCATAGTGAGTGTGGTATTGGGGGCACTGCCCTACAGTGGCTGAAAAACTTCCTTAAGGATAGATGGCAAACCGTCATGCTTGGCCCTTATGTTTCCAAAAAAAAATTCCTACAGGATAAGGGGGTACCACAGGGATCTTGTCTCAGCCCCACTCTTTTTAATATTTACTTAGCTCCCCTCGCCAAGGTGATTCAGTCTTTCGGCTTTGAGATTATCTCTTACGCCGACGATACGCAGCTACTATTCCCATTCGGTAATAATATCACTGAAGAAAAACAACGCTTCATGGATGGTATGCTGGCGATCGCAAACTGGACGGAGGAGCAATGTCTACAACGGATCACTGAAATAATATAGACTGCCAAAATATCGACCTGCAAAAATATCGTTGCCAAAATATCGACAGACAAAATATCGACTTTCTATCTACAAACAGGTAAGTACAAAAATATCGAGTACAAAATATCGTTAACAATAATATAGATGTAAAAAATATTGACTTTATTAAAAACAGTGTTAAATTAAATTAATATTAAATTTTAATTACTAAAATATACTTAAAAATACTTAAATTAAATATAATAATTAAATAATAAATGAAAATAATAAAAATAATTTTTTACAATCTTATTTGTTGACCCTGAACCCTAAAATATACCCCTTTACCCAAAAACCCAAAACTGACCCTGAACCCTAAAAATACCCCTTTACCCAAAAACTAAAAACTGACCCTGAACCCTAAAAATGCCCCTTTACCCAAAAACTGAAAACTGACCCTGAACCCTAAAAATGCCCCTTTACCCAAAAACTGAAAACTGACTTTGAACCCTAAAAATGCCCCTTTACCCAAAAACTGAAAACTGACTTTGAACCCTAAAAATGCCCCTTTACCCAAAAAACTGAAAACTGACCCTGAACCCTAAAAATGCCCCTTTACCCAAAAACTGAAAACTGACCCTGAACCCTAAAAATGCCCCTTTACCCAAAAACTGAAAACTGACCCTGAACCCTAAAAATGCCCCTTTACCCAAAAACTGAAAACTGACCCTGAACCCTAAAAATGCCCCTTTACCCAAAAACTGAAAACTGACCCTGAACCCTAAAAATGCCCCTTTACCCAAAAACTAAAAACTGACCCTGAACCCTAAAAATACTCCTTTACCCAAAATTTATCAATATTATTCAATTACCAATTAATTATTAATTAACAATAAAAATAAAGTAAATATATTAGCACATTAGCTGTAATTATTTTAATAATTAATATTATTTTTTCCCAATTAATTACTTAACAATCACACAAAATTATATATATTAAAATGTACTCTAATTAATGTAATTAACTAATTACAATTAATCAATTACCAACTAATTACTAATTCAAAATATGTACAAAATTATATTAATTAATTAACTAATTATTATTAATTATCAATTAATTATTAATTATAAATATTTACAAACATATATTAATTAATTAATTATTATTAAATTACTTCCCACCCTATTCCCCTATAAACCCACAACCCGCTACAGAATTACATAACGCAATTATTAAAAAAACAAAATCCATTTAATAAAATATTTTATAACATTAATACACACTTTTCACACATATTATTACATAAAAATACACTATAAAATATTATATATTATTAAAAATTCGATATTTTTGCTATCTATATTTTATACAGTCGATATTACTTCACTTACCTGAAAAACGATATTTTTGTAGTCGATATTATGTCCAGTCGATATTTTGTCCAGTCTATATTTAAAACTCGATATTATGTCCAGTCGATATTTTGGAGTCGATATTTTGTCTGTTCACCGTCTACAACATACCCGGGGAAAACAGAGCTAATGCTGCTAGTAAAGTCTGCAGCCCTTTGGACCCCACACTGGTAGCCCCCAACTGGGATCAGCACCAACACCGTCTACCTCAGTAAAAAGCCTGGGAATCCAATTGGATGTCAAACTAGATATGAAGGAAAATGTCACAAATATTGCAGGCTCATGCTACTACAATCTACGCCTACTATGCAGAATTATTCCCTATCTACCCCTGGAACACCACAGAACTGTAGTTCAGGCAATGATAGGAAGCAGGCTAGATTATGGGAATGCCCTATTAGCAGAGGTAGGAAGCACCTCCCTAACAAAGCTACAAGTGATACAGAACACTGCGGCCAGAATGGTCCTGAATTGCCCCCCTGGAACCCCATCCCTCCCCTTGCTCAGACAACTGCACTGGTTGCCAATCCAAAAGCGCGCCATGTTTAAAATATGCTGTCTGTCATTCAAAGCTTTAAGAGGTGAAGGTCCAGCATATCTTAGGGACAAACTGGTCAAGCACGTTAGTAAGTGCAACCTAAGATCAAACGCTCTTGCCCTACTAAACATTCCCCAGATACGGCTAACCCGCACAGGCCGTAGAGCATTCTCATTTGTAGCACCAAAATACTGGAACTCCCTTCCAGTAATGCTACGAAAATCTCCAACGTACCTGATTTTTAGGAAACAATTAAAAACCCGGTTGTTCTGAACCTCTAATCACAGGCTACTTCCCCTCTCTGGTAAGCGCTGAGATGCCCCCGGGTGAGTCATGCACGATAAAAGAGTCATTAACATAACATTAACATAAAAGAGTGGGCAGCCTTGTCGGGTTCCCCGTGTGAAATTTAGTGACAAAGTCATATTTCCAATTACCAAGACGCTTTCTGTAGGACCCTTGTTGCATTGTTCTATGGAATCTTTCTCCAAACCCATGCAAGCCAGTGCCTCCATTATAGTTTTCTAATGAACTATGTTAAATTCCTTCAGTGCATTGAAAGTTAGAACAGCGTAGGTGTCTGGTGAGTTGTAGCTATATCTACGGAACTTGTGATGCAGTTTGTCAGCTCTTGCAAGTGTCTACTTGTTAAGAAACCTCTCTGGTCTTAAGGTATCAGATTGTTTGCAACCTTACTTATTCTGCTCACAAGAACAGTAGAGAATATTTTATAGTTAAAGTTGAATAGGTCTATATGATTCACAATTCGTTGATGGTTGTTGGGTTTTGAAAGTACATTAATGACTGTCTAATTCCAGGTAGTAGGAATTTGCATTTCCCCCAGAAATATTGGATTAAACAACTTCTGCCTTACCGGAATGATGTTCTCACAAAGTCTCTGATACACGTCATTTGGGATACCATCTGGACTAGATGCCTTACATTTCTTAGACCTCCTTATTGCATTTCATATTTCTTCCTCTCCCATTTTTTTAGTCATCATTATTTGCTGTTCTGGTTCCAAAGTTGGGAGATGCACTCTTCAAAGCCATCATTTTACTTCATCCTTTTCCTGTGCTCTATCTTCTGGGTAGAGACTTTGTTAAAACTTTAAAAGGGCTTCCTCATTTTTTTCACTATCTGTTGATTGTGATCATACCTCTCCCTCATAAATATTTTCTATATTGTTTGTGGCTGACTGCTTTTGCCTTCCATGTCAGCAGTTTAACACACTTATCTCCATATTTGAGTATCCCAATTTACTGCATCCTCACCATTTATGATAATTCTCAGCCACAGTCATTTATTCACTGAGTTTTTGATGCTCTATCCTGTTTTCCATCTGTTTATGTTCTTCTTTCTCCTTTCTCCTTTCTGTTTAATTCCATGAAATGCAACCAATTCTGACCCTTAATAATACTTTATATGAATCCAAGGATTTGCTAGTACTGATAGAAAATTCATTTGAAAAAAACATGTGTATGTGTTTGTATTTGTTTTGTTGTCTCCATCTTCAGTAAGATCTTTCTGTCTAATATCCAACCAGGAGTCTGTTTTATATTCTAAATATACCAGGGAGTGATCCAACATATGTATTGGCAGGTATCTCACACTGATGATGTTCTCCATTTCCTTTATCTAAATTAAACAGTAATCAAGTCAAGAATAACACCCATTTTCTTGCTATAAAAAGTGTGCTCTTTTTGGAGACCATAGAATTGAAGAACAGGAGTAAACCCGTTGACCCAGTTGAGACCCAGGTAAAGAATGAATCAAAAGAACAATGTCTCAACCGGTGTTCATTAGGGGGGTGTGGCGGGGTAACAGTGACTGAGTCAGAGAGGTTACTGGTGCATTTAAGTGAAGGCTTTAATTTCATAAACACTTTTTTTGTCGGCTTGTAAGTCTTTCTCTAGCAAAGGCCTCCGGGTCCGTTTTGATACTCCTTAGGGGATCCAGATTGTATGGGTTGTGGATTTTGGCTCCGATGATAGGCCCGCCGAAGTCCGGGGACTCCCTCGGTATCCGGAACCCAAAAGTAAACAAAGAAATAAACACAAAGATAGGTCGGTCGTCCTTACACAGGATCACGAGGGGCCGGGAGTGATGGGAACCGAGTGCTCAAGTGTTCACACGAGTGCGGCGAAGTAATGTGCTCTTGTGCTCGTGATGAAGGGCAGTGTAGCAGGCTGTACAGGCACTATTTACAAAATATACAAGCGGTTCAGGTAGGGTTCTTTTATACGGTAGAATGGTTCCGTCTTCACACCCAACCCGCCACTTTGCCCCGTACCTGTTCAAGCCACGCTCCTCCTGTGGGAACGAGGCAGGGTTGCTCGTGGTGCCGGTGGCCTCCTGGCTTGCCTGGAACGTTAGGACTATTCCGCCTCTCGTACGCCTCGTCTACTTCTTCCTCCTCAGGCTCTGCTCGCGTTCTTTTCCTCCACACCGAATCGCCTCCTGGGAAACACCGTACGCTCCCTTCCGGGATCCTCCTTCCTTTGACGTGCCTTCCGAGGTGACGTCATACAGGGGAGGAGCTTCGTCTTTCTGGAAGCCCCAGTTAAAGGAGCCTTGTCCCTGTTCATCTCCATGTTTCCACAACTGCCGAGTGTCCGAGATCCACTCCTCGTGCTGGCAAGGGGCATCGTTCTGCTGAAAGGGGACATAAGTCGGTGAGAGTGGGACCGCCGACCACCAATTTCGTGTTTCCTCTTGTTCATCGGGATCCCGACCCACCCTGTCACAGGGGAGCACAATCAAGGAGCGTAAAGATCACTGGGAGGACGTGAAGAAAAGGGAGACCACAAGCTAGTAAGGTGTAATACGGATTCTTGCTCTTGTCTGTAAGTATTTGTATCAGCACTACAGTACAATTCAAACAAAAGTAACCAAAAAACACAAGTGTGTACTGAACGTGCTAGTGACAGCGAGCGGCCCAGTGACACAGGAGTGAGACAACAGTGTGAGTGGCGCAATGAGAATTACAAGAATAATTAGGTGATCAACAATACAATGAAAATTATATACATGGTCGGTTTCTTGATTTAGACTGATTAAGTTGACTGCGAAAATGCCTAGGTTTACCCTGGATAGTCGATGGCGTTGCGACCAGTTCAATTACAGGTCATCATCAGGACAGTGGTTACTGATTTGAATATAGTGCTGTACAAAAAGGAGAAAGGAGAAATGAGGCCCTGGAAACTAGGAAGTGATTTGAAGAAGTAGGAGGATAGAAAAATGTCAAAATGACCGTGTGAGGGTAGTTGTGTGCCAAACCGGTCAAGGGATCCTGAAAGCCCTTTGTCGAGGGTGAAGGTGGGGCAGTTCCGGCGGGGACCGCTGGTGGAGAAAAGGACGTTTTTGACAGTGTGACACTGAGGAGAGTCGGGTAGAACTCCTGGAGCAGAAAAAGGTCAAAGAAGGTATAGGAGGCGCAATTACCTGTAGGTAAATAATCTGGCAGGGAAATCCGTGTTCCAGAAGCGAGGTAACGAGTTGCCGGGATCCGTTATTCGGATCTGAAAGGGGAGGGCGGAATTAGTAAAAGACTGCAAGAGTAGGGATAAAAATGGGAGCAGGGGGAGGGAGTGAGAGAAGGGGGGAGGGGGAGAAGTGAGTGAAATAGCCGTACCTGGTTGCATTGATGTCTGCGATCCTCAGTGGGGCCACGTAGTCGTCGTGAACATGCAAAGTAATTCATGCAAGGGGCGAGTGAGTCAAGCGCCTGCTTACACAGCCAGAAGTGCTGTGGAGTCCCGGCATGAGAAAGCCGGAAGAATAAGAATTGCCGGGTGGTGTCACATGTGCCTGAAGGGCTGGTATAAGGCAGAGTAACCGCATGAAGTACCCCGGGGGGATAAGGCAGTGTGTAACGCCAATAGTAAAATGGTGGAAAAAAAGAATAATGATAGGCACCATGCAGGAATGTGTGACACAAAATTCTGACAGTTTTCAGGCAAATAAATACATTCTTGGAAACAATTCACATAAGGTGGTGTTGGTACCACCTTGTACAACTAAATAATGAGTGGGTTTCAGGTAAGTAAACACATTCTTGAGAACAATTCACATCCGATGGTTTTGGTAACGCCTTGTTCAGCAAAGCAATGAGTGGGTTATTTGTGATATTATAACGTGGATACTGGGTAATATTTATTAGCACATTACATGTAGGATAAATAAACAAAATGGTGGTATAATCCATTAATACACAGAGTACATTGGTTTACCCGTCTTGTCATGATAGGGTAACAACCCATACACATTGTGAAAGGTATCACAGTTGCTGGTGGAAAAAAGGGGGGGTGAAGGGTATTGAGGGAGAAGAGGAACGGGGGGAGGGGGGAGTGGAAGAGGGGGGGAATGAAAATGGGAAGGAGGATGGAGAGGAAGCAAGGTTTTAATCACTACAAAACATTTTTTACATTACAAATGCGGGCGTCAATGGCAGGTACATGTAAAAGTTGAATGAACAAAATGATTTATTCACATGGATGGAGTGAGGAATAACCTGTAAGAGGTTCAAAGATGAAGTCAATGTACAGTACTAGTCGTGTTCCACTCATCAAGTCTATTCAGACCATTATTAACAGAGTCACATCGTGCGATCCAACGTCCCTCACACTTGTTTAGAAGCAATTGCAAATTTCCACCCCGAAGAGGAAGTACCGGGCGGTCAATAACTTGCCACACTAGATCGGTTTCTGAGTGGTTTTTTTTCTTTGTAGTATGAGACTAATGGAGCTGTCTCGATGTTACATCTAATGCAGCTTTTATGTTGGTAAATACGTTGCCTTATTATTTGGGTGGTTTGGCCAATATAAAGTAAATTGCACGGGTAGCGTATGGCATAAACCAGGTTAGTCACGCGGCAGTTGGAAAATTGTTTAAGTTGGTATGTCTGGTCGTTCGTGACAAACTCTTTAGTGTTTATGGTAAGATTGCACGCTGAGCAGGATTGACACTTGTTGTAGCCTACAATCGGTGGTAAGCCTCACATGGTGGTAACGCGTTGGGTTTTCTTTCCGTTGTCAGGCCAAGTGACCTTTTTGGAGACCAGCCCCCACTCACAAAACATTGCAAAACTTCTGTTCTTTTAAAAAAAATCTAAGATAAGTATGTGTCTTGACGGGGTTTGTGTTTGCTCACTGTGATATCCAATCCAATTTGGTATCTAGAACGAAATTGAAATCTACACCTATTACAACTGGAGAGGGGTATTTGATTAAAGTAGAACCTAATCTTTTTAATTGTTCTGGGTCATCTATATTTGGGCCATTAAAGCCAATACAGGTAAGCATATTCTGATATACCCTCAATTGTGCAATTCCCCACCTTCTTAAATTATCCACTTCATACTTCAGTACCTTTATCCTCATGTTTACTGTTCCCTCTAAGCATTACAAGGAACTTTAGCTGCACTTTTGACTCCATAGCTCCCAGTGTCTGTCCCGTGTGATCTGACAAACATCAGTTTTGATGCTACTTTTGTGGTCTTTCACTTGCAAAACGTTTGTTTTAAAGACTAAAGTTAATATCTGCTCTTTAATTTGATATGATAAAATACCTCACTAAGATTTGGTGTGGTTTATTTCTTTTCGATGTCAGCTTAAAAGCATCTTGATTCTTTGAATGTCCAGGATAAGATCTCCCTCACCAGATGACTGTAGAACAATGAAAAATCAATGGCCAGACTCACTCTCAATCTTTCAAGTTACGCTCACACCACATCAGACTTGAAGGAGCTCCACTGGCTCTCCATTCACAAACAAGCACAATTCAAGCTCATCCTTCCCACTTTCAAGGCACCAAATAAGGCTGGCTCAGCAAACCTCAACAATCACATCTGCTTTCACAAATCTTCCACACACCTCCGTTAGTCAAGACTCCTACTTTAACAAATCCCACACATAAGGAAAACCAGATCTGGTGGTCAAGGTTTCTCCTACACCACTCCTAAAGCATGGAACGACCTGCTGCTACACGTAAGAGACTCCTCCTCACTTCTTGAAATGTGCAAGAAGCTGAAGACCTGGCTTTTCAAGTAGTCCCACCAGGCCCCAGGTAGACATACACCTGCTCAGTTTTAGGTTACCCTCTCAGGTGGCAGTGCGCTCTGCATATCTGCACAACATAACAAATGTGTAGAACCTCTTTTAATAAGGTTACCATGAAAAACTTTAGATTTCCTCCTTTTTTTGATGTTAAATATTCTTATTGTATTTTGGCTTGAATTGTTTTCTAACCTTTCCATTGTGTCTTGCATTACTTTATCTATTTATTTTAACATTTGTATTTCTTCATTCTTTTTGTTCACCTTGCTAACCAACTTTTGAAAGTTCTTCCAGTTCTCGTGTGTGCTCTACCAACCAACCTTCGCTCCAGAACAGCGCAAGCTTCATGTATCTCTTTTGGGTTCTGTTCAGAGGCTGTGAATCCATTTTTAATCTCAGTTGTTAAATCACTCATCAACTTCTGATATTCTTACATCACTTGTCCTAAGGCCCACTGCCCCTCTCAATGCCCATAACTGCATCTGCCCCTGCTTTTGATACTGTATCTCTGTTTATCTCATCTTTTGTTGCAAGGCAAGCAAATCGGTTTTGTACCTCAACCACGAGGAATTGTTAGTTCTGCTAGTATAGATTTAAAGTTATTTCTGCCGCAAATAGATTAATCAGTGATGAGTTCATTCATAGTTGTTGGAGTCTTTTGTCTCTGCCATACTCAAATTCCAATCTTTTTTCTTTAGCTGAATTTTAAAGTAGAACCTAAGTGAGGGGGTGATAATATATTTGGTGCCAGACATACTAATTTGGCCTATCTGCATAAGTACAGTTGCTTTGCCTACGTGTTTGGATACTTGCTTAGGGCCTTTCAGCAGAATACTATAGTTAGTTTTACTCTAACTTTTAGTATGAACTGCTATTGTTGCAGTACCTGAGGTGTGCTAACCTATCTATGGTAGTTTTGTTCACCTTTCTTTAAGTACCTTTTGTAATTACCCCACTTTCTTTTGTTAAATTATCAAATCTGACAACACGAGTGCTGACCCTTAAAATTCCCTCAGCACGAGTGCTGGAGACTGATCTCCAGTGGAAAGCGGGTTGGGATAAGAAAATGAGAGATACTGATTCAGGAGACTCTCTGGACTTCACGGATGGACTTTTTTTTTTAAAGATATTTTTATTAGCATTTCAATAAATGTACATGCAAGAAAAAATGTTTGTAGTATACCAAAATATTTTTTCCCATGTTTCTCTTTGTACCATGCATTATCTGTCAGAACTGGTTTACAAATATGTCGCAAAAGTAGGGTGGTATATATGGCACATATCTATAAACATAGACACTGGTGCAATGCACATATTGTCAGAGGGTATGAGGCTTGTTTCCAGAAAGTTTCAGCATTAACACATCAGAGTAATATAAGCCTTGTCAGAGGTGTATATTCGGTGTCATCCCATATCCTGGGTCTCAAATTACTTTAAAGTAAGAATGATGCATGAGAGGAAACCAGGGAAAATTATTACAAAATTAAATAAATAAATAACAGTAAAAGGTAAAGCAGTACATCTACATCTCGGAGTGTGGGGCAGGGGTTAAATCCTAGTCCTCCTCTGAGGTGTATCATGTGTGCTGTGGTCCGGTAGTGGTTACCACCATATTTATGTCATGTATTCGTCAGAACAGAGTGTTCTACGTCCAGGGATGGGATGAGGGTAGAAGAGCAAGCTATACACATCAATCTACATGGTTCACATGTGGCTTGGTGTATAGAGTGGAGTAACCCGGGCCTTAGGACCACCTATACTCTTTCTTGATTCCCTACTCGGGGCCCCCTCCTCATGATCGTCTGGGACACCTTGTGCTGAATCTGCTTCTTCCCCTGGCTGTTCCCAGCTCACCAATACCTCTGCCTGTGCCTCGGCCAATAGGTGCCTTCATACTCCTCTGGCTTCTTCAAGTCTAAGGCCTCTTTCCTCTGCCTCAGCCCACAACGTAAAGTCTCTCACCCAGGTCTCCAGCACTGGTCCCCTCACCGACCTCCATGCCAGTGCTATTTAACGTTTGGCTAAAGCAAGTGATTACGCTAAATTCAGTCCTTGCCTTCCCTACTAAAATCAGCACAGATGGTTTTTTATTTGCCTGCTGAAAGTGGTTGTGGGGAGTAAACAATTCAAGATTATACTTACAGGGTAGTCATGTTTAAAAGACCACAGATTCCGAATTCCAGTTTATGGATTTTTTTATAAGGCCAAAAATAATTGAATATAAACACTCCTTCATATCAGAGAATATAGGTACATGAAAATCAATACAGAGCTGAGTTTACAAATATAATTCATTGGGCATAAAAGGCATAATGTAATGAATTCCAAAATCAAAATGCGACACAGAATTAAAGCTGAGTCCAAATCCTTTTTCACGAGGAAGAAAATAAAAGTTATCTTTCCCTACACTGCTGTCACTGAGGGTCCTGCCTATTTCCCTTATAATAAACACAAAGGTGTCAGCACATGTCGACTTCCTAAGAAGTACTCACCTTAAAGGGGTCTAATAGCTTAAGGCTATAGAGATTGCTCTAAGATGTTCCTTCTCCTCTAAAAAATTTAGAAGTCCCTCTACTCTATCCCTGCGCATCATACAAAAAGACAAAGTTCAGCCCCCCAAATGCGTCACTTGATGAGCTGTTTCACTTGTAATATTTTCCAGTAGATTTCACTAGAAGCTTTAATTAAATTCTTCTTGTCTTCCAATGGCCTTTGGGTTCAGATAGGATAGGCACGGAAGGCATCCTCCCTTCTTGCCTTTCAGTCCTCTTTAAAGACATTGCTGGTATCTCCTTAAATCTGAGAATAACAAGGTAAAATTCCTACATCTGCAGAAGGATTAGAACATACTGTCTTCGCACACGAAAATGATTCATTTAATTATTTCTTGAGCGACCAAGGATTCGAAACCAACAACAACCTGCAGGTCTAGGCGTACTATGCAGGCAACTTAAACGACACACCGTTAAATTTATATGGATATAATGCCATCCTGCACATTATGCATACAGGAATTAGAAGTGTCTCTAAAGCGTGTAAATCCTACTTGAATGCGTACACTACATTTGAATACTTATATAGCGTGAATAAATGAATCTTAGTAAGTATAAAACACTGCAAATGCTAAAATATATGTCAGTGCGGTTAAACCATGAGTATACTGCACCCATACAATTCAGAGTGCTGTAAGCGCTGTATCAGTCACCCCCTCTTAAGATTGGTGTCATAACACCAACATTCTATTCTCTCAATATTTTCTCCTTGTAGAAGAGACCGGCCTAAACAGAAGATGTAGTTTGCCGTCCCTTTCTAAATCTCTCTAACCTTTTCAGGTGCAGATAATGACTGTCCTGCAGTCATTCTAACTGCTTCTCTCGTTTCTTCAAGGAGTTTTAATTATGATGTGCCTTTTGCCATTTGTAAGCTTTGATGGCTCCCAATAGTACAATGATACAAATGACCGCTATTAATATAGGTTTCAATATGTGTCCCATTTTTTCTTGTCCCAGACTTCCAAACCACTTCTAATCTTCCCAAATCCCTTGCCAATTTGTTCCCAAATCCCATCAGCAGCCAAATCAGGTAAATCTTTATGTATCTCGGAGATGTTACTAATATATTTTTGTATTTCCCGACTATTGTCAGAAACATACATGCAGCACTGTTGAACTTTAAATAATTTACAGACTCCTCTGGCTTTTGCTAATAAGACGTCTAAAGCAAGACGATTCTGAAGAACTATAGCCCTTCTCGAAACCATCTCTCCATCAACAAGTAACAAGATTTGAGCTGTATTCACTGAAATCTTATCTACAATCATTGCTAATTTTCAGATTTTCATATCATTCAATATCACTCCCACGCTAGGTATCATGGTTCCAAATACATCTCCAATAATTTCTCCAGCACTTGCACTCTCTGTGAGGCCCTTTTCCTTCGAAAGGCCATAAATCATCCACCTGGAATATTTTAGGAAATACCACAGCCAAATAACACGTACCATACCAATTTTTGGGCAATTTCATATAAGCATTCTTTCCACACACAAAATAAACATTTGGTACTATGGTTAATTTATCCAATAGCACCTTTCATATTGACTCCCCAATCAAGAAAATGTGTTCGCAATCACTCTCACCCACAAATATTTTTTCATACTACATTGATGGGTGTCTAAGTTTTCCTTTTTGCTGAAAGTCCAAAGCTATTGGACCAGAACTTCCCTTTGCCTTATGATCTAATTCTTCCTGTGTCCATGGGATAACCTTGTGGTTTTGGATCTGGCCTAAATAAAGTCTGCCCATGTCGATCTTCTATTTGATTTATGATTTTTTTTTCGATATAAAATGAAATGAAATGAATGAAATGAAAATGGATTTTATAAAGCGCAAAATAGCTGCCCGGAGGCGTCCTAGCGCTGAAAAAACTAACAGGTGTTGCCCATAGGGCTGAGTCCAGGAGAGGTTACTTATTTATTGAACAGGAAAGTTTTTAAATTTTTCCTAAAGGAGCTGAGGTCAGAGTTAGACCTAAGGTGGAAGGGAAGACTGTTCCATAATTTGGCCGCGTTCAGGGAAAAAGAGCGACCTCCTGATCTAGATCTTTTGACCTTTGGTACTTTTATTTATTTGTTTGCATTTATATGGCGCACAGCTACCCAACAAAGGGTTTCCCGGCGCGACAGATCCCAGTGTCAATGCGGTTACAGGAATTAGATGTTGAATAGCCATGTTTTTAGGGCTTTCCTGAATTTGATGTAGCTTGGTTCAGACCGCAATGTGTGTGGCATTGAATTCCAAAGTGTGGGTCCTAGAAAAGAAAAGGTACTACAGCTAGTAAGGCATTGGTGGATCGAAGTTGTCTGCTGGGAATGTAGGGGGCGACTAATCAGTGGCCCGGTTTCCCAAAAAGATTGATGGGCAACACAAAGGGATTTGAAACTGATCCTGTCTTTCACCGGGAGCCAGTGTAATTTTTTCAGTCCGGCCTTCGCAGAGGTCCTGCGAGGGAGTTGGAGCAGGGTTCGGGCCGCACAGTTCTGGATTACCTGCAACTTTTTAAGTGTGGAGTCAGGGGTCCCAAGGTAGAGCGCATTTCCAAAGTCTAGCCTGGCAAGTATCAGTCCCTGGACCACGATTTGTCTGGCCTCAAACGGTAGTAATGGGAGAATCTTTTTCAGCACTCTAATGAGGCCAAAGCAGGTAGCAGATAATACAGCGGCCTGATGATTGAATGTTAGGGACTTGTCCAGCCAGATTCCCAGCCTCTTAATGGTATCTCTGGGGAATGGAGGGGTGCCCAGGCAAGTTGGCCAGATTTGATTAATCGTGGAAGGTGCTAGATGTCCCAGCATCATGACCTCTGTCTTGTCTCCATTAAGTTTGAGACAAGACATGGTCATCCATCGATCAATCTCGCTCAGACATTTGGGCAGGTCCACTGTGCCTACAGGGTCTCCGGCCGGCGTGAGGGAGAGCACCAGCTGGGTGTCGTCCGCGTAGGTAACGATCTTAATACCATACGGACGGACGACCCCAGCCAGTGGTCTCATGTAGACGTTAAACAACGTCGGACTCAATGAGGAGCCCTGCGGAACTCCACAGTTCAAGGGCTTGCTTGTGGAGATGGTTGCTCCCTCAAAGACCTGAAATTGCCTGCTGGATAGAAAAGAGCGGATCCACTCCAATGCTCCTCCTTGTATCCCAATTTCCTTGAGGCGCTGCCACAAGATGGTGTGATTTACAGTGTCAAAAGCGGCACTGAGATCAGATAACATGCAAGTAAAATTGTGTCTATGAACATACCATGTATCTAAGGTAATAGTGGGTACAAAATACTTGGACATCCTTTCTATCTCCTTATAGTAATCATATTTATTCATGTATTTAAGAACTGGGACTTCTGAGAGTACCACGGCATCATTTGAGAATTAGTACACAATGGGCCTTACTATAGAACATGCTTAATAACACACTACATGTGATGCCATAAGTTACTGGCAAGTGGTGACATTGGATGCCCTCTTCCACTGATGCTGGCAATTGCATACACACAGCAATCTTTCGCTTCCATTGCATCAACATACTCATATAACAAGCGAGCATATGCATTCAGCGGGAAATCCCCTTTTGACAAATCTACATGTAACATTCGACTAGTTTCCCTTATCATATCCCTATCTTTGACAGAAGCACCCCTTCTACATCTGAGGTGGATGGGGTAGAGGTCACTTGCTCCCCATTCTTTTCAGCATCGTGAAACCCAACCAAAGATGTTATGTTATGTTATATATGATTTGTAACGCGCACAATTACTCAGGAGTATCCTGGTGCGGAAGGACTAAAGCCGAGAGAGCACAAATAAATTAGCTAGAGGGATTGAAAAGATAAGTTTTAAGAAGTTTCTTAAAAATGCGGAGGTTTTGAGTGTGTCGCAAAAGGCTGTTCCATAGAGTGGCCACCTTTACTGACCATGACTGGCCGCCCATCCTAGAGCGACGAAACCGGGGAATGGCCAGTAGGCGAAGAGAGGAAGAGCGAAGCGAGTGTCCAGGTTTGTAAAAGGCCACACACTTCCTAATATACGAAGGTCCAGTGTCATGCAGGGCTTTATGGGCCATGGTCAAGATTTTAAATTGAACCCGCTGAGCCACAGGTAACCAGTGTAGGTCACGTAGAAGTAGCCTCACACTGGATCGTTTGGAGATGTTAAATAAGAGTCTGGCCACCGCATTTTGAATCAGTCGGAGTTTATTCATGAGATAGCCAGGGATGCCAATGAATAAGGCATTCGCGTAGTCAAGCCTGGAAAGATAAGTGCCCGCGCCACCATTTCCTTTGCTTGCTGCGGTAGCAGAGGAAAAAACTTCCTAAAAGTTTTAAGAGTGCCGAAGCAGATACCAGTAAGTTTTTAATATGCTCTGAGAACCGAAGATCTTCCCCGAACCATGCCCCTAATTTCTTGGCCAGGCTGCCCACTGACCGTGGGCATGGGAAGTCCAGTGGCCACAAGGCCTCTCTAAACAGTGGGGGAAATTTGCCATACAGCAATATCTCCGATTTTTCTTCATTACACTTGAGATGCACCTTGGCCAGCCAGGTAAACACAGCTGATAAGCACCTCTGCGCATCCCCGGTGCACGATTCAGATCCGTTCCACGTGAATAGAAGTTGTGTGTCATCGGCATATGCCATCATTTGGCACCCAGCCCCTTCGCCAGGGCAATCAAAGGAGTCATGTAGATATCAAAGAGTAGCGGACTCGGTGGAGCCCTGCGGGGACTCCAGTTGATAGCTTCCTGGCAGAGGATGAAAAGGGGGGCATCCAGACCTGTTGGGAGCACTCCTCTAGAAAGGATTTCAGCCAAGCCCACACCGCACCAGAGACGCCGATGGATGAGAGCCGATCGAGAAGAAGCTGGTGAGGTACCGTATCGAAGGCGGCAGAGAGGTCCAGTAAAATCAGAGCCGCTCTGCCGCCCTCGTCCAGGCACTCCCTAATTGCTTCAGCTACCTCAATCAATGCAGTCTCCATGCTGAAAGATGTTCTGAAGCCAGACTTGGCTGGGTGAAGTGCCCTGATGTTTCTACAAAGGTCTTAAGTTGACGGGAGACCACCTTTTCACACAGTTTGGCCAGTGCCTGCAGTAAGAAGATGGGACAATAGTTAGAAGGCTGCAGGGGGTCAGCAGAGGATTTTTTAAGAAGCAGGAGAAGTTTAGCCTGTTTCCATTGAGCGGGTATCATTGCAGAATGAAGTGAACGGTTGATAATAGAAGTGACTTCAAGATAGACACTCCCTGCTACCCCCGCTGAAACTCTAGCTGGGCATGGGTCAGATGGAGAGCCAGATTTTAGAGATTTGAGGATAGCAAGAATGTCGGAGTCTTCTGCTGGCAAGAACTGGGAGAAAAAGAGGCGGGTAGAGTTGTTAGACAGGAGAGCTGTAGGTGATGAGGTTGGCTGTTCCCTTGCGTCCGACCCTAAGCTGTGTTGAATAGATTGAATTTTGCTGATAAAAAAGGAGGAGAGTTCCTCGCACCACTGAGGGGAGCCTGGAAGAGGTTTTTGTTCCACGCTGGGAGACATAAAACTTCTGACAATTGAAAAGATCTCCTTACTAATATTATTAGCTTTCAAAATTCGCTCTGCATAGAAATCACTTTTAGCTTTCTTAACAGCAGCATAATAAACCCTTTGAGCCGCACAAAGCACTGTTTTAGCCGCCGGACAGTAGGCAGCACGCCACTGGTGCTCCAGTTTCTTACATCCCAATTTTAACTCTTTTAGGGACGTAGAAAACCATGGATTCGAGGTGGATGATCTATGATGACTAGTAGCTGAGGGTTTGGAGGATGATTCGACCCCCTGACAGACCCAGGTGTTGAAACAGTCCACCGCCTCTCCAAGGTCCACTGCTGGAACCAGAGGGGTATTAAGCAAGGCCTCGGAAAAAGCTGGAATGTTAATCCTCCGCCTGGAAGGAACATGGGACGAAGGTAGGGTGGAAGAAGGTGTCCTCATATCCCAGAAAAACCTAACAAAGAAATGATCAGACCATGTCACTGGGAGGGGAAATGCAAATCAAAATTTGAACATACCAGGTCAATCATATCCACCCACTGGGTCAGTTGCATGAGGTCAAGTAAATCCAGCAGAGCAACGGAATCGGAAACCTCTGGGGTGTCTAAGTGAATATTAAAATCACCTAAGAAAAGAAATTTGGAAAAGCGCAGAACACGCGGGGCAATGATATCTCCTAGAGTCTCCAAGAACGCTCCAGGAGGGCCAGGCGGCCGGTACAGCAGTATACCCCCCAGAGTAAAGTGGGGTGACAAGGTGAAAGTGAAGTCCAGCGCCTCCACCTCCGTTAGTTCTCTGACGGTGGAGCAAGTAAAGGCCCAAGCCTGCCGGAATATCACCGCCGTTCCTCCCCCTCTCCCCGTTGTGGGGTCCACGCGAGCTATATGACACCCTCGGGTACAGCAAGTTCAATTACCGGCGCACATGAGTCACCTAACCAAGATTCCGTGATAAACAGAGCGTCAAGTTTATTATCTAAAATTAGCTCGTAGATATTGAGAGCATGTTTAACCATTGAGCGAGCATTGATGAGGCCAGCAAAAATCAAGTGTCCCTTATCAGCTTGACAGCCCCCACCGGGTAGTTTGATGTCAAAACAAAAATTACAGGTGGAGCACCAGCTGGCGAGGTTAAGCAAAACATCCCACTGACTATTACCTTCGTAGGAACAGGGGTTCAGTGCCAACAATTCCTCGCGGCCATAAGGCCATTTACCATGCAGGTCAACCGGTCTTGCACCAGCGGCATAGCCGGCCACGGGCACTCCCGGGGCTCCGACTTGCCTTTGGCGCGCCAGGGGCCCGCCCACTGCGCGTCCAAGGGATCATGGGCAATTAATGTGACTTCCCTCCCCCAGCTAGAGCGCTAACCTGTGTGTCCCAAACTGGATCCGGGACACCCAAGATGGCGCCCTGCCCTCCACTCAATCGGCACTAGAAGCTGCGGTGGACCGGGGCAGGGACAGCACACCTCCTTGGCTCAGAAAACCAGGGTAAGTGTGAGCCAAGTATCGGGGAAGCAAAGAAGCGTAATAGCAGCAAATAAACAAAAGATCAGATGAATGTAGCAGCAATGTGGAGGAAGTTTAAAATGATTAAGTATTAAAACAAATAAAAACACACAATCTCAAATTTAGCATTAAGCGTGGAACAGAGTTAGATTAGTGCCCCAACAGCCAGAGTCCAAGCGGGAATCGAGCAGGAACTGCCACCACCTGCGCTATCCGCCGCGAGCCCCGCACTGTTTGCCAATTTATGTGACTTCCCTACCCCAGCTAGAGTGCTAACCTGCGTCCCAAACTGGATCCGGGACACCCAAGATGGCGCCCTGCCCTCCACTCAATCGGCACTGGAAGCCACGGTGGACCGGGGCAGGGACAGCACACCTCCTTGGCTCAGAAAACCGGGGTAAGTGTGAGCCAAGTATCGGGGAAGCAAAGAAGCATAATAGCAGCAAATAAACAAAAGATCAGATGTAACAATCACCACAGCAATGACAATAAGCACTGCAACAATAAGGTTACCAATTATGCATTTCTGCTTGCGTCCTGACTTTTCAGATTCCATTTTGAACCACTGTTTGGTTTGAGATGTAAATGAACTCAACAAATTCTCTTTACTTTGCTGATTTTGTTATTTACAATGACTTTTTGTGTTCTGTTTTCCATTCGATTATTGCAATTTTTAGTCCAACAATACTAAACCTATTGTAGAGATATAGTCAGCCCTAACACTCTGTTCGTCTTCTAATGAAAAGTCCCTAATTTTAAATCTTCTTACACTTTGGCCTAGGTTATCTTCTTTCTAAGGCTAATGAGTTTTTCTTTCACAGTTTAGGCTTTATCATTTATGATGTTAGATCCAAGCATAGCAAGAACAAGCTTCAGAATCTCTGCGCGAATCTCTCCCATCTCTTGTAAGGCAGTCTGTGACCAAAGGTAGGGAAAGCAACTTGGTTAAGGATCACAAATCGCAAACCACTCAGCCTTAGCGGATCAGGAACTGTCAGAGTCAGAATTCTAAAAGGATCAACTCTAGGGATGATTAACTGAATATCAATTGTCAGAGTGCTCCCTCCATGACTCACACTGCCGATCCCCAATCTCCCAGATTTCTCCGGTCTCTGCATCAGCAGCCAGATACATCCACTCAGGAGATGCGTACTTTTGAGACGGTACTCTCTCTCTCTTCTGGATCAACTTAGATCATCCGGTCTTTCTTCGGTTTGACTTTGTTCTAATTCAGATGTTTCAGGAATGGGAGCAAGATTCTTCTCAGATGCAAGCCTTATAATCAGCCTTTCTTTGTCGGGGACTTTGCTGCTGCAGCATCTGCTCTCCTCTCTTCATCTAATCCTTCTGCACCAGGCTGTTCACTCTGCTCTGGTTCAAAGTTCACTTTTATAATCTTGTCTATCTCAGAA
The DNA here is from genome assembly GCF_964263255.1 of Lissotriton vulgaris. Taxonomy (NCBI): domain Eukaryota; kingdom Metazoa; phylum Chordata; class Amphibia; order Caudata; family Salamandridae; genus Lissotriton; species Lissotriton vulgaris. The sequence goes on along the minus strand of NC_141685.1, from coordinate 2,106,494,735 downwards.
TCTGAGTTCAACTCTGGAGCAGTTTGAGGTTTCCTTTCCAGCTCTGTTGTTTGTTCAGTCTCCTTAAGAGTTCTCAGGATCTGACCTGTTCCTTCAGTTTCTGTTGCACTTTCAGTAGCACTTCTCGGAACCAGGGGAGTTGTTTAATCAACAGGCTCAGGCACTCTACGAGTATGCGACGCATGGATCCAGTTTGGCAAACCTCCACACTTTACAGCCGGACTCCTGACCAAAATCACTTGGTATGGTCCTCGCCAGCGAGCATCAAGGCAGCTCTTCCTCACATGCCTACGGACAAGCACCCAATCACCAGGGTTATTATCATGCAGCAGGGCTCCCAAGTTAGATGCAGTCGCAGCCTCGACCTGGTGGGACACAGAATTAATCACATCAGCCAATCCCCTACAATAATACATAACCAAATCATTTGTGATGTTTATCAATGCTGTAGCTGGCACCATAGGCAATTGCATAGCTCTTCCCATCAATATCTCGTGGGGAGAAAGCCATGTCCACCTATCAGGAGTACTACGCAGACTCATCAGTACCAATGCTAACGCATCAGTCCATTTCAATGAAGTCAACGAACAAATCTTTGACACCCTCATCTTGATTGTGCCATTTATTTGCTCCACAAGACCAGACGCCTAACTACAGTGCAGTCTCTGATCAATTTTCAAGGCTGTACACAACAATTTCATGATTTCACTATGGAAATGCGTTTCTCAATCTGTCTCCACTGAGATCGGAAATCCAAAGCGCGTATCAGTTCCCTTAAGAGCAGTTTTGCTACTGTGAGACTGTCACATCGTCTAGTTGGATAGGCATCTCGATAAAATCCAATTGTATCCTATTAAAAGGACCCCCTGATCTGCCAATGTGGCTCATTGCAACCACTGTTCTCTTTCCAACATTTATTTGTTGACACGTAACACACCTGTGACAGACTGCTTCAGCATGCACACGAAATTGTGGGTTGAACCAAGTTTGCCTAAACACTCGTACCATGTTGTCTCTTCCAAAATGAACTGCTCCGTGAATCTGCCTTGCCATTGGGCTCCATAAACAGTTAGGTGACACTCCCCTTTCAACTGTTGATAGCCAAATGCCATCTTCTCTTTTTTCACAGCCGGCTCTAATCCGTGATGGAGCTCCCTCGTCTGAGACCTTATCCTGCAGCCCCTTCACCTCATCCCAAGTATCGGCTACAGCTAGCATCATGCTGAGCTCGGGTCTGTTCTGTGCTCTCTCCTACATATTCTCCATTGAAAACGTAAACATGTATTGCACAAAAACGAGCTACTTCATCAGCATAATTGTTTCCTTTGGTGACTAAATCTTCCCCCTTTCCATGGGCTGCACATTTGACTACAGCTATCTCTATAGGCTTCTGCATAGCTTCCAATAATTGAAGTACAAATTCTCTGTTACGGATGGGGGATCGTGAAGATGTCAAAAATCCCCTCTGAGACCATAACTGTCCAAAATCATGAACCACTCCAAACCCATATTGGCTGTCCGTATAGATAGTCATTCGGACTCCATCCGCGATGCTGCAGCCATGTATCAGAGCAATAATCTCGGACACCTGAGCAGAGTATACTCATTTCAAACAGGCAGCTTTAACCACCCCCAAGATGGTACACGCAACGAAAGCTGATCTCAAACACCCTTCATTGTCTCTTAAACATGAACCGCCAACAAAAAGGATCAAATCAGATTCAGTCAAAGGTTCATCAACAAAGTCAGGTCTGGGTTTGGTAGATAGCTCAGTAACATCCAGACAGTCATGCTCTTCACAATCCTTTCCTTCCTCTTGCGAAAGAGGTAACAATGTTTTGGGGGTCAAGGTGGTACAGCCTTTCAGAGTAATATTTTCAGAAGCCAATATAACTTGCTCATACTTTGTAAGTCTATTATTTGTTAGATACTGTGTCTTTGTTCTTATCATTAACAGTTCAACTGAATGTGGCACATAAACAATAAGTGGATGACCCATCACTATGCTTTCACATCTCTCAATGCTGACACCCATTGCGGCAATGGATTTGAGACATCCGGGAAACGCAGAAGCTACTGGATCTAATATAGCAGAAAAATAAGCCACTGGTCTATGGGCACCTCCATGTGTCTGTACAAGGGCCGCTAATGCACATCCTTCTCTCTCACAGCAGAAGAACGAAAACGCTTTATTGTAATCTGGCATTCCCAGAGCTGGAGCACGACAGAGACTCTCTTCAGCTCATGGAAGGCTCTCAAGCAGTCGTTATCCCATGGTACCGGATCACTAATGTCCTTTTGAATCAACCTCAAGAGTGGCTTTGCTTGCAAAGAAAAATGTGGGATCCACTGTCGACAATAGCCGACCATTCCCAAAAGCATGCAGACTTCTTTCTGTGTTTTGAGAGTTCCCATTTGCAAAATCGTCTCTATGCGAGCTGGTGACACCCTTCGTTTTCCCTTCTCAATCCGGTGACGTAAATACTGCACTTCTGTTTGACAATACTGAAGCTTTATTGGAGACACCTTGTGTCCATTCTCTGCCAAATGATTCAGCAAAGCCACTGTGTCGATCCTGCAGGCATCCTCAGTCTATGAAGTGACCAAAAGGTCATCAATATACTGAACCAGGACTGAGCTCTGGGGCATTACTAGCCCTTCAAGATTCTTTTTCAGACATTGTCTAAAGATAGAGGGACTTTCTGTATTCTCTTGAGGGATCCGACACCATGTTAACACATGGTCATCCTTCCTAAATGCAAAAATATATTGGCTATCTTCGTGCAATGGTATGGATTAAAATGCCAGGCAGAGATCTATGACTGTAAACCATTCTTACTCACATGGTATCATAAATAATATAACAGCTGGATTTGGTACCACGGGACAGCATGGGATCACAATTTCATTTACCCTGCGCAAATCCTGCACTATTCTGTACACGCCACTAGGCTTCTGCAGCCCCATAATAGGTGAGTTACAAGGACTTCCTCTTATCTCCTTCAGAATGCCTTGTACAATCATAGACTCAATTACAGGTCTTAATCCAGCCACAGTTTCTGGAGTCAATTTATACTGTGGAGTTCATGGGAATTCAGCATTCGGTTTGACCTGTATCTTAACAGGCTCAACCCCTTGAATCAATCCTATCTCCTCACCTGTGACATCCCACACTTTCAGAGAGACTGAATCTCTCAAATCATGTGGTAGGTCCTCTATTGTAAGAACCACGAACAGCTCTGCACACAAGCTCATATTGGCCATCTTAAAATCAGCATCGTCATCATAGCTTTGCAACTCCACACCCTTGGGAGTGCTAGATATAGTAAAGTTTTGCTTACACAGAAGATCTCGTCCCAATAGACAGACTGGGCTTGAATTAAACACCACAAATTGATGTTTGTCTCAGAACGTCCTATTCTCACAGGTAACTCATTTGTCAACAGGGTAATCATTCTCAGATTGGTAACTCCCACCACTTGAATCAATTGTCCTGAAAGGGATAAATCAGGGACCACTTCTGTCCTTACTGTGGAGCGTGCAGCTCTGGTATCAAGCAAAAAGGTAACAGGATGTCCATTCACCTCTGCATTTACAAATTGTAGATTTTGATCCACTTCTAGGGCAGCACCCAAAGTGCACTCTCCCTGTGCCCCCTTCTGATACTCATGGTGATCTTGAATTTGATCTAATCTGTCTTGTACAAGGCTTTTATTGATACACATGATTACTTGTGGGTATTCTCGGAGGTTGAGGAATCTGCATTTGTGACTCACAACCTCCCCCATACATGGACCCTCTTCTTGTTACAGTGTTCAAACTTTCTGTCATCTACCCCTCTCCCTCATATTGCATTTGATTTGCTGGATTAAATTGACACTCGCGCTTCCAATGCCCAATTTTGTGACAATAATGGCACTCTGTGACACGCTTTTGATTTGCCAACCAATCACCTCCCATCCCAACATCCATATCCCTTCCTCTGTCCTGTCCAGGTTGAGGTACCACCTGTTGATTCATTCCCCTACCACACCTCCTCTTCCTCAACCCATCGCTCTTCCAACCCCTTGCACCCAATCAGGCCTTTCCGCATTCCTCAACTGTACCAACATTAATATCTCCTTTCTTTTCTTTAATGCTGCCTCTACCTGTTCACTGCAATATTTTGCATAACGCAAGATTTAATCTACAGATTTGTTCTGCCAACATATCAAGTGGTGCTGAATCATCATACTGATATCAGATCTCAATCCTAACACAAACTTCAAAACAAACTGTCCCATATCTTTTGGCTCGACGGTATGCAATCCACTATGTTGTTTAAAAGCCACCAAAAGTCTCTCATAATAGTCATGTACCGATTCTTTAGGATCTTGAGTAGTACGATTGATTTTAAGCCAATCAACAGTCTGAGGAGCTACTTTAGATTGCAACCATGTAATCACTTGTTCACATTTCGTCATTACCTCAGCCAAAGGACCATGAGTCACAGCATCTCTAGCTGGTCTTGCAGCGGGCCAATTAACTGCAACCTTACATGCTGTCCATAAATCGCCTGGAACCCTATATCAAACAAGGTATTCAAATCAATCCATAACACCCTAGAAATCTTGCTAAACCAATCAATTTGTTTATACCAGTCGGGATGGTTTCTCCCTGAGCTGGGGAAATCATTAATGAAAGCTGCCAAATCACCCTCCACGGCACATGTACATACCCCCCATTCTGTTCTTCTCTCAGAGGGAAATTTCCTGCTGCTCCCTTCCGTCCACACAGAGGCTGAGTATCCCCTATCCCTTTCTTGGCATTTTTCTTTTTAGATCATCTTTCCTCTAATTTATCTCGTTCTCTCCACGGTCACATTGCTATGATTAAATCTCTGATTTGTGCCTTGAATCCTGTTGTCGGCTTTTCTTCCAAATCTTGATCAGTATAATTCAATCTACAGCTTCCATGCATCAGTTTTGTCTTGGTTAAATCCACCTCATACCTTCATGGCAATTGTACTAATGCTTCATGAGCTCGCTATGCCTTTTTGTAACATCTTTAGCTACAAAGAGCACCTCGCTTGGGTCATATGCTTCAATCCTGTCCAATGGCAAATTCCCTTCAGTCACCTCATTTATTTCTGCTTTTAGTCTTACCACATCTATCAATGGTGCTTTCATTGCCACTTGTATGCTTCTCTGACCTCTTTCACTCCCTGTTTCTTCCCTGCCACAACTTTGTGCTCTCCTTGGACCTACACTCTCCTCCATCCTCAACACTGGGTGACTTTCTCTCTCACAACTTTGACTTCTCAAATGATTACCTTCACACAATTCCTGTGGTTCGAAATGTACTCTGGGGGCTTCTCGTCTCATATCCAGTTCCTCTCTCTGTACCATTGACTCCCTCACTGGCGGAACCCGCATTCTGATGTCTGACTTTGAATTTGCCAAAGCTCCTATTTGTCGTCGCTCTGACCAACTGTCCATTCTTGATGGATCAGCAGTAGCTTCCACTGGCATTTGAGCCATATCTGTTCCACTCATTGTAAAACTCCCTCCAGATATAGTCTCTTCCCCTCCTTTTGTCTGCTGCTGTTGACTTTCACCTGCTCTCTCTTTAGGGTTATAGATCGAAACCACCGGTCCAATAGTAAATGGTGCCGTAAGTGAGTCTGGTAAGTGCATGGTACATACACTTCCATCTTGCTCAGTGTCTGCATATCCTGGCCCTCCAGATCCCCCTGGAATTCTTATTCCCACTGATTTTTCTCACTGTTATATGCTCCTCTGAACCCAATCGTCCTACTCCTAAAGCTTCCCCCAGTTGCTGCATTTTCTCCGACTCCGACCTGGAGTCATAAGGCGGAGGATGTTCTGCTAACAGTCTTTCTAGAAAACTATCATCTATATCACTGTCTTCCTCCATCCTACTCTTTCCTTCAGACCGTCCTTCTAGCAACCTGAATAGATATAACTGTTCTCCCTCGATGGTGTCTACTCTCCATCTCTTCAGCTGTGCATCCCACCTGGCATCCTGATATGCCTTAATTGCTTTCTTCATTCTTCTGTGTGTAGCTTCTCTTTTTGCCATTGGTGCTCCCATCCATGGGTCAAATGCCTCAAATTGTGTTGGTCTAGGAGGAGGTTTCAGAGAAGCCATTACTCCTCACAGCTGGTGCAGCACCTCCATTCAAAAAGAACCATATGAGGAAAAGTCAATTCTCCCTCTTCCTCTGTGATTTTATGGCAATTTTGCAACCACACTATGGAGTCCTACATTTGTTGCCATGTAACATGCCGGGGTATCCCCCGGTGGAGTAACCACCCCTGTATCGCCTCTACACAAATCACACAACACCTTAAAACATCTCATTGTAAAATTTATTATTTGCAATCCAAACCATAATATTCAACTCCGGACGAGCTTCCACCAATCATGGCACGGTGTTACAGCAACCAACCTATCCCAGTGCGGCGTGCACTGATGTCGCAACTCCCTCCTTGCAGCGGCTCACCCTCCTTTACAATTTCACTTTGTATACTCGCTCAAACATTCGTACACAACTAAGTGTATATCCAAAAGTTATTAAACCAAGTAATTGCTCCCTAACACAGCCACAATAACTTACAGTTACATAAAACAAGTAATTGTCCGTCTGCTAAAAGATCGATAGAAGAACATCCACTGTGACCCCCGACCTGCGTTGGTCGCTCGATTGCCATAGTCTGCCCCTGGTACCTGGGGCTTTCTACTGCAACATACTCTCACATGCACACAAAGTTCCCTATCACAATTGGATCGCCGATAGCACTTCACGACACCCACAATTTTGATCGGACAATCAGATATACAAAACTATCCCGGGATCTTGGACTTCTCTTGAGTCTGCTCACCAAACTTCCCGATCCGCACGTGTCCGTACCAGTAAACTGATTAACCCACAATCACTCAACTTGCATCCTAACTTCGCAAGACATCACACAATTAATTCATCACTGCAATCTAACACACCACACAATTTCATACTCACACTACCACTGTTTCCGTTGCACCATCAGCATCCGCCGACCTCCATCAATCTTTGTTTTCATTGTCGTCTATTCCATGTCCAGAACCCAAATTCTCTTCCTCTTCTACTCTAATTGCTCATTCTCCCCTCATTTTAGAGGCAAACCATCCACAGCTACCATTTGATTACGCTAAATTCAGTCCTTGTCTTCCCTACTAAATTCAACACCGATGGTCTTTTATTTGCCTGCTGAAAGTGATAGAGTGGAGTAAACAAATTCAAGATTATACTTACAGGGTAGTCATGTTTAAAAGACCACAGATTCTGAATTCCAGTTTATGGATTTTACTATAAGGCCAAAAATAATTGAATATAAACACACCTTAATGCGAGAGAATAAAGGTACATAAAAAAATAAATACAGAGCCGAGTTTACGAATATAATTCATTCAGCATAAAAGGCATAATGTAATGAATTCCAAAATCAAAATGCAACACAGAATTGAAGCTAAGTCCAAATCCATTTTCATGAGGAAGAAAATAAAAGTTATCTTTCCCCACACTACTCCGACTGAGAGTCCTATCTATTTCCCTTCTAACATACCCAAAGGTGTCAGTACGTGTCGACTTCCTAAGAAGTACTCACGTTAAATGGGTCTAATAGCTTAAGGCTATGGAGCTCGCTCTAAGATGCTCCTTCTCCTCCAAAAAATGTATAAGTCCCTTTACTCTATCCCTCTGCATCAATAAAAAAGACAAAGTTCAACCCCCCCAAATGCCTCAATGATGAGTTGTTTCACTTGTAATAATTTTCCAGCAGATTTCCCTAGAAGCTTTTATTAAATTCTTCTTGTCTTCTGGTGGCCTTGGGGTCAGATAGGCCAGGCACGGAAGGCATCCTCCCTTCTCGCCTTAAAGTCTTATTCAAAGACATTCCAGGTATCTCCTTAAATCCAAGAATAACGAGGTTGAATTCCTGCACCTGCAGAAGGATGAGAACATATTGTCTTTCCACACAAAAAGGATTCATTTAATTATTTCTTTAGCAACCAAAGTTTCAAAACCAACAACAACCTGCAAGTCTAGGCCTACTGTGCAGGCATCTTAAACGACACTCAGTTACATTTATATGGATATAATGTCAACCGTCACATTATGCATACAGGAATTATAAATGTCTCTAATACATGTAAATCCTACTTGAATGCGTACAATACATTTCAATACTCATATAGTGTAAATAAATGCATTTTAATAAGCATAAAACAACATGCAAATGATAAAATATATATGAGTGCATTTAAACCATGAGTATACTGCACCCATACAATTCAGAGTGCTGTAAGCGCTCTATCACAAGCACTAAGTCTATCAATCTAGAGTAAGCATGGGTGAATTTTGCGAATTTGCGGTTCGCGAATTTGCGTATTCACAAATTCGCAATCCGCAAAATACGCGAACTTTTGCAAATTTGCGGATTTTTTTTGTGTGTTCGCAAGGATTTCTGCCAGTTCGCAAGTGTTTTTTACCAGTTCGCAAACACGAACTTACTTGTCAGGTCGCACCAGCGCGACCATGTTGTTTCTACGTCTGGTTCATCACAGCACCTTCTGTTTCACCACTGCCACCCTCTGTCTCACCCATGCCACCCTCTGGTACATCACTGCCACCCTCTGGTTCATCACTGTAGATTATTGGGGGAAAAGCACACCTGCCCTGCCTCAACTGACATGAATGAATTAGGGGTTGATTAATGTGTCATTGAATTTGAACGTCCAGTCTGGCACCTGCTTCCTTATCTGTAATTGCTTTCTGTTGCGGTGTAATTTTTTTTAACAGGACCTTTGTGGCATGCTTGCAGATATTCTCTGAGCCTGCTGTGAGGGTCAGAGCAGGGTCATAGAATAGTTGCAAGTAGGCAACTGAACTCTGGAGGGGCCCCTCAGGAAGCACTACAGGGAATGGTTACTAATGAGTTTGAACTTTTGCACCTGCTGAGTGCTTTCAGTTTTGCAAAAATCATTTTTCCGCAATTTCATGGGATTCGCGGGGCGCGAATTTGCGCGAGATTGAATTCGGAAGCCGCAAATTCGTGCGAATATGCAATTTGTTGTTTTGCGGCATGTTAGTTCGCGTGGTTTTGTGCGTTGTAGCGAGCTGCGTGTAGCGCAGCGGCGCGAAGTTACCCTCACGGTTGTACACAGGCGTGGCCATCTTGTTTGCGTGACGTATTTCCATTTCCGGGCGCTATGTGTAATCTGGCAAAGTGTGCGGCTCGCTAGTGCAAGTTTGCGTGTGATCGCGAGGGAAATCTCGCGCGAACTTACCCACGCGGTCGTGAACGGGCGCGGCCATCTTGTTTCTCATTCATTGCTATGGTTCTGGGCATGCTTTCTGCATCCTCTGTCAATCTCTGCCATCCTTTGCTTGTTTGAAGTTTTTTTTATCTATTTTACTTATTATCTATCCCTCTATTTTTCTAGCTCTATATTTTTGTGTTTTCTGCTACTTTTGGTTAATTTTAAACTACTTTTTTAAACTCTTTTCTTTTCTTCTTCCCTATTCTATTTCTTATTTATTATTTCCTTCCTTTCTACCCAGACCATGGTAAAGGGAGCCGGGAAGCAGCCTGAGAAGGGGAAGGGTCCTGCACCCCGTGCCCGGCTCCCGTGCGGGCTTTTGAGGGGGGAGCAAGTCACAGCCCAGGAGATCTTTAGCGCGGAGGAGGCGGCCGCACTAGTGTTTTATGTCCAGCGCCGCCTCCCCAGAACCATCATGGCAGGCGGCAAGATCGCTAGCGGCTACGGGATCCGGGAGCGCCGGAAGCGGTGGGAGAAGGTGTGCCGGGCCATATATCAACACTCTCGGGTCCAGCGCACCTACAACCAGGCCACCCACCGTTGGACGGATCTCCTGGACCGGGAACGCGACATGGTCGACCTGCTCGGCCTCGAGATCCCCGGGCTTGGTGAGTAGTAGTAGCTATTTTATCACTACTCTGTTTTCTCCTGCTCTGTGTGTTATTATATTGCAAATTTTTGCTTTTTACCAAGAGCAATAATGCTGCAGATTACATTGTAGGTAAATTTAATTATATTTCAAAATCTTCTGTGCATTTCAGGTGCACTGCTCTCATTGTCAGTAGCGTTGCTACTATGCTTATTTGTTTTCAATTTTGTGTTCATTTCATTGGCCTGAGAAATTATGTATGAGTGGAGTTTAAAGAACTGCGTGATGCTAGACACTAAGGGTCAGATTTTCAATTACCGGCGCATCCCTGCAAAGTAGCAGGGATGCGCCAGTAATTGTGCGCCACGCCACCACCACCCATGGTGCGCCGTATTTACAATGCGGCCCACCATGTGCCCAAAACTTCACCGAAGCGTTACGCATCTGTGCCGTAAAGGCGGCGCATTGCTGGAATTGCGTCGCAACGATGGCGCAGCTCCAGCAATGCTCTGGGGTGCCCTATCTCTCCAATGCTGCGTCAAGCCGTACATCTGCTTCAAGCAGACTCAGGGCTTGAGTCACGCATCATTGTCCTAAAAGTGACTCATTGAAATCTTGTAGATTTCCCTCACTCACTTTTAGGATGCGTTCCTGCGCAGGAACGCCCTCCCTTGCGCCGGAACGCCCCCTGATGGCGCAGGCTTTAGTACGTGATGCATCTCCCATATGCGTCACATTGTTAATATATGCCGCATCATGGCGCCTCTTTTGTTCTGCCGCTGCGTCACAAAAGTCACGCAACAATGGAGCAATTGAGCCGCAAGGGGCTTGTAAATCTGCCCCTACAGACTCAAGTCCAGTCCTCCTTTGTACACCTGGCAATAAGAAGAAATAGTGGTGCTGGATTGATAGTTTGAGTATTTTAATGACTGGTTAATGTAGTAGGAAACTTTTTAGTGTTGTCGCTGATCTGCAATCACAATGGAGTTTGTCTGTCACTTCGCGTGCTGCGGACTGCTGCCTGCCAGTCCTAGGCGAACCATTTTAGTAGTTTGTTTAGTGAGTTACATGACTTTCCAAGTCGACGGTCCACAAATCAAGCAATACTAATATCGTAGTAGACCACATGAGATAGGTCAATATATCCCGTGGAATAGTTGTCTATTTGCTCTTTCGCAAAAATATTTTGTTATTGTTCTTTTGAAATGTTTGATTTGGTTGACAACAATCATCCATGTTTTTGGGTCGTTCTTTCTTTCATGTTGTACATCAGCTCCCCCCAGGGGAGGAGGGGTTATCGGCTGCTGCTGCTGTTCAAGGCCAGGATCGGTCAGGCGAGGGCTCCTTTGCTGGCCCCGGTAAGTTTTAATTTGAATATGTTCCTATGAGTACCTATTTTTTCCTAGCGTTCCTCATTCGATTTTTTCTAAATCGTCTTTGATCTTCTTGTAGACTGTATCTAAATTCTTATCCTGCCTCTACTATGACTCCCTGTGGTATTACTAGATTATTCTTATTAGTCTGTCTGTGTAGCTAACTAAGATTGCACATTTGGCAAAAGGTGTTAAACGAAACTCCCATTCTAGTCAGCAATAGCTCTATGCACTGAGTGCAGTCCTCTGGGATTGTCCATAATGTCTTTTCAAGTCTTCTAAATGTTTATGCTTTGACAATTACCAACAATAAAAAGGTGAATGACCACCAAGAAAGAATAAGATACTACTTTACTTTTGGTTTGGATAGGAGGACAATCCATACGACTACTGTTGCAGGGACAAATCTGCACAAACAGAACTATGGACACTAAATAGTGCATTGTTTATCAATTATAATAGGCGCAGGTAGACTTTCCACATACCTCAGTGATATCAGACTTTGAAGAACCGCCAATCTCCTTACTGACTAAATAGTGTGGCAGAGTCATTTAGCTCCCGAATTCATCGATGATTGATCCCCAATGATGATTATCCAACGCAGGACAAGAGTACGGAGTTAGAGTCCAGAAGTGTCAGTGGCACAGACTCATGCTTGCAAATTGCAAAACTTTTTGCTCATTCACTCTTGACCAAAAACCACAGAGTCTATTTAAGTTTTAAAGCTTTATTAAAAGTAAAAATATTTATTAAAATCAAGCTTGTCATAAAACATAAACGGTTGATTAAAAGTGGAAAAGTGCTTAGTGATTTATTTAACACATTTATTGTGGGCGAGCCTAGCCCTCACCTGGTTTGAACTTTAATTTTTCTTTTTAGTGCTGAATCGTTGGTCACTCCGTCCTAGTGATGATGATTTATTCTTAGAAGTGAAGCTTCTGTCTGTTATGAGAAAAATGGTGCGTGTTAAAAAGCAAGCATTCATCAGTTTTGCCAAAAAGTGCAGCAAGACAACGCCCTTCCCTGGAAAAAGGGACATTTTTACTTTAGAGAAGACAGTCACAAATTATTAGATTGGTTTCTGTATTCACATTTCTTCATTCCTAGAGAAAATACTAGTGAGTGGTGTATGTCTATGCCATCTAACATTCTTAAATGTACTTTGTCGGTGGAACATCTGGTGCTGGGCCCAGCGGGGAGGTGGAGGAGGAGACTTCTGGGGAGGAGGCGGTGCAAGTGCCTGACGAAACTGCTGTGCAGGTTGCCACAGTAGTGGCGGGCAGGGGTAAGCTCTTATATTCCTTACTTATTGAGATTGCAGACTGCATAGTGTGCTCCCCGTGGGAAAACGTAAGGTTTGTCCAGATGAGAGACATGAAGAAGAAGGATTGACATATAGTTTGAATGGATGGATGCCTGGATCATGCTACTATCTGACTCTTAGATAGTATATGTGTATCTAGAGAGAGTAGTCGGTCACTGGATGAACTAAGTGTTACTTTGAAGAGCATGTAACACCGCACCCGCACGTCCGTCCCAGTGTAGGAAAGGCAAGGAAAAGAAGTTTTAATTTTGTCCGAATACTACCATGAATAGTAGCAGTAGTTTGTACTGCAAGCACAGCATATATCCGGCTATTACGATTGCCACTCACTACCTCTGTTAATAAGTTTAGTAGAACTCGGTCATTCATGTGTGGATGTATCACTGTTCACTCAATAAAAAGCAAAGCACCTAAAGTCATCCCATATGTAAGCAAATGCATACCATGTGCAGTGATAGATAATCAGATTATTTATCTTCTTCATTTTCCTTTTCTAGTATTCATTGGCACAGTAGGGTGAAAGTTAAATTAATTAAGCAGTAGCCCTTGTAACAGAGTATTCTCAGTGCCACCCGTAATAGATAAGAAAGAGCATCACCACCTGCATGTATTGGACTGGTACAGTAACGCAAGTCTGTCTCACTCATCATGGCGGGCGTCTGTTTTTCTCGGGTGCAAGTTGACTGCGCTGGCATTATGCCGGCTTGCAGAAGTTAACATACCAATTTTGCTAAACAAGAGAGAAGAAGAATAAGACTGGTGTACTGGAAAGTATAACCTCTGTATTAACCTGTTTCTTATTCACAACTACGATTAAATCTGATACATTTCTCTAGAGATGCAACATGAGTGAAAGTGTTCACATAAACATAGAGTACTTTAGTTAGTTATTTATTGCTAAAAATGTTTTTTGCACTAAAATATTTATAAAATATGAAAAAAATGATGAAATGTTTTCTTGATCTTAAGTGTTAAATGACAATAAATAACAAACTAAAGTACTCTATGTTTATGTGAATACTTTCACTCATGTTGCATCTCTAGAGAAATGTATCAGATTTACTCGTAGTTGTGAATAAGAAATAGGTCAGTACAGAGGTTATACTTTCCAGTTTTTTGTCTTCACTCCCTCCTCTAGACCTAAAATTAATACTGGGAGTACCCTTTTCCTATTTTTGTAAGACTGGTGTACTGTCATGGAGTGAGTTCATAGTGCTCGTAGAATTGATTCCTAAAACTCCCACTAATGTTAGAGCAAGGATGAAGAAGTAGGATGTTAGATAGATACTGGCCTCAATAGTTATGCACTGCGCTTGCAAGTTGCTAGTTCTACTGTGACACAACTTTCTGCTGAATCATTTTGTGTTAATCTTAAAGAGCATTGGTTACAGACTATGTCTTTCTTTCTTCATATAGATGCTCCTTCCAAACCAACACAGAAGGAGCTGGCTAAAAGGGCCCGGCAACGGAGGCAGGAGGCCACCGTCGCCGAATTTCGGCGGCTGGTGGCCCAGGAGGAGGAGGACTCGCAGAGTACGTCGACAACATCCACGGCGACACGCGCATCCTCATGTAGTACTGGAACCGCAACTCTGGCAAAATAGAACCGGCTAGGAACCTTCGATGTAGGGCAGAGCGTTCCCACTAATTCAAGAAAACCAACCCCTTCCACAAAAGAAATAGGGAGAAGGTCCAGCGCTAGCATTTTAGCCAGCTTAGTGTTATACAGAAGCATCATTGGGTGGTTGCGTTCAAATGGCGCATCTGAAAACAACATGCTTCTAATGGTGGGCTGGACCATTTTACGGGATGATGATGACTTCTTCGACCCAGTTACCCTCGGTGATGATGAACTTTTTCGCATTGGTGTCTCACTCTCTCCCACACTCTTAGTGTGGCTCATATATCTTGCAGGGGGGTGCTGCTGACAGGGGTCAGGGGGCAAGGAAAAGAAGTTTTAATTTTGTCCGAATACTACCATGAATAGTAGCAGTAGTTTGTACTGCAAGCACAGCATATATCCGGCTATTACGATTGCCACTCACTACCTCTGTTAATAAGTTTAGTAGAACTCGGTCATTCATGTGTGGATGTATCACTGTTCACTCAATAAAAAGCAAAGCACCTAAAGTCATCCCATATGTAAGCAAATGCATACCATGTGCAGTGATAGATAATCAGATTATTTATCTTCTTCATTTTCCTTTTCTAGTATTCATTGGCACAGTAGGGTGAAAGTTAAATTAATTAAGCAGTAGCCCTTGTAACAGAGTATTCTCAGTGCCACCCGTAATAGATAAGAAAGAGCATCACCACCTGCATGTATTGGACTGGTACAGTAACGCAAGTCTGTCTCACTCATCATGGCGGGCGTCTGTTTTTCTCGGGTGCAAGTTGACTGCGCTGGCATTATGCCGGCTTGCAGAAGTTAACATACCAATTTTGCTAAACAAGAGAGAAGAAGAATAAGACTGGTGTACTGGAAAGTATAACCTCTGTATTAACCTGTTTCTTATTCACAACTACGATTAAATCTGATACATTTCTCTAGAGATGCAACATGAGTGAAAGTGTTCACATAAACATAGAGTACTTTAGTTAGTTATTTATTGCTAAAAATGTTTTTTGCACTAAAATATTTATAAAATATGAAAAAAATGATGAAATGTTTTCTTGATCTTAAGTGTTAAATGACAATAAATAACAAACTAAAGTACTCTATGTTTATGTGAATACTTTCACTCATGTTGCATCTCTAGAGAAATGTATCAGATTTACTCGTAGTTGTGAATAAGAAATAGGTCAGTACAGAGGTTATACTTTCCAGTTTTTTGTCTTCACTCCCTCCTCTAGACCTAAAATTAATACTGGGAGTACCCTTTTCCTATTTTTGTAAGACTGGTGTACTGTCATGGAGTGAGTTCATAGTGCTCGTAGAATTGATTCCTAAAACTCCCACTAATGTTAGAGCAAGGATGAAGAAGTAGGATGTTAGATAGATACTGGCCTCAATAGTTATGCACTGCGCTTGCAAGTTGCTAGTTCTACTGTGACACAACTTTCTGCTGAATCATTTTGTGTTAATCTTAAAGAGCATTGGTTACAGACTATGTCTTTCTTTCTTCATATAGATGCTCCTTCCAAACCAACACAGAAGGAGCTGGCTAAAAGGGCCCGGCAACGGAGGCAGGAGGCCACCGTCGCCGAATTTCGGCGGCTGGTGGCCCAGGAGGAGGAGGACTCGCAGAGTACGTCGACAACATCCACGGCGACACGCGCATCCTCATGTAGTACTGGAACCGCAACTCTGGCAAAATAGAACCGGCTAGGAACCTTCGATGTAGGGCAGAGCGTTCCCACTAATTCAAGAAAACCAACCCCTTCCACAAAAGAAATAGGGAGAAGGTCCAGCGCTAGCATTTTAGCCAGCTTAGTGTTATACAGAAGCATCATTGGGTGGTTGCGTTCAAATGGCGCATCTGAAAACAACATGCTTCTAATGGTGGGCTGGACCATTTTACGGGATGATGATGACTTCTTCGACCCAGTTACCCTCGGTGATGATGAACTTTTTCGCATTGGTGTCTCACTCTCTCCCACACTCTTAGTGTGGCTCATATATCTTGCAGGGGGGTGCTGCTGACAGGGGTACTGGGTGTAAGTGAAGAAATGTTTGACGCTTCTTCCTCCTCGTCATCATCAGATGAAACATCAACGGATACAGTTTGTTGACTTGCAATTCGGGCTTCCTTGATCTCCTTTAGCTGCGCATGCCATTTGACAGTGTGCTGTCTCTCAAGATGACCTCTCTGGCCTCCGGTACCATAGTTGGTACCACGCTTACCACGACTAACTCCAAACTTACAAATGGTACAAATGGCTATGTTTTCCCTTGTTGGGCTAACACTAAATAAGTCCCAAACTGCAGACTTCAAATGTCTGTGGGGGGCGGAGGTGGCGATACTGGGAATGCTAATGCGAGATGAAGTGGAGGATGTGTGTTGCCGAACTTTACTACGTTGTGCACTTGCAGCACCACTAATTGAGGAAATGGAGGTCGAGGTGGATGGATGTCCTTTCTGTCAAGAAAGTATGGAGGCGGTAGGTTGTGGTGTACTAGTTAACTGCATTGGTGGTGGTCCCATTGCCGCGTCGACAACATCACGCTCAGCAGCACTTCGGGCTAGGGTAAAAATGTCTGTTTGCTGCATGCCCGCTGGGGCTGCAGTGACGTCTATGATGACTGCGTCGTCGTCGTGAGAGTCTTCATCAGCAGGAGTATACGGCGCCACTTCGTGTTCAGCGTCATCATCACACTCCATAAGTACGAGACTTTCGGGGACCTTCCTTTTACGCTTAGCTACCTTTGTCAGATCATGGTGTGCCTCACTCTCAGACGGCCGTGGTGGTTCCCAATTTGGATCCATATCATCAGAAGGAAGGGGGCTTGAAGAAGATGTAGACACCATCCTTGATCTTTTCCTTGCTAGGGATCTGGAAGACAATGAATGATCAGGAGGAGTGGCTTCCTCAAATGATACCTCGGCTTCAATGTCGATTTCCTGATGTGCCCCTACTTTGGGAGGAACAACTATTGTGGGCACTTGTGCCGCTCCATGCACCTCTGCTTGCGCATCTACTTGCGTTGCCTTTCCTTCCACATGTACTTGGGCTTCTACTTGCACATGTGGTTGTTGTTGCGGCTGTGGTTGTTGAACACTCGTCAGATGAGTTAAAACAACCTGTGTTGATTGAGGAATGCTGCTACTTTCTTGCGATGAGCCAACATCACTGGTCGATGGTGATTGAACAACTATACTGGCTGCCTCTGCAGCACTCAAGGGCTTGGACTTAAGTTGGCGTGGTGGTGGTGGCACTGAGCCAAATGAAGCGGGGGTGCTGCTCCCAGCTTGGTCCCCAGCAGACCCCGCTGCTGCTGCAGGCGTACTTTGTTTTTCCCCAAAAAATGCGGCGGTCGGCATACCAGTCTCCTTGGTAAGTGGCGCCACTTGCTTCTTCTGCTCCTTACTGGCAACTTTCTTGCTAGAGGAGCTACGGGCAACTTTTTTTGGGTCCATCTTCTTCAGATGTCAGAACAGCAGGCCGCAGTTGCACTAGTTGCAGAGTTGTCTGTGGCCACATGTGACGTTGTGCTGCACACACCGCAGCAGGACTTGTGCCTGGCACTGATGATGAGGAACGATGAGGCTGATGATTCGTCTTTCTGCACCTAAAAGCAAACAAAGCCAGAGGAACATCAGTTAAATAAATAAAGATTCGCTGCTATGGGTTTAGTATGTACAGGTGAAGGGCGCTCAAACAGTGCGGGTAGGGTATGGTGATAGATGTTGATAGTGTGAGACGGTGCAAACAGTGTAGAGGAAAACCCTATAACCTCTAACTAATGTTCAAGCAAAGGATGCTGCAATATTATAGACCGTACATACAAGAACTGTGCACACGTCAGATAAACAATTGTATAAAATTTGTGTAACAGGACAAAAGAAGATGAAGCTGTTGTCTTGAAGAAGGCTTTATAAGGTTCTTTTTATAGAATATAGACGCCAGCCGACACGTGTTTCATCAAACAGGACAAAGCCTGTGACTCATCAGGGCTGAAAATGGCGTGGCAGGTCATCAACTGAGGAGTCGAGTGGTACAACGGAAGATAGTCCGTGTTCCAAGCTTAGTACAGGATGAGATGTGGCGGGAGCAGTCGGGTACAACTGTCATCCGGATTCGCAAGGACGTAGAAACAGGGTCGTTGCTAAAAGTCTGTGGTGCTCACCTGTTTGATGAAACACGTGTCGGCTGGCGTCTATATTCTATAAAAAGAACCTTATAAAGCCTTCTTCAAGACAACAGCTTCATCTTCTTTTGTCCTGTTACACAAATTTTATACAATTGTTTATCTGACGTGTGCACAGTTCTTGTATGTATCAGTTAAATAAATGTTGCATATGTAGCGCTTCAATTAATACTTTGCAAGTAAGCATTTTTATTATACCCACCCGCCAAAATGGAAAGACCAATAAAATGCACCACTGACAGAGTACCCCTGGGCATAATGGATGAAAGCATGGCAGACTGGATGCAGGCCTATGGCACAACAAAGCACACTACCTGGCTTCAAAATGGCCGCTAGACCCCCAAAACATGGCCAGGCCCTGCCTGTACCAGTCCTCAAAATGGCCCCCACCCACATGGACAGGCCCCATCAACACCTCAAAAAATCAAAAAACACACAAAAATCACAACAATCCAATGCCATCCATGCCCCCCATGATGTTTACATTAAAGAGACCCCACAGAAAGACTCAGTCCATGCACCACTGAGTACCCCTGGGCAAAAGGCCCTAACAACAGCCAAAAAATTAAAAAAAACACACAAAAATCACCACAATCCAATGCCAGCCATGCCCTCAATCATGTTCAAATTCAGGACACCCCACAGAAAGACTAGGCCCATGCACCCCTGAGTAGCCCTGGGCATAATGGATGAAAGCATGACAGACAGGGTGCAGGCCTATGGCACAACAAAGCACACTGCCTGGTTTCAAAATGGCCCCTAGACTGCCACCACATGGCCAGGCCCTGCCTGTACCAGTCCTCAAAATGGCCCCCACCCACATGGACAGGCCCCATCAACACCCCATAAAATCAAAAAAACACACACAAATCACCACAATCCAATGCCATCCATGCCCTCCATGATGTTTACATTAAAGAGACCCCACAGAAAGACTCAGTCCATGCATCACTGAGTACCCCTGGGCAAAAGGCCCCAACAACAGCCCAAAAATCGAAAAACTCACAAAAATCACCACAATCCAATGCCATCCATGCCCTCAATCATGTTCAAATTCAAGACACCCAACAGAAAGACTAGGCCCATGCACCCCTGAGTACCCCTGGGCATAATGGATGAAAGCATGGCAGACTGGGTGCAGGCCTACGGCACAACAAAGCACACTGCCTGGCTTCAAAATGGCCCCTAGACCCCCACCACATGGCAGGCCCTGCCTGTACCAGTCCTCAAAATGGCCCCCACCCACATGGACAGGCCCCATCAACACCCCAAAAAATCGAAACAACACACAAAAATCACCACAATCCAATGCCATCCATGCCCTCCACGATGTTTACATTAAAGAGGCCCCACAGAAAGACTCAGCCCATGCACCACTGAGTATCCCTGGGCAAAAGGCCCCAACATCAGCCCAAAAATCGAAAAACACACAAAAATCACCACAATCCAATGCCATCCATGCCCTCAATCATGTTAAAATTCAAGACACCCCACAGAAAGACTAGGCCCATGCACCCCTGAGTATCCCTGGGCATAATGGATGAAAGCATGACAGACTGGGTGCAGGCCTATGGCACAACAAAGCACACTGCCTGAGTTCAAAATGGCCCCTGGACCCCCACCACATGGCCAGGCCCTGCCTGTACCAGTCCTTAAAATGGCCCCCACCCACATCGACAGGCCCCATCAACACCCCAAAAAATCAAAAAACACACATAAATCACCACAATCCAATGCCATCCATGCCCCCCATGATGTTTACATTAAAGAGACCCCACAGAAAGACTCAGTCCATGCACCACTGAGTACCCCTGGGCAAAAGGCCCCAACAACAGCCAAAAAATAAAAAAACACACACAAATCACCACAATCCAATGCCATCCATGCCCTCAATCATGTTCAAATTCAAGACACCCCACAGAAAGACTAGGCCCATGCACCCCTAAGTACCCCTGGGCATAATGGATGAAAGCATGACAGACTGGGTGCAGGCCTATGGCACAACAAAGCACACTGCCTGGCTTCAAAATGGCCCCTAGACCCCCACCACATGGCCAGGCCCTGCCTGTACCAGTCCTCAAAATGGCCCCCACCCACATGGACAGGCCCCATCAACACCCCAAAAAATCGAAAAACACACAGAAATCACCACAATCCAATGCCATCAATGCCCCCCATGATGTTTACATTAAAGAGACCCCACAGAAAGACTCAGTCCATGCACCACTGAGTACCCCTTGTCAAAAGGCCCCAACAACAGCCAAAAAATCGAAAAACACACAAAAATCACCACAATCCAATGCCATCCATGCCCTACATGATGTTTACATTAAAGAGACCCCACAGAAAGACTCAGTCCATGCACCACTGAGTACCCCTGGGCAAAAGGCCCCAACAGCAGCCAAAAAAATCGAAAAACACACACAAATCAGCACAATCCAATGCCATCCATGCCCTAAATCATGTTTAAATTCAACAAAACAGTTGTATCATGCACCCATAACTAACCCTGGTCCTGCTGGATACTGTGGCTACCCACAATATATTTTATTTAATGTTCTGAAAAAGTTCCAACATTGTAGTTGCAGCAACTGTAATGCCCCAAACAAACTTACTTGTGAAATTTCTAATCCAAAAGTGATCCAAAGAAAGTCAAAAAGGCCTCAAATCCAAATATCCAGCAGCATCCACAAAAAGTAATCCTTCCCGGTCAAGAATTCAAATCAAAGTGACCAGCACATGAAGAAAGCACTGGGAGGAGCCTGCTGGACAGGAACAGGAAGTTGGAGACTGTGGGGCACTTCCTTCCTCCCACCCCCCAAAATGGATTCTTTGCAAAAAAAAGTGCAGGCAAATGTCAACCTGAGGAGGTATTCTGATAAAAATCATCATTTTCAGAAGGTTTATGCTGCCTGCTGGTGGATTTCTTGTGCGAAATTGCAAATTTTGCCATTTCGCAATTGCGAGGTTGTCGCTGCCCGCCGCATCTACGTGTTCGCAAGTGTTTACTCCCGCGAACTCCCACGATGCGTGATCACAGGCCTTTATGACGTACTTGCGTTGACAAACTCTCGCTGTGCAAGGTGGCAAGCCGCCATGACGTAATTGCGGTCGACAAACGCCCACATTTTGGTAAAAAACCAAGTAGTATATTTTATTGTGCATTAATATAGTACTTACTAATCCTCACAATTGTCTTCAATGTTTGTTTTTAAAAAAAATGTTTTTATTAGTCATATCGAGTCACCATAACAGACACGGTATAATATGTTTGTTTATATATTATATTTATTATTCATATTACATTTTAAAACTGGCAATTTATTTTACTGTTCACTAATTTTGAAAGTTGATGTGGAATGTTTAAATGAGATTGCAACATTATAGCTGCCAATAATTCAAGTGCTTGTCTTGGTGGAGATTATGTTTTGTCTCCTTCATGAATAATAATAAAATGCAAAATGCAACAGACAGGCTTGTTGTTTAAAAACACAATTAGAAATGCAATGCATCCGGAATTATTGTGTACACTTAACATTTTTATTGCAATCATAAGACATCCACGTTCGAGTGATAGCATATTATCTTTTTTTCTTTCTACTTTTGTTACATATGTATGCAATAAAATATAAATAATAACCATCGCACCAGCTTGCCCAGGCTAACCGGTGAGACAAATACTCCGGCTTGCCTTTGGGTGACCTACTTGGGCAAAAAGCTTTGGCATAGCATGTATAAGAGCATTTGATTGCTTTCTCCCGTCAGTCAACCAGGTCAATTTGTTTAAGTAAGGATGAGAATCGTTAGTCAAGGTCAGAAACGTGCAGCTGCTGCTTTCTCACTGAAATTCTCGCTAATACCAGTAGAGTGACACATGTTATTTGTTTGATGGGAAATATTACGCTGACGCTGTACAAGTGGCTTTGTTTTAAACTATTCAAAACGTGTCATTGGCAATATCTTCTTGTCTCTTACTCTAATGTGACTGAACTAACCAGGCCAAATTTCGCGAAGGCTGTGAAAACTCTTGGTCGACCTTGATCTGAAGTTTAGTCTGTGCTTCACATATGTACTGCTCTGGAGAAAAGCAGCAAGAACTACTGTTTTGACTATGGGACGCGAAATATTCTCTCAACACCATAGAAGTGCGTGTTTTATATTAAATTCCATTCATTTATCTTTCTAAATTGGACTCATGCATTGTAAAATTGATTCAAACGTAGATATAATTGCCATTATAAATCATAAAGGTCAGGTGGAGGTATTTTGTGTTTGAAATATTGACAATGTAGCGCCCCCCTTCCACCCATATTGCAATATGAGCCCTCTACATCCTACAGAGGGGATCCACTCTTTTTCCAATACTACTGGCCATGCACAGCCTTTGGTCCAGGTAAAGCAAAAGTTGAACTTCGTAGAGCTGCGTGAAAACCTGCAGCACTATGTTGCGTGAACAGTAAAAACTAGCAGTGTGAGATTTACAAAGATGCATGCGTGCTGAGGATGTCATAGGCTCTTGCTCTGCTTGTGCAAAAAGTGCCATTTTAGCACGACCGTAAGGATTTTCCCATGGCACAAGTTTGAGAAATCGGGGTCTTGCATCACATTTCCACTTGAAGTATACCCTAGTACAAACGTCTACGCTATGTTAAAATTACATGACAATCATCCATACTTTTGATTGATTGACTGAAATTACCTGATACACATGGGAACACAATAGTCCACTTGCCGTTTGTTTGCAACGTGAGATATTTGATGCTAGTATTTCATAACTTTTTGGGTGTCGGCGTGTAAATTTCCAACCTGCTCCGTATCCGCTGATGGAAAACGGAAGAAAATTTGGTTAGTTTAAAGCGTTGACCGCGAGTGAAGCAAAGACCAGCGACAGAGTGCCACGGGAGCATCGCTTACCTCAGTGTTGCTCGGTCAAGGCCTCCAGCGTTCTGCGTTATTCCAAAGATGGACGCTACGATTGTTGCCATGGAGATAAGCACTAGTATGTGTGCTATGCCTTATGGGATTTGTAGTTTGCGCTATTCTGTGCTAATGTTAGGGATGGACAAAAAAGGTTTTTGTCATGCTTGTTGATTGAAAATGAGGAGAAATTGAGACGCGACCTGAACAGTCATCAGGCACCAAGACATCATTGGGTCAAAGTCTCGCGACTTCGGACAAACTGTTGAGGCCCTTCTGTACACTATTAAATTTAAGAATTAGATATGCTTCCTTTTTAAGGAGCATTCTGTCCAAGTCTGCGTTGTTCTGTGATGGACGTAGTGTATGTAGTACCGTCCATCTGAGGTCGTTGACATCATGGTGGGCATTCAAGAAATGTTCAACCATGGGGGCAGTCATGATTTTGTTTTTAATCCGGTACCGGTGTTGGCAAATGCGTGTATTGAGTGTTGCCTGGTTTTGCCAATATAGATCTGATCGCAGGGGCATTGAACCAGGTAAACAACATTCTTGGTTTTGCAGTTCGAAAATTCTGTGTGTTTCCATCTGGTGGCCCCATGCTGGAACTCGTCTCCCTCAATAGTATTGGGGCACACGACGCAGGTCCCACACTTGTGATGATCTGTGACCGGTTTAAGGTTCCACTGGGTCAGTAGGTCGCTTTTCTTTTTCGGTAATGACACGTCTGCCCTCATGATTTGCTGTCCCACGTTTTGGTTTTTCTTATAGGCGAACAGAGGGCGTGGAAGTGGGCATTCTAGATTCGCCACCTGATACACATGGGAACACAATAGTCCACTTGCCGTTTGTTTGCAACGTGAGATATTTGATGCTAGTATTTCATGAAAAAGCCAGGTCATGCTATCTTAGTAGAATAGGCTTTGCATGACATCTTTGAGAAATTTCCTGCTACTTTAAGCCAAGTTTGCAAAATACGATGCCAGGCCAGTAGGCATTTCATTTTTGTGCAAAATATATTTTACGTGGGAAATGGCCACATGTATAAAGATTCTCATTTGCGATATCCTAATAGCGATTTTTTGTGATTCGCTCTTGGGAAATTGGAAACAGCTATACACAAGTGTATTTTATAATTGACAGTGTTTTATTGGAACAGTAGACCACAATGTCTGTGTTTGCTTTTAAATAAAGAATGTTTTTTTTTCTAAATGCAGTCCATTTTCCTTAAAGGAAAACAGTATGTGTTTCAAAAACAAAAATGGACAGTTTTGTTCTCATTTTTTAAGAGTAGGCTGAGGTCCTTGAGACCACAGCATGGTCTTAAAAAATGTTTTTGCATACTTTCACAAAGAGTAAGGGGTTACCTGGGGACCCCTTCCCCTTTGAGAATAAGTTACCACCAACTTCATGTTGGTGGTAAAATGTGAATGTTTTGCGACCGCGTTTCGGTCATCAAACATTCTTTCATACCACTGTGAGTCGCTAATAGGAAGGGACGCCCTTAAAACGGCTCGTCTGTGAGTTGGTAATAGGTTACTGAATCTCAAAATTGGCCTTTGTACATAGATAAATGCTTTTTTCTGGTCACAAACAAGTCGATTCTGCAGATCGGGCCGTTTGCGACATGAAAAAAGCTACGTACATGTGGTCCTAAGGTTTCCTATTAATACCTTTCCACTCAACCACCATTTCATCACTTTTTTCTTCTTAAACTTACCTTTGTTATTTGTCGATGGAACAGAATAGAAGACAGAGATTACAGTTCACCTCTGTGATATGCACTTTCCTATAACAAGAACACTGTTAATAAGAAGCCAAAGAGAATGTGGCTCCTACTCTTTACAGTCTAAGTACATGTAGCTTCGACTGTCTGTGCAGTGAGCATTGCATACATGAGTAAATTCAAATAGGGGGCGTGGCTTGAACATCATCGAGCATGGACGCGTGAGCTGAGAGCTCCGTGTCGGCCTCGATATTTCTCCTGCTGTTGAGTCTCCCCAAGCGGTGTTTGCAGCTCCGAGGGGGGCCCCCCAACATCGAGGGTGCCCAGAGGCTGGTTGCGACTCAATCAGGGGCTCCGAGGGCCACTCTCTTGGCGATTGTTGCCGCTCCCCCCGGAGGGGACCGGCCATCTTGGTTGCGGCCTGCGGAGGGCCTCACGTCCTCGTGCAAATAGGAGGTCGTAGGAGGGGAACAGCACCCTGATGGCAGCGGAGCTCGGCGCTGAGGCGGGGTGCAGGTGCTGACGGCGCAAAGAGTGGCATCGGCACCGGAGGCAGTCAGTGCTGCTCAGGCGGCGCCGACTTCGGGAAGTGCCCAGGAGGCGGCGGATCACTGGCGGCATCACAAGACGGCGAGGTGCACGGAGTGGAGCAGGAGTTATCATTGTGGACCTCGGCCGTCTGCACAGTTAGGAGTTGGTGATATCGGACGGCGAGGCCCAAGGTGATGCTGAAGCCCTGATAAGGGGGAGTGACATTGGAGTCAGCGAGGACCCTCCCGAGCCCGGCAGGGGGCCGAGTGCAGGCTAGGCAACGCAGATCGGTCGCGGGCTAGGGCGGCCAGGGAGAGCGGCCGCGGGGGCAATAAGACTGCGTGGACATTGTGGGAATCCTATTCTGAATACCCCCCCTCGTGCCTTCACTCCTCTGCATATCAGGATATTAGCGAGCCTGGCCCACAGCGGGGGGAAGCGAGCGGGACGGCTCCTCTTCGTCCCGAGGTCTGACACTTAGAGGCCTAGCTTACGGATGGACAGGAGGACTAAGAACCTTCCAGAGTACATGAGGTGGCCGCTCACCAGGTTTGGAGGTGGTGTGGAGGTAGCTGTTTTTCTCCCTCCCCCCCCAACTCCCCTCTGTGGCATCGTTCCAGTGACCGGCCCGAGTCAGACGCTCTGGGGTGGATGGATCCACTTGGTGGCAAGTGAGGGGTCCGGGTGAGAATGGCCTAGACAAGTCTGGTGTGGCAGTTGGTGACGCTGCGGTGGCACTTGAGAGCGGATCGCCCTGGCTGGGGAGTGCACGGTTGAAGAGATCAAGTACCCAAGGCGATTGAGAACAACCAATTCTCGGCCCGAGGACGGGAAATGGTGGAATCGCCTCCCTGGTTGGCGGTGACTGGCATGCTTGACTTCCAATCTGCGCATAGCGGACTGAGAGGTCACCCTGCGGCGCTGATGATCAGCCGGGAGCACGGAAGCAGAGTGGAGTAACTGGTCTATATATCATTGTACTCGGAAAACACAGCTGGAGACACATAGACCTTGCTTTGTGTGCTGGAGATCTGCTTTGAGAGCTAGACCATGGGGAAGCCACGCTAAATACCGGGAGCGGCACAATCGGACCAAGTTGAGGAGTCACTTGAGAACCAGGACCAAGGCTCGGCTGGAAATCCGGCTGTGGGGCTGCAGCAACAGCAGATGGAACAGATCCTTAAAGCTATATCGGACACGAAAGAGGCACTGAGCCATAATATAGCTCAGGTGTTGACGAGCTTAGGATTATTGCGGGCGGATCATGGTAAGCTAGCTGACCGCGTCAAGAGCACGGAACTGGCGCTGGAAAAGCTAGCACCAGCCCAAAAGGCGATGGACGCATCAGTGGGTGACCTATTGCGCAGAGTACAGCAGTTGGAGAAGAGGGCTGAAGATGCAGAAGGGCGCAACAGGCTCAATAACGTATGGGTGGTGGGGGTGGTCTTGCTGGAGATGGCGGAGGCTTAATCTCTTGTCGGGATGGAGGGTTGGCGGGGGGGAGGGGTCCATAAGTGGGGGGGCTCGCCTGGGGCGGGACACTGTCAGGAGGAGAGGAAGTTCATGTACAAGGCTCAACCTAAGCTTGGGGACAGTGAGATCGTTGTCCGGCTCGGCTTGGTGTAGGGTCACCTCCTCTTCCTCACAGTCACTGTGAGACTCTGGTTGCTACCAGAGTAGTTCCCTTAGTAGGGATTGAGTTTGGATGGGTAACTATGGTTTAGCGCCTGTTCTGGGGAAGGGTGGGATGGGAGTTCGTTGGGGATGTTCTGAAACTTGGGGATTGGTCAGTGTGCCCTTTAGGCTGTATTGGGTTGTGCTCTGTTGTATGCGCTCCTATGGCGACCTGACTTGAGCTAAAATGTATTACCTGGAATGTGCGAGGGCTGAACTCCATGAGGAAACATTATAAAGTGCATGCATACTTAGTCCGCAGGGGGATCCAAGTAGCTTTCTTACAGGAGACACACATAGATCGGGCTGAGGGGCAGGCGCTGCAGAGGAGATGGAGGTGACAGTTATTTTATTTCATCTCCCCTTGGTTTGCCAAGGGGACCTTAAATTGGGTGCGATCAAGGGTTCCCTTTCAACCCATGACCACAATGGTAGACTCGGAGGGGAGGTTTGTGGCGGTATTGGGTCGCCTAGACGGCAGAGATGTAACATTATGCAGTGAATACGCCCCAAATTCGGACCAAACCGCATTTTTTTCGCGGTTTTCTGGGAGGTTGGCATTGTTCCTGGCAGACACAGTGTTTCTGGGGAGGGATTTTAATTCTGTCATGGATGTGGAATTGGATCGTTCTCACCCCCCATTAGCCCTATCGGCGGTACACAGAATGGCTAAGGTGAGGTGGGAATGGCAAGAAGCATGGGGCCTTACAGATGTCTGGCGGGCACATCACCCCGCAGACAGGGACTACTCGTCCTACTCGGTACCGCACGACTTACATGTACGACTTGATAGTATTCTGTGCTCCCCGGGGGCCATGGAACTCACGCACCATAGCGAGTATCTGGCAAAGACACCCTCGGACCATAACCCTTGCTTGATAACAGTGCTCTGGTCGCGACAGCGGCAAGCGATCCCGACATGGCGTCTGAACCCAGTGGTACTGGAAGACCCAGTATTTAGTGCGGAGGTTACAGAGGGCATTGAACATTATTTCTTAGAACATTCAGGGACGGCGACGAGTAGAGCCCATGAGTGGGACACCTTCAAAGCGATGGTGAGGGGGATATGCATCTCGTCCATCACAGGGACACGAAAGACGCTGTTGCAAGACATAGACATGGAGGAGGATCGATTGCGCCAAGCAGAAAAAAATAGTCCCACAAACTTGAATGGCCAGGAGGAGGTGCTGGCAGCGCAGGAGAAGGTGGCCATTCAGGTTGAGCGGCTTCGCTGCTATGATTATAGAGAGTATATGGTACGTGGTCATGCTGAAAGGGACAGGGTAGGGTCGCTATTAGCCTGGCTGGCCAACCCGGCTGTCAGCGGAACCCCAATAGTATCGCTGACTGCGCCGGAAGGGGGACTGGTCTATTCCCAGAGAGAGGTCAATGACCAATTTCTGGATTATTATACGTTGCTTTACCGGAGTAGGATGAGGGACCCGCCCGATGGTCTTGACGATTTTTTAGAGGCGGCATGACTGCCGAGACTGGAACCGGAACAGGGCGTCAAACTGGATGAAGCTATTTCACGGGGAGAGATCAGAGCAGCAGTTAAACATATGGCCAGAAGGAAGACCCCGGGAGCTGATGGCCTACTGGTGGAGTTTTATGCAACATATATAGACCTCATCGCTCCACAACTGCAAGCAATGTACAGAGAGGCGTGGGAATTGGGCAGACTGCCGCTAACCACAAGAGAAGCGATCATAGTGCCGCTACGGAAGAAGGGTGGAATCCCTACTTCCAGATCAGCCTACCGACCGCTCTCGATGCTCACGGTAGACTACAAGGTCCTGAGCAAGATCTTGGCCACAAGACTTTTGGATCCGCACTTTGGTGCACCCGGACCAATCGGGCTTCATCCCCAATAAGCATGGGCTGAAAATTCGTTCTGCTTGCGGAATTTGCGGATTTTCCGCGATTTCGCGATCCGCAAATCTCACGAATCAGCGGGGACGAATTTTCAGCCAAGCACTTTTCAGGGTTACAGCAGCAGGTGCAAAAGTTGAAGCTAATTTTTTGTAACCTTTTACAAAAGGGTTACAAAGAAATTAACTTCAACTTGGGTACCTGCTGCTGTAATCCTGTAAGTGCTTCCTGGCGCCTCCTTGTCTACTTGCAACTATTCTCTGACCCTGCTCTGACCCTTGAAGCAGGGTTAGAGAATAGTTACAAGTAGGCAATGAGGCGCCTGTCACGAAAATTAAACCTCAACAGGAAGCACTGACAGATATAAAAACAAGCATTTGCAATGCAATAGGTCTCGCATTAGGAAAGTTTGAGCTATTGGTCTTGTAAATGACAATTTATTTTATTTATGTGTTGGTTATGAAAATAGCTAAATTAATAGCTTTGTCATTTACAATGCCAATAGTTATAACTTTCGCAAATGTGACACCTATAGCATTTGTAATGCAACATGTTTTGTATTTAGATGACTTAGCGGTATTGATATTACAAATTACAATGCCTTTTAATTTTTTTAAATAATTAATACTTAAATAAAAGTGATTTTAATTTATAATGGCAATAGCTTAAACTTTTGTAAATAACTTTTGTGAAGATTATGTTCAGTGTATTTTATTGTTAACAAGAACACTGTTAATAAGAAGCCAAAGAGAATGTGGCTCCTACTCTTTACAGTCTAAGTACATGTAGCTTCGACTGTCTGTGCAGTGAGCATTGCATACATGAGTAAATTCAAATAGGGGGCGTGGCTTGAACATCATCGAGCATGGACGCGTGAGCTGAGAGCTCCGTGTCGGCCTCGATATTTCTCCTGCTGTTGAGTCTCCCCAAGCGGTGTTTGCAGCTCCGAGGGGGGCCCCCCAACATCGAGGGTGCCCAGAGGCTGGTTGCGACTCAATCAGGGGCTCCGAGGGCCACTCTCTTGGCGATTGTTGCCGCTCCCCCCGGAGGGGACCGGCCATCTTGGTTGCGGCCTGCGGAGGGCCTCACGTCCTCGTGCAAATAGGAGGTCGTAGGAGGGGAACAGCACCCTGATGGCAGCGGAGCTCGGCGCTGAGGCGGGGTGCAGGTGCTGACGGCGCAAAGAGTGGCATCGGCACCGGAGGCAGTCAGTGCTGCGCAGGCGGCGCCGACTTCGGGAAGTGCCCAGGAGGCGGCGGATCACTGGCGGCATCACAAGACGGCGAGGTGCACGGAGTGGAGCAGGAGTTATCATTGTGGACGGCGGCCGTCTGCACAGTTAGGAGTTGGTGATATCGGACGGCGAGGCCCAAGGTGATGCTGAAGCCCTGATAAGGGGGAGTGACATTGGAGTCAGCGAGGACCCTCCCGAGCCCGGCAGGGGGCCGAGTGCAGGCTAGGCAACGCAGATCGGTCGCGGGCTAGGGCGGCCAGGGAGAGCGGCCGCGGGGGCAATAAGACTGCGTGGACATTGTGGGAATCCTATTCTGAATACCCCCCCTCGTGCCTTCACTCCTCTGCATATCAGGATATTAGCGAGCCTGGCCCACAGCGGGGGGAAGCGAGCGGGACGGCTCCTCTTCGTCCCGAGGTCTGACACTTAGAGGCCTAGCTTACGGATGGACAGGAGGACTAAGAACCTTCCAGAGTACATGAGGTGGCCGCTCACCAGGTTTGGAGGTGGTGTGGAGGTAGCTGTTTTTCTCCCTCCCCCCCAACTCCCCTCTGTGGCATCGTTCCAGTGACCGGCCCGAGTCAGACGCTCTGGGGTGGATGGATCCACTTAGTGGCAAGTGAGGGGTCCGGGTGAGAATGGCCTAGACAAGTCTGGTGTGGCAGTTGGTGACGCTGCGGTGGCACTTGAGAGCGGATCGCCCTGGCTGGGGAGTGCACGGTTGAAGAGATCAAGTACCCAAGGCGATTGAGAACAACCAATTCTCGGCCCAAGGACGGGAAATGGTGGAATCGCCTCCCTGGTTGGCGGTGACTGGCATGCTTGACTTCCAATCTGCGCATAGCGGACTGAGAGGTCACCCTGCGGCGCTGATGATCAGCCGGGAGCACGGAAGCAGAGTGGAGTAACTGGTCTATATATCATTGTACTCGGAAAACACAGCTGGAGACACATAGACCTTGCTTTGTGTGCTGGAGATCTGCTTTGAGAGCTAGACCATGGGGAAGCCACGCTAAATACCGGGAGCGGCACAATCGGACCAAGTTGAGGAGTCACTTGAGAACCAGGACCAAGGCTCGGCTGGAAATCCGGCTGTGGGGCTGCAGCAACAGCAGATGGAACAGATCCTTAAAGCTATATCGGACACGAAAGAGGCACTGAGCCATAATATAGCTCAGGTGTTGACGAGCTTAGGATTATTGCGGGCGGATCATGGTAAGCTAGCTGACCGCGTCAAGAGCACGGAACTGGCGCTGGAAAAGCTAGCACCAGCCCAAAAGGCGATGGACGCATCAGTGGGTGACCTATTGCGCAGAGTACAGCAGTTGGAGAAGAGGGCTGAAGATGCAGAAGGGCGCAACAGGCTCAATAACGTATGGGTGGTGGGGGTGGTCTTGCTGGAGATGGCGGAGGCTTAATCTCTTGTCGGGATGGAGGGTTGGCGGGGGGGAGGGGTCCATAAGTGGGGGGGCTCGCCTGGGGCGGGACACTGTCAGGAGGAGAGGAAGTTCATGTACAAGGCTCAACCTAAGCTTGGGGACAGTAAGATCGTTGTCCGGCTCGGCTTGGTGTAGGGTCACCTCCTCTTCCTCACAGTCACTGTGAGACTCTGGTTGCTACCAGAGTAGTTCCCTTAGTAGGGATTGAGTTTGGATGGGTAACTATGGTTTAGCGCCTGTTCTGGGGAAGGGTGGGATGGGAGTTCGTTGGGGATGTTCTGAAACTTGGGGATTGGTCAGTGTGCCCTTTAGGCTGTATTGGGTTGTGCTCTGTTGTATGCGCTCCTATGGCGACCCGACTTGAGCTAAAATGTATTACCTGGAATGTGCGAGGGCTGAACTCCATGAGGAAACATTATAAAGTGCATGCATACTTAGTCCGCAGGGGGATCCAAGTAGCTTTCTTACAGGAGACACACATAGATCGGGCTGAGGGGCAGGCGCTGCAGAGGAGATGGAGGTGACAGTTATTTTATTTCATCTCCCCTTGGTTTGCCAAGGGGACCTTAAATTGGGTGCGATCAACGGTTCCCTTTCAACCCATGACCACAATGGTAGACTTGGAGGGGAGGTTTGTGGCGGTATTGGGTCGCCTAGACGGCAGAGATGTAACATTATGCAGTGAATACGCCCCAAATTCGGACCAAACCGCATTTTTTTCGCGGTTTTCTGGGAGGTTGGCATTGTTCCTGGCAGACACGGTGTTTCTGGGGAGGGATTTTAATTCTGTCATGGATGTGGAATTGGATCGTTCTCACCCCCCATTAGCCCTATCGGCGGTACACAGAATGGCTAAGGTGAGGTGGGAATGGCAAGAAGCATGGGGCCTTACAGATGTCTGGCGGGCACATCACCCCGCAGACAGGGACTACTCGTCCTACTCGGTACTGCACGACTTACATGTACGACTTGATAGTATTCTGTGCTCCCCGGGGGCCCTGGAACTCACGCACCATAGCGAGTATCTGGCAAAGACACCCTCGGACCATAACCCTTGCTTGATAACAGTGCTCTGGTCGCGACAGCGGCAAGCGATCCCGACATGGCGTCTGAACCCAGTGGTACTGGAAGACCCAGTATTTAGTGCGGAGGTTACAGAGGGCATTGAACATTATTTCTTAGAACATTCAGGGACGGCGACGAGTAGAGCCCATGAGTGGGACACCTTCAAAGCGATGGTGAGGGGGATATGCATCTCGTCCATCACAGGGACACGAAAGACGCTGTTGCAAGACATAGACATGGAGGAGGATCGATTGCGCCAAGCAGAAAAAAATAGTCCCACAAACTTGAATGGCCAGGAGGAGGTGCTGGCAGCGCAGGAGAAGGTGGCCATTCAGGTTGAGCGGCTTCGCTGCTATGATTATAGAGAGTATATGGTACGTGGTCATGCTGAAAGGGACAGGGTAGGGTCGCTATTAGCCTGGCTGGCCAACCCGGCTGTCAGCGGAACCCCAATAGTATCGCTGACTGCGCCGGAAGGGGGACTGGTCTATTCCCAGAGAGAGGTCAATGACCAATTTCTGGATTATTATACGTTGCTTTACCGGAGTAGGATGAGGGACCCGCCCGATGGTCTTGACGATTTTTTAGAGGCGGCATGACTGCCGAGACTGGAACCGGAACAGGGCGTCAAACTGGATGAAGCTATTTCACGGGGAGAGATCAGAGCAGCAGTTAAACATATGGCCAGAAGGAAGACCCCGGGAGCTGATGGCCTACTGGTGGAGTTTTATGCAACATATATAGACCTCATCGCTCCACAACTGCAAGCAATGTACAGAGAGGCGTGGGAATTGGGCAGACTGCCGCTAACCACAAGAGAAGCGATCATAGTGCCGCTACGGAAGAAGGGTGGAATCCCTAGTTCCAGATCAGCCTACCGACCGCTCTCGATGCTCACGGTAGACTACAAGGTCCTGAGCAAGATCTTGGCCACAAGACTTTTGGATCCGCACTTTGGTGCACCCGGACCAATCGGGCTTCATCCCCAATAAGCATGGGCTGAAAATTCGTTCTGCTTGCGGAATTTGCGGATTTTCCGCGATTTCGCGATCCGCAAATCTCACGAATCAGCGGGGACGAATTTTCAGCCAAGCACTTTTCAGGGTTACAGCAGCAGGTGCAAAAGTTGAAGCTAATTTTTTGTAACCTTTTACAAAAGGGTTACAAAGAAATTAACTTCAACTTGGGTACCTGCTGCTGTAATCCTGTAAGTGCTTCCTGGCGCCTCCTTGTCTACTTGCAACTATTCTCTGACCCTGCTCTGACCCTTGAAGCAGGGTTAGAGAATAGTTACAAGTAGGCAATGAGGCGCCTGTCACGAAAATTAAACCTCAACAGGAAGCACTGACAGATATAAAAACAAGCATTTGCAATGCAATAGGTCTCGCATTAGGAAAGTTTGAGCTATTGGTCTTGTAAATGACAATTTATTTTATTTATGTGTTGGTTATGAAAATAGCTAAATTAATAGCTTTGTCATTTACAATGCCAATAGTTATAACTTTCGCAAATGTGACACCTATAGCATTTGTAATGCAACATGTTTTGTATTTAGGTGACTTAGCGGTATTGATATTACAAATTACAATGCCTTTTAATTTTTTTAAATAATTAATACTTAAATAAAAGTGATTTTAATTTATAATGGCAATAGCTTAAACTTTTGTAAATAACTTTTGTGAAGATTATGTTCAGTGTATTTTATTGTGACGAAAATGCAAGAACAGAAATGAAATATTAACATATTTTTGTGACATTTGTAATAAAGTTTGAAACATTGAGAGAACATATTTGAACCAGTTGTTGTTGAATGGTTGCGCAGATTGATGCTGGGGTGGCGCTGAGTGGTGCTGTGGTGATGCTGAGTGGTGCTGTGGTGGTGATGAGTGATACTGGGATGGTGCTGAGTGATGCTGGAGTGGTGCTGAGTAATGCTGTGTTGGTGCTGAGTGGTGCTGTGGTGGTGCTTAGTGATAATGTGGCGGTGCTGAGTGATGCTGTGGTGGTGCTGAGGGATGCTGTGGTGGCGCTGAGTGGTGCTGTGGTGGTGCTGATTGGTGCTGTGGTGGCGCTGAGTGATGCTGTGGTGGTGCTGAGTGATGCTGTGGTGGTGCTAAGTGGTGCTGTGGTGGTGCTGAGTGATAATGTGGTGGCACTGAGTGATGCTGTGGTGGCGCTGAGTGATGCTGTGGTGGTGCTGAGTGGTGCTGTGGGGGTGCTGAGTGATAATGTGGTGGTGCTGAGTGATAATGTGGTGGTGCTGAGTGATGCTGGGGTAGCACTAAGTCATGACGTGGTGATGCAGAGGGCACAAAGTCACAAAAAGCAGTCTAACAAAGGGCAGAAGGGCAGAAAAACAAGGGAAAAACGAGTCTAACAGAGGGCAGAAGGGCACAAAAAACCAAGTCTAAAAGAGGACAGAAGGGCAGAAAAACAAGGGAAAAACGAGTCTAACAGAGGACAGAAGGGCACAGAAAACTAGTCTAACGGGGCAGAAAGGCACAAAAACGAGTTTAACAGAGGGCAGAAGGGCACAAAAATGAGTCTAACAGAGTGCAGAAGGGCACAAAAACAAGGGAATAACAGAGGGCAGAAGGGCACAAAAAACGAGTCTAACAGAGGGCAGAAGGGCAGAAAAACAAGGGAAAAATTAGTCTAACAGAGGGCATAAGGGCCCAAAAAATGAGTCTAACAGGGGGCAGAAGGGCAGAAAAACAAGGGAAAAACGCGTCTAACAGAGGGCAGAAGGGCAGAAAAACAAGGGAAAAACGAGTCTAACAGAGGGCAGAAGGGCACAAAAAACGAGTCTAACAGGGGGCAGAATGAATCCCGCCCTGCGTGTTTCTCCACGAAGATGCCACCTTTTTGTGCAATACCTCTACTCAACTGGAGTACTTTCTACTGTCTAATCAGTAAGTGCTCCCTCGTTGGCTAAATGTATAGGGGCAGATTTACAATAACTGGTGCATCCCCAAGGATGCGTCAGTTATTGTGTGCCTCAGCTCCGCCACCCATGATGCGCCGCATTTACAATGCGTTGCACCATGTGGCAAAAACGGCACAGATGCGTCACACATCTGTGCCGTAAAAGCAGAGCATTGCTGGAGCTGCGTCGAGCTTGCGATGCAGCTCCAGCAATGCTCTGGGGGCCCTATCTTCGCAATGCTGCATCAAGCCTTGCGCCTGCTTGAAGTAGGCGCAGGGTTTTGACGCAGCATTGACCTAAAAGTGACTGAGTGAATTCTTGTAGATTTCACTCAGCCACTTTTAGGAGGCGTTCCTGCGCATGAACGTCCTCCCCTGTGCCAGAACGCCTCATGATGTCGCAGGGCTTTACAACATGACGCATCTCTCAGATGCGTCACGTTGTTAATACCCAGCACCATGGCGCATCTTTTGTGCTGCGTCATAAAAGGTCTCGGTAGAGGGTGGGAGTGGTGAACCAGAGGGTGGCAGTGATGAACCAGAGGGTGACAATGATGAACCAGAGGGTGGCAGGGGTGAACCAGAGGGTGACAGTGCTGAACCAGAGGGTGGCAGTGCTGAACCAGAGGGTGGCAGGGGTGAACCAGAGGGTGGCAGTGATGAACCAGATGGGGGCAGGGGTGAACCAGAGGGTGGCAGTGGTGAACCAGAGGGTGGCATGGGTGAACCAGAGGGTGGCAGTGGTAAACCAGAGAGTCGCAGTGGTGAACCAGAGGGTGGCAGTGGTGAACCAGAGGTGCTGTGATGAACCAGAGGGTGGCAGTGGTGAACCAGAGGGTGGCAGTGGTGAACCAGAGGGTGACAGTGCTGTACCAGAGGGTGGCAGGGGTGAACCAGAGGGCGCTGTGATGAACCAGAGGGTGGCAGTGGTGAACTAGAGGGTGGCAGGGGTGAACAAGAGGGTGGCAGTGGTGAACCAGAGGGTGGCAGTGCTGAACTAGAGGGTGACAGTGGTTAACCAGAGGGTGGCAGTGGTGAACCAGAGGGTGACAGTGCTGAACTAGAAGGTGGCAGGGGTGAACCAGACAGTGGCAGTGCTGAACCGGAGGGTGGCAGTGGTGAACCAGAGGATGGCAGGGGTGAACCAGAGGGTGGCAGTGGTGAACCAGAGGGTGGCAGTGATGAACCAGAGGGTGGTAGTGGTGAACCAGAGGGTGCTGTGCCCATACACGACCGCATGGGTAACTTCGCCAAGCAAGCGGCCTGCGAACACGCAAAAAGCCCTGCGAACACGCAAAAAACCCCACGAACATGCAGAAAACCCAGCGAACATGCAAAACTCCAAAAATCCGAAAATTCGTACGAATTTGCGGATCTTGCGGATTGTGAATTCGATTTCGCTCGAATTCGCGGAACGCGAATTCGCAAATTTCACCCATACTTAATCCCCACCAGGAATACTGCGACGTGCATACGGCGGTTGATACGGATCATGGGGGAAAGAGGTGAAGGGTCGTCAGGAGCGGTAGTACTGTCGGTAGATATCAAAAAGGTATTTGAGAAAAGAAGTGGGGGAGGAGCTTCGCGCGCATCCAAGATGGACGCGTGAGCACAGGGCTCCCGAGACCCTTTCCGCCTCCCGCATCTATCCTGCAACGTATCCTGATTTGGACGACGGGTACTTCTAGCAGATGCCCTGCTGACACGATATTCTTTTTCAAAAATCGATTTGGCCGCCGGGAACTGGACTTACTGAACTTTGAAATTTGTGGCCTATATCGAAGACCGTCCACGGACTTGAGTCCCCGAGGTACCCAGGTGGCAATTGAACAACAACGGCCAGTGAGACACGTCCACTGCCCCTGTGATACTTTCGGTTTCGTTCTTGGTCATTGTCTACTGTGACTTGCTGCCTGTTGATACGGCTGAACTGGGTCTTGCTGCCAGTTCTACGCTCGTCCTCCGCCCTCGTCCCCTTGCCTCTACAAGTCTGTAGTGCGGAGAGCCATTTTCACCAGATCCCAAAAGTCCCGTCAGGGCTCGCCGCTCATCATGGTGGGCAAGACGGAGAACGAGAAGCGAGCAACCAGGGGCACATACCGAGGGAGTATTGCCCAATCCCATACTATAGATCGCTTCACCCGTCCGAAAGGATCCCCTTGTGGTGTGGGTAAAGTCTTGGACGAGACTGGAGATGGCTCTCCTGAAACTGAGGAGCTGACATTGAGGGACGTCATGTGTGCCATCACAAGTATTAAGACCTCTATGGGCCAGCAGCACGAAACACTGGCTTCTAAGATAGACACGGAGGCGATCGAAGTCAACCTCATTAGGACGGATCTGGCGAAGACCAATGAGCGGGTCAAGTCCCTGGATATTAAGACTGCAAGCCTTACTACGGATGTCACGGATCTTCAGACCGAAGTTCGCAATCTCCGAACGTCCAACAACTTGTTTGCCCATCGGCTGGATGATTTCGAGAGCCGGGCCAGACGCAACGACGTCCGCATCGTCGGTGTTCCGGAGAATTCCGCAGACTTATCCACGGACCTTCTGATGGAGGACCTTGTGTTGAACCACTTAGCACCCAAGGGCCTCAGTAACTTTTTCACGGTGGAGCGTGCTCACAGAGTCCCCGGTGGGAAGCCCAAACTGGGAGCCGCTCTGAGGCCTATAATAGCCAGGATTTTTAATTTTCGGGACAGGGACGCTATTCTTTAAGAATCACTCACCAATGGTCCCACTAAATTTGAAAACGCATCGATCAGTTTTTATCCTGACTTTACACAGGCGGTGCAAAAACAACGCATGGGCTTCACGTGGGTGAAACGGCGACTTAGAGACATGGTACTGAAGTACGCCATGCTTTTCCCGGTCAGACTGAGGATTGAATATGAGGAACCTGCGCTCTTCTTTGACCGCCCCAAGGTGGTCAGTGACTGGCTCGACACTCTGCCGACACATCGTACCAGCCCGGAAAGATCGAGGGGCGCTGAAGGTGGCCTGGTGGAACAGGAGTAGACCCCCACGAACATGCAGAAAACCCAGCGAACATGCAAAACTCCAAAAATCCGAAAATTCGTACGAATTTGCGGATCTTGCGGATTGTGAATTCGATTTCGCTCGAATTCGCGGAACGCGAATTCGCAAATTTCACCCATACTTAATCCCCACCAGGAATACTGCGACGTGCATACGGCGGTTGATACGGATCATGGGGGAAAGAGGTGAAGGGTCGTCAGGAGCGGTAGTACTGTCGGTAGATATCAAAAAGGTATTCGAGAAAAGAAGTGGGGGAGGAGCTTCGCGCGCATCCAAGATGGACGCGTGAGCACAGGGCTCCCGAGACCCTTTCCGCCTCCCGCATCTATCCTGCAACGTATCCTGATTTGGACGACGGGTACTTCTAGCAGATGCCTTGCTGACACGATATTCTTTTTCAAAAATCGATTTGGCCGCCGGGAACTGGACTTACTGAACTTTGAAATTTGTGGCCTATATCGAAGACCGTCCACGGACTTGAGTCCCCGAGGTACCCAGGTGGCAATTGAACAACAACGGCCAGTGAGACACGTCCACTGCCCCTGTGGTACTTTCGGTTTCGTTCTTGGTCATTGTCTACTGTGACTTGCTGCCTGTTGATACGGCTGAACTGGGTCTTGCTGCCAGTTCTACGCTCGTCCTCCGCCCTCGTCCCCTTGCCTCTACAAGTCTGTAGTGCGGAGAGCCATTTTCACCAGATCCCAAAAGTCCCGTCAGGGCTCGCCGCTCATCATGGCGGGCAAGACGGAGAACGAGAAGCGAGCAACCAGGGGCACATACCGAGGGAGTATTGCCCAATCCCATACTGTAGATCGTTTCACCCGTCCGAAAGGATCCCCTTGTGGTGTGGGTAAAGTCTTGGACGAGACTGGAGATGGCTCTCCTGAAACTGAGGAGCTGACATTGAGGGACGTCATGTGCGCCATCACAAGTATTAAGACCTCTATGGGCCAGCAGCACGAAACACTGGCTTCTAAGATAGACACGGTGGCGATCGAAGTCAACCTCATTAGGACGGATCTGGCGAAGACCAATGAGCGCGTCAAGTCCCTGGATATTAAGACTGCAAGCCTTACTACGGATGTCAGGGATCTTCAGACCAAAGTTCGCAATCTCCGAACGTCCAACGACTTGTTTGCCCATCGGCTGGATGATTTCGAGAGCCGGGCCAGACGCAACGACGTCCGCATCGTCGGTGTTCCGGAGAATTCCGCAGACTTATCCACGGACCTTCTGATGGAGGACCTTGTGTTGAACCACTTAGCACCCAAGGGCCTCAGTAACTTTTTCACGGTGGAGCGTGCTCACAGAGTCCCCGGTGGGAAGCCCAAACTGGGAGCCGCTCTGAGGCCTATAATAGCCAGGATTTTTAATTTTCGGGACAGGGACGCTATTCTTCAAGAATCACGCACCAATGGTCCCACTAAATTTGAAAACGCATCGATCAGTTTTTATCCTGACTTTACACAGGCGCTGCAAAAACAATGCATGGGCTTCACGTGGGTGAAACGGCGACTTAGAGACATGGGACTGAAGTACGCCATGCTTTTCCCGGTCAGACTGAGGATTGAATATGAGGAACCTGCGCTCTTCTTTGACCGCCCCAAGGTGGTCAGTGACTGGCTCGACACTCTGCCGACACATCGTACCAGCCCGGAAAGATCGAGGGGCGCTGAAGGTGGCCTGGTGGAACAGGAGTAGTGAATCTTCTCTGGCAAGCCAACTTTGTGGACTTATAGCAGTGGCTCTATGACTATTATGTATATATATTGTGAATACCCGGTTGTGGGGGGAATCAGGTCTCTTCCTCCTCTAGGGGCTTTCTCTCTCTTCTTGTAGGTTAGTTTAATGGGGCGACAGGCACACTGCAAGTTGGGGTGGCTTTTTGGTCTAACGCAGGGGTGCAGGGTGGGGGGGTGTGTTTTGGGAATTCTCATGGGGGTAGTGGGGGGTCTTTGTTTCTTTGTTGGTTTTGAGGCTGCGCTCTGCTGCATATTTTATCTCTTGTGCCTGTTTCTTTGTGGGGGGGCACTGTTCTCATTTCTGGGATGGGGTAGGGGGCTGAGGGTGCTGAGCTAGAACG
Organism: Lissotriton vulgaris; assembly: GCF_964263255.1. NCBI lineage: Eukaryota > Metazoa > Chordata > Amphibia > Caudata > Salamandridae > Lissotriton > Lissotriton vulgaris. The sequence continues at coordinate 2,106,453,772 of NC_141685.1, read as the reverse complement.
TCAATGGTCTGGGCGATAGAATAAAGCGGGGGATAGTTTTGCAATACTTGAAGCGTCACTCTCCAGATAAAGTTTTACTCCAGGAAACGCATCTAATAGGAAACACATGCCATGCACTGAATAGACGGGGCTATCGCCTGGAGGCTCACTCTGGATTCACTACTGGGTCAAGGGGGGCGGGTGTCCTTGTCAGGAACTCCCTCCCCCTGGAGATAGACGACACTGTGCTGGATGATAGAGGCCAATACGCGGCCATCACAGGCCGCTGGGAGGGGAAGACGATCTCCATCCTTTCTGTATATGTCCCGCCGGGCCGACAGTCCACTACATTTTCTGATTTGGGTAGGGTGGTCCTGGGGTTCCCTGAGGGCATGTTGGTTGTGGGAGGTGACTTTAATTTGGTTGTCAGTGGTAATGAAGATCGTAGCCCCCCCAGAATTCTCCCGACATAGCAATTATGGCTGGGCAACTTTTTGGAAGCGCTGGGTCTAGTGGATTGCTGGAGGCAACTGTACCCCGGGCAGTCACAGTATACCTTTTATTCGGGAGCACATGGGAGTCTCTTGAGATTTGATTATATCCTCATACCGGCGGTGCAGATGGTCTCTGTAAGGGAAATTAGACATCTTGCTAGGGGGATCTCGGACCACTCCCCACTCTGGCTTACTATTGATGTACAGTTGGGGACCGAGGGCCGGGTCGCTCCGATTAACCCCCGGCACCTTCGTAATCCCAAAACTAGAGCCGAGGTGGTTAAATGCATGGATTATTACTTTGCTGAGCACGAGGGGTCGGAATCCTCCCCCATCTCCTTGTGGAGGGTTTTAAAACTGTGATTCGTGGTCAAACTCTGTCCTTGATTGCCAGTGAGAGGAAACGTAAGAATGAGTAAGTGGTGTGTCAGGAAAATGAAATTACTGCATTGGAGGAGAAGATGGAGTCTGGGGCTACACCCGAGGGATTACATTCTTTGGCCCTTAAACAGTCTGATTACAGGGCTCTGGTGACTCATGCGGCCAAGGCAATGAATCGTGAGCAACAGGGGCGTCTGTATGATGTTGGTGATAAAGCGAGAAAGTTGATTGCTTGGTTGGACAAAAGAGACAGATTGAATCGGGTGGTGCCTGTTGTTGAAAAGGCGGATGGAACGCGGGTGGTGGACCCGGTTGAGATAGTTGAGGTCTTTGCCCAGCACTTTCAGAAGGTTTACGCGCCAGTCTCGGACAGACCAGAGGAGGACTCACATTTGCTACTTAGGGATATCGCGTTGCCTAGCCTGTCGGAATCAGACAAGGAGCTTATGGAGGCGGAATTTTCCGCCGATGAAATAGCACTCACTATCCGCTCCCTTCGCTCGGGGAAGGCCTCAGGCCCGAATGGTATCCCGGTTGAGCTGTACAAGCTGTGCCCTGACAAAATGGCGCCGCACCTTCGCCAAATGTTTTCGGCATCGCAAGATCTCGGTTCCCTTCCCCGGGATCAGTGACTGGCGTCCATTGTAGTCATCCATAAAGATGGAAAGCCCCGCGAACAATGTTCATCATACCGGCGGATTTCGCTTTTGAACGTAGAGCCCAAGATCTTTGCGAAGCTTTTGGCGAATCGGCTGATAACGGTGGTCAGCGATTTGATACACCCCGATCAGTCTGGGTTCATCCCCCATCGGAACAGCGCGGTTAACCTTCGCCGTCTTCTCGGCGTGTTAGCAAGGGCGGGGTCTCTTAGTGAGCCGGCCATCTTGATTTCTCTGGATGCCTCGATGGCCTTTGACATGGTGGAATGGCCATATTTGTGGGTGGCCCTTGCGAAATTTGGTTTCGGCCCTAATTTCATCGGGTGGGTTAGGCTTCTATATGAGCAACCGCTAGCCCAAGTGGTTGTCAACGGCAGGGCCTCGGAACCCTTTGTTCTCGGAAGAGGCACGCGGCAGGGCTGTCCTCTGTCGCCGTTGCTCTTCGCGCTTGCCCTTGAACCCCTTGCCGCGTGGCTTCGATGGGAGCCATCGCTCAAGGGCATTAGGTGGTCCCCTGACTTCGAGGATCGTATATCGTTGTACGTCGACGATATATTGTTGTACCTCACTTCTCCTCGTAAGTCATTGGGAGTCTTGTTCGACGTCTTGAGTTCCTTCGGGAGAAATTCTGGCTTGGTCATTAATTGGGCCAAGTCCTGTATTTACCCTCTTACAGGAGAATTGCCTCCCTTGCCCCGCGTCTGTCCGATACCGATATTGTGCGTCGGCTTTAAGTATTTGGGATCTACATATCGTTGGACCCCGCAGTACGATATGAGCGAAATTTGCTTCCTCCACTTGCCCGGCTTAGATCGGATGTCGCGGCGTGGTGTGGCTTGCCGCTGTCCCCGGTGGGGAGAGCGGCCCTCTTTAAGATGATGTCTCTTCCCCGATTACTGTACGTCACCCAGAACACGCTTGATTTGGTGCCTGCCAGTTTTTTCCGCGAAATTGAGGGCCTCCAGAGGAAGCTGGTGTGGGGCGGGCGACCTTGCATTGCATTGGCAATATTGACTTTGCCCTGGTACGATGGCGGTATAGCGTTGCCCGATATCAAACGATATTATTGGGCAACCCAATTGATTGCAGTTAACCATGCCATGTACGGTCCTGTTCCGAACCCCGCATTCGAAATGGACAGATGGCAGCTACCGGGGGGCGACTATAATAGGGCGCTCTACTCTAGAGAGGCCAGGAAGAATCTGACGGGCCCCACTGGGGTGGCGGTACGAGTGTGGGGTAGTGCAACCGCGGCAACGGGGTGGTCGGATAAGCTAACTAGAGCAACCCCCCTGTATGCGGCGGAGAGACTGGGCAGTCTTTGGACGACGAAGGGATTCGATAAATGGGACCTCATTGGCATCAGTAAGGTCGGTGATCTTTGGGTCAAGAACAGAATCAAGACTTTCGATGAACTCAAACGGGAATATAAATTGAGTGATAGGGAATACTTCCGCTATATCCAGGTCCGCCACTCGCTTGAGTCGATCTTCCCAGCCGGGACTGCTATTCCGGAGTCCTCTCCCCTGGAAGATAGAGTGCTTGACGGGTACGTCCCCGATAGCACTATCTCCCTCATCTACAAAAAACTCATCAATGATCGCTCTGACCTCCTTGTACAGCTTCGTGAGGCTTGGACCAGCGATGGACTGGAGTTGGACGATGAAGACTGGCAGGCTGCGATATCCTCCCCCAAAGAGGTCGCGATTCCGGCGCGTCTCCGGCTGGTGCAATTAAAGATTTTGCACCGTGTCTATGTCACGGGTCCACGCCTGATGTGTATGGGTTATTCCGTGGATGGGTTGTGTAGGCGTGGCTGCGGTATGCTTGCTACTTTTCTTCACATTATATGGGAATGTCCGGATGTTGCGGTATTCTGGAACCGAGTGCATGCTGTGATGGAAGAGGTGACGGGTGTCGCGTTATTGCCTGAGGCCAGGCGCTGTTTGTTAAACATCTGGGAGCCGAATGATTGCAGTGTTGCTCAGACTCAATGGGCCACCCTCGGCAACATGATAGCAAAAAGGGACATTGCCCAACTGTGGGGGTCTCAAAGGGCACCTTTAGTCTCAACATGGAAAGAAAATATGGACTGGTGCATGTTCAGAGAAAAAATTGTATATGTTGCCCGTGGCAGACCCAAGAAGTGGGGAAGGATATGGGGCCAACGGAATTTGTATTGAGGAGAGATTTGCACCCCCCCTTTCATAGAAGCTTCTGACATCCCTCTGTCCCCTTGACCGTGCATTTTAGGCTATTTACTTCCTATTGTGTATGACTTACTTGTTTGCTCTCGTCCCCCTCCCTCTTCGAGATCTCTCATCCTTCATTGAATTGCTCCTTGACCAAATTGCTCCCCCTACTGTTTGAGACAGCCACTACAATGTATAGTCTTTGCCTCGAAAACCCTTTTTGTTTCTATGTTTGTTTATAAAATATAAAATGTGAAACCTTTCATTTATCCTCCTATCGCCACAGGTTCTCTATACTATTGTGCGGTATCGCTGCCGGGCCCTCGGGTTGTCGGCTGATGAGCTGTGTATCATTGTGCAATTGGTATTTATTGCTACTGGCCCGCCTCCGTGGTTGTAGGTCTGTAACTGTACTCCCTTTTTTTCATAATAAAGGTTTTCAAAAAAAAAAAAAAGTATTCGATAGTGTGGAGTGGCCATACCTTTTTCGGGTACTGCAAGGATTTGGCTTAGGTGATCATTTTATACGATGGACCGAACTGTTATATAGCTCTGCCACAGCTAGGGTTCCCACATGGCGCGCCATATCAGCGGCGTGCCAGGTGGAGAGAGGTACCCGCCAGGGTTGCTCTTTATCTCCTTCATTGTTCGCTCTGGCAATCAAACCACTGGCGGCGCATGCTCGACAGGGACGATTGTACGAAGGTGTTTTGTTGCGTGGAGAGATTCATAACATTTCCTTATATGCGGATGATCTCTTGCTATACCTGGCGGATACGGAGGACTCCTTACAAGGTGCTAGAGCGTTTCTCCGGGTGTTTGGCCACATATCGGGATTACGGATGAACTGGAACAAGCCATGTCTGTTTCCCTCGACCCCAGAGGGTCTGAAGCCCCTGACGCTGGAGGACCTGCGATGGGAAGCTGAGTGCTTGCCGCACCTGGGCGTCCGCATATACCATGCTCACACCGACCTGATGGAAGGGAACGTGGGCGGTGCGATGAGGGGGCTTAGAGGCAGTATGGGGTTCTGGCGAACCCTCCCACTATCAGTGGCTGGGAGAATGGCGCTCCTAAAAATGGTGGCACCCCCTCGGTTGCTCTACTTCTTTCGTACTTTGCCGGTATGGATTCCTGTGTCCTTTTTCAAGACGCTACGGGCGCTGATGACAGGGTTTATTTGGGGCACAGGCAGACGGCGGGTGGCGTTGCACACCCTGATGCGGCCAAGGGGGTAGGGGGGCTGGCGGTCACAGATTTAGGGCCAGATGTAGGAGCCCAAATACTGGTCGGTAACGGACGATTTCGGCCGTTACCGACGGGTATTTGGGTATTGTAATGTAGGGGGCTAGAAAATTACAGATATTGGTATATTTACTGATTCAGTAAATTTACCGATTTGGTAAAATACTGAATCGGTAAATATACCGATTCTGTAATCCAATATGTAGGTGGCACAGTTTACAGTGCAACAGGCCCTTAGAAATGTGTTATTTATCACCCAATACTATTGGGTGGTAAATTACAAATTTCTGTGTACATGCACATCTGTGCATGTACACCTGTGCCATGTGTCGCACATACAAGCCAGAAACAGGGGTGCAACAGTGTGTCAAAGTGACACCCTGTCCCCCTTGGAAATTCGGTATCTTTACCGATTCGGTAATTACAGAATCGGTATATGCTATTAAATCCTGTGGGCTTCAAGGCCCATCGGAATCAATGGCAAATACTGATTCGGTAATTACCGAATCAGTAATTACCGAATCTTTACCGATTCGGTATTTTTACCGATTTTTTTTCCTACATAGCAATTACCGATTAGTAAATACCGAATCGGTAAAATTCGGTATTTACCATTCGGTAATTTGCTATTACCTACATCTAGGCCATATAGTGGTACTACTTAGCGGCGCAGCTGTAGTGGCTTACACAAGCCGTAGCGCGTGAGTTTAGGGGCCCGGATGGACCGCAGGGTAGAGTTATTCCCCACCATGTTTTGTCCTTTCTAGTGCTTCGACAGAAGATTAGGTTGGACCGGCTCACTCTTGAAGAGCGTACCCTCCGCCTGTGTTGGACTCGCAGCCAGAAAAGAGCGGGTTTTACTGACCCGTATTCTCCGGAAATTCCAAAGGCATGTGCACAGCCCTCCCACATGGAGGAGATTGGTCAGCGCTGGCCGGCTGGGAGGAGCGCGGGGTCCACATGATTGGGGACTTATATAGGGATGGTACCCTGTTACCTTTCCAAGATTTGCAGAATGCATTCGACCTACTGAAGGGAGATTATTTGCTACACGCTGCCCTTGTGACTGGAATCCAAAAACAGTGGAGGATGAGATTGACGGAACCCCCAACTTCGTTGGGTTGTCAATATGTTACTATGGCAGCCGGCACATTTAAGGCTATCATTTGCCTGTATAGGCGAATGTCTACGGAGAGGCTTTCACCCCTAGATAGGCTGAAGGGCAAATGGGAGGAGGACCTTGGCAGGACCATACCTGAAACTAAGTGGCCGCAGCTGCAGAGGATGGCTTGGAAGGGCAAGCGCAACGCCCGGTTTCAATTGGTTCAATTTTTTACTCTCCACAGGGCCTATTTAACTCCAGTTAAGAATCAATAGTATTTTGGGGGAACTCAATCACTGTGCCCCAGGTGCAATACGGAAGGTGCTGATTTTGGTCACATGTTTTGGTCCTGCGTGGAACTGGGATCCTACTGGGCAGAAGTAGTGCATGCTTGAACCGGGTAACGAAGCGTGAGCTGGAGGTAGAGATGGGAACTTGCCTTTTGCTTTAGTTTCCACACACTCCCAAGACTAAAGTTACTAGCAAGTTTTGTGATCTGGGGTTGATAATGGCAAAAAGGGAGCTCACCATGCATTGGAAGGCGAGAGCAGGACCTTACTTTCAAAGATGAAAAGGCGAGTTTCCTGAATTGGGCGGGCAGCGAAGGGACGCTTCAACTACAACTGGCCAGGCGTACCACTAATGATAAGGCGCTGTGTTAAACCTGTCAGCCCTAGGGTGGTCTTTCCCTATTTTCTTTCGCCCTTGCCTTATTTTTGCCCACCTTATTTTTATTGGCCCTTAGGTCTCCGGGCACCTTTCCATGGCCAATCCATGCCAAGGTGCAGGTGCTCTCTACTTCAAACATGGCTGCCACTGGCCCTCGCTACTGCAGCGTGGTCTTTTTCTAGTAGCACCCTAGTTGCCAGGAGCTGGCTGGGACCCCAAACATTGTTGCCATGCCAGCCTTCCATCGCCTGCCCATAGTTAGTGTGGGGAAGCTCCTGGAACCTTCCAAAATAGAGGTGGAGCCTATTTTTTGCCACCTTAGAGAGTGGTCACCTGACCTGGGCATATATAAAGAAAGGGAGGGAAACTTTCCAGTCAGTTGGGGCATCACTGACCTGGGGGACCCACGCAGGAGATTTAGGCGGTAGGGCCTAGTCGGGGGCCACTGGGAGTGACAGGGCTTAGGTGCTGCCTTCCAAGTAGAGTGAGGAACCCTGAACTAGCCCACTGATCTGGCCCGGCGGGAGGGGAACACAGGGACCACCTGAAGCGACCTGCTGACAAGCCTTCAACTCACCCCCCCCCCCCCTCAAGGAACCAAGAATCCACTTCAATCAAAGGGTGCAGGAACCAACAAGCGCCAAGAAGAACCTTCCCTGCGCTAATCAGGACTACTGGGGATCAACCAGGTATTGGGTCTTGCCCCCATTGCCCCAGCGCTGACCTGCCTGGCTTGAACTGTCCCCGTGTTGTCCTACCCCTGGTGTAGCCTGTCCTGAGGAAACTACCCAGGCGGAAGAGACTGCTAGGCGCTCGCCCTGCACAACGCTAGCCCTAGAACTGCCTAATTTGCCCCAGCAAACTGAACTGCCTCGAGCGCTCTCCGCTGTATCACTGAAGGAGCACTGTAAACCCCCCCCCCCCCCTCCCCCCAGGCACGATCCTCTGCAAGCGCCGTATGTTCTCCTCAAGCACTCACCTGCGGTGTCCGGCAAAGCGCTGAGATTGCCCCCAGGTGGCCCCCGGTGCCAGGAGAGGGCCGCCACCGTGTGATTGTGGGCCGCGCCCAACTTGAGAGTCTGCCGTCCCTGCGCCGGCCTCCGGAGCCCTGGGGAGGCCGCCGTGATCATCTGCCCGGCTGTGCCCTGACTGGAAGCCTCCTGCCCCCGGCCTTCGCAGATTCCTGTCAGCGCGCTTCACCTGGGACTCGCTGGGCCCTGAGGCATCTCACTCCCCAATCACGTGATGGGGACGTCAGCCGCGTCATCGGCCGTGCCCCCGTCCGTCATCGCGCAGCCATTGGCTGCGAGTGTCACGCACCCTGCTGCTGCTCCGCGAGTGGCTGGGAGGTCGGCAACCTCCACCAGCCTCCCCCTGATTGAACCACGAGAGGCCTGGGAACAGCCTGTCGGGACCCTGGAAGGCTCGGAGAAAGAGCCAGGGCCCTGCCTGTCAGCGCCGGCCCCCAAAGGGCCGGGAATCGAACGGGAGGCCGCAGGAGGCTTCTTCATCATCTGCACCCCTCCGCAAGGGGCTGTGTGCCCGAAGAGTGAAGGTAAAACTAACCCTGGGCGAAGCACTACGCTACGCTCACGGAGTTTGCGAAGTTTGCGCAACTTCGCACTACGCGAGCTGCATGTAGCACAGTCCGAACACGCGTAGTGCAGCGTAGCGTAGTGCAGCGCTCATTTTTTGCTTGTTCGCAGTCCTGAACGTCATGTTCGCGACCGCGAGCAAGCAAAATGACATCCCGGCAAGATTCTAAACGCGGGGAGGTAAGGTTTCTCATTGTGAGTGGTTGCGCATGCTCGCGACCGCTCTCAATGAGAAACTACCAGTTTGCATTGAGAAAGCTGCTGCTCGAGTAATAATCTACTCGAGCAGCAGAAAACTACAGCTCGCACTGTGCAAGATGCCGTTTTCAATGATTGCACAGTGCCGGATGCTTGTCCGCACTGTGCAATCATTGAAAACGCATCTTGCACAGTGCAAACATGCTACTACGCAGCTCGTGTAGTGCTACGTGAAGTTCGCATAGTGCGAAGTGCACTTCGCGTAGCTTCACGTAGCGCTACTTCGCAAACTACGCCCACCCTTAGGTAAAACCCCCAGGAAGGCCACAGGAGGCCCCGAGTTCGCCCCTCCCCCGGGGAAAGTGGTAGTTGGGCCCTGTTGGCCCCAGGTATATGGCAGAGATCGCTGAACTGGGCATTAGCCCTCATTGCTGACTGTGGTTAGGCCTAAGCTGGGCAGACGCGACGGATCTGCCAGACTGGTGACATCGAGTCTGCTTTTGCCAGGGCTACTGCTGGGCCTCCCAGCGAAATATTCTGTGAGTTACCAGAAGATAGATGGGCACTGAGTTATAGTGAGTTATTGATTGACTGCCTACAGTTACATAGTGAAAGGTTGCATGATCTCCAATGAAATGTATATTCCTGCCTGGTGCAAAGTTTGACCTACATAAGGAAGTGGGTAGTTCTGCTTAAAGGAACTGTGTTACTCTTACCTAAGGAGGTGATTATTTTTCACATAATCAGATGTTGCCTGGTTTCCTTAGGCACTGCTTATTCTTACCTTGATGAAATGCTCTGCATAGGTCCAATGAAATGTTCTATTTTCGCCTACTGAACTGGTTGATGCTGTAGTAATGACCCTTGATTTCCTTTAATGCAATGGTTAGGGAGTCATGCTATATTGCTTACTGAACAGAACCCCGGATTAAATAATTTGATGAGATGTTGATGTATTGATTATTGCATACCCTGCATTCTATTCCAGATAAAAGCACAGTGTTTAAATCCACACTCACTGGTGTGGTCTCAGTCATTGCGTGTGCGTTTATTGTCTCAGTGGATGCGTGTTCTGTGTAGTCACTTAATACCTGAGCTTTCGGGTGCCTACCTGCTCGTGCCTGGCTACCCCCGGGGAACTGGTGACCCCAGTTCTTACATGCTGGAATCAGCAAGAGCGTGGGGTGCATTAGTAGCAGGGCTTCAACCATGTGTCGAAGCGGACGAAGGGGACAACAGTGACGTAGGAGTAGGTCAGGGCACGGAGGTCAATGCCGGAAACACTGAGGAGAGTAATGGGGATAGGGACGTTTACGCACACACAGAGAGGAGTCAGACTGCACACACCAGACTAAGAAGTGTTGAAGAATTAGGGCAGGGGATTAGAGCACACATGAGTAATTGAACGGAACTTCTTGATTCCTGAGTCCGGGGATGATGGTATTCTCCATTGATTTGTGTTAGTTATTTTGGTCCAGGGGGTCTTCTATGTCTAAATAAGGGGGGGCAGACAAGGGCACACTGACAGGGGGGGTGGGGGTAGAGAAGGAGGCTGGTAGGGAAGTTAGAGGAAGAATGTTGAGAATTGGTTCTCCTGTTTTTATAAGTTGGCTTTGGACCATCTGAGTAATGGTCTTGAATGTGATATCGGATTAATGGTATGCTGGATGGAGAAATAATAAAATTATTTCCCCCCAAAAAAAAGAGTAAATTAAAATAGGCTTTGGGTCATGCTTGCTCATGACTGGATTGCTTTCTTGTCTGTCTCAGCATATTCGCTATACTTTCAAGATGTCCACCTTCTTCTGTGACCTAATCTGGTGGCCATCTTGAAACTATAAAATATTACTTTTGACACGTTCATGATGGATACCAGCTTGTGTTGGTTCTATTGGCTTTTCCAGTGGCGACACAATTGTAAAAGCATCCGCAAAGCCAAAGTGAAGAAGACCAATAAATAGGGGCAAATAAAGATGGATTGGCATAATTGCCAATGCTTGTTTAGCAAAGCTATGTAGTTATCCTGATCATAGCCAGTCTAAAAAGGAATCAGGTAGTTAGTTAATTCAGCCATAAATGGAGTAAGTGGTAGTGGGTGGCCTGTAGACACTAGTACTTGATAAAAGCAGCACATCGACTATCGCCACAGATTTGTAATGCTGGTATGACATATAGTAAACTGTCTTAATGGGCTTAGTTCTTTCTCTGGGTTTGACTGCGTCCAGCCCCAGTTTTCTATCTCTGTAGAACGTTGCTGCAGAGCCGTTCCACCAGTGACAGTTGAAGTGTCAGTTGGAGTTTGGCTGTCGATGGTGTTCCACGGTTCGTTCCTGCTTCTTTGAAGCTTACAGTTAATAAACATATGTTCATCCAGCAATGGTGCCGGTGATATTACCAGATTTCTTGATGACGATCAACAGCCATATGTAGTGACACCCGGGCAGCACAAAAGCATGGAAGGTGGACGAATATGGCAGCCCCGTTGAGTCTCGCTGTGAGGAGTCTATTTAAAAGTTGACGAGAGCCTATCTCACAGCGCTGTCCGTGATTAGCGGAGCCGTGTCTTACACGCGAAAGAAGAAGCGCCTGTGGTGGAGCACTGGTCACTTGAAAAGGGAGCTGCGTCTGACATGCTGTTAACGTGCTCAGAAATCACTTGTCAGCGTGGAGATTTACACAGTCAAATCCCGTAAGGTGAGGAGTGGAGGGGAGCCGGTGCCATTTGATGTGAGTTAGAAGTGTCTAACATGTCTCCTGTGACTGAGTAGCTAACGATCAGAGGTAGAGAACATTTGCTTACCCTTTGCATGCAGGACTATTTTTAAACCATTTTCTGCAAGAGGGATTTCCAGTTATGCGCACTGCCTGTACAGTGGGTCTGAAGCACTTACCCGTGTCTCACGAAGGATCGCCTTCACCGTCCTCACAGCAGCTCTTCATCGTCTCTTCTGTGGTTACTGCTGTCATGTGACCTATTTGAGGAAAGGTTCATCAAGTATTGTGAGCCCCCTGCTGGGTGGAGTCATTATTGCAGTTAGTCTTCATTTTCCACGGCTGCTGTGTTCCTGTTTGGCTTGCTGGTGGACTTCATTTGTGCACTGCTCGTTATCCTCTTTGGGTAATCCCTAAGCTGCCTTGTTTGTTTTTGGTGGTGCGTTTATCTTCAGAATGAATGCCTCTTCCATAGTAATTCCTCCATCTTTCCTTGCCCAACCTGGGCAACTGTGCATGCCATGGGAGGAGTGGATTGACCTGTTTGAAAACAGCATTGTTGCTTTGAATGGTCTTGAGTTGTCTGCTGAAAGGAAGAAAGCACTCCTGGTGGGTACGATCGGGAAGGAAGCTCATCGCATTTTCAAGTATTTATTGCAGATGCTTGGAAGTAACAACAAACCTGTTGAGGATGTGTTTTTGGAAGCCAAGCAACGCCTTGAGAAGAGGTTTGCCAAAGAAGAGAACATTGTCTTGTCACGTTTCAAGTTTTATACCAGCCCACAAAGGGCTGACGAGTCTGTGGATGAGTTTGTATCTACGTTACGTGAACCATCCATTAAGTGCAAATTTGGTTAAATGGCAGATGAACTCATTCGAGATCAGTTAATTGTTCATTGCTACAATAAGAAGGCACAAGACCGTTTATGGGCTTCAAAGAACCCCACTTTGAAGGATGCCATCGCAATTGCCAAAGTGGCTGATGAGTCTGAGCGGTGCATGTTGGTTATGAGAAAAAAAGACTGTGCAATGGATGATGTGGCAGCCATTTGGAGTGTTGTGTAGCATTTTAGAATCCAAGCGTAATTTACCAATTCATGCCCTTATATAGCTATAATTCACATTGCCCTTATATAGGCATAGAAATCATACCCATATTTAGACATAACCCATCCAGTCCAAATACAGGCATGGCTACTTCCACTAGTTCCAAAAAGCCACAACAATTTCCTGGAAAACTCGGCTTCAGCAGTCAGGGACATCCCCTTACTTGAATATTGATTTGTCCTTGAAATCATGGAGTTTTCAAAGAACTACCATTCCCCTGGGGTTCTGTGATGACGTTATTATGTCTGACTTTACGTCAAACTAGGCACCATCAAGGTATAAATATGCCTACACTTGCCCTAGCAAACACACGGTGGTTCAGAGCAGCTCGACTATCTCCTTGCCCGACGCAGCTCTCTACAGCAAGTGACAAATGAAGCTGATCCTCCAGCTGACGCACTGACAGAGAAGCAGTCCTTTCTCTCGCTGAGAATCCAGTTCCAGTGTTTCCAAGCTGCCCTCGTGGGGTGTTGGGAAATCGAGTCCCGAGACAGAGATCCCAGACCTCCTTCATTCTAAAACCAAGGTACGGAGCTGATTAGACCCTAAGAGAAATCTTGGATAGATTCTTGGCAAAGAAAACTAAACCTATGCTACACCTCACTTACTTGTTCCCTCGTACTAGACTTAGGTTAGGTACATTGGGGTAGGTGTATTTTAGAAGCACCAGTTGAGTACGTTTTAGCCTTTGTTATTTATGTATGTATTTATCTATGGTCTAGGAACCATATAATGTTTTTACAATATTATTTCATAACACTCTTCTTACTGTACGCATTATAATTTGCAACCAGTATTACGATTGTAGCAGTTCACTTTACTTGCTTGAGAAAGAAGACTGTTCAATAAAACCCATTTTATTGAAAACGCCCATCTCTCTATTTCTCTGCACCTCTGATGAAACGAAGCATGCACAATTGACTGAGTAAAATATCTATCTATTGTTTCCACGACTCTGAAGATCAGTTTTATTCTTGGGGAAACAAAGTTGTTATGTTTATGCACGTGTCAGAAACGAATCCCTTCTTGTTTATTCGATAAAGTGACCTCTAAGCTAGCTGGCACTCACAATTAGGTCTAATATATTTGAAAAAGACCTAGTCGACCTAAGTCCTACGTCAAATCTATAGGATATATTATGACAATGCGCAGCGCCTATGGGGAATATTGGAACTACACTACTGGAGGAAGGATTTTGCATCGAAGAGTTCAGTTGAAAAATCTAGTTAAAGGCTCCCTAAAGGAGCTAAGTCCAGGGGCTGTTTTAGGTATGGCAGTTCATTCCATATCAGTGATTCCAAGTGGTGTTTTGCGTCCAAACAGGAATGCAGGAAGTGTGGATGCAGGGGCCACTATGTCCCATTGTGCAAAGCTTCTGACAGGTCAAGAGTTGTTATCGCTGAGGACTTGGGTTTGGATGTAAACGGCGAAGAACAGGTGTTGATGGTTCTTTTTACATTTTGCGAATTCGCAAATAGCGAAATTGGTTTTTGTGAAATCGCAAAAAGCGTGTCGCATTGGAAGCATGCTGGTGACATCACAACCAGGAAGTCATCTAGCCCATGCTTCATTCAGTGCCCAGAGGAGATGTAAGAGTACTGGAGCTGAGCTGAAACACACCCAAGTCTGTTTCCTGCAACTTTCTGTGCCCCAGGATGGACAAAACAGCATCAGGAGATAGTGCCATGCTCAGAAAGAGACCAATGAAATTCAGTGAGAGAGAACTAGAAAATCTCATTGAGGAGGTGCTCAAGAACCATGACAAGCTCTTTGGGAAAATGTCACTCAAAGTGCCAGAGGCAGAAGAATGAAGGATATGGCTGCGCATAAAGCGCAAGGCGAATGCTGTGGGTGTCACACACCACAGCATTGATGAACTAAAAAAGCGGTTGTTCAATCTGCAGAGCCGTGCCAAGGAGCAGATTGCCAAAAGCCTGAAAGAGGCAAGGGGCACAGGAGGGGGCCCATCTACTGTACCCAACAACACAGCCCTGGAGGACCTGGTGGAGGCAACAATTCAGCCTGAGGCAGTAGTTGGAGTGACTCAGCTGGACACATCCGGTGCAGCAAGTACCCCACAAGGTAAGATATATACAACCATGCAACCATACACCTCTACATAATGTGTAAACGTGCACATACACCAAGGCCAACCCAGTGTACAGATCCGACTCCAGTCCACGTTTTCTCTCATACACTCAATGCATCATGTGAGTTCTAGGCATGTCAGTCAAGTGGGCATTCCAACCCAACAATGGCAAGCAAAACATGCCATCACTGCATGGCAGTCAGTGTTTGTAGTCAGTGATTTAATGTGAATCAAGTATGCAAAATAGAACACAATAGCAAGATTAACACAAATTGATATTGCACTGTTTCACATCACAGATGCAGCTGAGGCAGACTCTGAAGATAGTGATTGCCTACACATCTCTGAGACACCTGCTGAGACTGATGTGGAGTCTCCAGTTGCTCAAGCATGCACACCACCCGCACCCATAAAATGCAGGGCCCAGATCCCTTCACTGCAGCCCATGGAATCCGAGCTGGCTCGTACACCCACTACAGGGACCAGCCAGCCTTGTGTGACGACACCACCTAGATCAGAGGCACAGGTCGAACATGGACGGGGGCTCAGCTCATGAAGACCAGGCTCCGAATGTGTTGCGGTGGCGTTGAGTCCCAGATGTTACGTGAGCAGCACCAGCAGGGAAGACACATGGGCGCAATACAGCTACAGAGATCCAAAATTTCCAAGAACATCAGCATAATGACAGACAGTGTGTGTGAGCTGACCACAGCGGTTGTTGAGGGAAATAGGCAGACCAACTCAAGCCAACAAGAGCTCACTTGGGCGATGCTTGCGGGACAAAGCACAAAGAGGAGAAGGCATCGCCAGAGCATGATGTACATGTCAGCCTACACAAGGGCTAATAACAAGCTTTGCAACACCACTGCGCTGCTGGTACGTCTTTCTGTGGCCATGCAAATAGATTTGGGCCATTACTGTGGGGCGTTTTGCGATTTTCCAGCAAATCGCAAATTGCGAGTTTACATGCATTGGATTGAGATTCTTTATTAGCTAATCACTATTGGCTGTGGCTGTTGTGAGATTCGCTAATGAGGATTCGCAATATTGGTTCTCACATATTTTGCAAGTCCTTATTTTCGCAAAAATGTTTGTTTTTCGGTAATTGTGTTCCTGCATTGGAAAGTATCGTTTTACATTCGCAAACGACCTTATTTTGCAAATCACAATTTTTGCAAGGCATTTTTTGCTTGATGCATGTGCCTGAAAGACACAACAGCACATAAAAAACACAACACATCACCTCCACAACTAAAGCAACACAGCAAATATATGCAAATATTATTGCCACAAACTAAGGCCTCCAGAAATCTGCTTTCATATTAAGGTGGTAAAGGTGAGCGCACCAAGTAACCATCTAGGACATGTAACAGCCCAAACCAAATATGTTTTGGAATGAGGCCCCTAAAATCAACAGCAATCACTTGATAAGCAAACATCGTTATTATGGAAAAATCCTCCATGATGCAAACTCTGCACGGGTCTGGAACAAAGTCTCGATCATATCCCCATGTTTCCTTTACCTTTTTTTTACATTTTCTTTATATTTTAAAGAAAAATATCCTAAAATCGACAGCTTTTGATTACCCATTGGATTGACTGACTTGTCGTTTTTTCTACCATTACTCATATTTTTTACACTAAGCACAATTAAAGCACAAATAAAAAAAGACCTTTAGTTTCGTATTGAAGAGAAACATTAAAACAGATGAGTGAATGAAAAGAAAGCCCGGGGTTAGGCAGATCTGGCATCAAAGTCAATGTTTGACTTGCAGTGCATTTGTTAAAATAGGAAACATTGATTCTGAGCCATCAGAGAGCCAGTTTACATGCAGTGCACCTTCTACAAAATGAAAGCGTTGGTCTAAATAATATAAACACGTACCTCTTTGAAGCAGCCTTTTCCTGGTACTATCCTGCAGTAGGGTAGTGCCTGGATAGCCGAAATAGAGCACAGGGTTTTGCTGCGTTTTGCTTGTTTTGTACTCTAAAAAGATTTACCGTCTCATTATTCGACCTACATAGAAAACAAGCATTTGCAATGCAATAGATTTCGCATTTATGCGAGTTTGAGCTATTCGCATTGTAAATGACTATGGCCCAGATGCATCAAGGTAAAATCCACTCGCAAAGGGGCAGATTCTCAGAATCTGCCCCTTTGCGACCAGTATTTTTGCATTTGGGATGCATCATCCCAAATGCAAAAATCGCAAATTAAGAATTAGCTAAATTGCGATTACTTGCATTTAAGGAATCTCAAATTGAGATCCCTTAAATGCAATGCATCAAAGTAAAAAAATTGCGATTTCACTAATAGGAGTGGCAAATTCCCATGAAGTTCAACTTCATGGTAATTTGCAAAAACTTTGAAAAATGCACTTTTGTGCATTTTTCAAAGTTTCATGTTGCGCACACACATGCCCTAAGGGCATGTGTGTGCGCAACACATGTGCACAGATCAATTTCAGGAGTGCAACAGGGTGTCCTTTGGACACCCCTGCACCCTTGAAATCGCATTCTAAATTTGCGATTCGCTAATTGCGAATCGCAAATTGAGAATGTCTTCCCATTGATTCCTATGGGCCTCTAGGCTCATACGAATGAATGGGGAGGTATTTCCTGATTGCGACTCACAATTTGTGAGTCGCAATTAAGGAATTTTAAGAATTCGCTATTTTTTGAGAGAGTTCTTCTTGCATAGCATTTTGCTATTCCTTATTAGCGATTCCTTATTTTTCGCTAATAAGGAATCGCGAAATGGATGCTTGATGCATCTGGGGGTTAGGCATAGATGCATCAAGCTAAAATCCACTGGCAAAGGACCGGTAATTTTGCATTTGGGATGCATCATCCCAAATGCAAAAATCACAATTTAAGAAATCGCAAAATTGCGATTGCTTAAATTGCTATTGCATTTAAGGAATCTCCCTATTTTTCGCTAATAAGTAATAGCAAAATGGGTGTTTGATGCACCTGGGGGTTAGGCATGGATGTATCAAGCTAAAATCCGCTCGCAAAGGGGCAGATACTCAGAATCTTCCCCTTTACGACCAGTATTTTTGCATTTGGGATGCCTCATCCCAAATGTGAAAATCGTAATTTAGGAAATCTCAAAATTGCGATTACTTAAATTGCTATTGCACTTAAGGAATCTCAAACTGAGATTCCTTAGATTGCAAAACCAGGCTGACAGAATGTACTGCAACTTAAACAAACGCAAGAACATCATCACCCTAACATAAAGAATCTGTGGATGCAAGGATCTAGTTCTAGGTCCTGGGTTCTGTCCACAAAAGCTTCAGTGGGAATAGCTCAATCCTTGTGACACCCTAATCCCCTCCTGTAAAAATAATGCCCTCCATGAAGAGCTCAGCTCGTGAACAACACAGCACAGCGAGGGGAGGAGTCTATTCATATTATACTGGGAGCAGATTGAATTTCATTATCATTAATATTATTTGTTTTCACTATGCTTTCTGGGCCTGGCAACTCCCACAGAAGTGCTGCCCCCTCCCTCGGCAGATGATCGCACGCTGCTGACAAATGAAGGCAACTGCAGGCCACAAGCGCGAAGCCGGCAGGGCCAGCTCGACAGCTCATCCTTCCAGTGCAGGACCACTACATTAGTCAATTGTATGTCTTTTATGTAAAGCGATTTGAAGCGTAAAATAGACCACGAAAGCACTGTATACAGACTGCCGTGTATTTACCATATTGAGTGATTTTAATTGGGAACCAGTATGCAGCTTAAAACTGGGTCGAAGTCTGCCCCGCAGATGTTTCGGGCAACAACCCAGCCTTAACGTGTCGATTAATGTTTGATAATACTGGGGAGATATGTGTGTAAAGGGAACTCTATGTGCGCGGCGGATGGGGGCGAGGAGTACTATTATTATTGGATGTGCCATGAAAGCTGTGTTGAGAGGGGGTTCTGTGTGCTGTGATAGAGGGGGGAGGGGTGTTAGAAGGTGTGATGTGGGTCCCTCGGTATAATGAGCGGGTAGAGTCCATGGGGTGTTAGTTTGGTGGGGGTGGAGATGGTGTCTGCTGAAGCCTCCTTCACGAACAATATAGTGTGAGTGAGGCAGAATGTAGGGAATTTGGAGGGGCAATATTTGCTTTAGTATAGGGGCGGGGTGTTCCTTACCATACCTTTCAGGACCACGTTCGGCTAAAGGTTGTACCCTGCTTCTACAGGCTTCATAGAGGAGCGGCTCCTATGGAGTATGCCAACGTTAACGCTTTATATTCAAAAATGTGGCTTGTAAAGTGTGTGATACAAATGTGCGCGCACAAAGACACACAGTGTCACATTAACCAACACTAAACAAGAATATCAGTCAGAGGCAACCAAGCCATCCGGGAAAAAGCGGAGAGGACGGGTGAAGAGCAGGCTGTGCTAGGACCCAGACATCGGCGTGCAAAGGGGACAGACAGTGTATTGCTGGCTACGATGGGCTGCAATTGCGTCTACATACTTGCTGTGGTGCCATGCGTGGTACAATAAGCCGACATGAAGCATCTCTGCGCTGCAGTTATGATGTACAGGATATCATAAGGGTATCTTAGCAATATATACAGTGGCGCTAGTAGAAAAACAGAGAGGTCCCCATGGTTAAAGACGAAACTTGTCAGCCGTCGCACTGACTAATAACGAAAGATGTGTGCGTGTTGCCATTTTGCAATTGAAAGCGGGCCAGGCGTGCTGAAAAAAACAAGCTCTTTAAACAAGCAGCATGCGCTGCCCACCCCTCGCACACACCACTCCTTGCGCATACGCTGCTACCATGTTTAGGTCAGGCAGCGATGCGCAAGACAAACAAAAAGTCGAACAGTGCGGACTAAAACTGTAGTTGGTGTCCGCTGCTTCCGGACTACACGGAAGTCAGAACAGCCACTGAAAACAAAGGTAAGAAATGGGAGAATAACACTAAGCCAATGGCAAGCAGCAGGAGAAACTACCTGCTGCTTGCCAACATATAGAGATTACTTTAGTCTCACTGAGACAGCGCATGCACCGCATGTGCTGCCAAACACGAGACCTAAAAAGCTGTCATTCCCTTCAAAGGAGAGAGCACTTGATTGACACATTTGTACCTGTCGCAATTATGGGAAAACCTTGAGATATTAGTAGTTTTCAAAATGCTGCAATATGTCAAGCGTTGCATGCAAATCCGTGGTGTACGTTCTTCGTGTGTGTATTGTTAGAAGTATCTGTGGTCTGTCAAACGTTGCGTTGATGTGTAACTGACCAAAACGTTTATGGAAGTCATTTGGTCGGTTTAAAGAACAATTATACCAAGAAACTGAATACCTTTACTTCCTTTATGAAATACAAAAATGCTTCAAATATATTTTATGTGAATCATATTCTAGCAGGAAAATATAAGTATTAAGAAATTCAATATATTTGTTCTGATAGTGCAAGCGTATGCACACTGAATAAGTACGTATGTGCACATATAACTGGACACAGCATACTTTCATGCATCTAGAGCAAGACACTTAAAGGGACAAGGGTCCGTGTGCACTAACATGCATATACATAAACAAACTTACACACATATATTCATGTACCCAGCTCAGTATATATACAGGAACATCATATACAGGATGAGGGCATCCATGCATACAGGGATAACATATATAGAAGCACACATTCACAGAGGTAACATACATACTAGCACCTTTATTCACTCATAGAGAATAGAGGGAGTCGTAGGGCAAGAAGGCACACATAAATATGGTCAAAACCAACATTTACATGGGCTCAGATGCAGACAAACATGTGTATATAGATGGCTGTTGTAGGATGGGATTGGATGGATGAACGAATGGTTGTGAGGCGATTAGTGTATGAGTTGGGGGATTAATATATAGATGAGTGTGTTCATGTGTGTCACAATTCTCTAACTGCAGTGCACTGCCTTCACATGCCCAGGTCTAATCCACATATGTTTTACCATGTGTTGCAGAAGAATTGGAAGTGGATAGGGCAGTAGAGGCTAGGAATGTCCGGTTACTTACTGGTAATATCCAATACTCCCAGTCCTGGTTTCCCCGTTCTGACAAGTGAGCAGCTAGTCTGCTCTACAGAAACCCCTACCTAGCTGAGCTGTTTGCACTTCCCCCTAGGATGACGTCACCATCACGTGACTATAAAGGGGGAAGTGCATCCAAGAATCATCCTGAGAATACCAAAGAAAACCTGAACGAAAAACAGACAATCACCCAAAGAAAAACCCAAACCAGGGAGGGAGGGGAGGGCTCAGGAATGGGACGGGGAGACCAGGACTCGGAGTAATGGATATTACCGGTGAGTAACCGGGCATTACCTCCTCGTCCTGTCTCCACGTCCCATTCCTGACAAGTGAGCCCATACCCAAGCACACAGTGATTGTAAGAAAAAAACAGACCTGAAAGTTTGAGAAAAAAACAGGTCCATTTTAATCATCAGAAAACAGTACACACTACAAATCATGCACTGAAGACAGGACACTAGCCCCAAAAGCAGCAGAGGCTGCCATCCCCAACTGAAGACGGTAATGTGCAACAAAAGTATGGGGAGAAGCCCACGTGGCAGCATTGCAAATGTCTCTCAACGAGGCCCCCTTGAACATGTCCCAGGAGGACGACATGCTCCGAGTCGACCTACCCTGAACAGAAGAAGACAGAGGAAAGTGGGCAGAATCGTAAGCAGAAACCACAGCGCCCCGGACCCAACGAGACAAGGTGGAGAAAGAAGGTCAAAGCCCCAGACCCGAGAGGCCATAGGTGACGAACAAGGAATCAACCTTACGGAAATCAGCTGTACGCGCCAAGTAGATGCGGAGAACCCTCAGCACATCCAACGATGCAGGTGCCGGAAAAAACACAGGGAGAACAATATCTTCCTGACAGTGAAAAGAAGACACCACCTTAGGAAGAAAGAACAGACTCGGATGGAGAATGATATTATCATCGCAAAAGCGTAAGAAGGGGGGGGAGCCATCAGCGCCGCAATCTCACCAACCCTCCGCCCAGAAGAAATGGCCACCAGAAAAATAGCCTTTGCAGAAAGGAAATTCAGGGCTACGGAGTCCAAGGGCTCGAAAGGAGGACCCGTCAAAGCCCGCAGAACTAAGGGAAGATCCCAAGGAGGCACAGGAGAACGGGAAACAGGACGCTGAAGTAAGAAACTCCTCAGAAGGCGAGCCACCAACGGGCAGACAGAGGAAACAGAGGAACCCCGAAAAGCAAGAATGGAAGCCCATTGCGCCCGCAGGGAATAAACCTCAAGCCCCAAGACAAAACCATCCTGCAAAAAGTCCAACACCCTCAAGGCCT
Source organism: Lissotriton vulgaris (assembly GCF_964263255.1). Classification (NCBI taxonomy): domain Eukaryota; kingdom Metazoa; phylum Chordata; class Amphibia; order Caudata; family Salamandridae; genus Lissotriton; species Lissotriton vulgaris. The sequence goes on along the minus strand of NC_141685.1, from coordinate 2,106,432,024 downwards.
CACAGGAGGCAGAAGAGAGACCCCTCCCAAGACACCAAGTGGAGAAACTCTTTGAGTTACGAGCATACGACTTCAAGGTGGAAGGACGCCGGGAAATCTGAAGACATTGGGCAACCTCCATCAAGCAACCCAGATCCAGCAAATTCAACCTCTCAAGTGCCAAACCCCCAGCCGGAGGCGATGCAGGGAGGCAAGCCCGAGAAGGGGAGCCCGCAGGGGGGAGGGAGACAGGGGAAACCTCCAATGAGGGCAAACAGACAAGGTCAGCAGAAGGGGGAACCAAGACTGACGAGACCATTCCGGAACCACCAGGAGAACCTCCGCCCGATCCAAACTAATCTTCCGGAGGACCCTCGGAATTAAGGCAAACAGAGGGAAGGCAAATAGCAGACCCCGCGACCATTGAATCGAGAAAGCATCGGTGGCCCATGCCAACGGAGAGGGAATGATGCTGCAAAACCGGGGAAGAAGGGCGGACTCCTCTGAGGCAAAAAGATCCAGCCAAGGAAGGCAGAACCTGAGGACAATGAGATCGAACAGGTCCGGGGACAGACAGAGGGACACCGAGGAGGTGAACACCCTGCTCAAAGAATCCGCAGGCCCATTCTCCTTCCCCGGAAGATAGACCACCATCAGAGACAAGAGACTCGACTCGGCCCAAAGGCCAATCTTTCGGGACAGGAGAAACAAGGCACGACACATGCCCCCCTGGTGATTCACATAAGAACAAACCACTTGATTGTCGGTCTGCATAGAGACCGCCCGACCCCGGAGGAGAGGAGTGAACCAACGAAGAGCCAACCAAACCGCCTTCAACTCCTTCCAGTTCGAGGACTGGATGGACTCGAAACCGGACCACCGACCCTGAGCCTTGGAGGCACCCAGAACGGCACCCCACCCCAAAGCACTCACATCCGTGGACAACACGACCACAGATTGAGGGGGAAGCAGATCGATCTCCCGTAAGAGGGAGAGAGGGGACAACCACCACTGGAGATCCGCCCGAATCCCCGGAGTGACAGGGATCAGAGTCTCGTAGTCCAAGGAGGCGGGATCCCAGTGCGACAGGACATAATGCAACAGGGGGTACAGATGCAGCCTGGCCCAAGGAAGGAGATGCAGAGTGGACGCCATCTCCCCCTGACTCCGCAACCAGAGACAGGCAGACACCCAGGACGGTGAAATAAGCCCGGAAAGGTGACGAAACAAAGTTAACTGGCGCTCCTGGGAGAGGAACACCATGCCCAGGTCCATCCGGAAGAAAGCCCCCAGGAACTTCAGGGACTGAGAGGGCACCAGGTAGGACTTCTGATGGTTGATAAGGAACCCAAAGGAACCCAGCAGAAGACACACATGGTCCACATCCGACAGAGCCTGTGAAAAAGAGGGAGAGACAATCAACCAGTCATCCAGATATGGAAACACCAACAGCCCCCTGGAATGAAGAAAACCCACCAGAGGGGCCAGGAGCTTGGTGAACACCCTGGGCGCCGATGACAGGCCGAAAGGCAGCACACGGAACTGATAGTGAAGGGTCCCCACAGCAAATCGCAGAAAATGCTGGTCGTCCGGATGGACAGGAACGTGCAGATACGCATCCATCAGATCCAGGGACGTCAGGAAGCCACCTGGAAGGACCAGAGGCAGGATGGACTGGAGGGTCACCATCTTGAATGGACGATGGAGGACGAAGCGATTGACCCGCTTCAGATCCAGAACAGGACAAAGATCCGAAGTGTCCTTCTTGGAAACCAGAAAGAGGATCGAGTAGCAACCCAAGCCCCTCTCCAGCGGAGGAACCTCCACAATAGCCTTCTTCTACAACAGGAGTCGTACACCTGCCAACAAAGCATCTCTTCGCAGAGGAAGACGGGGCAGGGGAGTCCGTACAAAACCCGGAGGAGGAGGAGAGGAAAACTCTATCCGGCAACCCTCTGAAGCAGTCTGAACCGCCCAGGCATCCGGAACAGACAACCACTGGGCGCGGAAGGATCGGAGGCGACCATAAACTGGCAAAGGCAGACAGTCATTGAGAAGAAGAGGAAGCAGGGGTGGCAACACAGGCAGCGGCCCGGGGCTTGGCACTTCCAGGGCCCCCCCAGCCAAGACCCCTGCCATGAAAGGGCTGAGAAGCGCCATGAGCAGGAGGCCCAAAAGCACGACGATAACCAAAACCACGCCCCCGAGAAGGAGGGCGGACCGGAGCCACCAGCTTGCGGTTCTCCGCGGACTGCTTGACCATACCCTACAGCTTAGGACCGAACACCTTCGAACCCTCAAAGGGCAACTTAAGGAGGACGACTTCTGAGAAGATTCGCCTTCCAGGAACGCATCCAAATATGACAACGGGCAGCAATGGAAGCACCCGAAGCAGCCGCCGCTGCCCCCAAATTGTCGAAGGAAAGATCTGACAGGTAACGCACCTGCAACTCCATCAACAACAAAACAAATGTGGCATCCTCGCCGTCGTTCAGGAGAACTGACAGGGACTGGAAATCTTTAAGGAGCGACTGAACCATATAGTTTCATAGTTAGAATATGCAGTCGCCCGGACAGAAAAATTAGAAGCAGCATAGGAATGCTTCACTGCCCCCTCAACACGCCTATCCACAGCGTCTGCAGGAAGAGCGTCTTTTGAAACGACCAAACCCTGGGAGGAAAGGCCAGCCATTAAATTGTCCACTTTCACAGCCTGAGGGAATTCAGCAGCAAAACCCTCAAGAGGGTAACGCCTGGACAGGAAACGAGGAAAAGAAGACTTGTCCACCTCCTTCCATTCGTGAGACAGCACATTGCCCCATGTAAAGGAAAGGAGTCGGGAGCAGGCTGGACAGGTAACGCACCTGCAACTCCATCAACGACAAAACAAATGTGGCATCCTCGCCGTCGTTCAGGAGAACTGACAGGGACTGGAAATCTTTAAGGAGCGACTGAACCATATAGTTTCATAGTTAGAATATGCAGTCGCCCGGACAGAAAAATTAGAAGCAGCATAGGAATGCTTCACTGCCCCCTCAACACGCCTATCCACAGCGTCTGCAGGAAGAGCGTCTTTTGAAACGACCAAACCCTGGGAGGAAAGGCCAGCCATTAAATTGTCCACTTTCACAGCCTGAGGGAATTCAGCAGCAAAACCCTCAAGAGGGTAACGCCTGGACAGGAAACGAGGAAAAGAAGACTTGTCCACCTCCTTCCATTCGTGAGACAGCACATTGCGCACCGCCCCATGTAAAGGAAAGGAGTCGGGAGCAGGCTGGACATACTGCGTAAAAAAGTCATCCTCTACAATAGCATCCGCAGGAGGAGAGAAGCCCAAATTGGACCGCACTTGGGTGAACAGTTCAGCGAGCTCAGCACCCTGAAAAAAACGACCACGTACACTCTCATACTCAGCAGGACCAATGTCCTCCTCAGGGGCAGCCTGTGGATCCAAAGAAACACGAGGCACCTCAGGAGGTGGCCCTAGCCAGGAAAGCAGCAGCCACAGCCTCATTAATAATCAGGGGCATCCAGAGGGGTCGCAGAAGAAGAGGCTTCAGAAGCCATCGCAGAAGCACAAGTCCAAAAACACCCCAACAGGCACAAACAAGGACAAAAACACCACACTAGAAGGACCCCATATGTAGGCCGAGGACCCGAACACCTGTGGCAAGAAGAAAAAAATGGGCGGGCATAAAAAGCCCAGCCAGCAGGCAAAACGACCCCTAAATGCACAAGACCACAGGAGTGTCACATCACCAACTCCACAAAAGCCCCCGCCCGCTAATGCAGGGCGAAAAAGAACCGGAGACCACCCAGGAACGCCCGCTGGAGCAGGCCAACCAAAGCCCAGTGAGTACCGGTGAGTACAATGAGCAGAAACGGCCGCTAACGCGAGCCACGTGTAAAATCATAGCCCAAACCAGAGACGGCCGCTAATCGAGCCGCGTGCAAGATAACAGTCCCAAAAAGAAGACAGCGCGGGGGAAATGACAGAGCGAGAACAAAGGCGCCCACTAAAGCATGCGGCCGCACATAAAAAAGGAAACAGCAGGGAACTCACCAGGAACACAGGCAGCCCACGAACAGCACAGCCAGGAAACGCGGTCGTAGATCGCAGAAAAAAAAGAACAGATGATTCTTGGATGCACTTCCCCCTTTATAGTCACATGATGGTGACGTCATCCTAGGGGGAAGTGCAAACAGCTCAGCTAGGTAGGGGTTTCTGGAGAGCAGACTAGCTGCTCACTTGTCAGGAATGGGGCGGGGAGACAGGAAGAGGAGGTAATGATTAGGAACATATGTTGCTTCTTGGCAGCACACTGGAGGTTGGTGCACAGCCTCCGTCTTTTCTGGTGTGGAAAGATGGAATCTAACTTAACATTGTGCACATGGGCAAGTGAGACTATTAATGCATATGAGGTTTGCTCTCAACCTGTAACTTTTGAAGAATAATTGTTAGCAGACTACAATTGCTGTCAGAATGGTAATTACACACTTCCTTGTCTTGTGCCATGGGGAGGCCAGAAAAAGTAATGTGGCTGAAACACGGCAACCACCCATAAGCACTAGTCCACGAGTAATGTGGTAATTATTAATTAAGTTTCAGACAGTCTTTAGGAATCTGGAAGAACATATTACAAACATATCAGAAGGTGGACTACCTGGGGACAGATCACATCCCAGAATGTAGCAGTGGTCGTCGGAATATATTTAACTTGTTATTGACAAGTACAGCGTGTCTTGTCACTGATGCTTTTAGAATGACAATTGGCAAAACAAAAATTTTATAGAAGACTCACACAATTTTTGTGATGGTCATTTGTGCATATACTCAACCTTCATGCTAATATAGAATTTGTATCTGTAAAGAATTGGAATGGTATCTATACTAAAAAACATGGTTTTATCTTATACAAATTAAAGATGTATTGTAGACCAATCACCACTGGCATATCTATCCCGCTAGAGTTCTCTCCTTTTTTGTTATACACAATAGAATGTAGCTGGGCTCTTGGTTATCATGTAAATCTCAGTTTGCATGGCCCTACTCAAGTGCACTTACTCTTTACTATGGGGCTTGTCGGCTGGATGGAGCTCTGGACAACAAGGCAGAGAGACACTGTCTGGTGCATTATTGAGGTTTAGTTGGTGGTTGGTTTACTTTCCATGCCTGTTGCAGGTGCAACAGGGAAGGAGATGGCTAACTGTGTTTGTAGATGAGGAATGCACTGTATTCCAGGCTGTGAGTCAGTATGTCAGCCTTAGCCTGTGGAGGCAACACAATTCTGGATTAGTTTTAGAGGACTGAGACCTAATGAGAAGTCATGTTTGGACTCCTTCACGATGCTTCAGACTACGGTTTTCTTCATCACATGGAAATACAGGGCATATGTTTAAGTGGTACTCATTGGCATTGATTGGAACTAGAGGGCTTGCCATTTAGATTATAGCTGGGTTAATTAAATGCCATTGACAATAGTAGTTGTGAAATGGGAAGTGTGTGGTCATTTTCAGATGCCATAGCTTTGTTAATCATTGATTGGGGTTATGCATTTGTTTTTGCTTGGGGGAAGAAATGTGGCATTATTTAGGGTCAATAGAGAGAAATTGTTTCTTTTGTATGCTTGTCTGAATTTTATATTGAGCACTTGATTACCATAAAAATGTCCTGGATTTGAAGCTGAAACAGTAGCCTATCCCTGACTGCATGGCCACATTTTTAATGCTTTTCAAAAGTGTATGATTTGAGTGAAAGTGTAAAGGTGAGCTGGATGGAAAATTCAAAAAATTTAGTATAAATAACAGCAAAAGCTCACCCTCCAGCTCTGGTCTTGCAATGCTTCGGAACCGGCAATCAGTTGGCAGACAAAGACTTTAGAATTTGAGGTGCCTGGTATCTAATATATTGGTGATGTAGTTAAATGGGCCTTAGTTGGAGATGGGTTCAAAAGACCCGAGAGAGGGATTTAGAAGGCATCTTTAGACTGAGAGATAGCAAATGTAGTTTCTCACGAGTCATTAAAGGATCTGGGACATGAAGATGGATTCTGTAAGCATTGTCCATGCTGAAGAGTGGAAGCTGGAAAGTGAGAGAGAGGGAGCTTAAATAATTCTAACAACTAAGAATGGCTACCTGTTTCAACACTCGTTTAGACCTGCTAGGCAGGTTGGGCAGAATTTTGTGAAGTAGAAGGAAAGACAGGAGACAATCGAAAGCTAATTTGCTGACCTAAACGGTTGAAGAAAGATCATGATCAAACATAAATCCAACATTTTAAACAGAAGATACAAGCATGGAAACACAGACCCAATCATTGGGTCAAAAGGAGTCAGGAAGCATACAAGGGTGTCACGCCCAGAGATGAGTTATATGTCAGTTTTGTCAACATTTAATTTAAGGGTGCTCCTGATCCTCCAGTCTGTTACTTAGATCATTCAGATATGAAACTTTAAGACTAACTGCTGTGAATGTTCACCAAGTATGCAGGTATTTGCGTGTTGTCGCATAACACATCAACCATAAGCCAAAGGATCTAACGAGAAGAACTAGCAGCCTACATGAAGAATAATGAGACTAGGGCTAAGTGAAGATCCTTGGAGGCTAGAGTGAGTAGTGGGTATTGCTCTTTATTATGAATGCTCCATTGTGCTAGATTGGACATTGGATTGGTGAATATTAGATCAAAGGCAATATTGTGTATGTGTCTGGTCGAGATCTGTTGGCTTTCAGTGATGAGCTGCTTTTGTGGTTGGTGCACAGACCATACAGCTTGATGCATCAAGCTAAATACCGTTCGCAAAGGGGCAGATTCTCAGAATCAGCCCCTCTGCGACCGGTATTTATGTATTTGGGATGCATCATCCCAAATGCATAAATCGCTATTTGCGATTGCATTTAAGGAATCTCAAATTGAGATTCCTTAAATTCAATGCATGAATGTAAATAGCTAGCGATTTCGCTGATAGGGGTCGCTATTTACCATGAAATCAAACTTCATGGTAAATAGCGAAAACTGTGAAAAATCCACTAAAGTGCATCTTTCAAAGTTGTATGTTACACACACACATGTCCTTAGGAAACGTGTGTGCACAATAACAGTGTCCAGGTTAATTTAAGGGGTACAACAGGGTGTCCATTGGACACCCGTCAACCTTGAGATTGCAGTCTCAAATTGCGATTAGCTAATTGCTAATCGTAAATTGAGAATTCCTCCCCATTCATTCCTATGGGCCTCTTGGTCCATAGGAATCAATGAGATGTCATTCCTTCTTTGCGAATCGGCATCTGCAAGTCGCAGATAAGGAATATTTAGGAATTGCTAATATTTTAGCAAATCCTACATGCATCTGATTTTGCGAGTCCCTAAATGCGAATCCTCAAACTTCGCAATTAGGGACTTGCAAAATCGAACGTTGATGCATCTAGCAGATATTCTGTAGTTGTGATTGTTTATGAATTGTTGGTAAAGACAGTTCACTGCAAATTCCAAATGAAGGTTTCGGAAAGATGGCTATGCTCAACAACTATATTGTATTCTCCTGACAACCTTTCCTAGGTAGCTTGATGCAATACTTGAATCTGTAGATCACCCTGGAAGGATGCGTGCAATTTCCCTATATGCATCTCCTTGGCCATGCTTACCTCATTGCTTTCACTCTGACACAAAGCGAAAATGTGCATCTGGTGCTCAGCTTTCAAGAAAATCTGATAGACAATTTTGCACTGCTCATGAATGGAATTTGGTTCAAAAGTTCCTGAACTTGATCTTGATTTACTCTTGGCCATGCATTTGTTTGTGGAATTCATTACACACCTCACTTCAGAAATGACTATACAATCAACCATCACAAAGTCTGCATCCTCATCTGCATCTCATCAACATCAGGTGCATATGTGCCTACAGGCACCAACCTAGAAAGGGTTCTAGCCACAGTGTTCCTCATACTCGGTAAGTATTCAATATTAAAATTAAATTCGTGTAGGGCTATTACCCACTTGGTTATCCTGCTCAACACAAGATCCACCCCTTTCTTCTTGAACACTTCAACTAAAGGTTTATACAGAATAAAGCGGGACCCCCACAAAAATGTACTTAGTTTTATCACTGCACAGAAGACTGCTAAAGCTTCTCTTTCATTCAAACATGGAGTATCTAGACTCTGCACCCTTCAATCCACATGAGATAAACATGATGGTGTCAATTGCGCAACACCCATTTTACTGCAGAACTGCTCCAAGTCCATTTAAAGATCTCTTTTTAGGATCGATGTTTTTGAGTTTAGGAGCCACACTGAAAGTTTTTTCAAGTCTAATAACTCCTCCTCAAAGGACGCACACCAGTTAAACTCAACTCTCTTTCTTAGACGATGTCTCATATTGATAATCATGTCAGCAACGTTTCAGATACGTTTCCCATAAAATTCAGTCATGCCTAGGAATTTCATTAATTCTTCCCATGATGAGGGCGAGCTCATTTGTGAAATAGTATCAACCAACTCCACCTTAAGAAACACTCCGGCTCCTGAGAACGTATGGCCAAATAATGAGTGGTTCATGTGCCAAACCTACATTTTTTTGATTTAATCATAAGATTGGCATCCACCGGTCTTCTCAAATCCTTCCTTAGATAAGTATCATGGGGTAGCTGTACAAAGACGTCCGTTTGCGATTTTCTAATTGCTAATTTTTGCAATTTGCTATTAGGAAATTGCAAACAGCTATGTACAACAGTGTGTTTTACACTGTTTGTGATTCCCAATGGGTCTGCAAGGGACCTGCCTCCTTAATACTCATGAGGCAGGTCACAATTTGCGACCAATTGGGATTGGCTAGCAGTCACAGGGATGCAGACCACCATGTCTGTGACTGCTTTTTGAATAAGGCAGCTTTTTATTTTGAAATGAAGCCCGTTTTCCTTGAAGTAAAATGAGATGCATTTGAAAAAGAAAGACTAAAAGTTTCCTTTTCATTTTTTAAGAGTAAGCATTGGTCCTTGAGACCACTGCCAGCTCTTAAAAAATGTTGGCACCCACCTTCGCAAAGGGAAAGGGGTCCCTTGGGGAACCAATCCCATTTATGAAAGGGTTAGCACCGACTTGAAATTGGTGGTAGCTACAAATTTTTTGCGACTGCATTCCTGTTAGCAAAACATTCCTACATACCAGGGTGACTCGCTTTTAGGAAGATACGCCCTTGGCACGACCCTTCCTAATAGCGGTTCTCAAAAACAATTTGTGATTTGGTAATCGCTTACTGAATCGCAAATAAGACTTTGTACATTTAAAAATGCTTTTTTCAGTTCGCAAGCAGCCAGATTCTGCTAAATGGGCCGTTTCTGAGCTGAAAATGCTTTTTACATCTTTCCCCATGTACCATAACATTCTTACCAAAGACCAAGATGCCGTCTTGGTAGATGCAGACACCTATAACCCCCTTGAGAACCCTTTCCATCACACGTTAAAAGACGGAGGCTGCCGGGACCAGGCCAAAGGGAAGTCTGAGAAACCTTAATGTGACAAAGGGAGTCACAAAAGCGGTTAAATCTCTGGAGAACTCTTTCAGCCTAATCTGGTGGTAGGCTGAGGTGAGGTCAATGGTACTAAAGACTGTGGCCCCACTCAGCAACAACATAAGCTCTGTGATGTTAGGCAGGGGATACCTGTCAACGATCACACATTTGTTGAGATGTCTCAAATCAATGCATAAGCGCAGACTTCCATTAGCTTTCCTGGCAGATACAGCAGCCGCCAGCCACACAGTGCCTTCAACTTCCTCTATGATACTACCCTCTTTACGTTTTCTGATTTCTTCAAACATTTCTTCATGCACAGCTTTGGATATGCTCCTTACTTTACAACATACGGGTTATATATGTGACACAAAGGGATTCTTGTGTTCATAACACAACCCAACTCTTCTTTGAATAGCTGCGGGAACTCAATCCTCAATCGTTTCACCAAGTCATCGTCACTCACAGAATCCACAGAACAAAGAACCTCCTTTTTCTTCAAAAGAATAGGAGTGACACTACTAGTATCCAACAGAATGCCCAACTCACCCTGCTGTGACCAACTAATGATACTATCCCCCCTCTTGGATACATATTTCTTTCCAGATATGAACTGTTGTTTGTATTCAATTACACTAACAAATAAACCATGTAGTTTTATAGGTTCTCTTCCATATGCACCCAGCATGCCTGAAATCCGGTTCAGATAAGACAACCTTAATTTGCTCTAATAAAATTTGTTGGCAACAATAGTTATCTTTGTCACTGAATCACAAAGAACATTAGTTGATTACCCATCCTCAGAGATAGGGTCAACAGTAGTGGATTTAACAGTCCTCATTCACCTGGAGCACAATCTGACCACAGACAAAATCAGAATAATCATCACTTTGGTGACTTTCCACACTCACGTCTTTGACCTTCGGCTTGAAAGGCCTCATCTTACAGTGGGCCACAAAGGGCCCTTTTTTTTACCTTTCCCACAAGTAGCTTTCAGAGCTGGACACTCTTTGTCATTTTGAAGATGACCAGTTCTGTCTCACCTGTAACACCTATGTGCACCAAATTTCCCTTTACCGCCTCCATCCTCAGATTTCACAATGTTTTTCTTAACCTTCTCTTTCACCACACTAACACTTTGATTTTTCCATTTTTCCTTTCATAGAGTGTTCCACCTGTTTTACAATTACTAGCACTTCATCCAAGGTGGATTCATCCTTTAACAAAAGCTCATCTCTCACCTTTTCAATCACACAACCCACCATGAGCTGGTCCCATATGAGCTCCTCAATCATGCCACCAAATTTGCAAACAGTGACATAGCAAATCGATTAGCCCTCATTTTGGAGTCTTCTAGCAAAATGATAGCAATCCAGAATTGTGCTGTCTTTGGGTAGAAAGTGATTATCAAGTTTCTTGATACACAACTCATATTCATTCAAACCCGCTATGTCAGCTTGTCAGCTTGTGAGGGATAAGAAAGATGGTCGAAAATCTCTTGCTCTTCTGAGCACAAACAGTGGAGAAGAAGGGACACCTTTCTTTCGGCACTCACAGATATACAACACACATCTGCATACCTCTCAAGTACCTTTGTCCACTTTTGCCAGTGTGGTACTGGGGCTGGTAAGGCAGAAAGGAGGTGCGGGAATATTTAGTATTTTTACCATTAAAATAATTCACTTCAAGATCATGAAAAGTTATCTTGGAAGATCAAAACAAAACAGTAAATCATCATAGCTATGACAGAACACTCCTGGAGCCAGAGACAAAGCAGGAATGCATGCATGCAAATCGCTGTATAGATTTGCATACAGTTTGTGTCGCTGGTAATGATGACAGTGATCATCTAGTGTGTAAATTGTCGTCATAGCTACGGCAAAACACTACTGGAAGCAAAGACTTGGGGCCAGATGCAGGAAGTCAAATACTGGTCGGTAACGGGCGATTTCGGCCGTTACCGACCTGTATTTGAAGATGGAGATGTAGGGGCATGTTAAAATACAGATTCGGTAACTTTACCGAATCAGTAAATTTTACTGATTCTGTAAAATACCGAATCAGTAAAATTACCGATTCTGTATTTTGACATGTAGGTAGAACTGCAATCAGTGCTACAGGGGTTTAAGAATTCGTTATTTACAACCAACCAGAAGTTGGTGGTAAATAAACCCTTTAAAAAGCATTTTTTTTGCTTTCTAAACAGTGCCATGTTGCAGACATACATGCCTTACGGGCATGTATGTCTGCAACAGTTGAGGGGTGCAACAGAGTGTCAAAGTGACACCCTGCCACCCTCCAATGTTTCCCCCAATTACCGAATCGGTATTTACCGATTCGGTAATTGACATTCATTCCTATGGGCCTCCAGGCCCATGGGAATGAATGGCAATTACTGAATCGGTAAATACCGATTCGGTAATTACTGAATCATACCGATTCGGTAATGAAATCGGTAAAATAACCTAAATCCCGATTGCCAGTTCTTAAATACCGAATCGGTATGATTCGGTATTTAAGAATCGGTAATCTGGGATTACCTACATCGAGTGTTCTAATCGCTGCGTTGATCTGCATACAGGTTGTGTTCTGCTGGTAAAGATGACAGCTCCATATAAATTTGCCCAACAGGGGCCCTATTATGCAAAGGGTGTAATTTCCCTGTTTGCGCACAGTGCACCTTAAAACAGGTGCGCCAGGCGCAAACAGGGTAAGTGCGCTCTATTACATGGAATACGCTGCCCTGCTGTGAAGGCGCTCCGTGTTTTCATAGTGCAGGCAGGAACCCACTTGCACTATTAAAGGGAATGTGTGGGGGTCCATGGGACCCCCTTTGCCTCCTCCAGAGTACTGCCATCTGCGCCACCTTTTAGATGGCACACTGTCAATGCACCTCTTGAGTGATTCATTGCCTCCGCGCCAGCATCTGGAATACGGTGCGGGCGCAATGCATAGGGATTGCCTCATCTGCATGGGGCACACCCCCGTGCAAATGAGGGAACGCCCCCTAAAGATATAGATGGTGCTTTATGTGCGCCAGCGCTATCGGTATTACAGAAGGGGCCTCTGTAATACCAAAGTGCCCTGAGGCGCGCAAAGCAGGCACAAATGCACGTTGCACCCTCAGGCACTTATGTAATATAACTCCAGCTGTGTTTTGCAGAAAATGATCACAAGGATTTGCTAATCAAGTGTGCACATCACTGTTGGTTATGGTAGCACACAGCTGGCAGAACACTGCCCAAGCATACAAATCACTGTGTGAACTTGTAGACCTTAATGTCACTGGGGTACCAGGCTGGGCCTCAGGAGCGCAGCAAAACCGTTTGAGACACTCTAGCTGGTTACTATTAAACTTGGCAAGCCGAAATGCCCTTCGACACGTCCTACGAGGCAGATGTCTGTAACTTACGCTGTGCCTGTTAGCGTCTTAGCCACTGCAGGAAAAAACAAGCATTGGCATAGCCAATAGGTCTTGCTTTTGGGACCTTATAAGTATTTAGTTATGCAGCATAATATCCTTGGTGCAACAATATTAACTGTTGCATGGCTAAAGACGCTATATAAAACTGCAATAAAATAAAAAGAGAGGGAGACGGAAGTGGTGAACTGAAACCACGAGCACTGTATAGATGAGGCATGCAGAGGAGCAGGAGACACGTGGATAGGGGTGGAGGAGACTGGATCTGGGGGCAGAATGAGACTGGAGAGACAGACATGGGAGGGGAAGAAGATGAATATGCAGAAGACTTAAGAAAACCGAGTGAAAACTATGGGGAAACGGTAAAACTGGAGAGGTTAGAGGTGGGCGCGGAAGACACAAATATACAGATGGAGGTGAGGCGAGAGGAAGAAACTCTAGGAAGCTGGGGATGCAGACATTTAGAAGGACACGGACAGGATACGCGTGGGAGAGAAGGCAAAGTGATCGATAAGGGGATACTGGAGAGACACATGGGGAGGGCTGAGAGAAATAGGGGCGGGGAAAGAAGGAGAGAATACACATGGGGAAACGAGCTTTGAAGAGACACGAAAGGGTCAGCAAAAGCCTCTGGTAGCACTTTGAAAACTCACTAATTAAATGTCTTGCAGAGCAGTGCATGCGCTGGCTCAGGTGAGACCTAAAGAGAAGACAGCCTCCATTCACTCTCGTAACAGGCTCTCCTTATCAACACTGTGCCTGTCAGCTTCCCGTACTGCGAAACAGGCTTCTTGCTCTCATGCTGTAAAAGAACCAGGAAGCATGAAATGCTGCAACCGCATGCTACACGGCAGGCCATCCCCACTCAAGCTGTGCCTGTCAGCATTTACGAACAGGCAAGGAAGGTAGCAGCGGGTCTCTAAACACCAACGGAACCACGGATGAGATGGAGCAGGTCAGCAGGTGAGACGAAGCAGGCAAAGCACATCATGAGCGGGTTTTAAAGAGACATAGTGCAGCTTTCTCTTTCCACCAGCTCACACCAATGCCTTGTGGGAGCCTGTACCGCCTGAAGGAAACTCCCAAAAATATGCCCGGTGGAAGAGGCAAAGTAAATACATAAGGCGGTTAAAAGTGGGATTTCAAAGTGAGAAAGGGAAAAGAATATTGAAGATCTCACTCACAACTGTCCATTCACATGTCCAATGAATCAGGGTATCATTAAGACATCATCAGTCAGTGTTGGGACCTCCTGTCATCCTGTAGACTACACATTCATCAGTAATTTGGAAAGAAGCAGACCTGGTGGTTAAGTAAAAGGATGTACAGGCCAGGCTTCCTATAGACTAGCAACAGGTCATGAACTGAGGTGCTTGATGGACAATGGTGGCAGCTCAATCACTGCTATAGTGCACCATGGGCACAACTGAAGATGAAGGGTCATGGGCAGAAGAAATTAAGAATAGAAGAAAGACTGAATGTAGGAAGACCACTGCGAGAGATTACCTTCTTTAACATGCCACACCAGTGATATAAGTGGATTTAATAGGGTAAATGTGCAATAGATAAACATGCTTTCAATGGATAACCTTTGCCTTCTTAACAAAGAAATAATCACAAACAGTCAAGAAGTTGCATTTCACAGCTTATATCAGCAATCTTGTTTCTCTGTATGGATTTTAATTACTTCTGTGGCTCCATCCTTTGGGACTTTTTGAAACTCTTCTTAAAACCAGCACCTTTTGATTTAAAAGATACCATGAACATCATCAATAAATAGAGTGGGCACCATTTAGAGACATGGCTGAAACCATGGTCACTTGGAACACTGAAAGTCTTTATACAAGGATCCCATAGGATGGAGCCATTGAAATAATAGAATGCTATTTAGATAATCAGGAGAAGCCTCTTTACAATCCAACAAATGTAATTTTAGAACTAGCAAAGGTATGCTTGAAAAAAAATGATTTCTTACTCGATGGTCATTTGTACCTCTGGACAAAAGGGGTAACAATTAGTTGTGCATTTGCCCTACTGATAGCCATTTGAATGCTGGCCAAATAGGAGGAGAGATTGATATTTAAAATAACCCATTTAATTCAAAGATCACCCTCTGGAAAAGGTATAAAGACAGCATCTTATTTATCTGGAATTGTTCATAAGAGTCCCTGATCGGCCCAATGAACATTCCAAAGACACATAGACAACACTGAACTGGAACAAAAGTGAGATCAACGTTTTGGAGTGAAGTTGAAACCCGACTTGGCACTTTACAATAAATATACTGACCATGTGGCGGAGACTTTTCTGGAAAAACAAACCATGACAGAATCACATAACATAATTCATGTATTAAATGTAAAGCACATATAGTGCTGAAGGTTCAATTTTTTTTAGTGCATAACATTCAGCTATCAATCAATCAATCAGGATTTGTAAAGTGCACTACTCACCCTTTGGGGCCTAAAAGCACTGGGGGGGGAGGGGTGTATGCAGTTTCGTTGGGGTCATTTGAAGAGCCGGTTCTTGAGGTCTTTCCTGAATTGGTGCAGTGCCAGGGCTTCGCCGGAAGGGGAGATCATTCCAAGTCTTGGCAGCGAGGTAGGAGAAGGTCCTGTTGTGTGGTTCCAATAAAGCTATATAGGATCTGTGCGTTTAGACAACATACAATGTAGAATTGGTGTCCGGACTGATTAAAAGACACCCCCACAGGGTATATTAGCCTGTATACCAGCTAGCTCACTGTGCCACTAGAAACCCCTCTTACCAAGGAGAGAATAGTTCTTGGCAACTATAGAACATGACAACCCTGTTCCCTCAGGACAGTGAAAATAGTGCAATACATTATGCTCAGTGACTCGTGCTCACTGTGTCTCAGAGAGATACACAAAATAAACGGTGGGGACTTTTTTCAATAACCATTTATTGAACCACCGTCATTCTAGTGTAAAATAGGTGTGACAGTAAAAGATATAAATGATTATAAGCACTAACAGAGTAAAAGGATGGTAGATTTCTACCATCATGCTAAGACAATGAATACAGGCGAGTATCTAAAATACAAGACAGTGATAAATATGTACTCCTATGTTGCGACCCTAACCAGAGGTACCTAAGTGTACCTAGCATGTGTGTGGGTGTAAAGCCAAGAATCCCTCTAGGATAAAGTTAACCCCATCACCTGAAGTGAGAGACTGTGGGACCCCGTCTTGCACTCGAGATGAACACCCCGCAAGGGATGTCAGACCATTGCGAGCTGAAGTGTCTGAGTGCAGGAACCACAGCATCTTGCATCAGTGTGTCGGCATGGAAGTCCTTTTCTCCTCTGACTACCTCAGCAAGATATGGTGGTTATGTTGGAACAACCTACCAGTACATCTTAGGAACACCAGAGACCTCCTTTCTTTCAGGAAGGGGCTGAAAACATGTCTGTTTTCCGAATAACCATCATCTTCTGAAAACCAGCTAGGCAGTGCTCAGCGCCAGAACACCCTAGGGTATAAGTGCGCTTTAAAATCTTCACTAACATAACATAACATTTGAATGTTTTATGTAGTATGCGGAGGGTGTTCAAGATTGCGGATGAGATGGCGTAGATCTGTCGATATCGATGTTACGTGCATGGTCTGTCGGTGTGGGTGGGTTTCCGAGATCAGGGGGCCACCATGTGTAGTCCCATGGTGAGGCGGTGGAGCTGAGGATAAGGACCACTGTTTTCGCTGAGTTGAGTTTCAGACAGCTGTTCATGCATAACATTCATCTATGAATTAAGGGCTGAAAACGATTAGAAGGAACAATGAAGGAGAAGCCATAGAAAGGACCTTATTAACAAAGGAAGATATATATATGATATTGATATTAAGGACTGTATAAAATGGGCTAAATGAGCTACCAGAACTTGGTAACGTAAAATGAAACAACTCATTACATATGAAAACATATTCAGGAGTTGATGATAGTAATACCAGCAATATCAGAAATATGCTGAAACCTCTGCCAAACATGAAAGAGTTAATTTATCTTGATATACCAAAACAAAAACCTATATAAACCACAAATGAATGTATTGATGACATAGGGCCTGATTACAAGTTTGGCTGTCCTACCGAGGCGGTGGTCCTCCACCGGCCATTGTAAGACCGCCAAATCCATAGTGCAACTGCCCACCAGATTAGGAGTTAAATCCCGGTCTGGAAGGTGGTGTTGCAGCAATCTGACTGCAGCGATCTACAAGGCTCATAGAAGAGCGTACATTGCAGATCGCCGCAGTCAGACTGCCGACTACACCATCCTGAATTATGTAGCATACATGTCACACAGAGCAGGACTTGAGGGAAAATACATTGGGGCACCACATTTGGCCCTGCATGCACCCCCGGCCAAAATCCAGCAGGGGACCCTGTTAGGGCCCCCTTTGTTGCCTTTCCGCCACCCTTTTCATGGCAGGATCATCGCCATGAAAAGTGCAACAAAAATACAACTCGTAATATGCTCGGCAGTGCCGGCAGCATATTAGAGCCAGTCCCAGACCACCAGCCCAGCAGGATCCTTGATCCCGGCAGTGTAGTGGCGGTCCGACCACAAGTTTGGCAGTCCTATGGCCAAACTCGTAATCAGGCCCGGAGTGTGTTGGGAGGATCAACCGTCAGTACCTCTAAAGAATGGATTTAAAGCAATGAGGCTCCACTGAAATAACATAGAAATAATTTCCTTTCTAAAAATGTCAATCCGATTCTAGTGTGACGCATAAAGTTTGAAAAACGGCGTGGGAGACAAGTGCTATAGACACACAATTGCAACAGAAAAAAGTGATTCAATAAAGGTTGGGGACACATGGAGCTGATAGAATGAAACTACAACTCCCAATTGTTCAGCACTTCTGGTTTCTACAACATAGCCACAAACACCCGAGGAAGGAATTGACTGAAGCGTCTGCTAACCATGTAGGAGTTTATTATGCTTGAAATACTCATATGAACCAGGAAAAATGAATTGATTAGATGCCAAGCTTGATTGAATAACCTCCACCTTATCCACATATCATGTATAAAGTCATAAGGCTTTGGTTAATACAAGGGCAGGTGTGTCTTTTCTGGAATCCCACATCAAAAGTCTCAAGATTTACATATACGGTTTTAAACGTGATAGTAGACATAACAGCTACCCACATATCATGTTTAGGACATACAGAGCTGACATAATGAAATTTCAACTCCCAACTGCCCAATGCTTCTGGTTTTCACAATAAAGCCACAAAAACTGGCAGATGTCGCTGCAAGCATTGTCCTGAATTAAAGCAACTAGAAATAGGCCAGGCAGTCTGCTCAGAAGCGAGGTCACAGCACTGATCCTAAAGCTGAACATATGCTCTGTCATTATCTGAGACGAAAGCCGACACAAGGATCAACGCTGGACGAAAAGACCATTCAAAAGCAAAGAAACACAACATGGCTTGCCCACCAAGGAGACAAGTTAGACAAATGTCAAAGACAAAATGAAACTTTAATGTGAGATCTCCACAAGGCCATCAAGGCTGCTTTTGGTAGTACTTACACATGAATTCCCCCAACCCCCTTATTTAAACAATTACCCAGATAGTATGAAACCTTGAGGTTCAATCAATCAATCTTATTGTATTTCCTGCTAATCCACCAGTTGGATTCCTGCCAACGCATTGCCACCAGTCTAAAAGTTGCTGAGGGGTGCGAGGACAACAAGGGAACTACAATTCCTGAGACGCCGAGCGGCACGCCTACCGGCACCGTCCCCACACACGCCAGGGAGGCACTCAAGTAGCGCCCGTCTGCACCCGTCCTAGACTTGACAAGGCTGGGCTGGGCCATCCCCCGTGGTTCGTACATAGGCCTGCATCGTAGGTAAGAGGAACTTAACTTCATATATGCCCCAAGTACCTTGAATAATGGGTAAAAGAAAATTTAAATTGCAATGAGATAAAATGCCCACAAAGAATGTACCAATCACCAAATATTTAAAGAACGCAGGGGGCCTTATATATGGTTAGATAGTGCAAGTAGAGGAGCAGTTGGCAGCTACTAAAACAGCACTAAACGCCGCCATGAGGGAAAACATAATTGAAGGCGGGAGTGAACACCAAACCATTGTCTGTAATGTGAGAGGAAAGGCGAGTGACAGTAATATAGTTACAGAATTGCCTGTAGTAAATGACCAAAATGTTGCAAAGGTTCATGGACAGTCTAATCCATGTGTGTTAACTACATCCCTCGAAATCTCTGAACTATCAAATTATACATCTCCGGGATCTCCCCCTGCGAAGAAAAGTAAACAACTAACTTTAATAGACAAAAGCCCCACAGCAAGTCAAACGATGCTATGGACTAAACTAAACAGCAAACCTAAAATGGGACGAAACAATCAGGGGATAGTAACCCTACAAAGCAGAAGACACAAGATATTGAGACTCTTCTTTAGAGAATTCATGGTAAAATGGACTGTATAGAAAGCCGTTTAATGTCCGAAATAAAATTATTAAGGAATTTAATGGCTTCTCTAATAGAGATGGTTACTAAAGTACAATTTTTAAATCCACCGAATATAATAAATATACCCCTGTATAAATTTACCAAATGGAAACTTAACGGAAAAATCAAAGGACCATATTAACAATGTTGTTAATCCGGATCGGGGTAAGCAGAGAGTTATACCTAATAACAGAGAGCCAGCAAAGGAGAACACGGCAACGCAACAAAGTGCAAGAATACACAATTATTATGTGTCACATCAAACAGGGGTTTTAAATATGCTGCTGATGAGTAGAATGATAGAAGACACTGAAGACAAGTACAACACCCCAGTGACTTTAAATCTTCCACCACAGGCAACCCCGTATGTCAACATTTTGAATAATGTACCGAAATTAGCCGAAAACCAGAGGGAGAACCTATGAAACGCTGAAGAACAAAGTAGTCGACTTGATCTCTGAGAAGACAAATGTTGGGGTGCATACCTTATATCGGGACATTATAATCTTAAGAAGGGAAGACTGGGTGGGGACATCTAGAAAGGCATGCAATGGAGATTGTGTGGTGGTATATTTTAGAAATAATGCATTGGTGGGTGATCTGTTGAAAGTACTTTTGAATGAGGCAAAATGGCCTTGTAGAAATGATCCAGACCATATATTTGCTGTACCCTTGGGTTTCCATTATAGGCCAGAAAATGATTATAATAAGACTAATACAAGAAATAACTATTTGGGCAATGTACCCTTGACCAACAGGTACTTGCCCTTGAGACGATGTAGTGCATTAGACTGACTCAGAATGGAAACGCCAACTTATGGTCCGGACAAAGACGAAATCAGACTGGATAACTCCTCAGAAATTGCTCCAACACCACTAAATCAAATAGAGAAAAAACAGATAGAAGTTAAGTTGCATATAAATAGGGTGATTGAGAATCCCATTAATTCAAATATGGATCATGAAAATATTGTAAGATTCGTACTAATTAACAAAGACCTAATGACAGAGTCTAGCCTGGGCATAAATGAATTGCGACCAATGGACAACTTCATAATTGAAGAATCCTCTGTGTATCACAGCGAATTTCTAAATATCATGACATGGAATGTCGCTGGAATTAGAAATAAGATTAGTGATGAAGAATGGGTGAAAACCTTAGATGGGTGTGTGATTGTTTTGATCCAAGAAAGTTGGTGTACTAAACCATATTTTATTAATGGATATCAATCTATTTGTACTAATGCCAGCCCTTCTGGGTGGGGCAGAGCAAAAGGGAATTTAGCTGCCTTAATCGCAGTAAATACACCTTTGACATTAAAGAAAAAGTTTGTCTCATCACTATATTATCAGTTTTTGTATTTTCTTTTGGAAGGGAAAGAGGCCATTGTTGTAATACATTTTTATAATAATGTTTTTAATAATACTAAAAGCAGAGTAATTAAAGCACTAGAAGTAGATCTAGATAACTTTCTAAAGGGTTTGGACGGGGACTATATTTTAGTTTGGTCAGGAGACTTTAATTGTGCTAACTGTGAATATGAAGTGGGAGAGCCCTGTGGGTATTGTGATCATTTTGGACATAGGATCCTGCATTTCGGTTATAATAAGAATGGGAAGGTATTAAATAATGCCATACATAAATATGATTTAGTACTTCTAGAACCCTTGAGCCAAGATGGGAAAACCAAATTACAAACCTTCGTAGGGAGTCATTCCTCTTCGGATATAGATCATATCATAGTATCATCAAACTGCTATGACCTGGTGGTAAATACACATAATAATGTTAGCCTTTATAGTGACCATCATCGCTTAATTGTGTCACTAGGATTAAATATGACATCAAAAGTACAAGGGAAAAGAATGGATATGAATATTAGTACCCAAGGGAACAATGGTATTTCAATAAAATGGTCAGGAGTGAATCCAGCAATCTTCATGGAGAACCGTTTAGATAAAACACAAAAAGATGCTGATATTTGTTCAGATGGTTCCTCCCCTGATTCGGCATTAATAACAGCTTTTTGCAATATTACATTTACAATTGCAGCCTATTTGACAGTTAAGAGTAGGAAGAAAACATATGATCCTAACCCAAGATGGTTCAGTCATGAATGTTCGAGGCTGAACAGAGAACTAAAATTGGCATTGAATCAAATACCTAGGGATAGTGCTAGAATCAGAATGGTGAGGAAAGACTATAAAAACTCCTTGATTAAAAGGAGGCTTGGGAGAAGTTAATTGAAGCAGCTGAGGTAAATTACCAAGCTATTCTGGAAAACAATTAACCACCCTTTTTTCAAAGAGAACAATGCAGTTCAAATTGATACTGTAATAGCCCCTGAAGAAACGGTATCTCATTTTCAAAGTAATTTAACCCTGAAGCCATAAGCACAGCCGTTATAAGAGTTGGTGACTTTATACAAGCTGAGCCAACTGGTATTACACCAATAAATAGGGAAGAAATCAAATTAGCACTATATAAAAGTGCAAATGCTAAAGCAGCGGGTGCTGATGGAAGACCAATTGATGTTTTTAAAAATAATATGGGTTTCTGGATACCCATTTCATTAAATGTTTTTTTGCTATTTGTGGGGGAACAATACCTGTAACATGGACTGAAAGTATTATTGTCCCTTTTTATAAAAAAGGCGACAGAGGGAAAGCAAGCTGCTATCGCCCTATATCCCTTCTGGATTCATCCTTGAAAGTGATGAGCGTATAATTTTAGAAAGGCTTGAAAATTGGGTTAGTGAACAAAATATCCTAACAGAGGCCCAGTATGGGTTCAGAAGGGGTATAGGGACAGTAGAGCAATGTTTAAATCTAGATTTGTTAATAGGGAAATATACTTTAGCAAAGGAAGGGACGCTTCACTTATGTTTCGTTGATCTTACAAGCGCTTTTGATTTAGTTAATCACAACAAATTATGGCAAATATTGAAAGATCAAGCGGCACCAACAGACATAATAGTATACCTCAACCAGATTTATAATTTTTTTACTTCCAAGGTCCGTTTTAGAAAAATGGGAGAATGTACATCGGTCTTCAGAGTAATATGTAGCATAAGACAAGGGTGTGTGCTTGCAACACTTCTATTTTCCCTTTATATTAATAATGTCGACCTTTTTTTACAAACTTTAAATGCTGATGCCCCAAAAACAGGAATGCGTTCTACACCCGTTTTATAATATGCAGACGATGCAGCGCTATTGTCTAGAACAGCAACTGTACTGCAACTCCTGATAGAAAACTTTGCATTGTACATGAATAATATAAATCTATAGTTGAATCTGAAGAAAACATTTGTCATGACATGCGGGAGCACCAAACTGAAATCTAGACGGCATCATGTGGGCGGGTCCCACATCAACAGGGTTTTAACTTTTTCATATTTGGGAATGCTTTTTAATAGGAAAGGCATATGGAATACTCATATTGAACTGTGTAATATGACATTTTTAAGAAGCACAGAGAGTGTTTTTAGATTTTCGGCAGAGCTAGGAAATAAACCAATATGAGAAATCCTAGCATTATATCAAAGCAAATGTGTTTCAGGGGTTTGTTACCGGGCAGCAATATGGGGCGAGCGAATATAGCCTCCCTACAAACTCTGGAAAACAATTTCCTTAAAAGATTACTGGCAGTACCCAGATCTACTGCGAATGTTATTGTACATAAAGAATTGTCTGCTTCGTACTTAAGTGATTGGATAAACTTGGCTGGGTTGACACTCTGGCGAAGGTTATGGGCCAAAGAAGAAACTACATTTACCAAAGATCTAATAATGGATTGTTTAACTCTGGATCGTAGCAAGAAATACCAAGGCTGGAACATATTTTTAAATTATTAAAACATTGCAACATAGATGTTAATAAAATTGACATACATCAATAACGGTGCTTAGCAAAAGAGACCTAAAGCTTATATATTAAAACATTATAGAAACAGAAAGGTCTAGGGTTGCTACCCTAAAAAATAGTGTTGTTGCCTACTGCGAACGACCAATAACGAATGGACTACAATCCTACTTAGTGTTGGTAGGCAACATACAACACAGATTTTATTTAACTAGGCTGAGGCTAGGCACATTGCACTTTTTAGTATCATTCCCAAATACGGAAAAATTGTATCAAAAATTACCAAATTGCCCTTGTGATAGAAAAACACCTCAATCCACGCTGCATTTTATGTTGTTTTAGTTTTTACAAGGATATCCGGAAAGCATTTTTAAAGACTCTTTTTGTATCAAACAAGATTTTTAATTATAAACAAGCGTTTAACTTTGTTTGTAGCTTGGAAAGTATGAAAATTGTAAGTTTTGTCATCAGATATGTGCAGTCTGCAATTAGAAAAAGAAAGGATTATACACATCTGGATGCATTGTTGGATGATGATTTTTAGATACATTGTATTTTTAAATATTTTTACATACATCAATTTGTATTTATTAGTAATAGTTATATTAATAGATATGAACTATCTCCTCATGCTACTAACTTACTATGGTTGTTTCATTTTTGGTACTGCATATATTTTTAATGCAGAAGTAGTTATATATGTCATTTTATCTTTGTAGTTTTATAATGATGCTCAATACCATAGTTTGTCTTGTATGTACATGTTTTTCTGGTGATTCTAATTGCGCAGAATAAAGCTGCTTTTGACTTCAATCAATCAATCAAGGGACTTTTAAAGTGCGCTACTCTTTGTGAGGGTCTCAGGTCGCCGGGGGAGTTGTTGCTCGTGGGATGCAGCTCTGGAGGTTGGTGTCTCTCTACTCTAAGAAGTGAGACCCAACATAATCACTATCCCCTTTTCAGAATTCAAAATACAGGATAGGAAACAACCCGTTTTTCCTGCTCTTATACAGTAAAATGTTTGTGAATGGATAATATCGATAATAATTATTGTTTTATATAATCCAAGGCCCAAATTCAATTATATTGGCTTCCTGAGGAATATCTCCAAAGAATCATTATTCAGACTAAACGATCGAAAGAAATCAGCCTACTCACCAAACAGCATGTTATAATTCAGCAAACGGACTTGTGTTATGAACACCAGTTTGGATGTAAAGATTGAAATTTACAATAATGGGTATAGTCTTGTGCCTTTATAGGTATTATATTGAATTGATCCCAGACAGCTGATTAATGACCGATATCTGAAGGAATTAGGTGGGCTCCTTTTCCATATTTTTTATATCTGTATATAGTAGTCCTTAAAGGTGGTATTAATCACTAAGCATGAATCACACTTTACAGTACAACTATGGATCTGTGAAGATGAAAACATATTGCAAAAAAATTGGCAGAGATGTGCTTATAAACAACTTATCAAAAACATACAATTAAAATTAAAATAAAGGAGCAACACTAGAATAAAGTCAGTGGGCCCGATTCACAGAATGAACTTAAGACTCAATCCTAAACTTACTACTATTTTGGTATTCACAGAATGCACTTACTACTTTTGGCATTCACAGATTGAACTTACTACTTTTGGTATTCACAGAAGTTAGGATTTTGTCTTAAGTCTGTCTTAAGTCAGACTTAAGACAGACTTAAGACAAAATCCTAACTTCTGTGAATACCAAAAGTAGTAAGTTCATTCTGTGAATGCCAAAAGTAGTAAGTGCATTCTGTGAATACCAAAATAGTAGTAAGTTTAGGATTGAGTCTTAAGTTCGTTCTGTGAATCAGGCCCACTGTGTTGCAAACTTAGAAGAATAGATAATTGAAGGCTGACTGAAGAATCTTTAGATTTGTTGGTGTTTGTGACAGGCCCCATCTTCAGTAGGCCTTAATGAACAAAACTCCTTATTAATATATGTATTGTCCTACTGAACAAAACATATCCAAAGAGCCAACTTTCCTTATGTTTGAGGCACTCCACATTCTGATATAATTTTGTTTACTAAAATGTACTCTATTTTTCTAAATTGGTTTGGCATTTTTTTTTTGTGTTTTGACTTTATGACTATTTGTGTACTGGATAAATACTTACCGCTTTTGCTCTTAGTTAAGCCTGACTGTTTTTCTGATACGCTATCAGAGCATTAAGCACAAGTTCATGTAGTGACTTTTCTGGTTCACCCCGGCAAGGATTGTAGTTGTTGCCTGAGTGAGGCTTCCACCCTCCTCAACCAATAACCCAATTATTATAGTATCCTCGAAGGGGAAGAAAAAACTTGTATCAGGTTTTAGTAACAAGAACAAAGCACACAGATATTGTTCGGGCGATCAGGTATGTGCAGACTATGGCAAAAGTGCACTTGTCAGTGAATACAAGTTCTCAAGGTAATGGTGTTATGGAAATAAGAGGCATTCAGTTCCTTCTAGAATGTTTCATCAAATGGCTCAAGTCAGATTGCTGGGGGAATTGAGTTTCATTTCTCAAGTGCCCTCTCTGAGAAAAATAGTTTGTTCTTTTATTCTTTGAAATGGTAGTTTCCATTAAGAGGTTGCCTGCATCAAGAAGAGAGTGGGTTCCTCTGAATATGGTCAGTTTTTATTTTTGGTATTGGGCACCCCAGATTGTAGGCATTTCTGTGCTACCAGGCTCATTAAAATATGCTCCTACCATCAATGGAGAGTCCTTTGAGGGAGATCACGATCCGAGTGATGAGGCTGAATCATCTAGATCCTAATATTGACCTCTTAACTGCATGGAGGGCAGCCTTCAGGCGGACATATCAAGTTTTGGGATGCTTGTCAGCAATGTTTTCGCACAGTTAGTCTTACAGCACATAAGAAATTGTATCAGTTCTTCAAAGTTGATCTTGGGATAAAAGGTTTGATTACCATATGGCACAGCTTTCCAAACATTTCATGTTGGTGACACACTTTTTTGAGATGCATCATTTTGGGACACAGTAAGGCAGTGTTGCGAACAATCGTAGCAAGCCCGCCCTAACCACCTAAGGGGAGTTCAGGGGGGTTTCCCCCTGGAAGAAAATTTTGAAATAAAAGTGGGCAAATGGTGCGTTTTCAAGCAAATTTGAGAAAGCAAGAAGGTTACTAAAGCAATTGTGAATCTGTTCTAACAAAGACAGTGACTGGCAAAACTGGTTGTAAGGTTAGGTTTGTGCCTGAAGCAAGAATATAATCATGCACACATTGACACATGCCGCAGGGATTTAGGAAACAAAAGGGGTGGGTACACGCACTGCCAACCCTTCTCTGTCTCCTTCTGTCTCCCTCCCTCTCTCTCCCTCTGTCTCTCTCCCTCTGTCTCCTTTCTCTCTGTCTATCTCCCTCTTGTCTGTCTCCCTACCTCTGTCTCCCTCCATCTGTCACCCTCTATCTGTCTCCCTCCGTCTCCAACTCACTTTTGCCTTCCTCCCGCTGTCTGTCTCCCTCCCTCTGTCTGTCGCCCTGTCTCCTTCTCTCTCCATCCCTCTGCCTCCCTCCCTCTGTTTCACCCCTCTGTCTCCTTCCCTCTGTCTCCCTCCCTCTCTCTCTCCCTATGTCTCCCTCTGTCTGTCTTCCTCTCTCTGCCTCCCTCTCTTTCTGTCTCCCTCTCTCTCTGTCTACCTCTCTTTCTGTCTCCCTCCCTCTGTCTTCCTCCCTCTGTCTGTCTCCCTATCCTCCCCTCTAACTTCCCCTGACTCCCTCCCTCTGTCTCCCTCTGCCTCCCTCCCTCTCTCTCCCTCTCTTTGTCTCCCTCCCTCTCTGTCTCCCTCCCTCTCCCTCTGTCATGCTCCGACTTCATCTCCCTCTCCCTCTCTGTCACTCTCTGTCCCTGTCCCTGTCTCTGCCTCTATTTGTCTGTCTGTCCCTGTCTCTGTCTGGCCCTGTCTCCCTCCCTCTGTCTCCCTCTCTGTCTCTGCCTCTATCTGTCTGCCCCTGTCCGTCTCTGCCTCTAACTGTCTCTGTCTATCCCGTCTCTGTCTGTTTCTGTTTCTATCTCTGTCTGTCTTGGTCTCATTCTCCCTCTCTCTCTCTCTGTCTCCCTCCCTCTCTCTGTCTCCCTCCCTCCCTCCCTCTCTCTCTCTCTCTCTCTCTGTCTCCCTCCCTCTCTCTGTCTTCCTCCCTCCCTCTCTCTCTCTCTCTCTCGTCCTCTCTCTCTCTTTGTCTCTCTCTGTCTCCCTCTGTCTCACTCACTCTGTCTGTCTCCCGCTCTCTCTCCGTCTCCCTCCCTCTATCTCCCTCCCTCTGTCTCCCTCCCTCTGTCTGTCTCCCTCTATCTGTCTCCCTCTGTCTGTCTCTCTCCCTCTGTCTGTCTCCCTCTGTCTTTTGCCCTCTGTCTGTCACCCTCAGTTTCCTTTCCTCTGTCTCCATCCCCCTGTCTCCCTCCCTCTGTCTCCATACCTCTGTCTCCCTCTGTTTGTCTCTCTCTGTCTCCCTCTCTCTGTGTCTCCCTCTCTCTTTCCCCCTCTGTCTCCCTCTCTCTCTGTCTCTCTCCCTTTGTCTCACTCTATCTGTCTCCCTCTCTGTCCCCCACGGTTTCCCTCTCTCGCTGTCTCCCTCCCTCTGTCTGTCTCCAAGTGTCTGTCTCCCTCCCTCTGTCTGTCTCCCTCTGTCTGTCGCCCTCTGCCTCCCTCTCTGTCTCCGTCCCTCTGCCTCCGTCCATCTGTCTTCCTCTCTCTGTCTCCCTCCCTCTGTTTCCCTCCCTTTCTCCCTCTCTGTCGCCCTCTCTCTGTCTCCCTCCCGCTGTCTCCATCTCTCTGTCTCTGTTTCCCCCCCTCTGTCTCCTTCCCCCTGTTTCCCTCCTTCTGTCTCCCTCCCTCTGTCACCCTCCTACCTCTGTCTCCTTCCCTCTGTTGCCCTCCTCCCTCTGTCTGTCGCCCTCTGCCTCTCTCTGTCTTCGTCCCTCTGTCTCTCTCTCCCTCCCTCTGTTTCCCTCCCTTTGTTTCCCTCCCTCTGTCTCCCTCCCTCTGTCTCCCTCCCTCTGTCTCCCTCCCTCTGTCTTCCTCCGCCGTCTCCCTCTGTCTGTCATTCTCTGTCATCTCACCCCAGCTTCCCGGGCACACACAGCTGCACCAAGCACTTTACAGGTCTTTAAAAGACCATTTACTTGTTAATGAGGCTTTGTTGTGAATCGCCCGGCCCCCATTGAGCAGAGTGTCTAGGAATGCCTCTTAATTAGCAGCAGTTATGTGTTAAGTGCTCGCGAAACACCCACCATTAGCAGGTGACACAGTACTGTGTCGGGACACACAGTTTGGAAAGCTCTGCCATAAGGAGTCTTATCAAGTGTTGGAACCCTTTAGCAAGGGAGTTTATATGAGAGTGATTTTGTCTAGCATGAACTCCATTGAATTAGCTCAGTTGATGATTGAGTCAAACTCAGGAGGAACTCAGATTTCACAGAGCCAGTTTAAGATGTTAGGAGACATGCAAGTTTGAATATTGGAGTGTTGTCGGCAAATAGAAAATAGGATATGTTGAGGTGTTAGACTATAACCACTAGTGGTACCATGTGCAGGTTAAAGGGAGTGAGGGATGAGATAGAGCCTAAGGGTATACCATGGAGGGCAGATTATGGTTGGAAGAGGGATTTAGATATTTTACCATATTAGGAGCATTTGTAGGTATTGACTACAGACAGGTTTAGTTTTAGATTTATCTGTCTGTTGGCAAGACCTGTTGTCTCAAATACATTGCACATACGTAGTGTGGGCCTTGGGTTAGCCCGTTACTCAGGAATGTTCGGCTTTGTGGTTTATCTCACTTACTTGAAACCATCTGAAACTAAGCACCCTCAAAACTGAATTCCTCCTAATCGTTCCCCCATCCACTCTTTCATCATTCACGACTGGCTGAATCACCTAACACCACTCAAAGTTCAACCACTCATTGTCGATTCAGCAAAATCCCTGGAATAACGCTAGACAGTTACTTAAACATGCAGAAACATATCAGTGCCTCTATAAAAGGAGGACATTTTCAAATTAACACCTTGAGAAAATTGAAATCCCCTTTGCCCGCAAATAACTTCAAACAGGCTGTGCAAGCCTTAGTAATCTCAAGAGTAGAATATAGATGTGTCGCCCTTTGCAGTCTTCCCAGATCAACGACGGTCCGCTAAGAGCCACAGTCAACACAGCAGCTAGACTAATCACAGGCTCCAAAAGAAACTCCCAAATCTCCCCGGATCCAATCTAATGTCTTCCCCTAAGTTAATCAATACAGGATCACAAGCACATTCCTCAATCCATCCTTCATTCTTAACACAAGCTACTCACTGATCAAAAAGATATGCTATTCTAAAATCTTCCAATTCAGACCCTCACTTTTGTTAATATCCAAAGGCATCCTTGATAAAATATCAGTTGTAACATTACTTTTGACTGGAACATATTCCACTGAATAAATAAAGTCATGAAGTCTCATGGACATTCTTGCAATCCTCGCTGAAGCCATGAACATACCTTCAGTGGTCAGCAATTTGATGAGAGGTTTGTGATCTGTCCTCACAACACAGGCTTTACCCCATACAAATGGTCTAAAACGTTCCAAAGCCCATATACATGCCAAAGCTTCTTTTTCTATTACAGAAAACTTTTCTTCAATAGGTGACAAGGCTCTTGAAGCAAAAGCAATGGCTCTTTCCAGGTCTTTGGCATCCCTTTGTGTTAACACTCCAGCTAACCCTTTGTTACTCGCATCCACCACAACAAGATCCAGATTGAAATTTTTAAGGCAGGACCAATAGCAATATCTTTTTTAATCTCCTCAAATTATTGTTGGCACACCGGAGTCCAACAAAATTTACACTTATGTTTTATTAATTGCCTTACATTGTAAATTTTGCTGAAAACCCCCTGTGAAAACTTGGAGTAACACTCCACAAGGCCCAAAAAAAGATCTTGATTCTTCCTTGTTAGAAGGTGCTGGTGCTTTAGTAATGGCCTCAATTAATTTTGTTTTTTGGGAAATTCTTTTCTCACTCAACACATGCCTTAGTTACGAAATCGAACTCCTCGCAAAGTTGCACTTAAAAAATTCAACTGTAAGATTCCTGTCATTAAGAATTTCTAACACACTATTCAGAGTTAAATCATGTTCCTGTTTAGATTTTCCATAAGCCAAAATGTCATCTTGGAAACATTTCACGTTTTGATCTTGTCTAGTAGTTGGTGCATAAGTCTCTGAAAAACTACAGCTTCCGACGCCAAACCAAAGGGCATTCTCTTGTACTGAAAACACCCCATGGGTCTTATGAATGCAGTGTATTTCTTACTGGCCTCTGGTAAAGAAATTTGATGGTACACAGCGGATAAATCCAAAGATGCAAACCAACCTGCACCATCCGCAGAAGTAAGCATCTCCGAGATTTTTGGCACGGGAAACTTATCTCCAACAATATTGGTATTGAGGTAGCGTAAATCAATGCATAGCCTGATCTTGCCATTACTGGATCTGGCGATCGCAACCAGAGACAACAATTCAGATGCCTCAATTTCCTCAATAATACCCGCATCTAATCATTTATCCAGTTCTTTCTGTATCTCATCTTTCAACAATACTGGAATATTCCTAGCTTACTGAATTTTCGGTTGTGCCATCTCTTTAAGAATAATGCTATGTTCAAAGTTCGTGAGATTACCAATTTTCTCTGAAAAACATTTTTCCAACATAAGCTTACCTAATTCTTCTCCATCATCTACCACCATAACAGGTTCCAAAACATTAGGATTTGACATAATTCCTAAGTTGCCTTGATCATGCCACCCCCACACTGATGGTCCTCTCCTAGCAATGTACAATTTCTCTTGGCTTTCTCTTTTCTTAAATCTGAAGAGTAATGACCTGCACCCCAACATTTCAATTCATTCACCAGAAAAGCCTTCTGGACTAACATTTGTGGGAAGTAATTTTTCTCCAATGTGGTTCACAAATGTATTTTTCCTCCCCTCCTCATTAACTATGGTGTAAGGTGAGACAGAATCCGCGTACATATGGATTTCTACACCTCCACTTCTCATCAAACAAATAGGTTTCTTTATCAATTTACCATCATCTTTTACATTCAACACAAATGAATCTTCGGCATAAAATACACTTTTAACCCGCTCCTCGACTTCTTAGCCTTCACTTTCCGCAAGACACTTAACCTTAGAGCCCTTCTTGGCCTTGAAGACTATAGTCTAAGTAGCAATTTTTCCACAATTGCTGCATTTAACTTTAAGGGCAGGACAAAATTGACTGTATACCAAATGTGACTCACTGTTACAGCGATAGCACTTTAAAACTTCCTTGTTTTTCCATTGATGATACCTAAAACCTTTCCCAGGCTTTTGTTTATCACTGGTTTTTTCTGTAGCCATATTACTCCTTTCTCTACTCTTGATTCTGTTTATAACCTCATCCTGTTTGTTCCCAAACTTACCCTTGAATTCGTTCATACTACATCTAGACATCTCTGCTTTCCTTACTATTGCCAAAATGTCCGATAAATCTGCATCACTATTAATCCAAAGTCTTTCTTGCATTGCAAGATCCTTAACATGCATAACAACCTGATCCCGAATGAATTCCTCTTGCAAACCTTCAAATTTACAATCAAGTGAAAGTTTGCGTAGAGCTGCTCCATAGCCATCGACACTCTCATTCACACTCTGCTTCCTCTTGAAGAATTTGTATCTAATAATACTGATACAAACATTAGGTGCAAAATACTTATGAAATGCAGCCATAGCTGCATCCAAAACATTTAAATCACCTACACCTAAAGTATTTGGCATTTGTTCAAATACTTTTAATCCCATAGATCAAACTGAATGTAAGAATATACATTCTGGTTTCGTTTTCCCATCAAGAACAATGGTATTAAGCTAATTTTGAAAAAAAGACTTCCAGTCAGGCCATTTCATACAAGGTACTCCCCTAGCAGGCCAAAATGCTTGGGGAAGGGTCAATGAATAATTCTGGGTGCTCTTTAAAAAAAACTAGATTCACACTTAGCAACTACAATACGATAATTAAATAAAATATGATTGCAATAATGTTATAAAGGTTTTTAAACAATATGAAAATTGATCACTCTAAAATTCATGTAGGCTGTGCACATCAGCAAATTCATGATAATATAATGCACACCATAGGATGCTTAAGAAACATTAATACCAGCTGTGTGTGTCAGCGACAAGCAGACATGCTCCTGCACAGTTTCCGTAACTGGCAGAGCAAATCAGCAATAATTGCAGACATATACTTGCATAGTTTTGTCAAAAGCTGTGCATGTCAGCATGTAATCCTTGCCTGCACAGCTCCAACACTTGCTGTGCCCGTGAATGCAAACGCCCGAAGGTAAGCCTATTCAAACAAAACAGCACTTTATCGAAGAATGCACAATTCCTTTACGGACATCAGTTGCTAAGATACAAGTTGAGCGTTGTCCACTGGGATCTCACTGCTAAGTAAAAAAATCGATTGATTGGGCTTCTCTGACGTAGATGTTTAGTTGTCTGCACATGCACAGTGTAGTCAACGCGTTTCTTAGAGCGAGCATGAAGAACGAGGAAAAGATGGTCAAGGATCGAACCCTAGTTGGAATAAAAACAAGGCGATAAGGCAGCACTGACCACTAAGTATATATTCACCAAACTATGGGGCTCATTACGATGTCGGGGAGAAAGCCTACGCCCGACCGTCGGAATCTTCACGACCTCGTCGGAGCCCTTCCAACCGACTTGGTCAGTTTAGAGTCCGAACACCCACTTATGATGTTCGTGGTAGGAACGTAAACCGCCAGTCATTCTGACTCAGTTCCAACCGACTCGCAGAGTATTCCTGTCGATCAGAACCACACCGTAACACCATATAGATGGCATTTCCGCTGTCAGGATTAAGATGTTGTTTCCAACAGCCTTTCCCGCATCTGCCTTTCTGACACAGAAAGTGTGTCGGAAAGTGACTTTGCGGGCCCCTGGCAGGATCCCCTGGCCCTTGCGGCCTACGGTTGGTGGCAGAGGGAGTACCCAAGGTACCCCCCTGTAAAACCCTGCACTGTGTGGCAGACACCTTGGGGTGCCTGCGACAGGGTGCTGGGTTTTACACACCCACGCATTTCCCCAATAGGAGCCGGTGTTACGGCCGGTTCTCGGATGTAACACGAGCTCCCATAGGACACAGTGTGAATTCGACCGAACAGTGAGGGTCATTAGGATCGCGGACGGACTCAAGTCCAGAGCATGAGGGAACGTCCGCATGGGCTGCGGCGTTCCCTCTGTGCAGATTAGGATGTGACCGCCAGGGTGGCGGTCACATCCTCTATTTTTAACATTGCTGCGGGTGGAGCTTCAAACTGCACCCGCAGCAATGTTAAAAATGCATGCACAGCATTTGCGTGCACAAAGCGGCAGGCACCGCGCGGTGCCTGCGGCATTGTGCACGCAAATTCAGGGGGGTACCATAGGTACCCCCCATGTGCACCCCCCACTACACCTAGGGGGCCTGCAACGGGCCCCTGCAGTGCAGTTACACATGCTTTTCCACGGCGGAAAAGCCGCCGCGGAAAAGCATGTTCCCAAGCACATCCTAATCTGGCTGACGGTGTCTAAGAGACACCTTCACCATTTTAGTGCTTTTCCGCCGCGGTTGTAAGCCAGCCGCGGCGGAAAAGCTGCGGACCTAAACCATGACCCGCCAGCCATCCTAATGTGACGGTGGGTCCTGGTGGGTCCGCAGAGGATTTTCCGCATCCTCCGGGCCGGCGGTGGCTTCCGCCGGCCCGGAGGATGCGGAAAATTCTCCATCCTAATGACCCCCAGTGTTCGGTCACATCGTAATCCGGTTCTCGGAAACCACCAACTGCAAGTCGGTATGGCCCGAATCCGAGACGTGTCGGGTGGAGGCCTTCTGCCTGACATTGCAATGAGCCCATATATGTAGGAATTCCACACACTAGAAATCTGCACACCTCAGACAATGGGGCTCAAAAGCTGCTCTGAATCTTGCTCAACTCCAGACAATGACGCTCAACAGCTGCCTGTGAAATCCCCAAACCAGAAAAATTACTTTTTGAGGCTTTGTAAATGCCTTCAAAAATTCATCAAACGTGCAGTAGAGATGTAGATGTAGAGAAGTTATTTATAGATATCCCAGAACATCCACGGTAATATTCTGGGCTAATTCCTTCAATCGAATCAATCTCCACAGCAGGGTAATCCTTATTAACCCTTTCTTATTTTCCTGCACACATGGTTTTGCGGGGCTCTAGCGCTCATCACCACTTTGTGAAGTATGACACTACAAAGTGGAGTACTTTAAAAGGATTTAATCCAGACTGAAGCACTAACGAGAGGTGGAAGAAGCGCACTTCCGCTAGCTTTAGGGAGGCAATGATAACTTTGGCCCAGAGTGCGATCAGAGGATGCCTGTTGTCCTTCAGGAGGTTGGGCGGCATAGGGTTAAAAAAAAAAAAGTGAATGAAGGACTAAACAAAAAGATGCGAAAACAGAGGTTGTCTTGCCGCTACATCTCCACAATGCATTTAAAGCACATACTGAGTATAGCGATAGTATCAGCTGCAGTGTGTAAAGAATTGCAAGGAAACTTATTGTTGCTTCGTCGAAAGCACTTTCTATTGCGGTAACATAAACTGCTCTATAACTTTATACTGGCAACAACACTGTCATCTCACCTCAGAGATGCTCTCTGCACTCCAGGTCAGAAAGGCACATACCCATCTGCTAAGAACTTCACAAATGAACCTTTTCCGCATGGCACGTCTGAGAAACCTATTGTTTTGCCCAGCGACAGAAAAAGAAAGGCGCCTTAACCCCGAGATCCCAGACCTCCCAGAAGAGGATATGAAGGAAGGGCCCGAGGCACTCCAGTCAGTACATATTAAACCCATGGAAATCCGCAGGAATTTTAACTTTCGCTTCTTTGTTGCTTTTAAAGCTGTCACGTGTCTGGTGGAGACTATTGGAGCATCAAGAGGCGTTGGATTCTTTCAGATTACAACACAAGCTGCTTGTCATGATCGGGCTCGCAGCAGTGAGGTATTGGAAAGTTATATAACAATGAGTAACCGCTACTAAACAGTGTGCAAACAACACCAAATACCTGCCATAGCCCATATCATTATTGCCAGAGAAATGCAAAATAAGAAGCACACGTCGTACCTTTCCGTTAAAAACAAAGTCGCACATCAAGTTGAATGGAACCTGGCTGCAAAACAAGGAATCGGATAGATACAAAGGCAGATATATTCCCCATTTAAAGGTTTACACTTGTTATTTTAGTACTTTGGAAACCTGTAATGACAACAGCAGTGGTCTCCTCCAGAGACACCTCCAAAAGTAACTCTCTTTTATCTGAAGGAAGATCTCCCACTACTGATAATTTCTACTTCTCATGTCCATGGAAGTGCCTTCCCAGTGTGTTCTTGCGGTTAGAGTGTTTGCCTTTTATTGCAGTATTATCCATGTACTTGTGTTTGGTACCCTCTTGCAACTTGCACTCACCACTTTGCCCCTGTAACACACGGTTTGCTTCCTCTCACATGTTTTTTACCTTTGATACTTGCACAAGTGCCACTTTTGCCTACGTAATCGTTTGTTCTTGTGCTTGAGTGTGTAACATATATTGCAGTATTATACCGCAAATTATACTCTATTTTCTCTTGTAGCCTGCACACTTGTCACTTTTTCCTCCTGTGCACTTTTTACTACCTCATGTATTTTTGGTAGCCCACATTTTTACTACCTCATGTATTTTGTTTGCTCACAAGTGTCACAATTACCTTGTCTACCTCATGTATTTTTGGTTTCTCACAATTTTTACTACCTCATGTATTCTTGGTTGCTCACAATTATCACTTTACCGTATGTAACGTAACGTATGCCTCTGCAATCTGTTGCTCGTGTAATGTTCTCAGTTTGTATCTTTTCTGTTCCTATTGTGAAGCGCTCTGACACCTTCGGGTAAAGTCCGCGCTATATAAAATTGCATAAATAAAATAAATAAATAAATAAATGATGGCAGTGTTCAGTGTTCCCTGCAGTGCCTTAAATAACTACACAGTATCCTCGTGCCTCTACTTGGACCTTTGCAATCCAAGAACTACAATTCCTGTCCTCTGCTCTAATTGAGCACAGACCCATTACTATGAGGCAAATTCATGAACTGTGGGTCCACATGCAATGTGATTGTGTTTCAGTCCCCTATGGCGCGGGGGGGGGGGCTAAAACACACGCAGGCCTTACATTCTCACTGTTAGATCTTACAACTTATAAATGTTCACTCAGGGAGTCACACTGACTCTGGGCTCTAATGGCCACTACAGGTAACAGGATTACAGATGGTGGAGCAGTACAAATCCACTGCATCCCTATATTATTCCACATCATACCACAAACCTAGGCCGTCCCGCACCTTCCAGCAGTGTCTTTAATAGTGGGGCCTTCTGCGACAACAGAAAAGAAGAAAAGCATTATAGGCTATGCACAGTGCTGCTGTTATGCCACAGATGCATCCTAATCTTAATTGTCCTTAGAAACTCCTGCAGTGTTTCAGCAAAATAAATTGTAAAAGGTATGAATGTGATATTTGTACAGCACACACCTACCCAAAAGCAGCAGGGCACTGTACAGGGTCAAATGCAAGGATACAGCCAGCAACTGATAGAGGCGGTAGCTGGTTTATGGACCGCTACTGCATCAAGGCATTGTGTACTTTAAAGAGGTGCGTTTTCAACTTTTTCTTCAACTGGGATTGGATTGCCACTCACAAACACCTTTTGCTCATGGTATGAATACATGATGCTTGTTGGTGTATTGTGAACTGCTCTCTTTTCTGTAGTGTCAGCTGTGGGAAGAATGCACATGGACACGGGGTGCAGGTTCACAGCTCCTTTATTTCACGTCCTTCCTACTCCTGGGCTAACGGCTAACTGCCGTCCCTAGCCCCCAGCTCCTCCCTTTCCGCCCGCCCTTGTCCCAGCTCGGGCCTGTCCTAGTGCCTGACATATGTGGACACCATTACATCTCCCCCCTCTGTAAACAAAATACAAAAATACTAAAGAAAAATAACACAACACATCAAACTGTCTACCCCCTTGTTTCACGTCAATGACTGTCTCTGCTTACAGTTCTTCAATAAGGCGAGAAGATTTTGTGATAATCCATCTGGGGCGCGACTGGAGGTCAGGACTGTCACACTCGTGCTCGTCAGTGATTTCCATCAATGCCTGACTGCGACTGGGCAGTGTCTCTGGTTCTCTTTTTTCTATTCTTGGTTCAGTCAGTAATTCTTTAACAATGGGACTGCACTTTTTAAAGTACGTCACGTTCCGGGTAATTCGTCTTCCGTCAGTTTCTGCGGTGATCATGGTTCCTTTTTGTTGTATCACTTTCAGCGGAACCTCGTGATATTTGAAGTCAGTTTCGGTGTTGTTCTTGTCGCGCTAGCACCCAGTCTCCTTCTTGGATTTGAGTGGGAGCGGCATGTCGCCATTCGTCTGCATAGTCTTTCATCTTTTCTTTCTTTATCTTATCCCTGGCCGCAATCTCTTCATGGTCGGAGTCAGGGTACTGTTCACTCACTGCGGTACTCATCATTGGTAGCCTTGTGCGCACTGGGCGTCCCAGGATTAGGGTGGCAGGACACTTGCCTGTGGTGGAGTGAGGCGTGTTCCGGTACGCTCTTAGTACCTCATTTAGTGCC
Source organism: Lissotriton vulgaris (assembly GCF_964263255.1). Classification (NCBI taxonomy): domain Eukaryota; kingdom Metazoa; phylum Chordata; class Amphibia; order Caudata; family Salamandridae; genus Lissotriton; species Lissotriton vulgaris. Next base: position 2,106,393,985 of record NC_141685.1, on the reverse strand, counting down.
ATCTGAATGTTCTTTCTGGTGAGTTACGCTTGCTGAATGGCTTTCGTGATCGTGGTCATGAAACGTTCTATCATTCCATTTGCCTGAGGCCATAGTGGTGTGATCTTCCAATGTTTGAAATTGAGGTGTTGAGCAAAATGAGCGAAGTCATTGCTGTTAAATGGAGGCCCATTGTCCGACTTCACCACTTGAGGAATGCCCCATGTGGCAAAGACCTCCTCTAGGATCGGTATGGCACTGGATGCTTTCCTGGATGTGCACAGTTGTGCAATGGGGAAACCTGGAGTATTCGTCCATGATGACTAGGACATATTGGCCCGACTTGACTGGCCCAAAGAAGTCAATGGCATTGTGTTGCCAGAACCCTCCGGTAGTGGAGACATTTGTAGTGGTGCGGGAGGATCTGGACGGCTCACCAGTTGACATTGCGGGCAATCTTTCAGAGTTGTCTCTACCATCAGGTCTAGTGTTGGAAACCAGACTCTTTCGCGGAGTGCTCTTTTCGTGGTTACTATGCCCCGGTGTCCTTCATGCGCTAGGTTGATGACCCCTTGTCTAAGCTGTCGTGGGACCACTATTCTGGTGTTTCTTAGGATGAGACCATTTGTCGGTATTGACAATTTGTTGTGGACATGTTTGAATGCCGCCATCTCTTGGTCGTTTTGGTTCACTGGTCTGTGAATGCCTCCAGCTGTTGGTTTGGATCCTACGTTTCACTTCTTGCAGGGTGACGTCAGCTTGTGTCGCTTCACAGATGGCTTCCAGCGGAACGGCTGGAGGTCTAGCTTGGTCTACTACAAAATGAATGTATTCGTCCGCAATCGATTGCTCTGATTTGCTGGATCTGGTGGGGTGTCTTGACATGTAGGTTGCGGGGTTTGCAGCTTTTCCTGGCTTGTGTATGATGGTAAATGTGTATTCTTGTAACCTGAGGCCCCATCGCTCTATCCGTGGTGGCATTTTTGCTCGAGGGTTTCCAAAGATCGTGGTCAGTGCTTGATGGTCAGTGACTAAGGTGAAGTGTTTTCCAAAAATGAATATGTGAAAATGTTCACACGCCCATACAACAGCCAGGCTTTCTTTTTCTGGCTGGGAGTATGCTCTCTCTGTGTCTGTTAGACTCCTGCTGGCGTATGCCACTATGTGTCGCTGGTCTTCTTCTCTGTCGTATTGTGCTAGGATGGCTCCCAGTCCTACGGGACTAGCATCTACTGTTATCTCCGTTTTCTTTTTTGGATTGAAGTAAGCCAAGTTTTTGGCTGACTCCACAGCTCTCTTGATTTCTCTGAACGCCCCTTCACATTGGGTGGACCACTGAAATGGTTGTCCTTGTTTGGTCAGTACTCTCAGTGGGTGACTTATTGTGGTGTAGTCAGGTATATATCTGGAGCAGTAGCTGGCCATGCCTAGGAACGATCGTACATCGCAACGTCATCTGGGCTCGGTGTGTCATTTAACGCTGCTACCTTTTCAGGGTCTGTTTTCATGCTATCTCCAGAGAATATGTGGCCAAAAAATTTCAGTGTTGGCTTGTGGAACTCACACTTTGTCTGGTTGAGTGTGAGGTTGGCTTCCGTTAGTGCATGGCAGATCCGATCTAGCGCCTTGTCGTGTTCTTGAGTGGTTGCTCCGTATACTAGGATGTCGTCACTGTAGATTAGTACACGTGGGATATGATGAATTATTTTCTTGATACCTTCTTGGAATATTTCTGCTGCTGAGGACACCCCAAAACGTAGTCTTTTGTACCTGAACAACCCCAGATGCGTCGAAAAAGTTGTGATATATCTCGACCGCTCATGCAGTTCTAGTTGGTGGTTTCCTTTGATGAGATCTAATTTTGAAAATATTTTTGCTCCGTTGAGTGACGTGATCATGTCACTGATGTGTGGACCTGGATGTCTCTCTCCCTCTATTGCCGTGTTGGGCGCTCTCACGTCCACGCATAGACGGACTCGGCTGGCTTCTCCTTTCTTTGGGACTACCACAACCGGGGAGACCCATGGTGTTGGTCCATCCGTTCTTTCTATGATGTCGGCCTCTAATAGCTCTTGTAGCTCCTTTTCAACGGCTTCTTGTAGGTGAAACAGGATCTTCCGGTGGTGTTGTGCCACCGGCGTGATTTGTTCATTGATATGCAGTCTTACTTGATAGTTCTTCATTTTTCCAAGGCCTTGGAAGAGCTTGGGGAACTTTGGGATGTCGTCTGGTTTGTCATCCACTTTGTACAATATGTCAATCAGTTTCAGTCGTTCTGCTGTGGCCAAACTTAGAAGACAGTCTGCCTCGGGCCCCTCGATGACATGTATGTAGGCTTGTATCTTGCGATCTTTGTAAGACAGATCGGTTGCAAACTTCCCAAGACACATTAGTGGTTTCTTCGACATCCACGTATACACTTCTACGTGGGCGTTGACCAGTTTTGGAGGCGGCCTCATTCGTTGATATTCCGCTACTGGTAGGTAGTTTAACGATGTCCCACTGTCCAGCACAAACTTGGTAGGATGAGAACCAACTCTGATGTCTAACCGTGGATATTCCTTCAGCCGATCAGGGTCAGCTACAAATTAGATATACTCGTTTCGGTCTTGTGAGATGGGTGAGAGGGATCTGGATTCTCTTGATGATGACCGTCGAGATTGATATGTCCGGCAAGAGTGGCAGCTGGATTGTGACGACCCAGTGGACGAGTCTCGTCTATCCTGGACTGCTCTGACATGGTGACGACTGTCTGAGTGATGATGTTGCCGGTGCTGTCCCCGTTGATCGCTCTTGTGCAGTGTCCCACACATGCTTTCGAAGTGATTGTCTTGGACGTACTTCCGGCATCGTTGCCCTAGTGCTGGGCATGCGTTTGCATGCAGGAAGTCGTAGCCGCATCTGTAGCATTTCAGTTGTTTGTCGGATTGTCTTGTGGTGTGTCTTGTGCTGTGGCATCCATTGTGTGACTGTTGATGTTGTTTCTTTGATCTGGAGGAGCGCACTTGAGGTGGCGATCGTCAATGCGCTTGTCGAGACTGCATCCTGAATGCTTGTTCTCGTTTCTCCCCACTCCCAGCTTCCATTTTGTTTGCATGTTCATCGGCTTGCTCCTCTACTCTTGTCATTTCTTCAATCTCTTCTAGCGAGTAGCTTTTCTTGAGCAGTTTACGTCTCAGTGGTTCTGAGATGCAGCCTTCTATAATTCTTAGTCGAAGGGCATCTTTGGTGGAAAATTTATCGAACTCACAGTATCTCGCCAACCGTCTCAGGCGTGTGACGAACACACCCATTTCTTCACCTCTCTCTTGTGTGGCCAGATTGAATGTGTACCACTCAAAGTCAACATTCCTTTTGTGTAGGAACTTGCGGTTGAGTGCTTCACAGACTGTCTCATAGGAACCAGCAGACTCAGTGGGCAGTTCTTTTATTATTTGTCCAACTTCTTTACCGACCAGGTTCTTGAGAGCTAGCAGTTGCTCTTCAGCGTTTGTTACTTTAGACCCTTTCATGTAGACCGTGAAATCTTCTATCTATTCTTGCAATTGCAAACCCATACCCCCGCCATAATCAAGAGTGAGGGGCTCTGGATGGCGCAGAAATGAGGCCCCAAACGTACTAACAGGAGCTGGGTCAGCCATTGTCCGACTCTGCTGTTCTTGACTGCTCTTACAGTCTCTTTCTTACTGTTTGGTGCACTTGCTAGTGCTTGTTTGCTATCTTCGTTACACTCGCCAGTGCTTTTTTGTTATCTTTGTTGCACTCTCCAGTGCTTGTTTGTTATCTTCGTTGCACTGGGCAGTGCTTGTTTGCTATCTTCGTTGCACTCGGCAGTGCTTGTTTGTTATTTTGTTGCACTCGCCAGTGCCTATTTGCAGTTTAGGTCCTTCGCCTGACTCAAAATGGCCGCCACTGATCTCTGACAGGGGATTGGACGATCTTGCCTGACCTCAAAATGGCCGCCGTGAGAATCTCGTGTGCAACGAGATTTGGCCTTTCTCTTCACCGGAGACACAGCGTTCCCTCGCGCTTGCTTTCACTCACTGCTTCCCCGCTTGCAGACATGGATGCCGCACCAGGTGAGCCGGGTTATTTCTTCTTTTCTTGCTTTTGCCTTTGCCGCCGGGGTGGGCTCCCGGTAGGCTCTTAGATCATGTGCTCCAGACCCCCACACGCAGGGCGAGCTCCGTGCTAGTTGCCGCCGGGGTAGGATCCCGGTCGGTCGTCCTTTAGGCATGCTCCAGCCCCCACGCACGGGGCGAGCTCCGGTTCATTCGCCGCCGGGGTGGGCTCCCGGTAGGCAGCAAGAACTCACGCTCCAGCCCTCCACACACGCGGGGCGAGCTCCGGCCAGGCCACACGGCGGACGTGTTACGTAGTTAGCCGTCCGATGCACACACGTGTGAGCTCGGGTCCTCATCGCCAGATGTAGTGTCCGCTGTGGGAAGAATGCACACAGACACGGGGTGCAGGTTCACAGCTCCTTTATTTCACGTCCTTCCTACTCCTGGGCTAATGTCTAACTGCCGTCCCTAGCCCCCAGCTCCTCCCTTTCCGCCCGCCCTCGTCCCAGCTCGAGCCTGTTCTAGTGCCTGACATATGTGGACACCATTACATTTTCTTTTGGATATTTTTCTCAGCTGTGGCTGATGCTTCTCAGGGCATGGGGTTTTAGAAGTACTCACACAAAATTCTATGTCAGGATTGGAGGCGAGGATTATGCTGTATTTTCTTCACTTTTATTATACAGCAGCCATGTTAAGAAACAGCAAATACTTCATCCCCCATAAACCCTGGTAAAAAGTCTACAGTTCAACATTAAATCAATGTCCAATCAACAGTGTCAGGGATTCCTTGATAGTCCTTCATCCCAGTTGCTGCCTCCTCTGTCTTCGCCGCTTCAGCAGCCAAAATAATTGCCTTCTGCTTTTTGGCTATTTGTCTATAGGTTAATGTCTGTGTAGGACTTGGCACTTTTTGGTTATAGTTCCCTGACCCTTTTGCTTTCCCCCAAATCTTTATTCTGACATGGTGTTGCCAACTTCAATACCTTGGGCACTTTGCCACTGCTAAACAGTGTCAAAGTGCAAGTGCTCCCTGTATAAAGTATAATGTGAATTGGTTGTCCATGATTGGTAGGTTTGCTTTACCAGTAAAGTCCCTAGTAAAGTGCACTGTGTGTGCCAGGGCTGTTATTGCAAATGCTACTAGTGGGTCTGCATATTTACAAAAAGGGGTGGTGAGGGACAGAGTCTCTGAATTAAGCAGAAAGCTCTCACCCAGTCAAAAGATCAGGGCTAGATCCAACACCGTTTTTTAGCTCACTGCACCATCCCAGTTTCAGAACCTGGCTGTATGCAAATTAGTCTGTTCCTGTCCCAGTGCATGATGGGAACAGGACAAACCAAACTACAGAAGCCAATTCTTACACTGGGAAGGAAACAAGCTCCCGGGGACCGGTTTCTGGCATTACAGCCGTCTTCGGCCCGGTTTGCTTGAATCCTGATGGTGCAATGAGCAAGGGTCTCACATCTGAGAATACCCTTCCACGCTTAGGGTGGACAAAAATATTTACAAAAAGGGGTGGTGAGGGACAGAGTCTCTGAATTAAGCAGAAAGCTCTCACCCAGTCAAAAGATCAGGGCTAGATCCAACACCGTTTTTTAGCTCACTGCACCATCCCAGTTTCAGAACCTGGCTGTATGCAAATTAGTCTGTTCCTGTCCCAGTGCATGATGGGAACAGGACAAACCAAACTACAGAAGCCAATTCTTACACTGGGAAGGAAACAAGCTCCCGGGGACCGGTTTCTGGCATTACAGCCGTCTTCGGCCCGGTTGGCTTGAATCCTGATGGTGCAATGAGCAAGGGTCTCACATCTGAGAATACCCTTCCACGCTTAGGGTGGACAAAAATATTTACAAAAAGGGGTGGTGAGGGACAGAGTCTCTGAATTAAGCAGAAAGCTCTCACCCAGTCAAAAGATCAGGGCTAGATCCAACACCGTTTTTTAGCTCACTGCACCATCCCAGTTTCAGAACCTGGCTGTATGCAAATTAGTCTGTTCCTGTCCCAGTGCATGATGGGAACAGGACAAACCAAACTACAGAAGCCAATTCTTACACTGGGAAGGAAACAAGCTCCCGGGGACCGGTTTCTGGCATTACAGCCGTCTTCGGCCCGGTTTGCTTGAATCCTGATGGTGCAATGAGCAAGGGTCTCACATCTGAGAATACCCTTCCACGCTTAGGGTGGACAAAAATATTTACAAAAAGGGGTGGTGAGGGACAGAGTCTCTGAATTAAGCAGAAAGCTCTCACCCAGTCAAAAGATCAGGGCTAGATCCAACACCGTTTTTTAGCTCACTGCACCATCCCAGTTTCAGAACCTGGCTGTATGCAAATTAGTCTGTTCCTGTCCCAGTGCATGATGGGAACAGGACAAACCAAACTACAGAAGCCAATTCTTACACTGGGAAGGAAACAAGCTCCCGGGGACCGGTTTCTGGCATTACAGCCGTCTTCGGCCCGGTTTGCTTGAATCCTGATGGTGCAATGAGCAAGGGTCTCACATCTGAGAATACCCTTCCACGCTTAGGGTGGACAAAAATATTTACAAAAAGGGGTGGTGAGGGACAGAGTCTCTGAATTAAGCAGAAAGCTCTCACCCAGTCAAAAGATCAGGGCTAGATCCAACACCGTTTTTTAGCTCACTGCACCATCCCAGTTTCAGAACCTGGCTGTATGCAAATTAGTCTGTTCCTGTCCCAGTGCATGATGGGAACAGGATAAACCAAACTACAGGTAGCTTGTCTCCTTTCTGGTAAAGAATTGGCTTGGTAGTTTAGTCTGCCCTGTTCCCATGATGCACTGGGCCAGGGACAGACTGATTTGCATATAGCCAGATTCTGAGCTGGGATGGGGCAGTGAGATAAATAACGGTGATGGATCAAGCCCTGATCTTTGGACTGGGTAAGAGTGGCCTGCTCAATTCAGACACTCTGTTCATCACCACCCCCTTTTGTAAATCGATTTTGGCCACTATAGGTGTGGCAGGGTATACTCAGACATGAGTCCCTTTCTCACTGCTCCATCAGGATTCAAGCAAGCCGGGCCGAAGAGGCTGAAATGCCAGAAACCGGTCCCCGGTAGCTTGTCTCCTTTCTGGTAAAGAATTGGCTTGGTAGTTTAGTCTGCCCTGTTCCCATGATGCACTGGGCCAGGGACAGACTGATTTGCATATAGCCAGATTCTGAGCTGGGATGGGGCAGTGAGATAAATAACGGTGATGGATCAAGCCCTGATCTTTGGACTGGGTAAGAGTGGCCTGCTCAATTCAGACACTCTGTTCATCACCACCCCCTTTTGTAAATCGATTTTGGCCACTATAGGTGTGGCAGGGTATACTCAGACATGAGTCCCTTTCTCACTGCTCCATCAGGATTCAAGCAAGCCGGGCCGAAGAGGCTGAAATGCCAGAAACCGGTCCCCGGTAGCTTGTCTCCTTTCTGGTAAAGAATTGGCTTGGTAGTTTAGTCTGCCCTGTTCCCATGATGCACTGGGCCAGGGACAGACTGATTTGCATATAGCCAGATTCTGAGCTGGGATGGGGCAGTGAGATAAATAACGGTGATGGATCAAGCCCTGATCTTTGGACTGGGTAAGAGTGGCCTGCTCAATTCAGACACTCTGTTCATCACCACCCCCTTTTGTAAATCGATTTTGGCCACTATAGGTGTGGCAGGGTATACTCAGACATGAGTCCCTTTCTCACTGCTCCATCAGGATTCAAGCAAGCCGGGCCGAAGAGGCTGAAATGCCAGAAACCGGTCCCCGGTAGCTTGTCTCCTTTCTGGTAAAGAATTGGCTTGGTAGTTTAGTCTGCCCTGTTCCCATGATGCACTGGGCCAGGGACAGACTGATTTGCATATAGCCAGATTCTGAGCTGGGATGGGGCAGTGAGATAAATAACGGTGATGGATCAAGCCCTGATCTTTGGACTGGGTAAGAGTGGCCTGCTCAATTCAGACACTCTGTTCATCACCACCCCCTTTTGTAAATCGATTTTGGCCACTATAGGTGTGGCAGGGTATACTCAGACATGAGTCCCTTTCTCACTGCTCCATCAGGATTCAAGCAAGCCGGGCCGAAGAGGCTGAAATGCCAGAAACCGGTCCCCGGTAGCTTGTCTCCTTTCTGGTAAAGAATTGGCTTGGTAGTTTAGTCTGCCCTGTTCCCATGATGCACTGGGCCAGGGACAGACTGATTTGCATATAGCCAGATTCTGAGCTGGGATGGGGCAGTGAGATAAATAACGGTGATGGATCAAGCCCTGATCTTTGGACTGGGTAAGAGTGGCCTGCTCAATTCAGACACTCTGTTCATCACCACCCCCTTTTGTAAATCGATTTTGGCCACTATAGGTGTGGCAGGGTATACTCAGACATGAGTCCCTTTCTCACTGCTCCATCAGGATTCAAGCAAGCCGGGCCGAAGAGGCTGAAATGCCAGAAACCGGTCCCCGGTAGCTTGTCTCCTTTCTGGTAAAGAATTGGCTTGGTAGTTTAGTCTGCCCTGTTCCCATGATGCACTGGGCCAGGGACAGACTGATTTGCATATAGCCAGATTCTGAGCTGGGATGGGGCAGTGAGATAAATAACGGTGATGGATCAAGCCCTGATCTTTGGACTGGGTAAGAGTGGCCTGCTCAATTCAGACACTCTGTTCATCACCACCCCCTTTTGTAAATCGATTTTGGCCACTATAGGTGTGGCAGGGTATACTCAGACATGAGTCCCTTTCTCACTGCTCCATCAGGATTCAAGCAAGCCGGGCCGAAGAGGCTGAAATGCCAGAAACCGGTCCCCGGTAGCTTGTCTCCTTTCTGGTAAAGAATTGGCTTGGTAGTTTAGTCTGCCCTGTTCCCATGATGCACTGGGCCAGGGACAGACTGATTTGCATATAGCCAGATTCTGAGCTGGGATGGGGCAGTGAGATAAATAACGGTGATGGATCAAGCCCTGATCTTTGGACTGGGTAAGAGTGGCCTGCTCAATTCAGACACTCTGTTCATCACCACCCCCTTTTGTAAATCGATTTTGGCCACTATAGGTGTGGCAGGGTATACTCAGACATGAGTCCCTTTCTCACTGCTCCATCAGGATTCAAGCAAGCCGGGCCGAAGAGGCTGAAATGCCAGAAACCGGTCCCCGGTAGCTTGTCTCCTTTCTGGTAAAGAATTGGCTTGGTAGTTTAGTCTGCCCTGTTCCCATGATGCACTGGGCCAGGGACAGACTGATTTGCATATAGCCAGATTCTGAGCTGGGATGGGGCAGTGAGATAAATAACGGTGATGGATCAAGCCCTGATCTTTGGACTGGGTAAGAGTGGCCTGCTCAATTCAGACACTCTGTTCATCACCACCCCCTTTTGTAAATCGATTTTGGCCACTATAGGTGTGGCAGGGTATACTCAGACATGAGTCCCTTTCTCACTGCTCCATCAGGATTCAAGCAAGCCGGGCCGAAGAGGCTGAAATGCCAGAAACCGGTCCCCGGTAGCTTGTCTCCTTTCTGGTAAAGAATTGGCTTGGTAGTTTAGTCTGCCCTGTTCCCATGATGCACTGGGCCAGGGACAGACTGATTTGCATATAGCCAGATTCTGAGCTGGGATGGGGCAGTGAGATAAATAACGGTGATGGATCAAGCCCTGATCTTTGGACTGGGTAAGAGTGGCCTGCTCAATTCAGACACTCTGTTCATCACCACCCCCTTTTGTAAATCGATTTTGGCCACTATAGGTGTGGCAGGGTATACTCAGACATGAGTCCCTTTCTCACTGCTCCATCAGGATTCAAGCAAGCCGGGCCGAAGAGGCTGAAATGCCAGAAACCGGTCCCCGGTAGCTTGTCTCCTTTCTGGTAAAGAATTGGCTTGGTAGTTTAGTCTGCCCTGTTCCCATGATGCACTGGGCCAGGGACAGACTGATTTGCATATAGCCAGATTCTGAGCTGGGATGGGGCAGTGAGATAAATAACGGTGATGGATCAAGCCCTGATCTTTGGACTGGGTAAGAGTGGCCTGCTCAATTCAGACACTCTGTTCATCACCACCCCCTTTTGTAAATCGATTTTGGCCACTATAGGTGTGGCAGGGTATACTCAGACATGAGTCCCTTTCTCACTGCTCCATCAGGATTCAAGCAAGCCGGGCCGAAGAGGCTGAAATGCCAGAAACCGGTCCCCGGTAGCTTGTCTCCTTTCTGGTAAAGAATTGGCTTGGTAGTTTAGTCTGCCCTGTTCCCATGATGCACTGGGCCAGGGACAGACTGATTTGCATATAGCCAGATTCTGAGCTGGGATGGGGCAGTGAGATAAATAACGGTGATGGATCAAGCCCTGATCTTTGGACTGGGTAAGAGTGGCCTGCTCAATTCAGACACTCTGTTCATCACCACCCCCTTTTGTAAATCGATTTTGGCCACTATAGGTGTGGCAGGGTATACTCAGACATGAGTCCCTTTCTCACTGCTCCATCAGGATTCAAGCAAGCCGGGCCGAAGAGGCTGAAATGCCAGAAACCGGTCCCCGGTAGCTTGTCTCCTTTCTGGTAAAGAATTGGCTTGGTAGTTTAGTCTGCCCTGTTCCCATGATGCACTGGGCCAGGGACAGACTGATTTGCATATAGCCAGATTCTGAGCTGGGATGGGGCAGTGAGATAAATAACGGTGATGGATCAAGCCCTGATCTTTGGACTGGGTAAGAGTGGCCTGCTCAATTCAGACACTCTGTTCATCACCACCCCCTTTTGTAAATCGATTTTGGCCACTATAGGTGTGGCAGGGTATACTCAGACATGAGTCCCTTTCTCACTGCTCCATCAGGATTCAAGCAAGCCGGGCCGAAGAGGCTGAAATGCCAGAAACCGGTCCCCGGTAGCTTGTCTCCTTTCTGGTAAAGAATTGGCTTGGTAGTTTAGTCTGCCCTGTTCCCATGATGCACTGGGCCAGGGACAGACTGATTTGCATATAGCCAGATTCTGAGCTGGGATGGGGCAGTGAGATAAATAACGGTGATGGATCAAGCCCTGATCTTTGGACTGGGTAAGAGTGGCCTGCTCAATTCAGACACTCTGTTCATCACCACCCCCTTTTGTAAATCGATTTTGGCCACTATAGGTGTGGCAGGGTATACTCAGACATGAGTCCCTTTCTCACTGCTCCATCAGGATTCAAGCAAGCCGGGCCGAAGAGGCTGAAATGCCAGAAACCGGTCCCCGGTAGCTTGTCTCCTTTCTGGTAAAGAATTGGCTTGGTAGTTTAGTCTGCCCTGTTCCCATGATGCACTGGGCCAGGGACAGACTGATTTGCATATAGCCAGATTCTGAGCTGGGATGGGGCAGTGAGATAAATAACGGTGATGGATCAAGCCCTGATCTTTGGACTGGGTAAGAGTGGCCTGCTCAATTCAGACACTCTGTTCATCACCACCCCCTTTTGTAAATCGATTTTGGCCACTATAGGTGTGGCAGGGTATACTCAGACATGAGTCCCTTTCTCACTGCTCCATCAGGATTCAAGCAAGCCGGGCCGAAGAGGCTGAAATGCCAGAAACCGGTCCCCGGTAGCTTGTCTCCTTTCTGGTAAAGAATTGGCTTGGTAGTTTAGTCTGCCCTGTTCCCATGATGCACTGGGCCAGGGACAGACTGATTTGCATATAGCCAGATTCTGAGCTGGGATGGGGCAGTGAGATAAATAACGGTGATGGATCAAGCCCTGATCTTTGGACTGGGTAAGAGTGGCCTGCTCAATTCAGACACTCTGTTCATCACCACCCCCTTTTGTAAATCGATTTTGGCCACTATAGGTGTGGCAGGGTATACTCAGACATGAGTCCCTTTCTCACTGCTCCATCAGGATTCAAGCAAGCCGGGCCGAAGAGGCTGAAATGCCAGAAACCGGTCCCCGGTAGCTTGTCTCCTTTCTGGTAAAGAATTGGCTTGGTAGTTTAGTCTGCCCTGTTCCCATGATGCACTGGGCCAGGGACAGACTGATTTGCATATAGCCAGATTCTGAGCTGGGATGGGGCAGTGAGATAAATAACGGTGATGGATCAAGCCCTGATCTTTGGACTGGGTAAGAGTGGCCTGCTCAATTCAGACACTCTGTTCATCACCACCCCCTTTTGTAAATCGATTTTGGCCACTATAGGTGTGGCAGGGTATACTCAGACATGAGTCCCTTTCTCACTGCTCCATCAGGATTCAAGCAAGCCGGGCCGAAGAGGCTGAAATGCCAGAAACCGGTCCCCGGTAGCTTGTCTCCTTTCTGGTAAAGAATTGGCTTGGTAGTTTAGTCTGCCCTGTTCCCATGATGCACTGGGCCAGGGACAGACTGATTTGCATATAGCCAGATTCTGAGCTGGGATGGGGCAGTGAGATAAATAACGGTGATGGATCAAGCCCTGATCTTTGGACTGGGTAAGAGTGGCCTGCTCAATTCAGACACTCTGTTCATCACCACCCCCTTTTGTAAATCGATTTTGGCCACTATAGGTGTGGCAGGGTATACTCAGACATGAGTCCCTTTCTCACTGCTCCATCAGGATTCAAGCAAGCCGGGCCGAAGAGGCTGAAATGCCAGAAACCGGTCCCCGGTAGCTTGTCTCCTTTCTGGTAAAGAATTGGCTTGGTAGTTTAGTCTGCCCTGTTCCCATGATGCACTGGGCCAGGGACAGACTGATTTGCATATAGCCAGATTCTGAGCTGGGATGGGGCAGTGAGATAAATAACGGTGATGGATCAAGCCCTGATCTTTGGACTGGGTAAGAGTGGCCTGCTCAATTCAGACACTCTGTTCATCACCACCCCCTTTTGTAACTAGTGGGTCTGCAGCACTAATTGTGCCACCCACACAAGTAGCCTTAAAAAGGGAACACAGGCCTGCCATTGCAGGGCCTGCAAGCAGTTTGTTAAACTGCCATGTTTTTCTAAAAGGTGCACCCACTTGCCAGACCTTACCCTTCCCTTTCTATGCACATCAGACACCCCTATGGTAGATACAGTGTAACCCCTGGGCAAGGTGCAGTGCATGTGAAAGGTAGGACGTGTACTAAGGTGTGTACCATGTTGTGACAGTGAAATCATCCATTTCGTTTTTCACTGTTGAAAGGCCATCTTGCCCATAGGATAGAATAGGAAGGCTGTGTAGTATGTTTTCCAGCCTATCTTCTCAAAGGCTTAAGATGGAGAGGTGATGTTTAGTATGCCTGAACTCACAATGTAATAACACATCTTTCTATGAAGGTGGTTTTTGCATTGTATGTTTATAAGCCACTCTTTTAGAAGTGGCTGGGTTTTTGTGCTCTAAACATTTCTGTGTGTCTCTGCCTGGTTGTGGATTGACTGTATGAATTGGAAAGCGATAGGATCAGGGGAATGTCTTGACCCAGTGGAGGAGGTGAGACAGCAACAGGCTGACCTGCATCTGGAGTGTTGGGGAAGGAGTAGCCCCTAGAGGTGAAGAGGCCTGGGTTGCTGCTATAAAGCAATTGTCCCATCTCCTGTTGAGTGATTGAGAATCCAGACCCCACTAATCAAAGGAAGAAGGTGTCACTGGCAGGGAGGCACCAGAACTGGTTTGAACAGGGGTCAGTGACCCTGAAACACAAAGACTTCAAAGCCATTGAGGGGTATAACTATGAGAGCTGAATCCCCTGAACTTTGGAGAATGGCTTGATCAAGATTGAACAAGACTTGAGCTACTTTGTGGTCAAGAGGAACCTTTGCCAAGGAAGAAACTACTGAAGAGACTGAAGGAAAAGACTGACCCTTACTGCGTGTTCTGGGGCTGACCTGCAGTTTTCTGTTTTAACCAAGGAAAGGCTAAAGGGACTTTGCTGTGTGCTGTGTCCCCCTGCTTGAAAGGACTTTGCTTTGCTGTGTCCTGAAGTAACTTATCCCCAAGGGCCCGAGGTGAGCTAGCTCCCTGTTGTGGAAACACAGGAACACAAATGTTTCCAGGATAGTCTCAGCGGCGCTGTTTGTGCTTGCTTGTTGCAGCCTGAAACCCTCATAAGATGTGCTATTGTGTTTTTATCTAGGAACCTAAATCAATATTGCTATTTTATGCCCTTGTACGGCTATAATCAATAATATCCCTATAATGGCATAAGAATCAGATCCATATTTAATAAATAGCCCTTGCAGTCCAAAGCACGACAAAGCTACTTCCTTAGATTCCTGGAGAGCACAACGAGTTCTTTCGACACACCAAACCTCCAGCTACCTGGGAAATCCCCATTTGCTTTTGTTTTGATTTGTCATTGAACTCCTGCGAACACTAAAGGAACAGTCAGTTCTTAGTGGCATCTTTATTAACGTCTTATTTCCAAACCTTACGTCAAACTCGGCACCTTTCAGGTGTAAATATACCAACGTTGCCTTAAGCAAACACACGGTGGTGGTTTTGGTGCCGAGCAGCTATCTACTTGCCCGAGAGACCAGCTGATGCGAGAGCCCACGGACGCTGCCCCTCCCCTTTGACGCACTGAGAGAGACAGTGTCTTTTCTCCTGCAGAGAAATCCAGCTCTGGTGTTCTCAGCCTCCTTCGCGGGCTGCTGGGATATCGAGTCCTGAAAGAGAGATACCAGACCTCCTGCATTCTATTACCCAGGTACGGAGCTGACTTAATCCTTAAAGAGAATTCTTGAGTCAGATTCTTGGCAAAACCAACTTAACTTAAACTGCTACTTACTTACTCCTTCCCACGTATTAGGCTTAGGTCAGGTACACCGGGGTAGGCGTATTTTAGAAGCACCAGTTGAGTATGTTAGTCAATGTATATATGTATGTATATATTTTATCCATTTTAAAGTATCTTATGGCTAAGAAACCATATCAATGATTTTACAGTATTATTTCATAATACTCCTTTTACTGTACACACTTTACATTAAGTATTGCAATTATGGCAATTCATTTCTCTTGCATGAGAAAGAAGACTGCTCAATAAATTACACCTTTTATTGAAAACGCCCGTCTCTATTTTCTCTGCATTCTGGTGAAACTAAGTACGCACAATTGACTGAGTGAAATAGCTGTCTATTGTTTTCACACGACTCTAGAGATACAGTCTTATTCTGAGGAAACAAAGTTGTCATGTTATATGGTTGTCAGAAGCTAATCCCTTCTTGTCTATCCAGGGAGGTTAAACTCCTCCTCGTTTATTCGAGAAAGTTTCTAGTGACCTCTGAGCTAGCTGGCAAACCTTAAGTCTAATATAGTCAGTAGAGACCTAGTCCTACGACTACACTGCTGAATATATTATTCCAATGCGCAGAGCCTATTGGGAATATAGGAACTACACTACATGGCGCCCAATGTTTGGTAAGGCGATAAAACTAACGCTAGACGTTAGAGTAACTCAGTCGTGCTTTTTCACACGGACCCTTTTTTCCCGTAAATACTCCAAAAGACGTCTGGAGTGGGTAAGAGGTTAAAATCTGCCGGAACTTAGTAGGAAGAGATTCCTATGTATAGTTTTTAGTTTAGTCAACGTTGAAGGATACAGTGTTCCAAAATATTGTGCACCTAATCTTTGTTTCCTTGAAACTTGATCTGCAACAAAAACCTTTCTGCCAGTAAAATGGGGGAAAGTGAAGAAGAGAGGGAGGCAGCTAGAATAGCAGCTCGACTCCTAGAGGATGACACGAGTCTCCTACAGACTGACCCGAATGCTATACTCATTCCAGTCAACATAAGAAAAACTATAACTATTAAACTTATAGAAAACGGACTGACATCACGAGGTGGTACAGTCATATTCGTGGTAGAGGCCCATGAATATCGGCAGACAGAGGTATTCTATTCATCGATAAACTTTCCAGCAGCAAACGCTGTAACACACGAATTCCACTATTACAAAATAGAGGAACCTCCGGATGAATACACTCCTTTCGAGGACGTTGAAATCCCACTAAATTACCAAGAGCACCTGCTCTGGTTTAAAGGCACCCTAAAACATAATAATCACATCACCAGGCTCGGTCCACTAGGTAGACAAGGAGCAATGTGGCCGGTTCTAGCCAGCCACACACCACATCCAGACATTGATAAAATGACAAGCGAAGAACTCTTAGTTAAAATAAAAGAATTAACAAAGGCATACAGAGAGTTTGTTCAATTGAAAATGAAGGATATAACTTACCTCCAGAAATTGAAAGAAACAGATATAACAGCCCAACCAATTGAACTTGCCAGAATCATAAAAAAATCCTATGAAGAACTAGGTAGAGATAGTTTGGGTGGGAAACCGGTAAAACCCCAACTAACTGAAAATCCTGAAAAGATATTTACTAAAAATAATCTAAACACTCCAAAAAAGAGCTGGGATGGAAAAAAACAATCCACTCCCAAAGAAAAAAGATTCCAGTCCATAGGAAGGTCTCCTCGGCGAAGAAAAAGATCTCCGGACCAAGGACATAAGTCTCCCCAGAGGGAGCCCTCTGAGAAAAGATACAACCTTAGAAATAGGGATAATTTGAAAAAACCTGATAGATATCAAGATATTGATACACGTCCCTCTCGATCTTTTCAGACTTCCTCGCAGAAATCGGAAAGAAGAGGACGGTCAGAACAAAGGGAAGAGCACGTCAAGTCCAAAGACAAGGAACCTGCTCAAAGTAAAAAATTACAATTTCCAAGAAAGAAGGTAGCCAGTATTAAAATAATCAAACATGCCGAAGATACTGAGGACACAGCTGAAAAACGGAGAGTGGGCCAGGACAATGCTAGACAGCGCAGCAGAAGTGACAATAGCTTGCAAGATCCTGATGAATCATCTGGAGACAGTGGACACGAATGAATACATTCAGGTGGAAACTACAGATACCAGAGTTAGCAAACCTCATAAAATATACGAAATAACATTGCCTATAGAGAGAGATAAGACTAGGAAAGTAAAGGGTCTGTTTTGGGATAACCTTTCAAAAGGCTATGACATCCTATTAGCTGAGAAAGATTGGCCACCAGAGTTTGTCAGGGAGTGCCCTCATGGCGAAGAAATGATTATGCCTGCCTTCTCAAATCATATTCCAATTCATAGAAAATACATATATGCAAGAAAATGGGCAGTAGCTCAAGCTCCTGCATTATATAAAAATCATGTAGGATGGGATGAGGACTCCCCTCCTCACAAAATCCAGTTAAAATGTCAGCCAACTGCACGAAGGCAGTACCCAATTAAGCAAGAAGGTAAAAAACAAGTCAGGGTGATCTTAGATCAACTTGAATACCAAGGGGTGATCGAAACATGCACCTCTCAAATGAACAATCCTTTGTTTCGTGTCTCCAAACCAGACGATTCATACCGTCTAGTCTTGGACTACGGACACCTTAACTCATGTTGCAAAACATTTGCAGTACAAAACTCACACAGTGCAGCACTAATGAATAACATAGTTCGCAAAAAATACAAAACAACATTAGACATCTCTAATGGATTCTTTTGTCAAAACACTGCACCTGACAGCAGGTATTTAACCGCTTTCTCAATAATGGGGTCACAGCAAAATTTCTGTTGACTCCCACAGGGATTCAAGAATAGCCCAGGATTATTCTCAGCAAGGGTAACAGAGTTACTACAAATATATGATGATGAGGCATTATCTTATGTCGATGACATCTATCTCACAGATGATGACCTGAATACTCACTTGAAAAGAGTGAACACCATAATACTAGGGTTCGCAGCAGAGGGTTACAAATTCAACTTTAAAAAGTCACAAATTGCCCACCTACCTGTCCTGTTTTTAGGATATGAAATATCAAGTGAAGGCAAAAGCCTAGCAGACAACTTCTTAGAGAAGTGCGCTGTACTCCAAGCACCAAAAACGCTGAAGAACTTACAATCAATACTAGGTTTCCTGAATTTCGGGAGAACTTACATTCTAAATTATGTAGAGAGGGTTAAACCTCTCTATGAATTAATAAAACCTGATTTCAAACCAATCAATTCGACTCAAAAACACACAGAAATTTTGAGATCATAGCAAACACACATGTTAGCTAAAACAAAATTACAAACTCGCGACAACACAAGCAACCTTGTAATCCGAGTCATCCCAGGAAGATGCGGATTCACGTACCTGACCTCTAATGAGGGAGAAACTGTACCAATAGCTTACAAATCACATTTGTACACACAAGCTGAAAAAACATTTAGTCTTACAGAAAATATTGTAAATGCGGTTCAAAGTGCTGTAGCAAAAGAAAGAGCCCAAGCCCAAGGCAAAAGAATAACTGTTTATACAGCAGAATGAGCCCTTGAGGCGTTATTAAGCCCAGTTAATCTAAAAACAGTGGCATTAGATCCAAAATGGATACAGAGGGAAAATTCTCTTGCTACAGAAGACGTGAAATACTATTTTGACCCGAACATGAAAAAATTGAAAGATCTAAAATATGAAGAAGAATATCCTCTACCCATCGAAATTCTGCCTCTCCAACAGTACTCTTGTGTAATCTATATGGACAGATTTGCACAACATTACGATGTGGATAATAAATCCTACAATGCAGCGTGCGCGATTGTTAAAGGTCGCTGGCGCTGTGGTAAATTCAGACCAAAAATAACAAAAACTGAATCACTGAGAAACTGTTCGGCTCAGCGAGCTGAAATCAGATCTTTAAAGATGGCGCTTGAAAATGCTGATCGTGAATTCCCGACACTAATAGTGTGCGATTCACATTTCTGCGTCAAATCTTACAATAATGACTTGCAGAACTGGGTTCAAAACGATTACAAAGATGACACAGGTGCAACAATAAAGCATAAGAAGCTTTGGGAACAGGTAGTTGTTTTGCAGAAAGAACTACGAAAGACTCACGTGATACATACACTGAGTCATCAACGTGATGGCGTTCACGTTGCAGGGAATTCATTGGCTAATACAGCCGCAGCGGAAGCAACTCAACCGGCTTCCGTAGCCACAAAAAAGCGTTCAGAAAAATACATAGACGGGGAAACCATGCTGGCGGTAAAAACGTCTTCAAAAGGCGACTGTGCAGCACTACCCGTGAACTATCCACTCAATTATACATACATAATTGATGCAAACTCCGTTCCTTTTGCTCGAATCCCTGGAGTGGGGGCTAGAGTAATTCCAAACACGAACAGGAGAATCTTCTTAATAGCGGACGCACACATGGGATTGGGTCTAAGGCACCAAGAGATCAAGGAATCTCTGAAAATATTCAATCAGAATACTGGTGGCCGGGGATGAGCCTGCAACATTACAAATTTGCAAAGAGCTGTCCCAACTGCAACAGAGATCGCAGTAGCGAACCGACCGGAGTAATGCCATGGCCATTCTTGTAGTTAGCATAAGGCTATCTATACGTAAAATCCAGCATCCCATTAATTTCTTCTTAAGACTAGATTCACTTACAAATACAGACACCAGCGCTCGGCTGAAGCCAGAACTGTTGTAAAAGATTTGCGAGTCTTTATCGGCACATACGCAATTGGCATGCTACATTCTGACCAGGGTCCTGCTTTTAGCTCTCGAGCTTATAAGGAGGTCATGACCAGCATGGGCATTGCGTTGCGGTACTCTTGTCCCTTCCATCCTAAGGGAAATGGGATTGTGGAAAGAAAAAAACGGGACATAAAGCAATCTATAACGGCAAGGGTATTAGGTTCGGGTGATGGGTGGGTCCAACATTTAACAAGTGTCCAACGTAGTCTTAATAATCTGCCAAGAAATTCTCTAAAAGGTTTCAGTCCGTACTAACTATTGTTTGGTACTAAAATGCATATCCAGGACTTAGATAGTCAGACTTTAGTGGTAGAAAGAAAATGCTTTGATATCAAAGATCGTTTGGCTGTTTTACAGGACTTAAATGAAACAAGAAAAGCCCTGAGCAACATAAAGTTAAAACAGCAGCCAACAGCTACTGAAGATAAACCACCTGTCCCAGCAAGGCCTGTCTGGATTCCAAAGATTCGGGATCTGGTCAGAGAGAAGATCGCGGTGAAGAAAGAATTTGGGCCTTCTTACAGAAAAGCAGTACCTGTCTTAGCTGTCAGCGGAACAAGATCAGTTGTACTTCCGCCCCTTACTGGTAAAAAGGAGAACCAAGTTGTATCCATCGAACTGGTAAAAACACAATCATGTGACCAATAATAAGTAGTAGGCCCAGTGGACTCCCAAGAAATAGCAGAATACTGAAATTTGCTACAATCCAAGAGGTTCAAACTGAGAGACTAATCACATTTGATAACCCTGCAGTCAATAAAAAAGGACTATGCAACAATGCCATGGAACTTGTACCTCTTGAAACCGAAATTGAAACAGTTCGTCAAGAAACACCTGTCTACAACGATGTAGCCTCAGACTATGCTAATGAAAGAAAAAATGAAAAAGCAAAGGAAAATTCGGAAGCAATTCCAACAATTGACAGAACTGCATCTGGCTACTTCATCAATTTTGATAACTTTTCTGAAGATCCAAGCGAACCTGAAGAAACGCCAACAACAAAAACTCTCAAAGACAAATTAACTGAACTCTTTCATCAACTCAAAGAAACCTATCTGATTTCTCCATGGATTGAATTTTGGATTGTGTTAGGTGTACTTTTCCTCCTGCTTTGGCTCATCATGGTACTTTGTTTGGGAAAATTCATTGAGGGAAAATATGGTACAATGGACACAGCAAGTCAGAACATCAACTTGGTCCTAAAGCCACACAAGTCATCTCACATCGAGAAAAGAGAACTATCATCAGTGAATGTCACAGCCAATCCCATACCCGGTGGGGTAGCTTGGGACAAAACGGATTACGAAATCTATGGCCCGATTGAACTCTTGAAATATCCACATCAGTTCAAGGTTTCATTAAGTGACTTTGTAAAACCAAGTACATTCTCTGATGATTGGGACTTTGAAAGCATAAATAATATGATGTCAGATTTAGTAATGTCAGCAAAATTTACAGAACATGATTACTTACAGGGTTCGTCGAATTATGAACAAATGTACTGTTACAATCACTTTGCACATTACTATTTACATAAATCTGCTCAACCTAGAATTGTTTTCAAGTATAACCAATGGGAACATTGTGCAACTCCACCTAAAAGCAGTTCGAAAACATTTTATGAGAAATTCCCATACTTCTCAGGGTTTAACACAAGTGATGCAGAAACGTTTTATTTGAAACTTTTAAATAAGACAGGGATAAAAACAATGTTGACAAATACTAAATTGATTTATTCTGAAACATTTTATGAAAAAATGATTACATTTGGTTTTGAATTCTGGAAACAAAACATTGAAACGAAAACCATCTGGGGTACAAACAATTGGCAGGTCCAAGGTTTAGAAGCATTATTTAGAGCCTGCATGATCCCAGAACAAATAATATTCTTGAATGACACCATTCAACAGACTACTTTTCTTGGCCTAGCTAAGATTAAAGACTTAAATGGTCTATTCGAAAGCCAATACCTGATAGTAATGCCACTACAGATGTTGAGATAGACGTATCCCATATTTTAAACCAAAACAGAACACATCCTGATAGGAAAAAGTGGTTGATCTGGCCAACAGACACAAATAACTGTCAAGATAGATTCCTGAACAAAAAACAGGGGTTCAAAATGACCAGACCAGACCCTAGATACTCCCAGAGACAAAATCCAGGGATAGTAACAACATACAGTGTAGGGAAACTATGCCTTGAATGGCTACAGACATCCACACTGGCTGAAATTAAGCAACACTTGACTTTACTTAAAGACGGTGCTGACTTGCGTGATTTCATAATGGGACCACGCAAACAGCGTCAACAACGTTTCATAGCGGCCGGTATATACGCTGCATACAACGAAGCTTGGAAAGTAACTCAAATTGAGACAGCAGAGAAAATACGAGAAATTGATCGTATTAATTTGGAAAAATCACTTTCTGTTGTGGACAATGGGTTAATGACTCCGTCCTCCAGAATATATTCACTGGACAGTATTGTATCATCCGCTATCGATATAATAGATCAGGACTTACTAATGTGTCAACACGGCCAGTCCCAATTACGTTCTATTGTACAGCTCGGCTGGACGTTGCAAAATCTGCGTTCAGGCTACGTGCCATGGCGTTTGATAAACACAACGTCATTATTCTCTATCTTTAACCTTACTGATAAACAAATCAGTTTGGCACAAAAAGGAGCAGACTATACGATTCTGAGCATTGAAAAACTTGAGAGATTACCATTGACAATGTCATAAAGACCTGTCATTGAATGGATAATACACAGAATAATTACAATTCCGATAACAACTTTCCAATTTAAATACTGCCAAGAGTATATACCAGCAGGCCAGTATGAAAGGTTGGGTAAAGGGTACATTAAGTCATCATGGAAATTGCCTTACACACACACATTTTATAGTGAAAATAAACAGAATGTATTTCTTAGTGGTAATAATTGTAAACAATCACTAAGCGGTATACTTCTGTGCCAAGGTATTAATTTGCATGGGGCCTGTGAGGGACTTCAATTAACCTATCATGTCACCAGTACGGCACACCTGCAACACAAATAGAGCCATTCTTTAGATGGCTTTCTAACGGGAGCTATATTCTAATAATGGACCACAGCTGTTGTGGCATGGTGCCACGGAAAGCCTATGTCGTAAGCGTTAGTTCCATGGTCACTTGCTGTATGCAAGTATTGTATCCAAACAGCACTCCAGATAAGGAGGCGATGATTTGGCCTTCCTTGAATATCTCTTCTATTCGAATTGATACTTTAAGTAGAATGAAGTCTGTTCTTTTACAGACAACCATGCCTGTAACGTCATCTAAAGAAACGTATAATCTTCTGGTTGCAAGGACAATGGCAGAAATACATACCCTTTTATCAATAAATTGTCCCGTGCATTTCGTAGAAATGCTAAGCCAAATCCTAAATATGTCTGATGCCAGTGGTGTCCACATATATTTAAGACAATTTTTACGTGACTGTTAACACCCTTCAAAGCAGTTCTGGGCATTTTTCCCAATTTTGTCCATTCAGTCTTTGGCGGCCTACCACTACTTTTGGGACGCATAGCAGGAATTTTATTTTTGACCCTTCTGCTCCGATATGGCAAGCCAAGTCGCAGACAAGACTGAAGCAACAATGGAAGAAACGATCCTAGCTATATGCTATCGGGACCGCATAACTAAAGTCCTTGGAGATCTGAATATGACCTGGTTTCTTTCATTCAGACCAATCTGGCAAAATTGCATCCTACCTGTGCTTCGATGTATGCTATGCGGAGAAGAATGCGTGTTGAACGTCTGTCTTACACTACCATCAGCAGTACCATTGGATACAGATACTTTGCTAAGTCTTGTAACGGCTCATGCATCGTGTTGTCCCCAGCGGCTACCCATTCTGATGACGGCATTCGTTTAGACTTCACCACTACGATTAGGTGGCAGTGAAGTACGAGATGAGAGCAGCATCACCCAGGTACGACCTTCTGTGAGCATTGCTGATCCTGACATCGATGATAGCAATCATTCTCACGACTGCACTGTTGCGGCACTTTCAAACTTGGTCGAACTTTCACCTGATGTTGTAGACCAATTTTTTGCGATTCTGTCTGAAATTATGTTCTCCCCTGAACAGAAAGAATAACTTTTTAAGCAACAAGCACACAGCGTTCCCCTGAACTCTGAATTCGGCCTTCAGCTTTGATAAACAAAAACTACTAAAAACATTTGGAACTATTTTTTCCCCTGAAAGAGAAATTATTTTTTCAAACTTCCAAAATATTTACCTTTTTCTGGCACATGTACTCTGCTTAAAGTAGAACTATTCTTAAAGAACAGAGCTTCTATTTTTAGGAACTCTAGAGACAATATATTACCTCAGCCTCTAGCACATTTACAGCAACTGTATTTATATGTGATGGAATGGTCTCGACCTTCTTTTCTGTATTAAGGGCCATTTCATGTGTAATTTTCGCGAATCGTTCAGCTAATATATATAAGCATGTTTAACTGAATGATTACACTGCTTGAAAAGCGTACAGTACCAATAATCATTTTCGTGTATTTCGCATACACCATTTCAAATGCAAAAAATGTATTTTGGGGTGAGTTGGAATACACATGCTCCTTTAAATGTTTACCATTGCTTAGTTTTAGTAATGATGGACATTAGATTGTGGAGTGGGTATTGTGTTTTTATCTAGGAACCTAAATCAATATTGCTATTTTATGCCCTTGTACGGCTATAATCAATAATATCCCTATAATGGCATAAGAAACAGATCCATATTTAATAAATAGCCCTTGCAGTCCAAAGCACGGCAAAGCTACTTCCTTAGATTCCTGGAGAGCACAACGAGTTCTTTCGACACACCAAACCTCCAGCAACCTGGGATGTCCCCATTTGCTTTTGTTTTGATTTGTCATTGAACTCCTGCGAACACTACAGGAACAGTCATTTCTTAGTGACATCTTTATTGATGTCTTATGTCCAAACCTTACGTCAAACTCGGCACCTTTCAGGTATAAATATACCAACGTTGCCTTAAGCAAACACACAGTGGTGGTTTTGGAGCCGAGAAGCTATCTACTTGCCAGAGAGCACAGCTGATGCGAGAGCCCACGGACGCTGCCCCTCCCCTTTGACGCACTGAGAGAGACGCTGTCTTTTCTCCTGCCGAGAAATCCAGCTCCGGTGTTCTCAGCCGCCTTCGCGGGCTGCTGGGATATCGAGTCCTGAAAGAGAGATACCAGACCTCCTGCATTCTATTACCCAGGTACGGAGCTGAATAAATCCTTGAAGAGAATTCTTGAGTCAGATTCTTGGCAAAACCAACTTAACTTAATGAAATGAGAAGAAAATTCTTAATAAAGCGCACTGCGACCAAGCTGCTTCCTGGCGCTGGGGAATGAAGCTAAGAGAGGGATAACAGCTGCCAGGAGGCGATCAGCCGGAGTACGCTATGGAAAATAAGTGTGTCTTGAGGGTTTTACGAAATTGAAGAAAGGTTGGAATAGATCTGATTGACAGGGGGAGGCTGTTCCAGAATTGGGGGGCTAGTACCGAAAACCTGGTGCCTCCTGTTTTGGATTTGCGAAATCGGCGAACGTTGAGAAGAAATTGGTTGGAAGAACGGAGGACACGGGTGGGAGTATAGGGTATGATGAGTGAATTAATGAACGCTGGGGCAGTACGAGTGCGGGCCAGAAAGGCCAAGCATCCCATTTTAAAAAGAGATCTCTGGCTAATGGGAAGCCAATGAAGAGATTTCAAGACAGGCGTAATGTGAGAGGATTTGGGCAGACGATGAACAATTCGGGCAGCCTGGTTCTGAATGGCTTGCAATCGGCAAAGTTCATAAGCCGGAATGCCCGCTTAGAGACTATTCCCGTAATCAAGACGGGACAGAATCATTGCGAGCATGATCAGTTTCAGGGCTTCGGTAGAAAAAAAACGGAACACTTTCCGAATAATACGGAGGGAAAGGAAACATGAGGAAACAACAGAGCCAATCTGGGCATGCATGGTGAGGTCCCCACTAACTTTAATTTTCAAAGTCTTTGCAGAAGCCGCTGGTAATAGGCGGACGGCCAAAGGTGGAAGGCCAGAAGGCTGACGACCAAGGGGAGGTGGAATGCCCGGTCAGGACCAACTCCGTCTTGTCCAGATTGAGCTTAAGTTGGTTATGATTCATCCACTCCGAGATGAAAACAAGAGTGTAATGAAATTTGGGTAGAGAGTGCAGGGGGGACGAGAGGTCAAAGACAAGCTGGAGGTCATCCGCATAGTTATATACGGAGACCCCCATGTCAAGGAGAGAAAGAATAAGGGGGCGGATATAAAGATTAAAAAGAAGAGGGGACAGGGAAGAATCTTGGGTATCCCACAAGGGACCAGGCGGGTAGGTGCAATATGGCCAGAGAGGTGGACAGCCTGAGTCCCCCCGCTTAGAAAGGAGGCAAGCCAAGGGAGAGCGGTGCCCCGAACGCCAGTCGCGCTGACACAGTCGGGAAGGATGGAGTGATCGACCGTGTCAAACGCAGCGGACAAATCAAGGAGCACCAATGCTTGAGGCAAGTTGGAATCCGCCTTACTCTTGAGCTCGTCAAGGACGGACAGGACCACTGACTCTGTAGAATGGACTGGGCGAAAACCCGCTTAGTGGGAGGTCAAGAGATGGTTATCCTCAATAAAGGTGGAGAGACAAGAAGTGGTATAGCTCTCCAATATCTTTCCAAGGTAGGGGAGAAGGGAAATTAGAAGGACGGGAAGGGTCTGCACCAGGCTTTTTAAGAATGGGGCGAACTATTGCAGCTTTGAAAAATTGCGGGACTAAGCCTGAGGAAATAGAAGAGTTGAGGAGAGATAGGAAAGGGTCAGGACAATGAGTAAGAAGCTCCCTTAAAATATGAGCTGGAGCACAATCCGCCGGAGAGCCTGACTTTACTTTCCGGAGAAGAGCCAGAAAGGTAGTTAGGGAAATGGGAGGGAACTGGTCAAAAAGCAAAAGGGGCAGAGACAACAGGGGAAGAGGAGAGGTGAGAGGAGGTGAAGTTGTAGGAGGAATATTGGATTTGATCTTTGCGATCTTCTCTAGAAAGAAGTTGTTAAGAGACTAACAGAGAGCTTGAGTGGGAGCCGGGTTGGAGTTGACTCTGTCCGAAGCAACTAGGTTGCGGACTATTGAAAAGATTTCCTTGGGTTTATTTGCTGATGAGGATATTTTCTCAGAGAAGTATGTAGTTTTGGCCGAGATTTAAACTGCTAATTACTTACTCCTTCCCACGTATTAGGCTTAGGTCAGGTACACCGGGGTAGGCGTATTTTAGAAGCACCAATTGAGTACGTTAGTCAATGTATATATGTATGCATATATTTTATCCATTTTAAAGTATCTTATGGCTAAGAAACCATATCAATGCTTTTACAGTATTATTTCATAATACTCCTTTTACTGTACGCACTTTACTTTACATTAAGTATTGCAATTATGGATATTCATTTCTCTTGCATGAGAAAGAAGACTGCTCAATAAATAACACTTTTTATTGAAAACGCCTGTCTCTCTTTTCTCTGCACTCTGGTGAAACTGAGGACGCACAATTGACTGAGTGAAATAGCTGTCTATTGTTTTCACACAACTCTAGAGATACACTCTTATTCTGAGGGAGCAAAGTTGTCATGTTACATGGTTGTCAGAAGCTAATCCCTTCTTGTCTATCCAGGGAGGTTAAACTCCTCCTCGTTTATTCGAGAAATTTTCTAGTTACCTCTGAGCTAGCTGGCAAACCTTAAGTCTAATATAGTCAGTAGAGACCTAGTCAACCTCAGTTCTACGTCTACACTGCTGAATATATTATTCCAATGCGCAGAGCCTATTGGGAATATAGGAACTACACTACAGTGCCCTGTGATCGTGGGCACCTGGAGTCCAAGCAAGGATCAGCGATGCGGTGTGCGTGTGGTTTTTGCAGCCGGAACCCCTTTGTGAGGATTGTCTAGTTATCATGTGCACTGGAATCCAAGTGAGTCTCATCGACGCTGTGTGAATGTGCTTTGTGCACCGTGAGACTTTCGTGAGGATTTGCCTTGTTATCGTGTGCACCAGAGTTTAAGTGAGTCTCAGCGACGCTGTGCATGTGATCTTCGTGCAGCCTGAGGCCTTCGTGTGGAGTGCCTGGTGATCGTGCACCCGAAGCTCAAGGAAGTCTCAGCAACGATGTGTGTGTGTGCCCTGTGGCAGCCTGAGATCTTCATAAACGTAGCAGCCCGGACCGGCAGCCCCAGAGGAGCTGAGCCGCTGGCCCAAGCCCACAGTTGCCAATTCACATGGATTGCATTGGAGGCCCAGCCACTGGACGAGGAGAAGACAGTGAGTTTGCGCCTCAGAGCTAATGTGTGTCGACTCCTGGTGTGGAAAACATGTAATATTTTATTTGGCATAAGCTGCAGCCATTTTGGCTGAGGTGTCCATTTAGTTTTCTTCGTATTTCTCCCGTCCTCTGCTGCTCATCTTTTTACTGTGCTTGTGTTACCTATTTTAGTCAACTTCCTGACTCGGCTAAAAGCAATGGACATGCTGAGAGTTTGTAGCTGCCAGAGCACTTGGTCTCAGATGTTAACTGTCAATCATTTACAGCTGCCATAAGCATTTCTGTTCCCCCTCCCACTTTGCTGACATCTGCCCTTGTTTTCTGATAACTATTTCCAAAACGGGTTCTTCCTATTTCTGTTCACTCACTTAGACTGCACAAAACCTGTTTAAAAGGTCAATGGTTTGTGAAGCCAGTTTACTATCTCGTCCAGCACTTGAGAGTGCTGTGTGGACGTGGTGCCACTCATGAGTGGTTAATAAACTTGTTATTTATTCCTAATCCGGTGCTAATCTCTACTTTGTTGTTTTTTTAACCCATGGACAATAGGGTGACCCTGCACCAGTGTACCCCTAAAAACTGTACATTTCCACACTGGGGCGGGGTGCGGGCACAGAGGGACACGCTCTCTGCCTCTCTCAAGTTCCGGCAGCGCTAGCCTCTGCTTCGGCTCGCATCGCTTCTCGTCTTGCCAAGGGAGTGGCAGAACAGGAGCCGGAGTGCGGGGATGCACTTTTTGATTACACCGTACCCGTGTTGGGGGCAACTGTTGAGAGGCTGACTGCAAGTCAGAAGGAGTGGCCGAGAGACCGCCTAAGGCACATTGATTGGTGACTGAGTGCAGAGCTTTTGCGGTGTTCTCCGACAAAACTTGGAACAGCTTGCCTCTGCCGCTGACCAATTCTGAATCTATCTTCCGACATGACCATTAGACTTGGCTCTTCTCGAGCGCTTAAACCTACTGAGTGTACTCCCATCCTTCGTCTGTCCAAGCGCCAGGACACCCCTGTTGGGGGTAGCTGTGCGCTCTATAAGCTTCTAAATAAATAAATATTACGCATTATTCCATTACTGCATAACAGAGTACCTGACTGTCGTATTACACATTGCATCATTTCTGCATAACTGAGTACCTGATTAGAGTATTATGTATTGCAGTATTCCTGCATAATGAACTACCTGATTAGTATATGACGCATGGCATTATTTCTGCTGAACAAACTACCGGATTGTGTTTTCTTTTTAAACTCTTTTTTTCGTTATTTTACTCATAGTTCAATCACAAAACCATCATCAAAATTTCCGGTACAGTTAATTGGTACAGTGATAAATTCTATATTGTCCTGGTACATGGGATTATATTTCTCTCTTGTCTAATCATTCAAGCACTGTATATAAACAGTGATATCACCCCTATAAACCCCCTGCAGCTCCTCCCAATTTAGACATATATAATCAAAATGCATTGCCTCCCCCACCTTGTCATCCTATTTATCTTGTGCTTCTCTTGTAACAGAATGATCACAGTTCCTGCAGCCACTAAGGAATCAGCGCACTCCTAGCCCATCCTCCCATGGTTGACGTTCGTACTTCTACCCCACAATTCCATAGCTTCCTGCTCCTCTCTTACACTAGTATAGGCAAAGCTGTCTACGTGGGGTCACGCGGCTGTGTAAGCAGATACATGTCAACAGGGCCCAAATATCCCTGGCCCTAGAGGCTATAGGCAACAGCTCAGCATATGTCATAAGCCGTTCTTGGCAAGTCACTAAGTCGACAATCCAGCAGCAGGCCACTCTCCTCTTAGCCATGAGCAAATCCATAGCCACAAATTTACGGTGTTCCACCCACACCTGTTTAACATACCCTAATAATGCCATCAAAGGAGTAGGGTCAACTTGCACACATATCATCTCTGTTAGGGCCTGGAAGACCTGTTCCCAGTACTCATTTACCCCGGGACATCCCCACGCCAGATGGAGAAAGTCTGCGCCCTCGGTCCGACATCTGTCACATCTATCCGAGTCTCTTAGTCCGAATCTGTGCATTCTGGCCGGGGTGTAAAACAATCTATGTAGAAACTTATCATGGATTATGTGGAGCCTACTACTGGCCAATACCTGTTCGGTTTGCAAACTACAGAATTCCCAATGTTCGTCAGTCAAAGCAAAGCCCATCTCCTCCCCCCGTTTCATGCGGGTTACAGTGTCCGGGGTTTCCCTTTGTGTGTGCACTGTACGGTATACCAGGGACATCAGACGTTTAGCAGTTGCACTGCAGCATTAACTGTAACGGTGTCAATGCTTGTGGCTCGGCTGGGAAGTCCAGAGTCAATGCTCGTATCCCCTGTCTAAGTCGGATATACAAAAAGGTATCCATTGGGGTCTGTTGTGAGCAGTGGAAAATCTGTTCCAGAGTCCGAAATTGGCCATTATGGTATAAGTCTCCCCAGGTGCAAATGTGAGTATGTTTTTTAAAGTTATGGAAAATGACTTCCTGCAGGATGGGCATGCTCAGGTGATAAGTAAGAGGTAGCAATGGTGAATAAAGTATGGGTGTTGCCATGCTGTGATTGTGCATGAGTGTTGTCGGCGTCCTTTCCCTAGTCCCCACAGTCTCATATATTACGCCATCTATGGGTACGGGGTGTGCCAGCCAGTGTTCTGCCGCGTCCTGTGGCATATATCATGCTTGCGCTACCCAAAACCAGGCATAGTGTGCTTGCGCACTCATGTAGTACAATTCGAAGTTTGGTATCCCAAACCCTCACAGTGAGTAGGGCCTGATCAGCACGCTCCACTGCAGCCTCAGCTGTTTACCACCCCACACAAGCCTTATCAGTTCTGATCTCAATGTCTTGAAAAAAAATGTCCCAGAATAAAATGGAATATTTAGAAAGAGATAGAGCAATTGGGGAAGTATCACCATTTTAATCAGTGACACCCTGACCGCCATGGAGAGTAGCAATGTTATCCATCTTGTGGCGCAGTCCGTTATGCGGGTCAGGGCTGTACCATAATTCAGTCTCATTAATTCCTCCCTATCCTTAGTAACTCGTATCATTAAGTATTTCAGCTCGTCTTCACACCATTCTAATGGGTAGTCAAGAGGGAAACGGACTGTCGCTGTTGTCAGAGGAAAGATATTTGATTTCCCCTAATTATTCTGAATTCCTGATAATTTCCCGAACACTATAAATTCCCTCAGCACCGGGTTTAAATTCTGCTGTGGGTCTCGAATATACAGGGTGATGTCATCTGCATATAAGGATATAAGTATTTGGCGCAGGTTGCACTTCAGGGCCTTGTCATTATGGTGCTTTCGCAGCTTTGCTGCCAGCGACTCCACCGCGATTGCAAAAAGCAACGGGGAAAGCGGGCATCCCTGGTGGGTGCCCCTAGTGATCTTAAATTGCGCCAAGGTATGCCCATTTATCAGTACCTTAGCTCCTGGCAGATGGTACAGGAGCCGAATCCACAAAAGGAAGAGGTGGGGAAGCCCATCCTGAGCATTACACGAAAAATGTAGTCCCACTCTATTGAGCCGAAGGCCTTTGTGGCATCTAAAAATACTGCCGCCATTGGTAGCTCCTGGGAGACATTATTCAAGACGGTAAAGAGTGTCCTCAAGTTATGGGAAGTTGCTCTCCCGGGCACGAACCCCAACTGATCAGCAAGGATTAGCGTCTCCATCAGCAGACTCAGCCGGGTGGCAATTATTTTCGCCAATATTTTTTCGTCACAGTTAAGATGAGATAATGATCTATAATAATCACAGTGTTGTGGCAGTTTATCCGGCTTCAACAATGAAATTATAAGAGCTTCCCTCATAGAGGCAGGAAGGCTGCCCACCACTAGTGATTCCTCGTACACCTCGCAAAGTATGGGGGCCATCAAGTCTATGTATGTCTTGTAAAATTCTACAGGGATTCCATCAGTCCCAGAGGCCTTCCCGGATTGCATGCTCATGATTGCTTCCCTAAATTCGTCTAGTTCAAAAGGGGCACATAAGAATGTCCTCTGAACATCACTAAGCCACCCCAGCGCTACCTCCCCCAGAAAAGTATCAAGATCCAGATCATCTACCCTGTTCGTGGTGTACAGCCGATTGTAATGGCGCATAAAGGCATTAAAAATATTGGTTGTATCCCTGTAAACCTTCCCATCCGTATTTTCAATTTCCAGGACATAATTAGCGTAGCGGGGTTTACGAACTATTTGCGCCAGTGCTCTGCCTGGCCTCTCACCTTCTCCATAACTTCTGGCTACCCAATATCTGCCCCGAAACCTCACCTCTCTCTTAGCCATATACATGTGAGCATTTCTCGAAACTTAGCCTGGGCGTTACTATTCGGGCCTTCACTCAGTTCTCCCTCCAGTCTTTTGAGCTCTATCTCCAAACTGCCGTATGGAATTGAGTATGTCTTTGAGGACCCCAGCACCATTCGATATGAAGTATCCCCGAATTGTAACCTTAAATGCCTCCCAGATTGTCTCAACATTGGGCACCGAGCTCTTGTTGTGCGTAAAGAACTCTTGTATTTCCTCGCGCAACTCCTCCTGAAAAACAGTGTCTAGCAGAATAGGCGCATTAAGCCGTCATCCCTGCCGCGGCGTAGCAAAAACCCGAGAGGAGAGTGTGAGCAGGACCGGGGCATGATCCGAATAGGTTCTGGCTAACTGTTGTACTTGTAGTATAATAGGGGCCAGTCCCCGGGAGACCTTGATGCCGCTTGTGCAGTGTAGTGTGTGCCCTCTAGAGTATTGGGGTGTGTGTATCTCCATGTATTGATTTGTTGATAGGTGTCTATGGTGGCATTCAGCACCGTACGTGCTTTGGTGTAGTGGTGCGGTGCAGGATGTGATCTGTCCAAGCTGGGGTTAGGTGCAACATTAAAGTCCCCTCCCCAAATTATATGGGTAGACCCCACTTCAAAAATCGTGGCCCACAGTGACGTAAAGTACTCCGGGTCATCAGTATTAGGCCTGTAGCAGCATGCCAGCGTGATGGATATGGCTCCCAGTCTCCCCCACATTAGGCAGTAGCGGCCCTGTGGATCTCCCGCAGTGCCTGCCAGTTGAAATGGCACACTCTTTTTTATGAGGATCGCCGTACCTCTCGCGTAAGAGAAGGAGGAGAATAGTCTATGCTCCACCCACCTACATGCAAAATTGGTAGACCTCTGTGGTGCAAAATGCGTTTCCTGAATCAGTGCCATGTGCACTCGATGTCTGTCTAAATAGGCTAATATCTGTCTTTTTTTTCTTGGGTCACCCAGGCCTCTAGCGTTTCATGTAATAACATTCAGTGCTTCTAAATCTACATTAGCCTCACTTCCAGGAGTCTCACCTTGGTCGACTTAGGCCACAAATAATGCCACTTGTACCCCCTGGACCAGCATTGAAAATACTAGTAAAATGTTCTTGGTTACTGCAAAACAACTCAGCCGTGAATTTCGCATCTCTCTCAAGAACAACTAACTGTTTTTGACATAGTAAACAACATTTCAACCAGGTAACCTCCCTGACCTTCCCCCCACTCGTTTGCCATCCCAACCTCAACCCCTCTACCCCACCCTACTCCCACTGAAACAACCCCAACTTGCCAGCCTCTTTCGACCTCCCGCCCTCCCGCCCTCCCCTTTCCCCAACTCAGCCTCTGGCCAGACCTGGTCAATAAACATCCTTCTCATCCCGTAACATGTATATCGTTGGGTATACTCTTTGGGGGTCATTACAAGGTGGTCAAACATTACCCCCTCTCCCGATGAGCCCATTGTGGGCAGGGTGCCCAGGCCCCATGGAAGTCTGGGGTGCCCAGGGCCCAGAAGTAGTAATACATTGAACCCATTATGTCATTTCTCAAGCTATTATGGTTTTCGAATCTTACTCCTGTGCACCTAAGCCAACATAGCATCAAAAAATCATAACCATTCCTTTGCAGTGAAATTGGGCCTCACTGTAAGTAATCTTCCTCTCCCATTGTTGGAGATTGCTGTGATACAGCCTCAGCACCATCCGACCGGCTTGTGCGCTTCACATGTTTGAGGAATTCTTCTACCTGCTGCGTTTTTGTAAAGAATCTCTGTTTGCCTTGATGCGTAACCCTAAGTCGCGCCGGGTACAACAGCGCATAATCTATCTGTGCCTTACTCAGTTTGTTTTTAACATCCAGAAATTTCCGCCGTTCCTCTTGTACCATGGGCGTGAAGTCTGGATATATGGAGTACGTGTTCCCTTCGTATGATAGAGTCTGTTTACTTCGTGTCGCTCGCTGGGCCACGTAGCGGTCCCTATAATTCAAAAGTCTCGCTATTTTGGGCCGTGGAGCGGCGCCCGGTGGCGGGCGTTGCCCCAGTGGCCTGTGGGCATGTTCAATAATAAATTGATTGGAGAAGGACTCAGCTCCTATTGCCGCCAGCAACAGTTTTTCAATGTATTCCTCCATCCTCCCTGTGTTGGTGGATTCCGGGATTCCAATCACGCAAATCTTATTGCGCCTTCTGCGCGCTTCTAAATCTTCATTTTTGGCCGCAATCACTCTTAACAGTTGATCCATGTGGGCCAATTGGGTAGTGTGGCCTATCGTCACATCCTCAGAGTCCGAAATGCGCCGCTCCATTTCTTTAATCCGCTCTTCGTGGCCCTCCAGCTTGTGCGACGACATACAATCAACTTTGTCCACGATGGTGGCAAAGACCTGCCTGACCTCCTGCAGGATGCTCTGGATGTTCGCGTTTGGGTTCACAGTGCCATTCTGGGCTTCTGTGCCTCCATCCTGTTCTTGCTCGCTCTGCAAGGTGCGGCCGGACTGTTTTGCATTGCCTGGTGTCCGGCTTCCCCATATTTGCACTTGGGTAGGTGCGTCTCCACTGCGGATCTTGTCGCTTCCTCCTCTCAGTGCTGGGTAGTCCCAAACAAACTGCTCCCTGTAAATCTGCACTCCAGGGTAATGCTCT
This sequence comes from Lissotriton vulgaris, assembly GCF_964263255.1. Lineage (NCBI taxonomy): Eukaryota > Metazoa > Chordata > Amphibia > Caudata > Salamandridae > Lissotriton > Lissotriton vulgaris. The sequence goes on along the minus strand of NC_141685.1, from coordinate 2,106,359,136 downwards.
GGTAGGGCTACCCTGACCAGCCGTCAACCATGCCCTAATATGTCTCCCAAGTATGTTCTCACCATCTACTCTGCGCTCTTGCACATATCGGTAGTAGGGTTGACGCTTCTAGGTCCGAGACGCTTCAGTACAGTCACGTTCCTACTGCTGTTAGCTCTCCCACTTTAAGCGAATTCTGGAGGCATGGATTTCTCACGCCGACCACTGTGACCAGGAGGAGGGGCTATGAGTCTTTGGGATCCACACACCACAACAGGGAGCTTTACTCATGTGAAGCCACCGATATCCGTGCACTCTGCCAGTGTTCGGCTATGTGTACTCTTTTAGGGGCTTATATCTTTCCGCCATTACCTCCTTTAAGATGGCGTCCATAGGATACTAAGCAGATAAGTGGTGCCTTAAGAGGGGCTTGCTTGTGGCCTCCCAATGCGTGGTAGAATGAAGGAAGGAGGGGGGGGGAGGCACACCTAACTACCCCAGCACCTCCTGGTCCTGCCTGTTCAATTGTGGCTTCCCTTGACTCTGCAATTTAATCCGCCCACGATATACGGCAGGCAGAGGGGGGGCGCCACAGCGACCGCAGCCGCGGGGTCTTCACAGGCCCCCGCGTCGACCCGGAGGCCGCCCTCACTCCCCAGCGGGTCTACGTCTCAGTCGGCTGATCTGTGCAGGGGAGTCGATGCCGCCCCCGCTCTCTCCTCCTCACGAACAGCCACAGTGTCTCCCTCCACACCACACGCAGCTCACTTGTCTTTACTGCCACTGCTGCCCACCTGCAGCGCCGCTATCTGTGCCCCTCTGCGCACCCCTGCGCTGGCTCGCTCTCAGTTTGCACCATTCAGCGCTCAGCTCCGGGCATCAGAGGCTCCACTATCGCTCCTCTCTCGCATATTCCGCCGACAGGCCTGCACAGCACAAGCACAGCCATGGTCTCAGTTGGCCTTTGCGTCCCCGCCTGCTCACCTCGGGACTTCCGCGCATGTGCCTGGTGCAATCCTCGACTCACCGTATCTCGGTCAGGCGAAGGCCGTTTCTCACCAGATTTTCACCGAGTCTGCAAATGCTGTTGGTCCTCCGGCAGATTGCGTTTTTTTGTGTTTTTGGGATATATAAGCAGGATAATTTAGAGGATTATGGCACTAGGCTGCAAGAGACTCACTCCAGTGTGGCCATCTCGCTAGTGCACCACCTAGCGCCCCCCTACTACCGGATTATTGATGATGCATTGCATTGTTTCTGCATAACAAACTACCTGATTAGCGTATTATGCATTGCCTTATTCCTGCATAACGAATTACCTGATTAGTGTATTACATATTGCTTTATTTCTGCTTAACGACGTAGCTAGTGGTTGTATTACGCATTGCATTATTTTTACCTTGCAAAATGCCGATTGTTCCGTTACGCATTGTATTCCTTTTACATTGAAGAGTGTCTGATTGCTGCGTTACGCCTTACATTATTTTTACATTGCAAAAGTGCCTGATTCTAGTATTACGAACCGAATAACATGATATTAGGATTACAGGAGATTGTTTAGAGATGCTCATTAATACCGGAAGAACTTACAAGGGCTGGCTAGCCTAACAACTGGCCAGGAGAAATAGTACACAAACTCACATGTTGGATTTATATTGTGTGGTCTTATCATATATCTTTTTATATAAAGTTTATACTCGTTTTTATAAAACTCGTGTGGAGTCTATTTGTGGTGTCATCATTGGGTTGCTGTGAGGATGGTTGCAAATACTTTACACATTTGCCTTGAAGATAACCCTGGCTGCTCATGCCAAGCTACCAAGGGGGGGAGCAGGGCCATCTCAGAGGGTGACCTTCCTTTCCCTGATGTGGAACCGTGGGTCCCTATTTGGCCTAAGATACCTACTTCAGCCAAGCAGGTATCCCAGGTCTAACAGTCTGTTTATATTCTGTTTTTCAGGCAGTTTATTGCTATGCTAACATATTTAATTGGTTTTTGCCTTACAGTATGGCCGCCGTAACACTTCCCGCTCACAATACGTGATTCACCACTTGGGAGCTGTCACTGTGTGGTCCTTTGACCACTAGAGGGTACTGTGTGTCTCGTGCGCTCAGCACTTCTCGTCTCTCGAGAGACCAGCATGCTGTTTCCCCTGAAGCGATCTGCCAGTGACAGCGTGACCAGCCAAGTGTCCTATTGCAATCAACCAATCAGCGTTTGTAAAGTGCACTCTGTCACCCCTAGGGGTATCTGGGGGCTGTGTCTATATCGAAGAACCAAAACTTTAGTCTCTTTCTGAAGTCTGCGAGTGAGGGGCCGCACGGAGCAGGAGGGAGAGGTCGTTTCAGGTTTTGGCTGCATTGAAAGAGAAGGACGGGCTGCTGCTTCAGGTGCGGCAGATGCAGGGGGTGCATGCGAGGGAAAGTGAAGAGGAGTGTAGGTGTCTAGCGGGTTGGTAAAAGTTCAGTCGATGTTTATGTTTATAAGCTTGTATAGCGCTCAATTACCGAGGTGTCTTGGCGCTGTGGTGTGTGGGCAGGAAAGTGCTCTATAGTTGAAGGCCTATGCGGCTGTAAACAGCCAGGTTTTCAGACTATTCCTGAAAAGCTGAAGGTTAGGTTGAATCTTCATAGGAAGTGGCAGTTTGTTCCAGAGCTTAGCCGCACAGTGTGTGATTTCTCTGCCCCCCATCTCACCCGTCTTACCTTTGTGGTTTTAATGAGACCAAGACTAGTTGATACAAGAACGCATGAAGGAACAAACGGTGAAAATAATTTTTGAAAGTCCTCAGCACCGCCACCACGGATTGCCTTATGCACAAGGCTTACGGTTTTAAATTCTATACGCTGTTTAATGGGCTCCAGTGAAGTGATTTAATTACAGCCGAGGTTTGCTGTCCTCTGGGAATACCCAGTAGAAGTCTCACTGCAGCGTTTTGTAGGGATTGCAATTTTGCAGCTGGTATTTATCGATTCCCAAAAATAGAGCATTACAGTAGTCCAGTTTGGATAGAAAAAGGGCTACCATCACTGTCTTTTGTAGCTCTTGAGAGATGTATGAAAAGATTTTTCTCAGAATTTTTAAGAGAAAAAATACGATGAGGTACGGCTGTTTACCTGGGATCCAAATTTCAATTTATTATCGAAGATGATCCCTAAGTTCCTGACCTTCTCTACTGGGAGGTACAAAAGGGGGTGGTGATGGACGGAGCATCTGAATCAATCAAGCACTCACACCCAGTCAAAAGATCTGGGTTTAATCCATCACCGTCTTTTGACTGGGTGTGAGTGTTTGATTGATTCAGATGCTCTGTCCATCACTACCCCCTTTTGTACCGCTTTTGGCCGCTATAAGTGTGGCAGGGTATGCTCAGACGTGAGTCCCTTGCTCACTTTGCCACTGGATTCAAGCAAGCCAGGCTGAAGACGACTGGAATGCCAGATACCAGTCCTCGGAAGCTTGTTTCCGGACCAGGGAAAGCATGGCTTGGCAGTTCGGGCTGGACTGTTCCCATGAGGCACAGGGTCAGACTGATTTGCATATAGCCATGTCTGAACTGGGGTGGCAGAGTGGGCTAAAGAACGGTGATGGATTAAACTCAGATCTTTTGACTGGGTGTGAGTGTTTGATTGATTCAGATGCTCCGTCCATCATCACCCCCTTTTGTACCGCTTCTCTACTGGGCGGGACATTCTCTGGCTTCAGCTGGCCACCAGGACCGATTCCACAGGTGCTGGAGCGGCCCAAACTCCATCATCTCTGTCAGGTCCTAGGTCGTGGAAGGCTTTGTAGGTGTGTGTGAGGATCTTGAACCTGCATCTTTCCTGTATGGGGAGCCAGTGAAGGTCTCTCAGCTGGAGGGGCAATGTGGGTTCATTTTGGGAGGTCCAGGATGAATCTGGCTGCAGCGTTCTGTATGATCTGGAGTCTTTTGAGGAGCTGGATGGAGATGCCAATGTAGAGGGCGTTGTCGTGGTCGAGGCGGCGGGTGGCACGGGCCTGAGTGACAGTCTTTCTAGTGTGTATTAAAGTCTTGCCCCTCATGACTGGAACATTGATGCCCCTCCTTGGCGTATGTACTCTTTATAAGCTCATAGCACAACTGACAAGTTGGTGTGTGAGACAAGTGGAGTCCACTCCAGGTATAAATACAAACCCTGAGAACACATGGGTGATAGTGGTGTCCTCCAGGGTTTGCCCTGCTATTGGCCTCTTGGGCTATATACTAACTGTCTGGGAGACCCCCACCTGTCTTTATACCCTCTATATCTGCATGGTGACCCCAGAGCCCTACATATGTACACTGGATAACCCCAGTAGGACTCTGCCCAGAATGATTGACGTAATAAAAACTATATGAAGTAGGACAGTATGACCTAGCTCCTGCCTAATGAACACTTTTGTCATGGATGCCTCTATGTTAAAAGCAATTACGCAGGTGGTGGCTCCTCTGGAGCAGAAATGTTAGTAGTATGCCGAGCTCTGCTTTGATTGGCAAGAGCTCAATGGTTGGGCTGGGGTCCCTAACGAAACCTGGATCCGGTGGGAGCAGACAATGTCCATATTTTGAATGTTCTTACCTCCTTGTACTTTGAGGCTTTGGCCAATAATTCTATCAACATCATCAAGTCAACGATACCATCAAGTCATACACCAGAGTGTGATCATCCAGTGGGGGAGCACCCTTGGTGAGAAAGCTTCCCCAGGGCATCCAAATATCCCTTCCTCCAAGACCCAGGAATTCATCGCAATTGGACGTCAACAAGGTCCTCAGTCTTTTCCTATCATAGCAGTCCAGTAAGTATTGTTCAAGGAAAGAGCAATCAGCCAAATTGGCTACTCTGATATGCTTGATTTCATGTCAAAGGTTTTTGGATGTCAGAGCACTGGACATTACGGCTAGAGTATTTACCCCGGATGGGGTTAATTTCCATATTTCACAATGTACAAAATGTAATTCACGTGTAGTTCCTTACCCTTCCTTTCCAGATTCCCCAAAGCTGTGTGTAGTGCGGTGTATAAAAAGCTACGAGACAATGACGGCGGAGATCTGCCCCCATGATGAGAAGCAACCATTGATTGTCCTAAGGAAATCGTATAAGGCCGAATCCTCACCTACCATTGCTAGATGGATTTGATGGGCTGTGCATGAAGCTGGAATTGATACCAAAGTATTTGATGCTCACTCTGTTAGAGGAGCCACAGCTTCAAACACGTTCTCTCATGAGGCTTGCCTAGAAGATTTACTTAATGCAGCAGAGTGGTCTTCAGATTCTACCCTTAAGAGGTTTTACTTAAAGCTAGTCCCAAGAATTTTATCGCTGGCTGGGGAGAGACTTTAAAGAAGCATAATCCAAGCCTCTGGTATTGATATAGAATCAAACATTTCCTATCTATCATAACAGAAAGTTTAAATTCCATTAAAGATGCAGAGGCGAGGATTAGCCCACCTTTTATTGCATTTATGTATGCCCAACTGAGGATGAGACAGTTTCATAAAGGTGGTTATAATTGTGCATTCAATTTGGTAGTATATATTCTTTTGTGATTGATACATAATATGCCGATGTTTATTTCAGGATTTCGTATACATTCATATGAAGTCGCATGTATGAGATTTTCATTTGCATATGTTTACTTTTCCTACTGGATTTACTGGGTATAAACAGGACTGAAGATTAAGATACTCGATTTCTGTTGCAAGAAGAAAGAGGAAGCAGCAACAAGAACAAAGGACTATCAAGGGGTCCCTGACACTGTTGGTTGGACATTGATTTAATATTGAGATGTTGAATTTTTCCCAGGGTTTATGGGAAAGTAAATGTTTGTTATTTCTTGACATGGCTGTTGTATAAGAAAAGTGACAAAAGTATAGTCTAATCCTTGCCTCTGCATTCTTAATAGAATTGAAACTTTCTGTTAAGATAGCTAGGAATGTTTTGATTCTACTTCTCCTCTGGCATCAATCAGTCCACCAAATCCTCCTTGATTAGGATAGAAGATGTCCTCCCTTGGATCACCCCTAACACTGTTCACTTCTGAAGGATCCATGTACTCCTGCAAGGATCTGTGTCCAAGAATGTGATGTCCCACAGGGCAAGAACAGGAATACTATCATCAGGTTTATGAACTGGATATGTCCCTCACTTACACACAGGGCTGCCCAGATCAACATTGGTGAGAAATAGATTACTGTTACACCTGTCAGCCTTAGGGTGCTTTCCCCCCCATCTTTATGCCTTACTCCTCCGATCTCTGCTGAACTCATTTGTGCTGGCCTTTGGACTCTGCACAATTTACTACTGCTAACCAGTGTTAAAGTGCTTGTGCTCTCTCTTTAACACATGTTGAAATTAGCTTACATAATTGGCGCATTTAAGTTACTTGTTAAGTCCCTAGTCAAATGGTACTAGATGTACCCCAAAACTATAATTTAAATGCTACTAGTGCGCCTGCAACACTCAATGCACCATCCACTTAATTAGCTTTTTAGACCTATTTCAGGCCTACCACTGTAGCCCATGTGTGCAGTTTTAAACTCCCATTTCAACCTGGCAAACTAAACCTTTTGCTGTGTGCAATCCTTTCTCTTTCACACATATAAGTCATCCCTAAGGTAGACCCTAGGCCACCTTAGTGCAGGGTATATTGTATTTAAAATGTTGGACATGTACTTTTAAATTTACACCTCCCGGTAGTGAAAAACTCCTAAATTAATTTTTCACTGTTGCAAGGCCAACCTCTCCAGGAGGATAGCATTAGGTGACCCTATCACGTTTAATAATTGATAACGTTTGATTGAAAGCAGGCAGGAAAGTCATGTTTGGTGTCTAAGAAAAACGACTTTCAAACCCTCTTTAATGGTAAAGTCAGATTTTAAGTCATAATTCTGAAATTACCACTTAGCACTTTCTTGTCCTAACCATTTGGTGTCTGAAACCTGTTTCTTGGGTCACATGACTAGGTGTAGCTGGCAGTAGGCCTTAGAGTATTCCTCCCAGAAAGCATCACAATAGAGGGTCTGGTTGTTAACAGGGTGTGTCATCTCCGGTAGAAAGTCACCTAGCACACTTGCACTTCAAAGACATTGGGCACCTCACACAAAAATTAATTCACACTAGCCTACTGTGATTCCAGATAGACTGGGATGAAGGCAGAAAATTCCAGATACTTCTGTAAGGGGAAATTTCAGAAGCTTCTCCCACTTCAAAGTGGGCAGCAGGTATGAGAAGAGGACCCTCAGACCCACTATTTAGATTACTTCTGGACCTGTGCACTGTACAAAAGAGGTCTGCCCAGCTCTGTGAAGTCTGCCCAGCTGACCAAAGACTGTAACAGGCTCCTCAGTGCCGGCCCATCTCGACAACTTGCCCTCGACTCTGGACCACGCAGTGCAGATTCTGTTCGAAGCTTCACAAGCACCAACCCAGTGCGATGCATCCTGATGCAGACAACTGCCCAGCTCGATGCATCTTAACACAAGAACACGCATTGCAGCTCCTGTTTAGCAGCTCCGCTAGCACTGACCCAGCGCAACTTATCATAATGCTGACAACTAGCCCAAGTTGATGCATTTCAACTTAGTTCAATGCATCTCGACTCACAACATCAGCGGCTTAGTAGACCTCAATGCAGCACAGCACATTTCAATACCTGCACTGCAATTCCTGGTTGGCGGCTTCACCGACTCAGTGCAAAGCATCTCAATGCAGGACCTCGCACCACCAGCTCTCATTGATAGTTCCTCGACGCCCGTGCTGCGGTATCTGGCCCACACTCCATCACGGTCAATCAAGTCACTGGTGCTTCTAAGCAAAACATTTCTACAAAACTTTTAAAGTTGCATATGTCTGGTCCTACTGATTGGATGTTTGTTGTTTTGGTCTTGACTTATTTCTTAACATTTGATCTAGTTTTCTAGGTTGGTGTGGGATCTTTCTTGTTTTCTATATATGTATTTATATACTTTTTTTTTTTTTTTAAATACTTTATTGTCAGGAGGGCAGACAAGTTATTCACAGTAACAATTGTGTTCATCGGGATTATACCAGTATGCGGTCGGAGGAAAGTCATGCGCAAAAATACCACAATTTTAACGTTTGTGAACAACTCCACCTTATGGCTATACAAGAAATAAGAGCAGTTCTTCATGCAAAAAGTCTCATTCAACAGTACATCATACCCTATTCCTATGAGCAACCTGCCCAGTTATGACACCGCAATCTGTTCTTACCAATTTTAAATAACAGAGAAAAGAAAAGTTCTATAATCAAAAAACTCAACTAACGTCATCGCTTCAGTAGAATGTCGCATCTTTTCACATTTAGCTGTTGTACATTGCACACTGTCAGTACATTTTTAAAGGCATTAGCAATTTCACACTTCACTCCAACAGCAAACCCGGGTTCCATATACAAGTTCGCCCCTTTTTAGTCTTCATCTTCCTACGACTCCAAGTCATCACTCTCTGGCAAGGGTGTGCAAGGCTCCCCCCTGTATTTATTCCACGGCAGCCACACTTTATTCCATTTTCGGGGGCAGGCCCGCAGTACGTATACCGCCCTCTCCTTCACCATTAGAAGGTCCATATTCCCAATCCACCCAGACACCGTAGGCAATTCCGGAGCACCCCATTTTTGTGCGATGTCTCTTTTAGCCACCGTGACAGCCAATGTGACCCATAATTTTTCGTATCTGTTCAGGTCAGTAGGGTCCCAAATGTTCAGCAGACATTTACGGGGCTCAGGAATGAGTGACACCTCAAGGGCTTGGGAGATCGTGCGCATAATTTGTCTCCAAACATTTTGGATTAGTGGGCAACCCCACAGTGTGTGGAGTAAAGTTCCTTCCTCCCCGCATCCTCTCAGGCAGAAGGGATGTGGTGCCCGCTGTATCCTGTGTAGGAGTGTTCTGGTGTAATATGTGCGGTGCAGAATTTTAAGCTGTACCAGCCTGAACCTAGCCGATATACCCACTTCTCTTGGTGACGCAAGCGCCTCGTTCCATTCTGTGTCATCCATATCGCCCAGTTCTCCAACCCATCTCTCCCTAAGTTTCTGCGTGGGGTCTGGCATGTTGTTGATCAATTTTTTATATGTGAGAGAGGTTGCCTTCTGGTCCATAAAGTCCGTCAGCAACCTGTCTTCTAGTGGGGACGATTCCGGGAGTGTGGTGTCAGGTGGGATTGCGTGTAGCAGTGCGTGCCGGATCTGCACATACCTGTACGTCTCAGTGGGCCCTAGACCATACTGCTGTTGTAATTGTGGGAGCTCTACCACCGAGCCCTTGTCCCAAAGGTCTCCCACCACAGAGATCCCGATTTGGTCCCATCGCGAGAAACCCCTACTGGACCTCAAGTTCCCCAGTGATTTCGTGTCCCATAGCGGCGTCATCAATGTGATCTTTCCCTTCCAACCCAGTCGAGCCTGTGCCGTGTGCCATAGGGTCGCTGTATGTAATGTCGAGCCAATCAGTTTCCGAACCTGGGAGTGAGTATACAGCACCGATAGCATGCCGTCAGTTCCCAACTGTGACCAGTCCGCCTTGTAAGCGGGGTCTGCCCGCGGGACGTGGATCCAATGATTGATTATTTTAAGCTGGGATGCCCAGTAATACAATTGAAGATTGGGTAGTGCAATTCCCCCTTCAAACCAGCTTTTTGCTAATTTGTCCTGTGCTATACGGGCTGGGCCATTATTCCACAGCAGAGCAGATACCAGTGCAGCGACTTGTCGGAAGTAGCGTGGAGCTACCACATAAGGGGTGTTCTCCAGCACGTAAAGGAATCTAGGGAGTGCCATCATTTTATATAACGCTGCCCGTCCCAGGAGGGTGAGCGGCAAGGTAGCCCAGTATTTAATGTCCGCACGTAGACGCGCCAGAGGCGGCATCAGATTTTCGGTGTGGAAGTCCGCCGCATTAGTGGTGATGAAGATACCCAGGTATTTGAATGATCCGGTCGTTAACTGCAAGGGGCAGTCATCCCGCAATAATGGCTCCGGGCCTTTGAGGACGAAGATTATAGATTTGGACCAGTTTAATGTGTAGCCCGATGCCTTCCCGTGCCCGTCGCATTAGGTCAGTAGTGCAGGAATACCCTCATTGGGATTAGTCATGTAGATCAGCATATCGTCTGCATATAAGGAGACCTTGTCCTCCCATCCCTCCTCCCAGACGATGCCTCGAAATAGTGGTGTTGCTCTAAGCAGGATAGCCAGTGGCTCCAGTACGAGCGCGAATAGTAGGGGCGACAGCGGGCACCCTTGTCTCGTCCCGCGACTCAGGGGGAAGGTTGGTGAAATGCGACCATTCGCTACCACCTGCGCCATCGGTGATTTGTATAGTAGCCGTATCCACGCGATGTATCTTGGGCCGAAACCCATACGCGTAAGGACAGCAAACAGGTACTCCCACTCCACCAGATCGAAGGCCATTTTGGCGTCTAGGGATAAGATGACTGCCTGTTCTGTAAGGAGATGTGCACGTGCCATGACTCCATGGACCCTCCGTAGATTAAGTGCTGTGCTTCTATGTGGCATGAATCCCGATTGGTCAGGGTGTATTAGGGTGTGTAGGTGTTTGGTCAGGCGACTCGCCAGGAGTTTCGCCAGGATCTTCGCTTCTACGTTGAGCAAAGAGATGGGTCGGTACAAGGTGCACAGCGTCGGTGGTTTCGCCGGCTTAGGAATGGCGACTATAGTGGCCGTGCGCTGGTCCAAAGGGAGCTCCGCTCGGCTCATACTTTCAACATACATATCTAGCAGGGGCTTGCTCAACAAGGGAGCCGATGCTTTGTACCACTCCACGGGTATCCCATTAGGACCTAACGCCTTGCCGGACTGCAACGACTGTATTGCCTGCTAACTCGATTTCGGTGGCTGTCAAGTCCATGTCTAGTTCTAGTTGTGCTTCTTGTGAGAGTGTGGGGACTGCAATGTTGTCGAGTGATGCCGACGCCTCCTGTTCAGTAACTGCCCGAGTTGGTGTGTATATTTCCTGATAATGGCGCGCCAGGGTGCGTACTATTTGCTCAGGGTGTGTCAGCAGCTGGCCCTCCTGTGTATAGAGTGTTTGAATACCTCTGTTGCTACCACCCTGCCTGTCCAACCAAGCCAGCAACTTCCCCGCCTTGTCTCCCACATCATATATCCTGTGTGCTGTGCTTGCCAGGTGACCCTTCGTGACCGATGTGAGATGGGCCAGGTGTTGCTGTTGTCTGAGATGCAACATATGTGTAGTGTCAGGGGTAGGGTTGGACATGTGGGCGGTATTTGCAGCAATAAGTGCCAATTCTAACTGAGCCAGTTCCTGTCTCGAATCCCGTTTGTGTCCTGTAATAGCCGCTATGGCTGTGCCTCGTAGGACTGTTTTGTATGCCTCCCAAAGTATTGAGGGCGAGGAAACCGTCCCTGCATTCTCTACAAAGTAGTGCGATGTGGCCGTCTTAAGCTTCTTCCTGATAGCAGGGACCGTTAAGTAGTTTGAATATATTGGATAGAGCCTGGCGCGTTTCCTGTCCTTAGACGTAATATGGAGGGACACAGGGGAGTGGTCAGATATACCTCTGGGCAGGATGTCTAGTTTGTCTACTGAGCCCAGTCCCACCCCCAGAAAGAAAAAGTAGTCAATGCGGGAGAGACTGTCGTGCGTAGAAGAGTAGTGTGTGTATTGAGTCGCTGTGGGGTTCAGGTGTCGCCAGACATCCGTGAGGCCTAGCGCGGTCAAGAAACCAGGAAGCGCGGAAGTCCTCCTCTGGCGGTCCCGTATGGGAAAGGTGTCTAGCAAGGGGTCCATAATGGCATTAAAGTCCCCCCCAATAATCATGTCGCCCTCAGGGAGATCAAGAAGGAACTGGCTCAGCGCCGGCAGTGCCGTAGAGTGTAGTGCCGGAGGGATATAAACAGACACCACGTTAAGGGGTTTTCCCTCCCATTGGCCAGACAGTGCCGCAAATCGACCCTGATCGTCCGTTTTGTGACTCCGAACCATGAAGGAGGAGTTCTTTTTGAGGAGTATCCCCGTGCCCCTGGATCCTGTAGTGAATTCAGCATGCACCGCCATGGCATACCCACGCCTGTCGAGCGCCTTGCATGTTGACCCAGCCAGATGTGTTTCCTGCAACATCACCAAATCAGGCCCGTGGCGTTTGATGGTTTGGATGACTAGGCCCCTTTTAATTTTATCCCCCAGGCCTCTAACGTTCCACGTGAGCAATCTTATAGGGGGCACTCCTATTACTGGCTGGTCGCCCTCAGCGGGGGTATCTCGATCCTGTCTGGCCATTTAGGTATACATCTAGTGGTACTGATGTGAGGAAGTGAATTGTGACATATGTGCAATGATTTGTGCCTGGACACCATGAGTGTACGGCCTGGAGTAATACCGTTGCCACACTGAAGTAACGATGACGAGAACATTAACCATAACATTATAACTCCCCCCCCCCTGCCCCCTCCCTGCTCCCCTGCACCACGGACGAACTCCCGCCCGCTTCCCCAACTTTGCAGAGTGCTTTATCCCATCCCTGTGCATCTTACTTGCTCGTGGGGTAGGTGAGACCCCACAGGCACCGGCAGTGCCCGCCCTACTCAGCTCCATCGGCATCAAGTCCCCAAGGGCTATAAATATGTTGTCCCACCTGCAGTCCATTCAAATCAGCCCCGAACAGGTTGACCAGAGTCAAGTGGGTCCCTTTCGAGATCTGAGCCCAGTTCTGTTGTGTCTTCTCCATTCGCGGGGCTGCCGGACGGATGATCTGTCGGCCCTCTGTTGCGCTGGTGTTGTCGTTCCCTGTGTTGGCGTTGGTGTTGCCCCACTTGTCTCCATCCATCAAGCCATTCTCTAGCTACCTCTGGTGTGTCAAAAAAACACGTTTTCCCCTCAGCCACTATGCGCAATTTGGCGGGGAATAACATTGAGTATGGTAGGCCCCTGTCTCGCAGTGTCTTCTTCACATCCGTGAACGATTTCCTTCGCCTAGCTACCTCTGCCGTATAGTCCGGGAAAAAAGCCAAAGTTGAGTTTTGAATCTTGATAGGCGGAGAGACCCTTGCCGCCTGCAGAATTGCGTCCCTGTCCCTAAAGTTGAACAGCCTGGCCAACACCGGTCGCGGAGTAGCGCCTGGCTTAGCCGCTCCACCCGGAACTCGGTGTGCCCGTTCTACGGAAAAAAAGTGTGATAGGCCTTTAGGTTTCAGCTGGGTTTTGATGAGATCCTCAATGTACAGATCCATTGCGGCTTTACCTTCCGACTCCGGCAGGCCCAGGATGCGGACGTTGTTTCTCCGGGAACGCCCTTCCTGGTCGTCGAGCTTCTCTTGCAACTGCTTAGTGACTCTCTCCATGCGTTCCATGGCTACTTGCAAGTCTGAGGTGTCCTCGATGAGCGACTTCGTAACTACCTCCACCTGGGACACTCTTTCCGCCATTTTCTTGAAGTCTGCTCGGAGCAGAGTCACCTCTGAGGAGATGGAGCCCACTGTCGTCTGGACCTCGGTAAGGGTTTTCATGACGTCCTCTAAGGTTACCTTCGGGGTCCCGCCCGTTTCTGGGGCTGTTCCAGCAGAGTGGCGGCCGCTACTCTGAGAGTGTCCAGACTGGCTGTACGCAAATTTATCCAGCTTCGCTTGGGTCGACGCACTCCTCGTACCCTTGTTCGCCATGTTGTTGCGTTGGTGGGGGGAGTAGGATCACTCGGCCGCCGGGTCAGTCTCGTTGTATGAGGCGCGCGGTATCTCCGGTCGCCAGGCGGGCAATTGTGTGTCCCACTGGAGTCAAGGGGTATCGAATAGTAGCTGCAGGGCTCAGGCGAGTTGTTGCCAGTGTCCGCGATGATTGGCACACCGGCCCGTAAGTCGGTCTAGTGCGGATCAGTGCTTTGCCACTCCCCACCTTCTCGCTCCTTGTAGCGCTGCTAGGCGCTGCGTTGCTGTTGTTGTACACAGGAGGCACCCTGCGGAGAGTGCCCAAGTCCCCCTGCGCAGTGGTGTAGCCTCGTTAGGTTAGGATTGCCTAAGTATCAGAACGCTATGCAAGTTGGGCACCACTGCAAAGGTCCTCACACGATGCCTCCCTTTCTACATTGGGGTTCAAATTGTCCCCCCGTTGGGTCAGGGCGCAATTCGGGTCTGTTGTAGCGCGATGGGGGGATGGCAGTGCCCCCGGTCAGGGAGTTCTGCACCTCAGCATGCACGGCGCGTCCGGCCGCCCGACCCACTCAAGATGGCGCCTCCTGGGGCTTCGAGAGACCTTTGCCGTCCCTGGTGATTGTGCTGCCTCTGGGCGATATCCACAGTTAACCCCGGTCCCCACAGTCCTCCTGGGTCATATAGAGGCAGGCGCTAGACAGGCGGCGTGCGACTGTACCGTTTGTGACGGGGTCCGGTTGTGGTCGGCTGGTTTCGCAGCGCCCCGGCCGAGGAGGGCGGGCTTCCGCCCGGGTTCGCCGGCTACTCCAGGCCGGTGCGTCCAATCAGGGTCAGGCCGTCGCTCGTTGCTGCAGGATGATGCAGTTCCCGGCGGCCGATCGTCACCGGGGTCGGAGCTAACTGTGCCGCTCGGGTCCCCGAGCCGATGTCGCTCCTTCGAGCGGGTACAGGATCGGATCAGTGTGCGGATTGATGATACGGGCCGGTTAGCCTGGAGGAGCTCCCGTTCAAGCTGCCGCCATGCTCGGCAGTTGGTCACGCCCCCCGTATTTATATTTTTTAAGTGCTGCAAAAATATTTTACGCATTATCTCTATTTTAGGCTGGACTGCTTTTATGCCAAGTTACTAGAGGGTTAAGCCCTGGTTAATCTAATGACTTTGACTGGTTCAATCAGACAAGGACTGTGGCTGCAGCTTGAAGAGGGTTCCCCCTCTCAACCAACTACCCAATCTCTCACAATTACTATCTCCGCAGGCCAATTATCTTCAGAAGCACAGGTCTGGAATATCATACTTGGCGCTCCCTCCTGCTTTTAAGTGCTGGGCCAGACAAGACACAACGACATAGCTCTGCTTTTTTCCAGTATAAAGTGCTAAACAGCTGTCCTCAAGAAGCCCTCTGCTCAAGACCTTCTTCTTTTTTTTAATGCATTTATTTCATTTTCATTTGACAACAACAATGCTGCATCATTGAACTACCAGAGGGAAATAATTTGAAACGCATTACATCCAGGTCCTGTAAATATATAGAGCCACATGTGGAAGCATGCAAATACTAGGGGTGGGTGTAAATTGTGTAATCGCGTTATGCAAATCTCTGCGAAAGCGCCAGAAATCTACGCAAACACGCTGAAATATCACGAAGACCCGGAAGTGCTTGCCCCGCCTATTCGCGATGTGTTTTGCGTGATTGCGTTGGAAATATGTTGCCAACTTGCCCATGCGGTCGCTAATAGATGCGGCCATCTTGTTTTCACTTGTCCCGCTTGTTCGTGATGCCTATTTCCTGTTCCGGTCACGTTTTGCATGCTCCTCTCCGTTCGCAAAGAGTATTTCCTGTTCGGGAACGCGTATTACGTGTTGGCAACGCTTTTCGTTTGTTCGGGGGGGTAATATCACGCAAACTTGCCCATGCAGCCGCAATGGGCAAGGCCACCTTGTTTTTCACTCTATTCTCTGGTTCTGGGTTCTGAGCCTGGTTTTCTATCCTCCCTCCATCTTTGCAATCCTTTGTTTCTGTACACTTTTTCTACTCGATCCTGTCTGGCCATTTAGGTATACATCTAGTGGTACTGATGTGAGGAAGTGAATTGTGACATATGTGCAATGATTTGTGCCGGGACACCATGAGTGTACGGCCTGGAGTAATACCGTTGCCCACACTGAAGTAACGATGACGAGAACATTAACCATAACATTATAACTCCCCCCCCCTGCCCCCTCCCTGCTCCCCTGCACCACGGACGAACTCCCGCCCGCTTGCCCAACTTTGCAGAGTGCTTTATCCCATCCCTGTGCATCTTACTTGCTCGTGGGGTAGGTGAGACCCCACAGGCACCGGCAGTGCCCGCCCTACTCAGCTCCATCGGCATCAAGTCCCCAAGGGCTATAAATATGTTGTCCCACCTGCAGTCCATTCAAATCAGCCCCGAACAGGTTGACCAGAGTCAAGTGGGTCCCTTTCGAGATCTGAGCCCAGTTCTGTTGTGTCTTCTCCATTCGCGGGGCTGCCGGACGGATGATCTGTCGGCCCTCTGTTGCGCTGGTGTTGTCGTTCCCTGTGTTGGCGTTGGGGTTGCCCCACTTGTCTCCATCCATCAAGCCATTCTCTAGCTACCTCTGGTGTGTCAAAAAACCACGTTTTCCCCTCAGCCACTATGCGCAATTTGGCGGGGAATAACATTGAGTATGGTAGGCCCCTGTCTCGCAGTGTCTTCTTCACATCCGTGAACGATTTCCTTCGCCTAGCTACCTCTGCCGTATAGTCCGGGAAAAAAGCCAAAGTTGAGTTTGGAATCTTGATAGGCGGAGAGACCCTTGCCGCCTGCAGAATTGCGTCCCTGTCCCTAAAGTTGAACAGCCTGGCCAGCACCGGTCGCGGAGTAGCGCCTGGCTTAGCCGCTCCACCCGGAACTCGGTGTGCCCGTTCTACGGAAAAAAAGTGTGATAGGCCTTTAGGTTTCAGCTGGGTTTTGATGAGATCCTCAATGTACAGATCCATTGCGGCTTTACCTTCCGACTCCGGCAGGCCCAGGATGCGGACGTTGTTTCTCCGGGAACGCCCTTCCTGGTCGTCGAGCTTCTCTTGCAACTGCTTAGTGACTCTCTCCATGCGTTCCATGGCTACTTGCAAGTCTGAGGTGTCCTCGATGAGCGACTTCGTAACTACCTCCACCTGGGACACTCTTTCCGCCATTTTCTTGAAGTCTGCTCGGAGCAGAGTCACCTCTGAGGAGATGGAGCCCACTGTCGTCCGGACCTCGGTAAGGGTTTTCATGACGTCCTCTAAGGTTACCTTCGGGGTCCCGCCCGTTTCTGGGGCTGTTCCAGCAGAGTGGCGGCCGCTACTCTGAGAGTGTCCAGACTGGCTGTACGCAAATTTATCCAGCTTCGCTTGGGTCGACGCACTCCTCGTACCCTTGTTCGCCATGTTGTTGCGTTGGTGGGGGGAGTAGGATCACTCGGCCGCCGGGTCAGTCTCGTTGTATGAGGTGCGCGGTATCTCCGGTCGCCAGGCGGGCAATTGTGTGTCCCACTGGAGTCAAGGGGTATCGAATAGTAGCTGCAGGGCTCAGGCGAGTTGTTGCCAGTGTCCGCGATGATTGGCACACCGGCCCGTAAGTCGGTCTAGTGCGGATCAGTGCTTTGCCACTCCCCATCTTCTCGCTCCTTGTAGCGCTGCTAGGCGCTGCGTTGCTGTTGTTGTACACAGGAGGCACCCTGCGGAGAGTGCCCAAGTCCCCCTGCGCAGTGGTGTAGCCTCGTTAGGTTAGGATTGCCTAAGTATCAGAACGCTATGCAAGTTGGGCACCACTGCAAAGGTCCTCACACGATGCCTCCCTTTCTACATTGGGGTTCAAATTGTCCCCCCGTTGGGTCAGGGCGCAATTCGGGTCTGTTGTAGCGCGTTGGGGGGATGGCAGTGCCCCCGGTCAGGGAGTTCTGCACCTCAGCATGCACGGCGCGTCCGGCCGCCCGACCCACTCAAGATGGCGCCTCCTGGGGCTTCGAGAGACCTTTGCCGTCCCTGGTGATTGTGCTGCCTCTGGGCGATATCCGCAGTTAACCCCGGTCCCCACAGTCCTCCTGGGTCATATAGAGGCAGGCGCTAGACAGGCGGCGTGCGACTGTACCGTTTGTGACGGGGTCCGGTTGTGGTCGGCTGGTTTCGCAGCGCCCCGGCCGAGGAGGGCGGGCTTCCACCCGGGTTCGCCGGCTACTCCAGGCCGGTGCGTCCAATCAGGGTCAGGCCGTCGCTCGTTGCTGCAGGATGATGCAGTTCCCGGCGGCCGATCGTCACCGGGGTCGGAGCTAACTGTGCCGCTCGGGTCCCCGAGCCGATGTCGCTCCTTCGAGCGGGTACAGGATCGGATCAGTGTGCGGATTGATGATACGGGCCGGTTAGCCTGGAGGAGCTCCCGTTCAAGCTGCCGCCATGCTCGGCAGTTGGTCACGCCCCCCGTATTTATATTTTTTAAGTGCTGCAAAAATATTTTACGCATTATCTCTATTTTAGGCTGGACTGCTTTTATGCCAAGTTACTAGAGGGTTAAGCCCTGGTTAATCTAATGACTTTGACTGGTTCAATCAGACAAGGACTGTGGCTGCAGCTTGAAGAGGGTTCCCCCTCTCAACCAACTACCCAATCTCTCACAATTACTATCTCCGCAGGCCAATTATCTTCAGAAGCACAGGTCTGGAATATCATACTTGGCGCTCCCTCCTGCTTTTAAGTGCTGGGCCAGACAAGACACAACGACATAGCTCTGCTTTTTTCCAGTATAAAGTGCTAAACAGCTGTCCTCAAGAAGCCCTCTGCTCAAGACCTTCTTCTTTTTTTTAATGCATTTATTTCATTTTCATTTGACAACAACAATGCTGCATCATTGAACTACCAGAGGGAAATAATTTGAAACGCATTACATCCAGGTCCTGTAAATATATAGAGCCACATGTGGAAGCATGCAAATACTAGGGGTGGGTGTAAATTGTGTAATCGCGTTATGCAAATCTCTGCGAAAGCGCCAGAAATCTACGCAAACACGCTGAAATATCACGAAGACCCGGAAGTGCTTGCCCCGCCTATTCGCGATGTGTTTTGCGTGATTGCGTTGGAAATATGTTGCCAACTTGCCCATGCGGTCGCTAATAGATGCGGCCATCTTGTTTTCACTTGTCCCGCTTGTTCGTGATGCCTATTTCCTGTTCCGGTCACGTTTTGCATGCTCCTCTCCGTTCGCAAAGAGTATTTCCTGTTCGGGAACGCGTATTACGTGTTGGCAACGCTTTTCGTTTGTTCGGGGGGGTAATATCACGCAAACTTGCCCATGCAGCCGCAATGGGCAAGGCCACCTTGTTTTTCACTCTATTCTCTGGTTCTGGGTTCTGAGCCTGGTTTTCTATCCTCCCTCCATCTTTGCAATCCTTTGTTTCTGTATACTTTTTCTACTTTTTGTTACTTTTTCTACTACTTAGTTACTCTTTTGCTGTAACTTGCTTTTTCTTTTACCTACTTTTCCAATTCCTCCCGTTTCTTTTCCGCCCTATCCCCCCAGAGTCCTGGAGCCATGGCAAAGGTAGAGGGCAAGTCGCAGGGCAGGGCTGCTCGTGCTCGCAGCCACAGCCGCGACTGCCTTCCCTGCGGAAGGGTGCGCCCACATGGGATGCATGCACAGGCCTTATTTGGTGAGGCGGAGGCGACCGCACTTGTTTTTTTTGTCCAGCACCACCTCCCCTTAACCCTGGCGGCAGGCGGCAGGCCTGGGTACAGTTACGGGCTCCGGGAGCATCAGCAGTGGTAGGGAAAGGTGCGCCGGGCAGTGTTTCGCTGCTCTGGTGTCTGGCACACCAATATCCAGCTGACGCACCGGTGGTCCTATATCCTGGACCAGGAGCAGGACCTGCTGGATCTGCTAGGAGTGGAGGTCCCGGTGCCTTGGTGAGTAGCTATTTAATATTACAACTTTGTGTTCTTATGCTCTGTGTTATATATTGCAAATACATTTTTTCGGCGAACAGCAAGAATGCTGCTGTTTACATTGCAGGTAAATTAAGTTTACAAATCTTCTGTGATTGATATGACACAGGTGCTCGGCACTTGTAATCTTACTTGTTTGCAACTTTGCACTTGCTTGGCAAGATTATGTAAGAGTTTACTTTAGAGAACTTAAGTTAGGTAATGCTAGAGAGACTCTAGCCCTTCCTTCGTCCTCCTGCCACTAAGAAGTGATAGTGGTGGACTGAGAAGTGTGGCTTAATGATTAGAGCAGCAGACCCTGATGCAGAGGTCTAGCCTGGGACCAGGGTTCAATTCCCCGCCTCAGCGGGTCTTGGGCTCAAAATTCCACGGACCTGATAATTCTCGCCTCGGTGCCTATTCCAATCATGGAGTCCCACTCTGCAACTCTGGGCAATAGCTTGCTTAATCTCCACAACGGCCCCCACAACGCTAAGGATGCCTTGCCTCCACCTTGGGGTTGCCCAGGAGTGTACGCCTCACAGGGAAAGCCAGGATGGGTTCCACAGCGGTATTCGTACATGCGCCTTGAGACCCTTGCGGGTGAGTAGTACGCTATACAAGTATCCATTTACATTGATAGGTTTAGTTTAGTTACTTTTTATTAGTAGGCACGTTTTTTAGTAGTCTGTGTGACGCATCTTCTGTCCTGTCACATGTTGCTGAGTGCTGCTTACCCTAGTCCTTAGTAAAAACCTTTTGTAGTTTGTTTATTGAGTGGTAATATAGGCTTATTATTTATCACTAGCAGAACATCAGCAGGAACCAACCAAACCTACAATTTGGTGTATGCAAAAATGTATGCATGTGTCCTCCATTGCATTTTTGCAGACTTAGTGAACAATTGGCCCGTCTGGAATAGGTGGGCTAGGTCAGGTGGTACTTAGCCTTAGTTAGCATTTTGGAATCAGAATGGAACACTGGATTAGTGTTCATAAATATATTAAATAATAACAAGACGGACCCCGGCGCAAATACCGCAATACTACTCGTCGACCAGATTTTGATTGGTCAATTTTTATTGCAATTGTTGTTTCCATAAATGTTTTTTCGAGCGTTGTTAAAAATATTTTATTTGTTTCACACCAATCATCCATGTTTGTTTCTTTCTTTCTTACATCTTTCATGATCAGCACCCAGGGGCAGAAAGACGCGGTCGGAGTCAGGGGGACCTGGGGAAAAGGCCTCTCAGGGCCAGGAACGTTCCTCTACCAAGGGCTCTGCTGCTGGCCCCAGTAAGTCCTCCAAATTCTACTTTTTACAAGATCTTCTCAAATGTTCAATCTAGACAATCAGTTTCAAAATTCTTGTTATCCCTGCCTCTAACTGCCTCTGCTATCACTCTAATACTAATACTATTAGTCTGTCTGTAGCTAAGCTTGCCCAGGTGGCCAGTCTTTATTTTAAAGGTTTTAAATAAAACTCCAATTCACCTATCGCTCTAGCCACTGAGTCCAGTCCTTTGGGTTGTCCTCTTCTAGTCTCCTTAATATTGAGGCTTTTAGAAAATTCCCACCAACAACATTTCCAACCAGATATTTAACTATTTATTATTTGAACAGTGGTTGAAGAACCACCCTCCCCTTGGCAGGAATATAATTTATATAAAATTATAAATGAAGATCTCTGAGCGAATTCTGGAGGACCCCTCACCTTAGAAGAACCTAGAAGTACTGGTTATAACATAAGCTCTGCAAAGCTCTGTTTCGTAGAAGGGAATCTTTTGTCTGTAATGAGAAAAATGGTGTGAATTAGTATATTGCAAGCATTTCTCAGTAGTGCCAAAAGTGTAGCATGTTATGGCTAAGCAATACGGACTAACCACCAGAACTCAATAGCAAAGTTGCTTGTTTTTCGAACTTATACACAGCGCTCAGACAGTAGCAGTATGAGCTCATGTGGGCTCATAGGCTTCTTAGTTCTTACACAACAAGCTGCGAGGTAACATTTGCAAAAATAAAATACAAAAAGCTAAAATGCTTGCGCAGCTCAGGCTAACTTAGCAAAGAGACTAGCATGACCCTAGAGACCATAACACTACTAGTGTCTACTCTACTCTAGTAGTACCAGATTTGAACTAGTGATGTCTGTTGTATATGTATGTATTTAACCTTTGTTTTAATCTTGCTAGTAAAAAAGAATAGATAGGGGGAGGTGTATATGGCATCTAAAAAATGTGTAATATTTTTTCTAGGCGTACTACCATCCACCAGTGCCGGGGCCAGCGGCGATAGTGACGCAGCCATTCCGGAGGGGGCAGAAGATGCAGCACCTCCAACGGGTGGGACAGCAGCAGTGGCGGGAGGTGGTAAGTTATCCTTACTTATTGACCTTACACTCACTTCAAGGGTGTATAGTACACTGTACTGTTGAGACTTAGTAAGTTAGAAGTTGTTGTGAACAACAGTTGAAGAAGACACCCTTTACTTAGCATTAGCAATAGTGGCGGGAGTTGAGTAACCAATGGCCTCTTCCATCTGACTTCAACTCAGCTGTAAAAGTTTTATGGAGACGACTAAAAGTCAGATTAGATAACCTTGATGGTTATGTTGAACGAAAATGGAAAGAAGGGTGGAAGGAGGGAGGATGGGTGAGATGTAATTTTTATGACTGGCAGAGAAGGATATGTGAGATGCATGCATAAGTGGCTGATAGGAATCAGATGCATGGGTGGTTGAAGGACAGGTGGAAGGTGAAAGAAAAGATGCCTGCCTGGGTGGGTGGGTGAAACTGAATGGGTAGAGGATAGCAAGAATCCTCAGTGGGGTTTGGGTCAATCTCTAAGCCAAGGTAAGCAAAGAAAGAAAAGACGCATGGGGAGTGGTTTAAAAAAAAAAAGAATAAATGTTTGCTGGTGAAACAAAATAAGGTTTGTTGAGAGATTAAGAAGAATGATAGACATTTACTTTGAATGGATGGATGCCTGGATGGTATCATCATTGATAGCATAAGCGCAGACTGTCACTGGATGAAGAGTCTTAGTTTGAAGAGACTGTGAAAGAAACCGCGCCAGAGTAGCAAAGCTGAGGAGAATCTAAGTTTTTTTTCAGAATACTCCCTTGATCCACGGTAGTTTGCAAGCACAGCATATATATTGTGTATGTATGTAGTAGTTATCATCAAGCGCCTTCCTCCCACTCAGAGGACAACTACATAACTGAGTTAATTTTTTTCCGACTATGTCAGCCAGCCTGCCATTGGTGGCCTATCGGCTGGTTACACAATCAATCAAAACAAAGTACCTCATGTCGTCCCATATATAAGCAATGATCATTGGATCAGATATCATCTGCCTAGGGTACGAGCCTCCCCACCTGCTGTCTGCGTCATGACTCTAGTATGTTTGTCTTGGGCGCAGGCTGACTGAGCGGGCAATGATGGCTACAACAAAGTTACGGTAATCTGGCAAAAAAAGAGAGAAGAAGAAGACTAGTGTACTGTGTACTCAAGTTCATACATAGTGCTAGTATAATGACAGAAACTCCCACAAAATGTTAGAGGCCGAGGAAGTGGGAGGATAGATACATACCACGAATGTTATGTACTGTGCTTGCTAGTGCTACTGTGTCACTAATTGTTGAATTAATTTGTGTGATTGTTTTCCTAAGAGTATTGGTTAATAGTTATTTGTTCTTTCTTGATATAGCTACTCCTTCCCAAGCAAAACCACCTAGAAAGGGGTTGGCAGCCAAAGCCCGGCACCGGAAGCTAGAGGCCATCTGCCAAGTATACCGGCAGCTGGTGACTCTGGCGGAGGAGGAGGAGGTGGCGGCAGCTGCAGCCTCCTCCAATGCCCTGGGCCCCAGCTAGGCCCCTCCAGTTGCACGGCACCACGGTCAGGCAGCCGCCTGTCGCCGCAGTTCAATATCCAGCTCTCTGCCCCCCCTGTGGATGCAACTGCAAGGCATATGCCCACCGCATGCTCCTCCGGAATGCACACCTAGAGGAGCAGGTAGAGGAGCTTAAGAAGAACTTAAAGGTCCTGGAGAGGGAAATCAGAAGACTCAGAGCCTGCCAATAACTTGACCCCGTTGCATTGCCCCTTTTTTAATCTTTATTTTGGGTGGGTGGGAATTGGGTGTTGCATTGGGGTTTATAGACATTTTGGACATTGGTTGGACTTTATCATTTTGGACATTGGTTGGGGTTCGGGAGAGGGGTGAGTCGGTGTTCTGGGATTTTTTTACATAGTTTATTTTTGTTAGGGTATTAAATTATATTTCTACTTAAACATAGCAATACGTTGTTATATTGTGGGGGTACTGTTGTACGTCACAAATATGGTTTCATTACTGCTGCAGGCAGGGCTGCACCCAGTGTTGGATTTAATAATCTGCCGGTTTTGTAACACACAAACAGATAGATGCAGTACCCCTCACTGAGTGACTTGTCCTACTAGTACTGTCAGTCTTGAAAACATTTCAATTATTAATTATGCCTCCCCCAAACTTCTTTTCTTACTTATGCTTGATGTTTAACTTAGGCACATCGATGGCTGCATGGTGATGATGGTTTTCTTTCCCAACATGCCATGATCTTAGCAGTAGTAGCAGACACTGGCTGTAGCATTTGCAAAACAAGAAAATGAGACAGTCAGTCGCCTGGGAGAGACTGTGGGAGGAGTAGTAGAATGAAGTACAGTACAGAACTTACTGCCAAACAATAATATGCCAAAATACAATAAAAGTTAATGGTGGCAGGGATAGCCTTGTACATAGAGTTACAACAAACTCTAAATTTGTGTTGCAGGTCACTCAACTAGGCCTACAGTACACTCGACACAAGCATAACCGTTATTGCTGTGTAGGAAGATGACAACAAAACCAATCGATGCCGGCAATTATTGCTGATGGATTAGGTTCCTTTGGTAAAAAAATGACCTCGCAAATATACTGCTAATGGGTGGGCAAGCAGAAGAAGATCTTTGCCCTGCCTTGAAATTGAATTACTGTTGCTTTTGCCACATCCGCTCCAGCAAGCGTGTAATAAATTATTGGTGTACATTTAATTTAGTCACAACTCAATAAGTCACACAGCCCTGGGGAAGAGGGTTAAGGTTTGATGAATGGTTGGGAAGGGGGTTATGGGGAAAGGTTTGACAAAGAAAAACAGTTTGCATGGAAACACAACAAAACACAATCTTTGTAGACTACCATATCCATAAAAGAAAAAGGAAATGCATGTATGATGATGATAACTTGATGTTTAATGATAAGTACTAAGTAGTACTTACTAACTTATGCTAGGCAATTAGACAGTACAGGGCAGCAGTATATTAACATTATGCAATTTGCCTTGCCTGCCTGCCCTCAGAGAGACCCGGAGTACATACAGTTTGTGTTCTGTTGTACCAGGCTAACTTTTAAAGATAGCAAAGAAAATTTAAAAATAGCTGTAGGGATGAATTATAGGCAGAGAGCAAACTTAATAATAATAACAACAACACACGGTAGAAATGATTTAAGACAAAAAATGAATCAAATGATTTAAAAGATGATGAAAGTCTATTGTTACTGTGTTATCATGGTCAAAATGGGGAGTTGCATCCCGGCATTCCTCTTGGTCCTCCCTTCATGGATGCTACGTCCATCAATCTTGGATGACGCCACTGCCTGCCTGGCAGATGTAGATTCATTGGTAAGGTAAGTGTGCGTTGTTTTCCCAAGTATAGCACAGGGTAAGGGTTGGCCTGTAATTGTAGATGGAAAAACAAAAGGGACATTGAAAAACCAAGTAGAAAAAAATGCACAAGTTACGGTGTAGTGCAACAAGAACACTTTCAGAGGGAGCATGGATGCATCATGTCTACTCTAGTCTGTTTCCAGCATTAACCTACAGTAACAACAGGACAGAGCAGGCCCACGGTGAAAGCATCCTTTGCACATCCTCCATTTAGCATACATTTTTTGACAGAGTTTGACAAAGCACATATCCAGCAACATGGCATTTTACAATTTAAGTGAATAAATCAATGCACCACTGTCAGTCATACCATACTTCACGATACTCCAAAGCTACACAGACATTTAGGTCTGCTCTGGTTTTTTTTGACTTTTTTACCTTTTATGCTACTCGTGAAACTCCCTGACTGATTCCATAAATCATCTCCGATCCTTCTGAGTGGCTGTGAAGATATTACGTCACTGTGGTCATCATCATCATGGTGTTGTCCAACTCAGTGTGCAGTGTACAGAATGAGTCCCCTTTCTATATTCAAAATGCAATGTATCAACCTGCAGTAGAAGTACAAATTTGTTATTAAAAATACAAGAAGGGAAAAATTGCCCTGAGTTACTTTTAGTGTGTAGATTAGATAATAGTACACAATGAACAACAACAACACAAATCACTGAGTCAGCGTCCAATGCATGGCATCATTCATTCATTGCCTGTTCCTTCTCATCTTCAGTTAATGGGCAGTCTCTCTCGGCTCAGAAAGGAGGATAGCTATAGTAGTCATAATCATGTTCCACTTCTTTTGAAGGGACTCAACGAGTGAAGATTTTTGTTTTTCTTCTATTTTGCTTCATCCAATCATCATGTGGCTTGAGGGCAATGGATTTAGGGAGATTCAGGAGGATGGAGGAGCAGGATTCAGAGGAGTGGACTGTGAAGTGCAGACAGCTAAAACTCATATATGGCAATAAAAAGACTAGAAGATGGTGGTGAAGGATTTGTTGTCATTCGAACTTTCTAACCAGAAAGACAGACACACAAATAAAACTAAATAAGAGAGGAAGACAGTAAGAAGTGCAAGCCTAATCATCAGGGAAGTATAGCTCGTCCTCAAACTCTGGGGGTTCAACCAGAAGAAAGTAATCATCATCTAACACACTACTTCCGCCACCTGAGCCGCTGTCCTCATCTTCCTCCGTTGATTCATGTATTGCGTAATTCGGTAGTATAAAGTGCTGATTCATTTTGATCATGATTAACCTCACCACGTTTTTGGGCGAGAGACTGGTCCTTCTCATTGTTACTATGGAACCAGCAGCACTGAAAACATGTTCATAAGAGACACTTACAACAGGGCAAGCTGATAGTTTATCGCCAGCCTGCTGAGCAGTGGCCATTGGCCCCTTTGCCCATACCAATACCGCAATGGGTTTTGATCAATGTACACCTCTGTTGGGTCGTCCAGATAGGCCTGGACCATCCTCTCAATGCTCATGGGTGCTACACTTGTTCGACCTCTTTTGTCTTTACATCAGCACTGGACCTACAAAGTCCTTGCTGTAAATACCAATTCTTTAAAGATTTTACTTGGGTTAATGATCCGGTTCTTGCTGTTGTCGATAGTGTTGGTGAGTGTTCTGAGCCAAATGCACTGCCCTCAGGCTCCGAAGTTGAACTTGACACCGGATGCCCTGCTGCTGTACTTGTTGTGGGCTTTTGTTGCGGGCTTTTAATTACCAACTGTTCATTTTCCAACTTACTGTCTGCCTCTGCAATACAAGCTTTGTACCGGCATCATCCACTTCTGAAAAAGGAATTAATGTCTTACTTTTCAGTGCCGATTTGGACAGTGGATCCAGATTTGTGGCACAAATGTAATGTTCTTGTGACAAAATCTTATTTTGCACCCTTGTATTGGCAGCTAAGCGACGGGATAAGCTCTCCATAAACTCATATGCTTCTTTTATTTCCTCTACACCTTTGTACACTTCAGACACCTCTTTCAGCTGTTGCTCTAGCATGTGCAACAATGGGATAGCTTGGCCCATAGTACAGTCCTCCTTGCTGACTTCACATGTGAAGACCTCGAAAGGAAGAAGCATCTCTGTCAGGCATTTAACTAGGCACCATTGCTCCATCTGACGGGTTATGCCTTTCACAGTAGCATCCGACCTTCGCATGACATATTCTTTGATTGGTCTGTACTGCTCAAACAGACGGTCAAGCATGCAATACATTGAGTTCCAACGTGTTGCCACCTCCTGGATGGGTGCTTTGACTGGCATTCTATAGTCACGTTGAATGATCCTCAACTGCTTCAGGCTTTAAAAGAATTCTGAAATTAGTGCATATTCCGCGGCAGGTGGTCAGTAAGTTGCTGACTATGGGTTCTTTTTTCTGAAAGTCTTGAACTATAATGTTAATGCAGTGCGCCAAACACGGGACCCAGAAATAGGCTCCATGGCCTTAAGTACATTACTGCCATTATCTGTGGAAACAAAACCAATCTTAAGCCCTCTTGGGCGCAGCCATTCAAAGACCTTGCTGTGAAACTCTTCCGAAATGTTTACAGCAGTATGAGATTTCTCCATGGTGAACATGGCTACAGTTGCATGTTTCCGAGTAGCATTAAAAATCTCAGCTGTGTCAACAGCACCTACTACAGATAGCTTATCTCTAACACCCATAAATGAGACCAGGGTGCAGTGATGCACCTGTAATCATTGGCTTGGCAACTGGTCCACATGTCTGTTGTCAGGTGGATATTGTGAACAGCACTCTGCTCCAAAGCTTGTCCAACCAATTCCAGCATATCGTGATGTAGTGCTGGAACACCAACTCTGGCGAAATAGGACCGACTGGAAACCTTCGATTTAGGGTAGAT
Organism: Lissotriton vulgaris; assembly: GCF_964263255.1. Taxonomy (NCBI): domain Eukaryota; kingdom Metazoa; phylum Chordata; class Amphibia; order Caudata; family Salamandridae; genus Lissotriton; species Lissotriton vulgaris. The sequence continues at coordinate 2,106,330,933 of NC_141685.1, read as the reverse complement.
GGCTAACAAAAATTCAAGGAAACCCACCCCTTCCACAAATGAAAAAGGGAGAAGGTCCAGCGCTAACATTTTAGCCAGCTTTGCATTGTACAACTGTGCTGTTGGGTGGTTGCGTTGGTACTGCCCCTCCAACCTAAGAATGCTCTCAATGGTAGGCTGGATTATTTCCTTTGTGGTGCAGCTGTTTTCCTGAACCCAGTTAGGCTCAACAACACACTTTTTTTCATTGCAGTACTCGGTTGCCTTGGTGTCTTAGTCTGACACTGAGTATGGCTCTTACTGCAGTGCCACTGAGATGTGGCTGAGGATGTGGGTTGTACCACTACATTGCTGGAGACAGGGATAGAAATTTCTCCCTCTTGCTCACCTTCCACCACGATCATATCTTCCCCTGATTCTTCATACCCAACAACAATAGGTTGAGTTTGACTTTTTTCTAAGCAAAGTAGGTGAGCCTCCCACATGATATTGTGGTTGATTTTGAGATTACTTGTTTGCCTCCGGGACCATAGTTTATACCAAGCTTACTCTGCCTAACAGCATGTCGACAAATTGAGCATATAGCAATGATCTCCTCCTTGCTGCTCACCGAAAAGAAGTCCCAAACTGGGGAGGAGAACTTTCTGGCACTGCTGGATGTGCCACTTTTAATACCAGATGAACTGGAGGGTGGACTTGGAATGTGACTCTGTGCAGCTACACTACTACTACCTACTGAGGTGGTGGTTGAGCAGGATGTAGGTCCCTGCCGGGCCTTTGCCAATGCAAATATGGAAGCTGGAGGTAGTGGTGGTGTTACCTGTGTTTGTGGTATCCGTGCTACATCCCTTGCAGCCATTTTGGATAGGGTAATAATGTTGGTCTCCATCTCCTTTGGGCCGGGAGTGATGTACGTGATGACTGGCTCGTCATCATCACCATCATCATCCCCCTATTGTACATCTTCCTCCATAACTCTAAGGCTTTCTGGAAACTTCCTTTTAACTAGCCTTGTCTTGTGGTGTGCATCACTCTCAGACTGAGCTGGAGGCTTCCAAATGGCATCTCGATCATCAGAAGCGGGGCTTGAAGAAGAAGATGATGGAATAACCCTCCTTTTCCTTGCTGGGGGTCTTTAAGATAATGGATCTTTTGAAACAGTGGCTTTCTCCACTTCGTCTGCAGGAAGCTTGATTTCCTGAAATGCCCCTACTTCAGGAGGAACAACTAATATTGTGGGCTGTTGTTCTAGCTGTTCTTACGACTGTTCTTGCAGCTGCCGCTGTACCTGCGGCTGCTGCTGTTCTTGTGGTTGCTGCTGTTCTTGCGGCTTCTGCTGTTCTTGCGGCTGCTGCTGCTTCTCCTGCTGCTGTGCCTGCTGCTGCCCACTCTGCTGAGTTTCCGCCTGCGTTGATTGTGTACTACTGTGAGATAATGACATTTCAACATCGCAGCTCGTTAGTAGACTCGCTACCTCTGCGACACTCATGGGCTTAGGCCTAGGTTGGTAGAGCTGGCCCGCTTATGCCGAGGTACTACTCCCAGCTTGGTCCCCGCTAAACACCTCTTTTTCAGGCGTATGTTTTTTGTTCCCAAAAAATACCGAGGACGGCACACCAGTCTTGGCAAGTGCCTCTTCCTTCTTCTGTTCCTTCTTTTTCTCACTAGCAACTTTCTTGGTACTGAAGGACCTGTTACCTTTCTTTGAGCCCATCTTCAGATGTCAGCAGGATGCAGATCCACAAGTTGTGGTCACATGTGGACGTGACGTGCTGCGCAGCAGGACTTCTGTCTGGCAGTACAACAGGTGATGATGAGGATACCCCCTCTTCTGTCTTTTTGTGCACCTAAAAGCAAAGAAGCCAGGAGAAGAATATCAGTGAAATGTTGCATTTGTTGTTGTGGTTCTATTACTACTAGTACAAAAAAAACAAATAAAAGATATAGTGTAGCCACTTGTGGGACTTTGTCAACAAGGGTTTCATGGTATACTGTGTACACACTACGCTCTCAGGAAGGATAGAAAGGAAGAAGAGCAACACCAAAAATACAAATGTAATGGAAATGGACCCTTTTTGGCATTACATTACTTGCTCATCTCATCATTCAGGGAGCTGCAGCTGGCAAAGGGGATGGATGGAAGCAGTAAGCCAAGAGGAAAACCATGCAAGCTATGTGGCAAAAGCAGCACACTAATAACTCCCACCAGAAATGGCCACCAGCCACATGGACACTCACAAAGCACAAGCAACAAGCAGGAGGCCTGGAAAACAATGTACTGACAAAAGGCCTATAATAGGCAGGCAAAGGATGCATGCTAAACCACACTGCTTTGTCTTTTTATTGCAATAACATTTAAAAACGAAAATCCACAGGGCTAAACAAGGTCTGCAAGGTACACAAAAACACATCACACACACAACAAAGGCATTTATTTAACACACCCAAAAACAGAAATACTCCCAAAACAACACATTTTGCAATTCAATCCAATGCCATCCATTCCCTAAATGATGTTTGAATTAAATTTAACACACACCAAAGGAACAGATGATTCATCAATTATCCACACATTACTAGCTCTGGGCCTACTGTCTAACCACAACAATTAAAAACAAAACAAAAAAATGATAAGTACCAAAATTGTAGTGGCAGCAACTGCAATGCCCCAATCAAATAAACAACAACACCAACTTTCTTGTAAAATATCAAATTAAAAAGTCCCCAAATCCAATGATAATGATACAGTAGACACAAAGAGTGATCCTTCCAGCTCAAAATCCAAAGGCAAAATGGACAGGAGATGGACAAAGCACTGGGAGGAGCCTGCTGGACAGGAACAGGAAGTTGGAGACTTGTGGCACTTCCTCCCTCTCTACAAAAATAGTTTTCTCAATAAAAAGGACTATTTACACAAAGGGGAACAGCCGAATGTCAATCTAAGGAGTTTTTGTCATCCAAATCATCATTTATAGAAAGTTTTATGCTGCTAGAGATAGAGGGCCCGATTCACAGAATGAACTTAAGACTCAATCCTAAACTTACTACTATTTTGGTATTCATAGAATGCACTTACTTCAACCAGGCTTGCTTGAATCCAGTGGCAAAGTGAGCAAGTGACTCACTTCTGAGCATACCCTGCCAACTTATGGTGAACAAAGCGGTACAAAAGGGGGTGGTGATGGACGGAGCATCTGAACCAATCAAACACTCACACCCAGTCAACAGATCTGGGTTTAATCCATCACCGTTCTTTAGCCCACTCTGCCACCCCAGTTCAGACATGGCAATATGCAAGTCAGTCTGACTCTGTGCCTCAACTCCTTTGCCTCTTATTGTAGTGACAAGGGATTAGAGATAAATGCTAGTAAGACCAAATATATGGCCATAAATCCCCACAGCTCCTTTAGAGAGAATCTGGTTTTAGGCAGTGAAAAATTGGAATATGTCCAAAATTTTAATTATTTGGGAGTCTCACTTGATTCTAAAATGCAGTGGAAAACCCAAATTGATAAAAGTAAATTACTTTTGATTCAGAACAGTCGCCCCATACTAAAAAGGCATGGGGAAAGCCAGAATAAATCTGTGCTTCCTGCACTTGAGGTGTACCGTGCTAAAGCTCAAGCGGCTGCCCTATATGGGGCAGAACTGTGGGGCCCTGCATGTAAAAAATCATTTGAGGTGAAAGAAAACATATTCTATAGATCCCTCTTAAAGATGCCTGAGCGTACTCCCACAATCCTGATGATGCTATTCTTCTAAATAAGGCGTACTGATCATCACGCAATACTTAGACCACTAATGTTCTGGGTGCGGTTATGGACTACACCGGCACTCCTCCACTATAGAACAGAGTTAGAGGAGTTAAAAGATCTGGATACTTCAAACCGTATCACATGGTTCTCTCACATAAGAGTATGGTTTGAGAGGGTAGGACTGTTACACTTCTGGAATAGCCCTAACGCATTAACCACCAACTTGAGAAGGACATTAAAAGCCATTTTTTGGGTCTATATGAACAATCACAGAACTAACGATATATCAAATGGTTCTCTAACTAGAGAATTTCTGTTGTTCAGAGTAGTCCCTCACTATGAATCCTTCCTGAATGAAGTGAACCCTCCATTAGCTAAAACCCTATACCTCAAATTTAGGTATAAAATACTCATGTTAAAAACTTGTGTTGCAAGGTGGAACAAAAACAGTGATGATAAATGCAATATGTGCAATGGAGGTGGGAGGGAGGACATCACACATGTTTTGTTCTTCTGTCCTGCCTACAAGGCTCAAAGGATAAAGTGGATTAAACCTCTTTGTATAAATTTGGGAGTACGGAGGTGTAAAGATGCAGAAAGAATCTTATTAACAGATACGCATCAGGTTCTTGTATTTGGCGTTCGCAGGTATCTCCTTGCAGTGTATTAAATAAGGAAAAAAGCGGGAGAAAAAAAACTGTAACAAGATCACTGATTAAAGTTGGCTTTGATTATGTTTATTGGAAATTTTTATACAGTGCTTTAAATGATCTTTTAAATTTAAAAAAAAATCCTTTTAAAAAAACAAACACATTTTAAATCCTCTATTGTGAAAATTCGATTAACTAAGACAGTAACACCTGTATCTAGTGACATACTTATGTATATAATGGTTTTATAGATATTTTATGACTGTACCTGCTGTATTTTTTTATGAACTTTTATGATACCTTTTATCGAAATAAAGTTAATTGAATTGAATTGAATTGAATGCACTTACTCATTTCGGTATTCACAGAAGTTAGTAGTCCTAACTTTAGGACTCCTAAATGCCTTCTGTGAATACCGAAAGTCTTAAAAATAGGATTTTTCTCAGTTTAGTAGTGTTAAAGTTAGGACTCCTAACTTTAGGACTTCTAAATGCCTTCTGTGAATACCGAAAGTCTTAAAATTAGGATTTTTCTCAGTTTAGGAGTCCTAAAGTTAGGACGTGCAGTAGTGCTATACAGAAGGGTGACCACACCTTTGCTATGCCCAAACACATCGCCATCCATCAAGGGAAAACTTAGCTAGATGTCAAATATTCTAGCCTGGCAACCATCCCACAGTACGAACGAGGTGGGAATCGGGCACAGAAACTCAGAATATTGGAGTCGAAGCAAATCATGAGATTTAGAACGAAACAACAGTCAGGTATGAACAGAGACAAGGAAATGTATGTCCATTTATAAGAGAGAGACAGCTAGCACGACATAAATTGGTGATATCCCAAATGCAGATGACACCTGCAGGATGAAGTAAGGACAAACGAGAACTCAAAGAATACTAACTATCATTAGAGAACATCTGAATTTGAACACTGTAAAGACCTGTCTCGTAATATGAATCACATGAACAATAAGAGATTAACAATTAAAGTAGTATTGCTCAGTACAACTTTATAACAACTGATGCGTTACTGTTGGCCATAATAATAGAGATAGACATAAGACACACATTCCAGGGGGTGGTAAATACACAGCGGGGGCCAAGGGCACTCAGCCCTAGACAATCCAACAGACACTTAGTCATAAGTTAGCCACACGATCAATGTAACAGCTACAGCGACATTGATCGAAACACTCATGGTTTCCATGAATGGATCAAGCGCTGTTTGTCTAAATTTAGAGAAGCGCTTAGTGTGGAGTAACATATAGTTTACCCCGTTGCTTAATACCACAACCAACGGAATGCAGAATCGTGGAACATGCTCGCTCAATAAAGTTTAGTGAAACATACACTACATGGCCCAGCATGCACCATGACCAACATCAGTGTGTAATGTTATAAATAGTGAAACTAAAGAGGGACGGACTAGTGATAAACACTGCCGTGAACAGGAACTACTGTTCGAAACGCGTCACAATCTGACAATAAACTAACTGTGAAACTACCAAGAAGTGTGCCGCAATATTTTCTTTTGTGTGGAATACATATATATATATATAATGTGGATATTTTTTACATCAATATTTATACATGGATATTGTGGTATGGGGATATTTTGGGTGTCGATATTCTGTGTGCATGTACACAGGGCGGCAGATGTTCTTCCCCTCTGTGTGCATTCACTTGGCGTGAGGCACCGGGAGACCCTGTAGGCCCCCTTTGTTTCCTCTCCTGCACAATTTTCATGGCGGGCTCTCTGCCATGAAAACTGTGGTGGAAATTAAACTCATAATATCCTTGGTACCACCACAGCGGTCCTGTCAATCATATTGCGGCCTCAGGACTGTTGTACAACCAACTGCCCTAGTCATAATAGGGTGGTTGGGAGACTGCCACTGTGCGTCTGGCAGTCGACAGACTGCCAGACTCATAATCAGGGCCTAAGACTGGAGTAGGAACAGTTCATCTACACCCTCAAAGTCTACACTTTCTCCTGTGTAGCTTAGTCTGGCAGTCGATAGACTGCCAGACTCATAATCAGGGCCTAAGACTGGAGTAGGAACAGTTCATCTACACCCTTAAAGTCCAACACTTTCTCCAGGGGGATTTAGCCTGGAGTTGGAATAGTTAATTTACACCATAAAAGACCACCATTTCCCCAGTGTGGCTTCGATTGGAGTGGGGATAATAAATCTAAACCCTTCAAAGTACAGGACTTTCCTCAGTGTGGCTTACAATGCAGTCGGAATAGTAAATCAACACACTTCAGAGTCAAACTTTTTTCCCAATGTGGCTTAGATTTGAGTTGAACAGTCAATGTATACCCCTTATAGTCTAACGGCCTTATTTCGAGTTTGGCCTTCCCATTGAGCGCCACACCAGCGGTGGCTGTACGAACGTGGAGAGCTCAGCGGGTCACCGGCAGTATTACAAGTTGGACAGATCGCCTTAGTGAAGACCGTGGTTGAAAAACCGAGACCGTCAGCAGACTACCGACTGCCGGGTTCCCGGTCGGGGGTAGGCAGCCGCCATAGGGCGGTACAAGGGAGCAGCACGACCTTGCATATTATGAGTTGCCTTTTCCCCAAGCTGACTTAGCCATATCCAACTGCTTGCTACAAAGTGGCGGTGATGAAGGATATAGGGTGCATACTCACCTCTTTCTTGTTCTCCAGGCAGATTCCAAAGTGGATCCCTTACTTCAGATGCCCCTTCACAGCAGGATCTTCACCCCGAGGAATATGACCCCATTTGTCACAATCTACAGGTGAGTCCTTTCCTTACCATATACCCATTGCCAGGACTGCCCACATAGGAGCCGAACCCTGGCAATGCGTAGATGGTATTTTTCCACATGTATCCTGCATATTTGTGCATCCGACATATATGCAGTTGAAATGCACACACAGGCATCAATATATTTGGAAAAAGTACTCATCGCCGCCACAAGATCTCTGCAATCACACCGCAAGTACCGCTGTCAACTCGTAATATGTCTTTGAACTGCCAGCGCTGTGGGCTTTTGAGAGGGTAGACATGGTTCTCCAGCAGTCGGACCGCCAAACTTTTAATAAGGCCCTAACTCTTTCCATAATGTAGGCTATTTTGAAGCGTGATTAGGTAGTCCATGTGTTTTACAACTGTTGTATTTTACGCTATCGTTTGTAGATGGATAGGTGTAAAATGTGCACATTGATAAAAATACAGTATTCCTGCCAAGCTGCTTTTGCTGTCTTTGTTTCCCGACGCAAGCCTCTCCACATCAGAACAGGCCATGGGGGGCTGCAACATCATAACGCTGCCACTGCCTGCTTTGTGAGACACCCGGGACTCTGTTTCCCAGAGTCCCCGGGGGCGCTCACCGACAGCGTCATCCACCTGCGCCAGGAGGCGCTACAAAATCCACGCAGGGCTCCCCCTTCGCGGGATCCTGCCGAGCTGCAATTGCTGCCTTTGTTTCCCGACGCCAGCCTCTCCACATCAGTGCAGCCCACCGGGGACTGCAACATCGTAACGCTGCCACTGCCTGCTTTCTGAGACGCCCAGGACTCCGTTTCCCAAGGTCCCTGGGTGCGCTCACTGACAGCGTCATCCACCTGCTCCAGGAGGCGCTACAAAATCCATGCAGGGCTCCCGCAGCGCGGGTTCCTGCCAAGCTGCCTTTGCTGCCTTTGTTTCCCGACGCCAGCCTCTCCACATCAGAACAGCACACGGGGCTGCAACATCGTAACGCTGCCAGTGCCTGCTTTGTGAGATGCCCGGGACTCTGTTACCCAGAGTCCCCGGGGGCGCTCACCGACAGCGTCATCCACCTGTGCCAGGAGGGGCTACAAAATCCATGCAGGGCTCCCGCAGAGCAGGACATGTGTGGGCGTGCCCGGGCGCTGGACGGGCAAAGCCCGGGCCAAGGGCGCGCCCTTCCTAGCCCGTCAGAGACAGGTAGAGGCAGGGCCACCCTCTTTACATCAACCGCCATTTACTTCACACAGCGACCTGCTACGAACCTATACCATCAATTAAGGTACTTTTTTTGCCCTAGGCCAACAAGCCAATAAGTGTTCTGTTGAATGTGTAATACTGTTTAATGTGCAAAAGGAAAGTTATGGAAGGGGGGGTCACAGGATTGAATACAGCTCAGGGTACAAGGAAAGTGAAGAAGGCCTCACCAATGCTCAGATAGCCGAAATTGGCAAACGCTCCCATCCGCTACGTATACCTCAGATGTTTCAAAAATCGTCTTGCTCGAATCTTTCCACTAACAACGAAGAGGCATCAATAGGGCAGCTTAATCCAGGAGCTGCCATTTTTCAGCCCCCTTTGTCACCGTCACATTCTGGGCCGAGGCACTTGGAGCCAACTGTTATAGTCTGCTCCAATCGCTTCTCTGTCGTGGCTGGTGATTTAACCTGATCCGACGATCTAAGTACCCAGGCGTCATTGGACGATCTAACAGAACCACAGATGGAGGACGAAACAGCCCATAGTACAGGTAGCTTGAAGCTAGTGTCCATTGTAAATTCTTTAAGAGCCAAAGTCAGTGACTTAAAATCTTTGGTCCACGAGCCAGTAGCTTCTGTCAAAGGTTTAATTTCGCACCATTTGTTATGTAATTCAGTAGATACTTCCCAGCCTCCTAAATCCTTGCTAAAAACCACCAAGATTGCAGGGAAAATAGGTTCCACAACAAATCAATCAATACCCATTCTCCCATTACTTCCATCATCTGTGCCCACTAAGACATCCTCGCACACCCATTGTTTGAGACAAATTTTAAGCCATCCATCAATTACTGCCCATAACAAAACAATTTGCACCGATTTTAACATCTCTGCAGCTAAGTTGCTCCTGCGCATTGCTATAGCCCCCCGTCCAGATGCTTTTGAGCGTTCCTTCCTTGCCGAAAAGCATACAGTTTTTATGCCGAATGTTCCCAAGCATGTGGGCTATGAACAGGGGGACTCACTAATAAACAAGGCCATACATTGGATTCAGGATGTTAGAGGGTGCCGCTCGTTAATAAGAGAAGACATTGTTAAGGCTAGGAGGCACTCTTCTTATGACCAATCACTATTCACAATCGAGCTCACATTGACCACTCCCCATTTGGTCGAGGGCCTACTAACATTAGATTATAGGACCTGCCCACCTGGCTCTTCGGGTATACAGATCAGACGTTTTCCAACAGTCGATACCACAAGAGCCAGGGACGAGATCTTTGAGCGAAAACCATCTAGGGGGTCACAATTAGACAACACCGATTGACTGGCAAAAAATGTATCAGATCCGTTCGAACACCCCCAAAACCCAGGACACGCTCTTGTGAACATTGTTTTTGCTGTTCCATCCAGTACATATGACAGGGAAATGACACCCTTACTAGGCTCACTTAGCACATCTGGAAGTGCACATGATATTAGGACAGTAGACACAAGCCCAAGCCCACTAATAGCGACAAGACACACAGCTGCATCTCATCATATCCAGGACCAGTTAACACGAGAACTGGAGCACACTAGGGACCATGCTTTAAATCTTAGGATCCTCTCCTGGAATATAGCGGGCCTCTCCAAAAAGCTTTTATTGCCCGACTGGAATAACTTTGTCGAGGGTCATACCATTTGCATTGTCCAAGAAACATGGAGCATGGCGCCCCTTCACAAAGTGGGCTACATCTCCTTGTGTATCCCAGCAACATCGTCAGGAAAGGGGAGCCATTCTGGGGAACGGCTAATATGGGTTAGCATCTCTTTGGATTGTACGATCACCCAACATCGATGCACCTCTCCTGATCTTTTAAGGCTCACTCTTAGGGGTAATAAAGGGGGAAGAACGCTAGAGGTTTTTAATATTTATGTTAGAGGAACCAATGGAGGAGTCCAATCGCCCATAGTTTCATGCCTGGAGGCCGAACTTTCTATCTGTCTTTCTGACTCTTATTTCCTAGTAGCAGGAGATCTTAATTGCACTTTCGAGCCTCTTGCCGTAGAAGACATGTTGGGTATCGAAGATGATGATGCGAAGTGGGGAATCACCCTCTAAACATACCACAGGTTAAAATGTGGACACAATTAGCTATCCAGCAGAATTCTCTATCTTTAGAGTATGGGTTGAGAGCGACTAATGGCAGGTCCCTTTCAGATTTAGCAGGGGCACACACCTATAATCGGGTTGGTTGCTCTTCACGTATTGATTTTATCTTGTTAAGTTGTAACCTCTGGAGATACTTAATTGACATGGTGATAACACCCACTGTCTATAGTGATCACAATTCAATGCGCCTAACCATAAAGATTCCGTGGCTTCCTAACCTTGGAAACACAGACACGGGTGACCCCATGTCAACAAGGGAAGTAACCCCCTCAAACTGCAGAAGATCTCTCAAATGGCACAGAGTTGCCTTAGATGAATCGAGATTGCATGGCATAAAACAGACTCTGGTAGAGGCATCAACTGAGATGCAAGTGGCGCTTGAGGAATCAGATGGAATTTTGAAGGTACCCCTAATTTATGAAAAGACTATTAGCATGCTGGGATCCTTTTTCCATACGACTGCTGGCTGGCTGTAGGCATCCCACTCTGAGCAGGAAGCGTAACGATATATGGTACACGAAAATCTGCAGCTAAAAAAAGTCTGCCCTGATTATGGTTGTTAAAAGCAAGTCATCTTCTAGGATCCAAATAGCAAGAAGGGAATACAAGTTGGCAGGGTCCAAAGCCAAGAAAGAGTGGGAGTAAAACACTTGCAATCCTTAAAGATAGCCAGCATGGAAAGGGACGCTAACCACTTCTGAAATCTGGTTAGGAGAAAAACTCAACCCGATTCTGAACTAATTACCAATAACATCCTATGCAAAACCTGGTATGACCATTTCACAAATCTTTATTCTGACACAGAGGAAATCCCATGCGAAGGTTTACCCACTGACCTCAACTGGTCCTTCTAGTAGCGATCCCTTCTTGGAATCGGAGGTGGAAACTGCTATCCAACTAATAGTTCAGCCAAGGCAGAGGGACCCGACGGACTCCCTGGAGACCTGCTCCGGGCCAAACCTGTAAGATGGACAAAGTTTATCACATCCTTAATTAATGCCATTAAAAACGGCTGTCCCATCCCCGACTCTTGGAAGGGGGCTGAGGTCATACCTATTTTTAAAAAAGGAGCCAGGGAAGACCCAGCCAACTGCCGTCCAATTAGCTTGATAGACTCCATTCAAAAGGTAGTTGGTCGGGTGGTGCTAGAGAGGATCTTGGCATGGGCTGATGAGCATAAAGTCCTCTCCAATTACCAGGCCGGATTTAAGGCAGGTACAGGGAAGATCGAACAGGCGTTTAGGTTACTCCTTCTTTACTGGAAGGTTGTCCAAATAGGCAAAGGCAGTCTTTACCTCGCATTTATTGATCTAAAGACTGCCTTTGACCTGGTCCCTCGTTAGCGCCTGTGGAGGATCCTGGCAGAGCAGGGGGTCCCCAAGAATATCCTTGACATACTAATCCGCCTCCACGATGGCAAGTGAGATGGGGCTCCCATGGTCAGAAAACCCCCCCGAATACCAGTGAACAGGGGCGTCCGCCAGGGCTGTGTATTGGCTCCCACCCTATTCTCTTTGTATGTGAATGGGGTGGTTGAGTTCCTGCTGAGAATACCATCTGATGCTCCCGCCATGGCGGGCGACAGGATTCCTACACTCCTGTTCGATGATGACACCCTCCTTATTTCAAAGACCCCGAAGGGTCTGCAGACCCTACTAGACAGATTCCAACTATTTTGTACTTCAAGAGGGCTGGTTATTAATACATTGAAAACAAGATTTTTAACACTCAATCCCCCAAGGTCATTCAGGGACTCTCCCTCATTGAATGGGGTCTCACTAGAGAGGGTCACCACATTTGACTATTTAGGTATCCGTATCGCTGACTCAATGTTCTGGAAGCCCCACACTCAAAAAATGCTCTTGAACCACAAAAGGGTTGAGGGGGCAATATTGAAAGAACATCGCTCTTCATCGAGCAGACCAATCGCCCCCTCCCTTACGATATATGCAGCCAGACCAGTTAGCTCGGCCCTTTACGGCGCAGAGCTGTGGGGCTTTGCTAATGTAGAGGAAATTACCAGATCAGAAAATAAATTCCTGAAAGATCTGATAATGCTCCCCCAAGGAACTCCTACTAAGCCCCTATTGCACAATCTAGGACACCACCCGTTTAGAGACATTGCCAGACTCCGCCCCCTTCTGCTGTGGGCCCGCCTATAGTGGACGCCAGAGCTATCAAAATACGCAGCAGGTTTAAGCGAAATAATGGATGGGCACGGCTGGCATAGGTGAATGGGTTACTGATGCACTCAAAGAAAATTAGTATATAGATTGTTAGGTAACAATATCACAACAATTCAACACAATAAATGACAGAAGTATTTTGACAGAACTCCAGCTGAAGAGTAAATCTCGGAGTCTTTAATGTAGTATACAGCCAGCCGACACGTGTTTCATCGCACTCGCAATTCCTCAGGGCTGAAACAAACAAATAAGTAACATAGAGCATGTGTCTTCTACTGATACAGTTAACACATAAGACCTAGGTATATGGTCTGTACAGACATTATTAGCTTCCTACTGCAGTGAATACACAGTGATTCACCTTACATCTTATATGTGCCACCACAACACATTCGTGTCGAAAGTGTGTCTACTGCCGATATTATCAATGAACGTGCTTGTGACTGGTGACTTTGTGATGACATGGTGAAGGAACCTAAATATTGTTCCTGAGGCGAGTGGTAACGAGCGTTATGATTGTTGCAGCGGAAAAAGTGTACTATCTGTGTACGACTCATTCATCCTTCATGCTTACTGAGTAGTGCACAGTGAAAAAAACTGTGACTTGATGCACAGAATGAAGACATACCTAGATGGCCGTGTAAATGTCCGAAGGTCTGTATATTCAGATAAGAAAACAACACAAGAAAAAGAAAAAGGTGAAAAACCTCATCACTATCATCCAATTCATAGTGAACCGGATCTCCCAAGCATTTTCATTGAGATGTGTGAAAAAGTCATTTAAAAGCTCCTCAGAGCCTGACCAGATCAGGATGCAGTCATCAATATATCGACCCCAGAATATAATGGAGTCGACATATTGAGCACCCTTCGTGCCCCAAATTAGGTCGGCTTCGAGTGCGCCCATGAATAAGTTTGCAAACAAGGGTGATATCTTAGAGCCCATGGCCACTCCCTTCTTCTGGCGATACCAGTTTTTGTCAAACATAAAACAGTTGTTTTTCAGAATCAATGCGGTCATTGTGGACAGCATCAGAGTGTGTTGCCACAGTGTAGCTGGTCTGTTGTACAGAAATTTGTTTATAGCCTGCTGATACCCAGATCCGTGTTGATACTGGTGTAAAGTGACACCACATCCATCGTGACAAGCAGAGGTCCCTCTTGCCACTGGATGTCTGCTAGTGTGCTCAAGATGTGTTTCGTGTCCTGTATGTAGGAAGGTAGGTTTCTGACCAAGGGGCCCAAGAAAAGATCCACTTGTTCAGCTATTCTTTCAGTGGGTCCCCCTATACCAGAAACAATTGGTCTCCCTGGTGGAAAAGGGAGATTCTTGTGTATCTTTGGGAGAGTGTATAGCCATGGATATGTTGGTCTGAACACTTTCAAGTACAAGTACTCCTCCTCGTTTAGTAACCCAGACTGTTTCCAAGTTAATAGCTGTGAGTTAATTTCTAGTGTTAGAGGACCAATGGGGTTATATGTGAGGCGTTCATAGCAGGAGTCATCCTGAAGCTGCTGAAAAATTTCTTGGTGATAATCTACACGATCCATTATCACTACGTTGCCCCCCTTATCTGCCTCTCTGATAGTAATGGTATTGTCATTCATGAGTGTCGTGAGTGCACGTCTTTCCCCATTGGTGAGATTAGGGGGGCAACGTAGTGATAATGGATCGTGTAGATTATCACCAAGAAATTTTTCAGCAGCTTCAGGATGACTCCTGCTATGAACGCCTCACATATAACCCCATTGGTCCTCTAACACTAGAAATTAACTCACAGCTATTAACTTGGAAACAGTCTGGGTTACTAAACGAGGAGGAGTACTTGTACTTGAAAGTGTTCAGACCAACATATCCATGGCTATACACTCTCCCAAAGATACACAAGAATCTCCCTTTTCCACCAGGGAGACCAATTGTTTCTGGTATAGGGGGACCCACTGAAAGAATAGCTGAATACGTGGATCTTTTCTTGGGCCCCTTGGTCAGAAACCTACCTTCTAACATACAGGACACGAAACACATCTTGAGCACACTAGCAGACATCCAGTGGCAAGAGGGATCTCTGCTTGTCACGATGGATGTGGTGTCACTTTACACCAGTATCAACATGGATCTGGGTATGCAGGCTATACACAAATTTCTGTACAACAGACCAGCTACACTGTGGCAACACACTCTGATGCTGTCCACAATGACCGAACTAATTCTGAAAAACAACTGTTTTATGTTTGACAAAAACTGGTATCGCCAGAAGAAGGGAGTGGCCATGGGCTCTAAGATATCACCCTCGTTTGCTAACTTATTCATGGGCGCACTCGAAGCCGACCTAATTTGGGGAACGAAGGGTGCTCAATATGTCGACTCCATTATATTCTGGGGTCGATATATTGATGACTGCATCCTGATCTGGTCAGGCTCTGAGGAGCTTTTAAATGACTTTTTCACACATCTCAATGAAAATGCTTGGGAGATCCGGTTCACTATGAATTGGAGCAGGACAAGTATTGAATTTGTGGATATCGAGTTCTATATATCGTCTAACTGTCTACATAGTAGACTTTTCAGGAAGTCCACAGCATGCAATGCAGTCTTGCATGCCTCGAGCTCACATCCCCCACATCAAATAAACGCCATACCCTTTGGCGAATTCCTTAGGGCAAGAAGGAACTGTAGTGAGGACTGTGAGTTCGGGAGATGTTTGACAAGCATGAAGGAGAGATTTTACACTAGAGGCTACTCAACTAAGACGATTGAGAAAGCTGAAAAAAGAGTCAGAAAAGTCAAGAGAGCACACACTCTGACTACGACACATAAGCACACCAATTCAAGCAAGGAACACATCAGAATGGTGACTGATTTCAATTCACTCCATGATGTATTACGGAGAAGTCTTACTAAACATTGGAGCTTATTGAAATCAGAGAGAGCTTTGACGGATCACATTACAGACAGACCTCAAATTTCTTTCAGAAGAGGTAACACTTTACGGAGTAAATTGAGTCCCATGGTACCTCGGGACACAATATGCACGAATTGGATGACCCAACGTAGTCTAGGCTTTTACAAATGCGGATTCTGCAGTGTGTGCAAATGGGCAAAACATGGTACAACACGATTTATGGGTCCGGATGGGGTTTCTTACACCATTAAGAGTAACATTAACTGTACAACCAAGTTTGTGATTTACCTCATTGAATGTGAATGTGGAAAATACTATGTGGGAAGCACCATCAGACAATTAAAAGATAGAATGATGGAGCACATAAGGGCAATTTTGAATTGCGACCCGAAATATCCTGTAGCTTTACATGTAGCTTCCTGCCAGAAAGATAAGATCAATAAAGTTGTCCAATTTTTTGGGGTTGAAACAGTCCCTTTAACAGTCAGAGGTGGAAACCGAGAATTGAGACTTAGGCGCACAGAGGCAACTTGAATCATGCGTTTAAAATCTGTGGAACAAGGACTCAATTATGACCAGGAGATGCAGTATTTCCTGGGAGACTGAGCAATGGATCACTGTAAATCAAAGATATGATATTGTTGTGATATATCCGCACTACATGTAGATCTGTGTTTGTCGATAGTTTAGACCATATATGACCAAATATCAATCCTCATGCTTTGACAACTCTCTTGTACTTCGAATTTACTGTTGATTAAGATTTTCTAATGACATTGTATATGCGAAGAGACAAGTATGAATGTCATTGTATTTGACGACGAGACAAAATGTCATTGTATTGGATAATGAGACAGAATTTACATTCACGTATGCCTGGGATAGACACTGTGAGGTAAGCTACGTCCACTCACGGTGTGCACAACCCAGTATGGAGGTTCGCCGAGATCGTCTTTTTACTCTTGGTGCACTACGTAATATGATCAATCGACTTCAGGACACGTGACATGTTCCGTTGACTTTTTAACATTTTAACATTTACAGACGGTATTAAATAGAATACCGACGTTTGATCACCCACAGCGTCAAACATTGCCTTAATATCGCAATCTTTGGGTTCGATGGAAACCCAACATGGATGCGATCGAAATAAGCAGAGACGTTCTAGTGGACCGGGCACGCCACGTCAGGACGCATATAACGCCTGTATGGACCCGGTCACGTGTCCAAACAGGAACTGAGCTCGGAGGACAGGACGCGCGATACGGCATCTCAGAGCTTCACACGGGTAAGACAGGAAAACTAAAGGGAGGTATGGATGGATATTCCGATCCAGGAATGGGTCATGTGAATATAGATTAGGAACCTGACGCTATGTCAACTTGCTGTTATTTCAGCCTGGGGTCTTCATCGATTTTGAACCACAACCGGCATGAAAACGTGGAGTGATACAGTGATACATTTGAATAGGTAAGCTTGCACGAAGCGTCACCCCGAGCACGACTTTGCTATAGATGTGTCATAACAGTAGATATTGGGAATATTTGTACTGAAGCCCCGAATTCTTTCAGAACAGCACCCTGTTCGATGGTACGATAATACAGAATCACAAGATTTTTGTGACCTCCGAGCCTCTCAGACACGGCTACACTGCAGATATGTAAGTTTTTCGTAAACTTCTGAATCCTGTTTGTCAAGGACAATGGAGATTTTGTCGCAATAAACTAAACTGGGTTACGATTAAATAAGAAATACGAGTGTTCACGAGTGAACATGTCAGTCAACGATCAGTTACGATGTTTCTCGTGTGCAATATCCATACAATAGATATGGAGAATTGGATTCATAATTCAGATGATTACTGGAGAAAGTTCTTGATAATAAGAGTCCCACTTTTGTATAATGACTCATTTTATTTGGTCCAGTTACAGAATCAAGGATCATAACCCTCGTCGCACACACTCATACAGAGTGTCATCGGTCACGGGCCCGGCTGGGTCGGAATTATCACCAGCTGAGCGGTGAGCCTCCATTCACTTTCTTTGACAGTCGCACTATGGTTATATTTTCTTGCCTCACTATTATATTTAGGACATTAGTGATGAGGTTTTTCCCCTTTTTCTTTTTCTTGTGTTGTTTTCTTATCTGAATATACAGACCTTCGCACATTTACACGGCCATCTAGGTATGTCTTCATTCTGTGCATCAAGTCACTGGTTTTTTTCACTGTGCACTACTCAGTAAGCAAGAAGGATGAATGAGTCGTACACGGATAGTACACTTTTTCCGCTGCGACAATCATAACGCTCGTTACCACTCGCCTCAGGAACAATATTTAGGTTCCTTCACCATGTCATCACAAAGTCACCAGTCACAAGCACGTTCATTGATAATATCGGCAGTAGACACACTTTCGACACGAATGTGTTGTGGTGGCACATATAAGATGTAAGGTGAATCACTGTGTATTCACTGCAGTAGGAAGCTAATAATGTCTGTACAGACCATAAACCTAGGTCTTATGTGTTAACTGTATCAGTAGAAGACACATGCTCTATGTTACTTATTTGTTTGTTTCAGCCCTGAGGAATCGCGAGTGCGATGAAACACGTGTCGGCTGGCTGTATACTACATTAAAGACTCCGAGATTTACTCTTCAGCTGGAGGTCTGTCAAAATACTTCTGTCATTTATTGTGTTGAATTGTTGTGATATTGTTACCTAACAATCTATATACTAATTTTCTTTGAGTGCATCGGCAACCCATTCAATTAGACAAGTGGTAGTTTTTCTACTCAATCCGAGTGGTTTAAGGTTTGTCCACTCGCCGATTTGCACCTATGATAAAATTGTTCTGAAACCTGTGTGCGTATGAACTGGCAGTGCACCCAGCTTTAACTGATTTAAAAGCCTTCAGAATCCATAACGGCTGGCATAGGATTGATTGGTTAAAAGATGTCAAAAAAATCTTGTTCGACCTTGATTTCAGAGAGGCATGGGAAAATTGAACCTCCCCGCCCAAGGCAGAACTCAAGAAGGCGCATTGGTTGTGGGTTTTGTAGGAATGATCTTCATAATCCTAATATAGGTAGACTGTCAGAGGAGTTCATGCAGCATAAGCATTCCACATGTCTGTAACTTTATCTAGATATTATACAGAAAGCACATGATAGAGCTCTTTATTTTCAGTTCAGAGTAGGTTCACTGCCCACATGAGAACAAACTGCGAAATGGAGGCCCCCTTATCAGACACCTGCTTCTTGCCTAAGCTGTGAGACTATTCTCAAGACAATTCCACACATCATGTTTGCATGCCCAGCCTACAAAGCACCGAGAGAACGATGGTTAAAACCAATTTGCAACCAACTGGGCACTCGTAGTCATCATGCTGCTTTGCGCATTTTGAGAACCGATGCCCGGGAACTTTATGCTTGCAGATTGGCTAAATTCTTTAGATGGGCGTGGACTATTAGATCAAGAAATTTGAACAGTAATTTTTAAACCGAATTGCTATGATGTGTCCGCTGATTTTAAAGCTTGTATTGTTTTTACAACGAAATAGCTCTTATACGTGTCTTGCTGCGTTTTCTTTTTTGCTTTAAAAAAATATTTTATTAATTTATCTCTAATGAATTCTTTAGTCTATGGAACATGGTATCTCGTCTTATGACAAATTGTATTTCACTTTATTCATATAATTTTATATGAAAATTGCAGCTTTTAAAATATGTATTATCGAAATAAAGCTATTATTGTCTGACTGACTGAGTATTTAAATTATGTAAATAGTGTATTTATGTGAAAGTGATTCAAGTTTAAATCATGAGTTATCATTGATTTGGTAACATAAGCTTTTTATATATATTTTCAGTTTTTTTTTAACAAAAGGTATTACATGCTTTGTAAATTTGTTCAATGTTTTATTTTTTATATATTTAAACATATTTTAATCATTTTGTTAACATTCTATTTCATAAATAAACAAAGGGTGCAGTCTGTCAACCCAAGTACCTACCAAATAGTCTGTTAGACATGTTAATTTGTGTTCATGTGTTTGGTAGCATGATGATTCGATTAATAGGTTACATTGTTTTGATACTTCACTTAGGGATCACGAAACTCCATCTGAAAATCCTGAACTGGGAAATCCAAGCGCCCTTGGCGAGTTCTGCAAATTGAGTATAAACTGGTCTAGTCTTCCCCTATCATACCAACATCATAATGAGGCCCTTAATGTGGCTATTTTGGAGGTGCCTCAAAATAGTATGGTGAAAGTGATCGACAAGGAGCGTGATGACAGAAATTTAAATGCCCAGGTGCCAAGAATAAAACAAAAGTGTTTGTTCCTGCTCAGTAGTGCAGCAGCAGGTAAGGCATGCAGTCCATCCCACAACACTGTTTGTTTGTTTGTCCCTGCTGATAAGTGCTCGAGCAGCTGGGGTCTGGCATAAACTGCAGGGATGGCTCGCAAGACAGCTGTGGTGTCCGATTAGTAAACTCATTGAGAACGTAGCAGTTCTGAATTCTAAAATTAACGCTCACCTGGTCAAACCTTAACAGATGTGACAGAGAGTGAAGGGGCATGCCAAACCGACTTTATATACTCCGTTTCTTTATTTAACCAAATATAGGCAACAGACTTGATAGGCTGAGGAGAAACAAAAATCAGAGCTTCAAAACAGCATTTCGTGAAGCAGTCTTTGGGGCATCTAAGAAAATAATTATCAAAATAAATTACAAGTAATTCAATATATTAATTAAAGAACAAGGAATTGCCACTGACCGCGCGACACGCAGGGGAGCATGGGTGGGACAGCGCCCAAGCCCCACACGACGGGCGAGCAGAGCCCTTAGAGCGGCACCCCTCCCTGAGCCGACCTCCTACGCAAGCAACCAATAGGGAGGGCTCACCTAGGAGATGGGGGCGTCCCCTATGCATATAGGCAGGAATTGGGGCGCCACTGAAAAAGGCAGTACTTAGCCTGGCCTAATTTCAGATACAAGGAGACTTCCAGCAGTGCCTGGACGCTGTAGCAGCATATAGGCAGTAAGGGGAAGCTGGGCCGCGATTAAGGGGCAATAAGGCATCCTTTTGATCGAGTTCCTGACGGAAAACGAAAGGACACAGCTTGTTATCTGGTCACAGGTAATTGAGAGAAGCATGCCTTTGACTTTGTTCACTCCATATATAAGTGCAGGCACCGTAAGAATGCCAGTTGTCTTTGTCTGTCCCGGTACTTACCCAAATAACAATTTAAATAGCACTATTTTATTTCTTTATAGCACCACGCATCCCAATGCAGGATGGCAGAGCGCTGTTGGGTAACATGCACGTTATACATGGACAATACATTGTGTAAGTGGGTGAATAAAGCAGTATGCATATGTATTACATGAGACAGCGAGGGTTACAGGTACAAGAGTCCCATATCCTTCATAGTCCACAGTGCTATATTAGAAAGGATTCCAGTTTTGTGTGCTGCAAGTAACAAGCTACAACATACAAATCAGTCACCTGCATGTTACATGATGTGCTTTTCACTGGAGGCACTAACCTTATGCCAGCTATATTCTTAACATTGTGTTATGTCCTATTGTGCTAGAGTAACTGGACCCCAGTTATTTGGGTGGGCGAAGGGAATGACAGGTTAAAATCCACCCAAACACGCGAAGGTGCAATTGATCCTGTTTAGACCGAGGGCGAAATGTAAGATACTGATCACCTGGCGGTGCATTACAGTTAAAACCCCGACAAAAAAGGACATCAGTTAAATCCCATGCACAGTCGCCGAGCTCGCCTTTCTGTGACCTTAAGGAAGGGTGATGGTAACTAGTCCATCAGATACAATAATGCAATAGTCACTTGCCGATCCCCCGTGCAGCAATTCTGGATGAAAACAGCGAACACAGGCACATTAAGCAAAAACTAGAAAGGTGTACAAATATGATACTTTGAATGGACAGCCTTGACTCACCAACTTCTCGACGATACGCAGTTTGGTTTTAGGAAAGGGCATGGAACAGAGACTGCCTTGATAAAGGCCTCTGACGAGATCAGGGTGATCATGGACCAGGGAGGGGCAGCTATTCTTATCCTTCTGGATCTGTCAGCAGCTTTCGACACGGTCGACCATGCCACCTTAGTCGACCGTGTCACTGCTTTGGGGATCAACGGTTGTGCCAAGGATCTTATATCATCGTTCCTGGCAAACCGTACCCAGACAGTAAAGTTGGGAGATTTCTATTCCCCTATCTCTGCACTCCCTTGTGGAGTCCCACAAGGCTCCTCGCTAAGTCCTATGCTTTTTAATATCTATGTAGCGGACTTGGCGAGGATAATAAAGGCCTATGGGATACAGCTTACATCGTATGCAGACGATACCCAGCTGGTGCTGGGTATTCACAAGGATGGTCTCACCGTAGCAGCCAACTTTCAGAAAGCTATGCTTGAGGTCAGTAGCTGGATGGCTCTGAACTGCCTTCGCCTCAATTCGGATAAGACCGAGATCATGACCTTCGGAAGACTTTCCCCTGAATGGTCTCCTGGTTGGTGGCCAGAAAAGCTTGGCCCTCCACCTGTCCCAGTAGAAAAAACCAGAAACCTGGGAGTGATCTTCGATAACAAGTTGGTTTTCGACCTCCACACCAATAAGGTGGTGTCGTCGTCTTTTTTCATTTTGAAAAAAATCAAGAAGCTGCTGCCTTATCTCCCGCCGTCAGCTGGGAAGACTCTGGTCTCTACCCTAGTCTTCTCAAGGATGGATTATGGGAATGCACTTTTCCTTCACACCCAGAAGCGTGTCACAATGAAGCTGCAATCTATTCAGAATGCGGCTCCTAGGATTCTTCTCAACATCCCTCGTCGCAAATCTACCACTCTTGGTATTCGTCAGCTTCATTGGCTGAGAGTGGAGAACCGCGTCAAGTTCAAGGCCCTCTGTATTGCTTATAAGGCTGTACATGGCATTGGACCTAGGTTCCTGGTTGAAGCCTTTCAGATGTATACTCCTAGGAGGCAATTAAGATCGGCCAATAACAGTCTCCTCCCGGTGCCACGCACAAGATCGGTCACCTGGGGAGACAGGCGCTTTCTTGTGGCCACTCCAAAACTTTGGAACCTCCTGCCACCAGCCATCAAAACCGCCCCGAACCTGATGAGCTTCCGCAGACTCTTGAAAACATGGCTGTTTAATCAGTAAGAGGATGATTTGATGACAGACTCCAGTTGCTCTACAGCGCCGAGACACCTCCGGGTATTTGTTGCGCTATAAAAGTTGCGTAAATAAAATAAATAAATAAATTAAGTTCACAGAGTGAGGAAAGTTAAGTATTTAGACCTCGGCAAACAAGGAACGGCTTCTGGAACAGAGCCAGGAAGCGATTTGCTGGGTGTCGAATTTTAAATCGGGGAACCAGAAATAATTGCACCCTCTGGAGTAACGGTACCCCAAGAAAATTAGAGACATAGTAGGGAACCATTTCAAGTTAGAGGAAGATTCCCGAAAGATAAGACACGTGCGTGGGAAGTACCACATTAACAATATCCGGAAACAAAGGGGAGCGGGCGAGCTCCTGTGGTTTGAGGTTGTCCCTCGCAGGGCCTGGGAAGAGGTGTGGCCTATGAAACTAAGGGCGTGACCCTAGAACCGTATCTAAGAAATCTCCATAAGCGGTATGGCCTATGTAACTGAGGATGTGGCCTGAGAACCGTATCTAAGAAATCTCCGTAAGAGATGTGGCCTATGTAACTAAGGGTGTGGCCTGAGAACCGTATCTAAGAAATCTCTGTAAGAGGTGTGGCCTAGGTAGCTAAGGGCGTGACCTAAGAACCGTATCCAAAGTATCTCTGTAAGAGGTGTGGCCTATGTAACTAAGGGCGTGGCCTAAGAACCGTATCTAAGCAATCTCCATAAGAGGTGCGGCCTCTAAGAACCGTATCTAAGAAATCTTCATAAGTGGTGTGGCCTATGTAATTAAGAGCATGACCTGAGAACCATATCTAAGAAATCTTCATTGGGCAGGTGCCAATACGAAGAGAAAACGGAAGGGTACTACGATAAAGGTGCACCAACAGCGACCAAAAGTAGCTAGGTGGGTGGGGGGCTCTGTCATCGACGGGGGCCTCCTCCAGAGCTGTGGCGGAGTACAGGGCGATCTGGAAGCAGATGGACAGTAAGGGTACCTCTGCGGCAGAAGGATACAGTCTAGATACCTCTGCCTGGCACAGTAAGGGTGCCTGAGCCAAGCACCTGGAGCCGAAAGAGGTTCCAGGAAACAGCGTCGGCGCCCCGTTAGTCCTTCGGGCGGTCGGGGGGCCTGAGCCGACCGGGGGTGTGCCTCATCGCTCCGCCCTGACAGGGGGGGCGGGAGTATAACGAAATGGTAATTTACTGCAACGTCAGAGCATCGTCTCGCCGTGCAAGATGGCTCCTTAGGCATGCGGGTCAGCGAGGGGCTGCCGCATTAGATCGCCTGTAAGATGACCCACCTTAACAGCTACCTGTGTTGTACGAAATAAACCTGCAGCACTGCTTTCCCACAAATATGTCTCATGAGTTTCCTTTGGTATGTAAGTGGATAATATGCAATGCGGAGCGAGCGCTGGCGGTGTGGGCACTATGAATATTTCAGGGGAGTAATGAAGAGCGATGCTGCAAGTGCATCGCTCTTCATTACTCGCTGCGCCTGCATCTCTACCGCATTTTCCCTCCATCTACTGAACAAAAACGGGGATCACTCCAATCCCACTGTCGTTGGACAGTGCCTAAGGCTGGTGCATAGGATGGAAGTGAGCACCTGGCCAGATCAAAGCCTTACAGGTTGCACTCAATGCAATGGGACCAAGTAATGAAAGCACTCGGTGCAATCATCATAGGCGGTATATATGTAGAGTACCTATTTACACGGCCTTTGCCAATGCTGCTAAAATAACATTTTATTCAACAGAAGGAATTGCAGCGAGTAGAGCATGTCACAACTGCAATGTTATGTTCATTCGTTTTCTAAAGCACTCGATTACCCGAGGGTGACTTGACTCTGGGTATATGCGCAGAAAAGAGGACGCCTAGAAGTAGCTGAGACCCTAAGCAGTGCTTAACAGGCAAGTCTTCAGGGCTTTTCTGGAAACCAATAAATTGGGCATGGCTTTAATATGCAAGGGGAGTGTGTTCCATGATTTCTTTTGTTGCTCCCAATACAAAGCTCCAGCCTCCTCAAGCCACATGTTTCAATCTAGGCACTGGCGCAGATTTGGCTGATGCAGACCTTAAGGTCTGGCCTGAAGTTTACCAATTGAAGTAGTTTTTTAGGAAATCAGGCCCTAAATCATGTAATGCTTTATAAGCAATGTAAAGTGCATTAACACTAACTCTTTGTCTAATGGGCCTGCCAGTGAAGTTTCCTAATAGATTTGGGCACTGAATGTTATTTTAGGGATTTTCAACAGGAAACGAGCAGCCACATTTTGCAAGGTCTCTTTCTCATGCAGCAGAGACAAATACTAACCATTTCACTCTGTCCAAAATGAAACACTATCCCTGACCTGATGTGTACCTGGTTCGGTGACAACTCATCAACAACACTAGTATTGTGCAACAAAAATATTGAGACAAAAATATTGACTCCAAAAATATTGATTTCCTATATTTATAACGTAAATGACAAAAATATTGGGGGGGGGGGAATTTATGTCACTAATATCATTGTAAAAATGATTGCATCACATTGAATATTAGGTAAAAATGTTGATTTTGGTTTAAGTGCCCTTCCTGGTTTAACAGAAAGTTCAAGATCACAATTTTCTACGTTCAGAATAACATTGTTGAGGTAATCACAGTCAACGTCAAGTGTAGAGAGTGCTTGTAACAACTCAATATCATCAATATTCATATGACCGAGCCCTGAGATCGGGGTAAACTGAGATTTGTAACAACTTTCTCACATCAGGCAGGTGAGATGCGTAAGATTTTTCAAAAACATTGGCATGTTTTAAGAACTGACGATAATCTACGCAGATGTTTAAACTGTAACCCCTAGATCATTTTTTTTTAAAGTAGATCATTACGAGATGAATTGAGTCAGAATTTGATTACCAAAGAGAATGTAAGCAGAAATATTGGTTGCCCAGGTTTCTCCTGTTGTAAAAGTTGTAAAGCATTTAGCAACAGCGCAAATTGTACACAATTTCAAATTCCCCACTCTAAAAGAGAATTTGTTATCAAAAAGCCTCTTAATTGTAACACCACTTATTGTGTGTATGCACTGATTTGTCCCTGTTACAAGATGTATATAGCGAGTATACATTGTGCCAAAAAAATGAGTGTTAAAGCATGTTCGTGCCATTAGACACAACAATACGCAGTATCCTGTGGCACAACATTTTTTTGATCATCATTTTCAGAATGAGAAACTCTTGAGAATGTTGGTAATTGATGCTGTGGGGATTAACATGAAGGGTGGCAATCGTGAGGTAGAATTGCGCAAGCTGGAATCAAAATATATAATTGATTTCGAAACCCTGGTACCTCAGAGTTTTAATTCCCGCAAAGAACTTGCCGTCCATTTGGGTAGCTAGAAACAGGGATTATCACTGTGCTAATCTTTTCATGGCTTTTAATCATAACACTTTATATTATATTCTTTCACAGGTGCTGGCACTTGTTTTTTCTCCTTTTCTGATAAAATGAATAATATGGAATCTGAAGACTGGTGTCCAAACAGGTAAGAAGGCTGATCAGGACCTGGGAGACACCAATGCCAAGAACATGTAAGGGAATCAGGATGTCTAAAACCAGTCCCAAAGACAAGAAGCACTCAACCAGAGTAGGGATGATACCCAGAGAACAATGAACCCACTCTTGAGGCGAGACAAAACTGCACCCAAGACTGGACTGGAAAAGGAACAGGGAATGCCAGGGGACCTGACATGGAAAAGTGCTGCAAGGACTGTTGACACCCCTATGACACCACCAGAACAAGCAAGTCATCCCTTGATGGCCTGAATTTTGGGCATTATTGGAGAATAAATAAGAGATCGTGATAAGGAATTTGATGGTAGCCCCTTAATAGGTGTGTAGTGGACCAGACAGTAGGAAATTATACCAGGGTTAAGCCAGAGAACACTACCAAAAGACAAAGAGAAGAATAGCTCAAGCTTTTTTGTTTTAACCTTAAAAACTCATTCGAAAGGTTTTCAGACCATGAATGGGCGGTCCGCCCGCCATGAAATGGCAGGCGGAAAGTGACTCCCCCTAGATGGTCCACCTTCCCCCTGGCCCTCCACTATAGGATCTGGGTGGCACCTATCGTGCCCCCCTAAACATCCCTGCACCGTGTGACACTCGTCCCACATCCATCATAATTGGCCTCTAAGTGAGAAAACAAGATAAAGGATGGTGACTTTAGTCTCACAATCATATTATACTCATTTAGCTGCAGAGGAATTGATCAAAATATAGGCATCATTTATAGGTAATTGATACTGATTTTATTACTTGTAAACCACAACATATACCAGCATGGTAAATTGGAGCTTAGGATCAATAATTAAATTAGCAGAACATAAAGTCTTAAAAGTCCTACTGAAGGTAATGTATTGGCCAATATGTCTTAGAAGTAATGACAGTTGCTTTTAAAGTTTAGAACCAAGAAAACTGAATTATTGACTGGCAACTCACATTGGCTTTACTGAGGCTACTTGTTATAGTAACAAGACTTTTGAGGGCAATGTTCTCAGTAGGAAGCAACAGGCATGGATCAAACTGAGGTCAATGGGAGTCACCTCGCTAAGGTGATAGCGCAAACGCACACAGATTAAGCCTTGAGGAAGGAGGGCACACAGTGCTGCCTGTCACACTAGCCCTTATTTAATCCTTTAAAATACGTGAATTTACCATTTTTAATTTGTTCCTAACTTGTTCTTAACCTGCTTAGGAAGTGTGTGTGTGTGTTGATTGCTGCCTTTTTAGCTTTTTACCACTGCACCTCACTATTGCTTGCCTGCACTAGTGGTCAACTGCTGTTCGCGCTTCCCGGTCCACCACACCAATTAAGATTGGTGATTGAGTGGAGGGAGTCGCTCCTGCCAGGAAGTAGGTGTTTCACCCACTTCTGGTGGGCCACTTTCAGTGGCCATCTTGGAGGGTAGACGCTCTAGTCTCCCTCCAAATTTAGAACAAGGCCCAGAGTATATCTAAGACAATGGTGCTGACGCGCCGCGGAAGTACGCAGCCGGCGAGCTGAAGGCCCGCTAAAGGCAAGACTGTCTGCGGCCGTCAGCGTCCCGGAGGTGGCCAGCGCCAGCCACGTTGCCTATTTGCCGTTAAAGCTTTCAATCCGCCGGACATATAGCCGCAATGATCTTCTTCTGCTTCAACCTCACCCTTATGTCTAGTCTACCAGGTGGGAGGTGTTAGCCGCCCCTTCCATGTGCAACAATTGTTACTTTACCCTGCACCCCAGCATGGACGCACTCCAACACCCGAGGTCCAGCTCCAGAGGCGGTGGAAAGGGGGACATGTTTAGAGAAGCCCTAATTAACACCCGATCTCTATGCATACATCACTAGGACATTTCTCTGATACAAAAGGTCGACTTAATATTTATTACCGAGACCTGGCTCAATGAGTTTTCTAACCCTATCATTGAGTTGGCAATATCTGGCGGTTTTAAAATTTTCAGGGTTGATCACAAAGTCGAGAGGTGTGGTGGTGTTGCGGTCATCATCAGGGATAAATGGGCCTTTCACTGTGAAGAGTCCTCTGAGCTAGGAGAGGGTGATGTCCACGATTTTAGTTTCACTATCTCCCCACACGTCTCGCTGGGTGGAACATTGGTTAACAGGCCCCCGGGGCCCATTGGTCCTTTTCTTAAAAAGCTGGCAGATGCTATCATTCCCCACGCATTGCGGTTTAGGAATTATCTCTTTCTGGGAGATTTTAATATCCATTTGGATAAAGATGAGGTGGGAGACACCAGGGAATTCATTGACTCTCTTAACCTAGCCCAGCTTACTCAATGGGTAAAGGTACTGATACACTCAGGTGGACATATCCTTGATCCAAACTGCTCCAACTTCCTTATCAAGGTGGAGAATCCTCTGCTGGTGCCCTGGTCTGATCACTTCCTAACATACTTTTCCTGGGTTCTGGAGTGTAGTATTCCCCCAAACAATACCGGTCATAGCCAAGGTCTTTGCTAAAATCGCTCCGTGACCTTCAGCTGCGCTCTAGCTGACTCCAGACCAATCCCCTCCGTTAATTTGGAGGCCGCTCTTGAAAACTTTTCCAGTTAGATCAAGAGAGCATTGGCCCAGTCCTTCCCCACGGTGCCCCGCATACTATCCAGGGATTCTCAATCCCAGCCATGGTTTTCGCATGAGCTTAGACTGCAGAAACAACACTGCAGAAAGGTAAAACATAAATGGCGGTTAACCTACTGCCCTTTGGTGAAATTGAACCATAGGAAAGTCCAGAAGCTGTACTACACCTCAATAGCTCGGGCCAAAAGCTCTTATTATGCGGATCGCATCGATCAAGCGAGGAACAACTCTAAAGACATTTTCTCAATCATCCAGAACTTTATGGCCTCCAGGGCGGATTCTGTCGCACTTCCCTTGTCAAATGGTTGGTGCGAGGTTCTTTCAAATTTCTATATTGATAAGGTTCGCTTCATCGAGGCTTCCTTTATTTTAGGTGATCACTCCATGACCAGGCCCCCGCCCTTTGAGCGGATACACACTGGATCCTTCTCCATGACTGCTTTCTCACCTATTGACCTCCCTGAATCGCTGAGGATCCTTAAGGCACTGAAGTCAGGCTCTCCTTCTGATCCCTGTGCAGCCAGACTCCTGGCCTCAGTTGCAGAGGCACTGAACCCTGAAGCCAATAGACTTATCAATTTGTCCCGTCAGCAGGGCCTTGTTACTTCAGTAAGGAAGCAGGCCAAGATTCTGCCCCTCTTAAAGAAACCAACGTTGGATCCGCTATACCCAGTTAATTACCGCCCCATTGCCCTCCTCCCTATTATGGTGAAAGCCTGTAATAAGGTGGTCAATAAACAACTCACAGACTCCGCTGAGGACGC
Organism: Lissotriton vulgaris; assembly: GCF_964263255.1. Taxonomy (NCBI): domain Eukaryota; kingdom Metazoa; phylum Chordata; class Amphibia; order Caudata; family Salamandridae; genus Lissotriton; species Lissotriton vulgaris. The sequence goes on along the minus strand of NC_141685.1, from coordinate 2,106,301,291 downwards.
TGGCCTACTTCATCCAGCTCAATCCAGGTTCAGAGGCTCCTATAGCACTATGTCGGTGTTGGTGGAGGTCTCAGGGGCTATTTGGGAAAGTTTGTATGCAGGAGGGAGGGCAGCTCTTATTTTGTTGGATCTCTCGGCAGCATTCAATACTGTCCCCCATTCTTTGTTGCTCACCCGGCTTGCCGACATGGGGATTTCGGGTGCTGCCTTGAGTTCGCTCAAATTTTTTTTTGAAGGGCACATTCAGACAGGTTAGATCCCGCTGCTCTCCTCCTCACCTCAGGAGGTGACCACTGGGGTGCCGTAGGGGTGCTACTTGAGCCCCCTCCTTTCTAACCTTTATGTCACCCCTCTGATCTACTTGGCTGAAGAGCTGGGAGCCAAAATTATAGCTTACGCTGATGATACTCAGCTGATGTTTACCTGTGGAATATCAGACTGCTCCCCGTTACTGGCCAAAAATTGCCTTGCCGCAGTCTTTCAATGGCTTTACTCAGCACAGCTCAATTGTAATGAGGGCAAGTCTGAAATTCTTCTCTATGGGTCCTTCCCTCCCCAATTCAGAGAAACTCTATGGCCGGCAGATTTCCCCTTGCCAGCTGCAATGCGGCAACCAGCAAAAAATCTGGGAGTTTGGTTTGAGGAGAATCTTTCTTTTTCCACCTAGATTAAGAAGCTAGCGGGGAACTGCTTTGGTTTACTTAAAACTCTAAGGAAATTTCTCACGCCTCTCCCCAGAGCTTCAAAGGAAACAGTAACCAGGACCCCGTCTCAACTATGTCAATGCTTTGTACGCCGGCCTGCCGGGCTATCTTCTTAATAAACTACAGGTTGTCCAAAATGCTGTGGCAAGACTTGTCTTTAACATCCCGATGAGAAGCAGTTTCAGACATTATTTGCGATCACTCCACTGACTGCTTGTGGCCAATTGAGTCAAGTTTAAAGCTCTGGCCCTGGTCCACCGTGCATTGCATCACGTCGGCCTTCCTATTTGCATAAGAGGTTCCAGTTCTATGCCCCCGCCAGACAACTTTGTTCTTCTTCTCAGTTCCTGGCCTATACTCCCCGTTTCTGGCTCACTTGTGTTGGGGGCAGCTCACTTGCTATCAGAGCTACCACAGCCTGAAACGCACTCCCTCAGGCTCTCCGCAGCATTCAAGACTTCTGCCTAATTTAAAACAAAATTGAAGACTTATCTTTTTACCGAAACAAATCTTCAGGCGTATGTGCTTACTCTCCCTTTTTCTAGGCTTGCGCTGGAACATTCCTCGGGGTATCTGTGTGCACCACAAGTGCAAATAACGTAACATTACGCCCATGAATTTACCAGTGTGGATTTTAAAAGTCTTATTGTATACATATACTGTATTGCATGTGCTTTTTTGACAAACGCTGAAATAACGTTTTTGCTTTCTTGCTTGCAAAAGGGCAACCCATTTTATTTACTTCTTTTTTTTGTTTGTTTTTTAGAAAACACAGTGCATTGCCAACCAATACATATTAAGTCCCTGGCAGATGTTACCTAGCAGGTCTGCTACTGAACAGCCATTATGTAGAATACAATTGTAATTTCAGTGTAACATGGTGACAGAGACATTTTAAGGCATAGGCAAAGTGGGCAAATGACCAGGGCCCCTGGAAAAGTGATCTTTCTGTCACCTCTATTTCTTTATTTCAACCACTCTCATGCTAAATGTTTTCTCTACCTCTCAACACTATCTCTACCTATCCAGGGTCATTACAAGGAATTTTGAGATATCAGGCAAGATATATTTCAGCTCTTTTTGTGTGCCCCGATTACAAATCAATATAGCCTGGCATCATGTGAGCTTGAATTAGCAGAAAATGTGTACTAAGTCTCAATGTCACCTGAACAGAGGACCCCAAAATATTTGTTGCCCAGGGCCCCAAATATCCTTAAAACAACACTGCATGTTGATAGGAAGGATCACTGAGCTGCATCACCAGATAAATCCAATGTATTGCTTTAGCCCTGCCTTGTGTACCTCTGAAAGAAAGGTATGTCTTTTGGGTTGACTCTCAGGTATTTTTTACCTTAATACTCTGGATCAGTTATCTATCCAGTACCATTTATTTTCATCTCCCTCAATCTGAGGTTGACAACACCTTGGTGGTAATATCTTAGGTGGGATGGAATTAATTGACTATGATGAACCATGCCACAATAATGTGATTGAGGCTTTTCCATCCATTATCGTTGATATTGTCTCTGTAGGGCAGTGGCACTTTCCCAGTAAGTATAGTGCTACTATTACTACAGTATTCTTTGTGGTTGCTGTACCATGTGCCAGGCAGATGCCAAGATGTGTTTCCCCATCTGCACCCTTGAGGGACAGTGTACAAGAGAATCTCTAAGCAGGATGAAGAGGCAATTAGTTGCAAACAGGTACTCTGCACGTGCTAAAGCATGAGCAGTGTATCTGTTCACAGCATTCATGTGACCTGACGCCACAGAGTCTCCACAACCAGATTCATAAACATCCCACTTCCTGAGTGCATTGAGACCCTCACGGGTGAGTATCCTCGCTTTAGAAAACTGTTGGACTTGGCCCTTAAGGCAGGTTCACCCCTAATCTTTTTGCTTTTAATCTGTGATGTGCGTGGATGATTTTCTGGTCTGTGCGCACTTTTTCTCTGTGTCCCAGAGTAAAGTACGTGCATGTAGTTAGGCTGGCCTGCTCTCCCATAGGGATGCATGGGGAATGTCTGTGTCCCTAGAAGTTCCTGATGCGTGGGGAGTGCATGCTCGAATTTGGTATGTGCGAGTTCGTGAGAATGAATGCTTCGCAATGGTGTATGTGGTATGTATGTGTCATGTGTAGAAATGCCATTTCTAGGACTTGGCATATTACTGTAAAATATGCCTGCAGTGTGATTGGCTGGAGCTGGCTGGTGAGCCTGGCTCCAGGAAGGCTGGATGGGTCTGCCCGGTGGTGAGTGTGAGATTAGCATGCTTGATGGCTTGGGAGGAGTGCACCTGGTCCCTGATGGGCCTGGACTTTCCCCAGACAATGCTGGCTCCACCCCCTGTAGGGCGACTGATGACCCTAGCCCTGCCAGTGAATAGAGAGGGTGGTTGAGGTAAACAGAGTACTTCAAAACCAGCTGCGACTGGTTTTCCCCCCACCCTGCACCCTGAGACAAAGGGGTTTTTCTGTATAAGAAGGGTCTGTGTCCCCATACAATTTGTCCTGTCTTTGGCTTCCTTCCAGGATCTTGCCAGAGGGGGCTGCTGCTGCTGTTGGGGCCAAGAGGACCGCCACTTGGCTGTCTCCCTGCCTGGAGACCCAGTGTGCTGGCTCTGGCCCTGCCTTGCCCCTCTGCCTGCCTCCAGACCCTGCTGGAGCTTTGCTGCGCCTGGGGGCGCTCTGATTTTGATTTATAGCGCTAGGCGCGCTTTTATTGCCTTGAAGCGCTGAGGGCGCTTCTCCTTTGCTCCCAGAGCGCTTGGGAGCGCTTTATCGACATTGCCGGTGCCCACCCGGCATTGGAGCCGAATTGCCGATTTTCTTGACGAGCGAGTGCCCACCTCGCTTTATTTTTAATTTGAGAGCCGGTGCCCACCCGGCATTGCCCCGTGTTATTTTGAGTATTGAAGAGCCGGTGCCCACATGGCATTGCCAAGAAATCACCGCCGCAGCCGAGGGGGAGTGAAAGCTGTTGCCGGGCCGCTGCCTAGAGCGACTCGGAAGTCTCGCCTCCTGACCACCAGGGCCGCGCTGCCATTGGCGGCCCCGGCGGAAGTCAGGCGGAGGGGAGAGCGAAATAAGGCCAGGCGGGAAACAGGAAGCAGCTTGCAGCGTCTCGCCGAGGCTCCCCGTGAGGAGAGAGGAGCCCCGCGCTGCTGCTAGGAGGCTCCCGGAGGAAGAGGTGAGCCCCGCCACGAGACAGCCGGTGAGTGAAGCAGAAGGGAGGGGCGCCGGGACACATTGTCGGTGTCCGCCCCCTCTCCCCCCGGTAGCGCGATCTCGCGCCCCCTGATAGAGTGAAGCCACGAGGGCTTCAAAGCGGCATACCTTTGTTTCCTGAGCGGCCCCGGTTGGCAGAGGGCCGCTCCAACGTGGGCAGCATTTCTTTATTTTTAGAGCCACGAGGCTCTGAGGGGCCATTTTGTCCTTTGAGCCGGAGAGGCTCCACCCGCCCGCATTGTTCTACGAGCCCAGCGAGGCTCCAGCCCACACATTGATTTAGAGCCCTGAGAGAGGCTCTGGGGCATTTTGATCATCTTAAGAGCGCTGAAGCTCTATTTGCGCATTTGCTTAGCGAGCCCTGAGAGGCTCTAGGGGGACACAGGCAGCTAGTTGGTTGTAGCCCCGAGGCTCCCACGCTGTGTCTCCCCACCTTGTCCTTGAGCCCTCCTGGCTCCAACGTTGCCCCGTCCTGTTCAACAACTGTCCAGCACTTTGTGGACAGTTGCTACGTTTAGGTTTGTGTGCTGTGCTGCCTGAGCAGCTTCCCTGACACTGAGACTCAGGGCATTCCGCCCTTTCGAGGCCAGTTGGCCTGAGGGACATTGTGAGTGTTGTGCTATGTGCACCCCGCGCATTGTGATTTCTGTATATGTGATTCTTGCGCAAAATGTTCTAATCTGCACCTCTGTGTTTAATACCTCATGTGCAATTGTTGATGTCCCACTTTATGTTTATCCCCTTTGTTAGGTGTGCCCTGCATAGAGGATTGTTGACATCCCACTTTAGGTTTATCCACTTTGCTAAATGTGACCTGCATAGTAGATTGTTGATGTCCCATGTTGTGGTTATCCACTTTGCTAAATGTGACCTGCATAGTAGATTGTTGATGTACCATTTTATGTTTAGGTTTCCTTCCCTTTGCTAAAAGTGAATTGCTTAGGTGTTGGTATTCCTTCCTTAGGTCCTGATGAGAAGGTCCTAGTTACCTGCGTGATTGCCTACAGTGTGTTAGGGTTGCGTAGGAGGTCTTTACTCTGTTCCAGTGATTACTGGATGTGTGTTGCATTTATAATTTTGGTGCTAATCATTCTAATGTTTATGTCCTAAGTGTGTACCTACCAGTATTATTTTCTGACAAGTGCCTACCCCTGACAGTGGTCCATGTGGCCCTGTCCTGTACATAATTCCCCTTGTAAATTCTGCCCGTGCCCCTGGCACATTGTAAAGTTTGTGTGTTATCTAATGTGTTTTGTTTATTATAATACAAAGGCTATTTTTTATATATCCTTGTGTGGAGTCTTTCTTTGTGGTGGGCCTTGGGTGTTGTTGCTGGGGTGCGTGCGCAAATACTTAACTCATACCGCCTCCAAGTTTAGCCTAGACTGCTCGCGCCACGTTACCTAGAGGGCGAGTGGGGGTTACCTTGGTGTGTGACTCCCTTGCCCTGACTTTAGAAATGGTGATCCCTGACTGACCTCGACGCGAGTCTTGGCCGGCCAGGGTCCCGTTTCTAACAAAAACTCTGATTGATTGATTAATGCACAGGGAGCATGCTGTAACCCCACCCGTTCCGAAGTCGGCACAGGAAGTGGACTGTTGCTTCCAACCAGGCTAAATCTAAAATCTAAAGGCTACAACAATGGTAGGCCTGAGCAATTCTTTTACAGTCATACATGTGGCAGTTTCACAATGTCCAGAGGCAAAATTCAAGCAAAACCAAACCACAGCAATGGGACACTACTCAAAAGGGCGTCCCAAACTAGGAAACTGTTCTGTTTAACATGCTGAATATTCTTTGTCAATTACTTATTTACGACATGGTAAAGAAAATATATACGTTGTTCAATTTTTTATTGTATTGTATTATTTGTATTTCTTATGGCGTGCAGATTTTTTTGAAGTACACTCAGACGTATATCCAAAGACGAATGCCAAGGCTGAAACAGCAATGCCAAGAATACCTAAAGCAAGGTACGAGAGCATTTGCTACTTCTGGCAACCACTAATGGGCATTCATGGCTGGACGCAGCTAACCCTGGCTTGCCTTTTACTATCCTTGGCATTGCTCTTGGTACACCTGATTTCAGGGGTGTTGAAGGTAGCAACAGGAATAAAAAGTAAATGTCGTTTTAAGTGCCCTGTTTCGAGTTTGATGTTTTCACCCCATGCCCACCTTCGAGGCATTCGGCAGCAAATAGGAGGCGTTTGAGGAGTTTAGGGTGGAATAAGGAGTGAACTCTAATAACCTTGGTGGCCCAAGTGTGCTTGATCAATTCTGGTACTTCTAGTATTTTGGTAAATCGACATCCATGCTCATTTCTGTAAACAAGGGTTGGTGGTGATACTCTCTTTTCCAGCGATGCTCTGTTTATGTATGTTCATTAAAGCCTGCCATGTCCGCCACAGTAGCTCGAGAATAATGTGGGGCTACCATGTGGCGAGCATGACTTGCGATCAGCTAAAAATGCTTCCACCAAACATTAACCCAGCTTTAACGGCAGTCATGTCTGTGTCATCATAACTACGATCCAAGTACAGACATCTTTTTCCCAAGTAAGTACGACAAAGCCAGGAGTGACAACTGATCACAAAAAACGCTTTGTTTTTCGGCCAATAATAATTTACATATTTAGCATTTTGCCCAGTACCAATGGCTGCTTCGGAAGGATCGTGGCAAATTTTAACCAGGAAATCAAGTTAAGACAGAACCTCCAAAAAACAGGATTTTATCAAAAATATTGTCCGCAATTGACACCAACCCACTAAAAAGTTTTTTTGCTTCGAAGTATGTTCATGCTGCATGTTTTTGTATATTGCATATGGATTTTATTAAGCGGCCCTCCTTACGCATACAACGTGTTTTCAAAGCCTGGGAATATAGTCATAGGATATTTACTTATGCAGAACAAAATCACACAGTACAGCTGTGAGTTTTCATGAGAAACTGTGTGAATTGCCCGAGGGAAGCTTGCCTAAACAAGTTACATCAGAATTACTATTTAAGAAATATTCAGCTAAGATAAGAACTACAATCCAATGTGCATTAATCATCCAAAGAGATCAGTTAAAAATTATAGTCAAGGTGTATTTAATATAAGGAATGAAGAAAAGGAATTTGTTGAACTGAAGAACTTATCAAAGTGCTGTCATGCTTACACCTGAGGGAGAAAACTAGAAAACCATTTAATTCATTTCACTAAGGGTGCATTCCAGAAATTGTGAGTAATCTCTCGCTTTGTGCCTTAAAAGGGAGAGTAAACGGTGGGAAAAAAAATGCCACATAGTAAAAAGCGTCAATATATTGATTCGTTGAAATATTTATGCTCTCAGATAAAAATGTGTTTGTAAAGCACCACCATGTAACTCACGAAACTGCCTCAGATTAAAGTAGCGGGAGCGCCACGCCCTTTCCTGCCTGCTGCTTAGACTGAAGGACACCGCCAGTGGGACCATATTTTCCTTTTGGCTTCTCTAAAGGGGTAAGCCATGGTCAGGCTCTCACTAAGGAGCTGGCATTGGCATCTATTCTAACTCTGGCTGTGGAACTGTATGGGAAATCTCTCCTTGCCTGGCCTGTCCAGATTTAGAGAGCTGTGGAGGAGCCTGTAGGGCAGAAGCCACCTCTGCACTATCCACCACAAAGGACATCAAGGAGGACATACATTTTACCTACCATCCCCCTAGACCATTGATGGACCCACTTAACAACTGAGATCTTTTTGGTGACAAGCCAAGAGGTGCAGTTTCAGGTTTCCAGTTTTATGAAGAGGTCAGGGAGTAAGGGACGGGCACAATAGGACGTTTACAGTCTTCACACCTGATGAATGCCTTCATAGTCAAAGCACATTGCTGGGGAGGGTAGAGATTCATCTACTTATCCCAGGCAGGATATGGGCTAAAACATCAGTAACCAAATGTATCTGCTGTAAATTCAATATACAACTTGGAAACCGATTCATCAAAATTGTATTTCAAATACAATTCATTTTATAGTGCAGATGGTGGAATGCACAGTGAGAGGTGAGTAATAACATGGGAATACAGTGCAATGAATCCATATTGTCTATGTCGGAGAATAGCTGCCAGCCAGAATCCATATACAGGTTTCTTCGGGGCAAAACAGTTAGACTAAAACCTATGTCAAATAAAAATAGAACTCTCAGAGCTGTAAAAACAGTGATCCAAGAGTGAGTGACCCCAAATTCGAAGGTAGCACTCACAAAATGAAAGATAGATTCCTTCTTTGATACTAAGGGCCTGATTACGATCTCAGTTCAACGACCTCCAACCAAGATCAATGGTTTAAATTCTGACCAGCTGATTACAATACAGAGGTCAGAATTAAAAATGGCCGATCATTCCGGTTGGCTTCCGATGGGCTCCAGTAGCACGTCTGCCAGTCAGAGACCGCCCGTAGTCAAAATGGAAGGTGTCTTCTGGATTAAAATGCACAGTTTCCATGAAAACCCTGTTGGAAAGAGTGAGGTAAATTAATGCGAGAAAAACAAGGACCCCCTGGGTATCAATACAGACTCCTAGGGCAGGGTAATCACCTATGTGGGTAAAAAAATCCTAGGCCATCAGCTAAGTAAATGACCAATTATTCCAGAACCATTGGCGTGAAGAAAGAACGAATATGAACTGTATACAAATATATATTTAATAGGTATAAATAAAAATCATATAGAAATCAAACTATATGATAGGGTCAAAGTATAATTCATAAAAAAACATCAACAGGTTTTATAAATAAATACATATCATGTAAATCATACAAGTTACAAAAAACAATACATTCACAAAGGTTAATGACATGAAAAGTACTAAAAAATTAATCATTAAAAACTCGACGCGCGTTTCAGCAGAAAAAACGCCTTCTTCAGGAGTCTCTGCTGATACTCTGGAAATACATATACAAAAAAGACATATATCAGGTCAGTGGTTTTGTTTTTATATAACTAGCACAATTTTTTAACAGTACATGAGAAGATTAACTAAAAAAGACACATAAAAAAGGTTCATATTAAATAAATCAGATTCGTCATTCTTCGCTACCTCTCAGGTTTAGACACTAAATTTGGTCACTTATTGTCATATGATAGACAAAAGTTATCAGCAGAATTGTACAGTACTTAACTTGCAAAAATCTGATCATACTATATATAAGGTATATTCCTCTTAGCTTTTCTCATGTTAAGCTGTGTAAACATAAACCTCATATCGAGAAGATAGAAACAATGAATTTCTCTTAATCTGAAAATAACATTCCATGGTGTATAAACATAAACTTACATTAAACATAATGTTTTCCTGTATGGTATATTTTGAAAGCTGGTGATATCTTCATACATTCGAATAGTCAGAGCCACTTGATAAAGGCTAATACCTGATCAAAATAACAAAATACAAAATTGTTTAAAAGAATATGGCTAAGTAATTTAGGAAAAAGTTACATACTAGGTCATTTTGAACACCTAGCGCCACATGGATTGTGAAACAAACGTGGTTTACATACTCTCTATGGGTAGAGTATGAAAACTAAAGAAGGATGGAATTATATAGGGGAGTGGCGATGATATAGGATCACACCCGCCTATCTAGTGCAGGATGCCAGCCCTATTTAAAAGAAGTGTCTGTGCCATATAGCGCCACTAAGTTAGTCATGGTAAATGACACATGAAATGACACATGAACACTTCTTGGGCCTACCCCGTGCGACATATACCGTTTTTTCTCGAAACATGCACCAGTCCATGTTCTTTGTCCGGGCTGAGAGCCTGGGTGCCCTCGAGGACCCCCATAGCTGTGCAATATCCCTTTTGGCCACCATATTCCCTAAAGTGACCCATTGTGTCTGAGCCACATTATAGTCGTTGGGTTCCCACACATTCAACAGACACCTCCGGGCCTCAGGCAACATCGAAACTCCCACAACTTCCTTCATGACATCATGCACACGGTTCCAAAAGGACACGACCTCGGGGCATTCCCATAAAATATGGAGGAAGGTACCCACCATTCAACACCCACGCTTACACAACCCATCCACAGAGTAACCCATACGTAACAATTGGGGGCCTGTCACATATACACGGTGTAAGATCTTTAATTGCACCAGTCGAAGACGGGCCGGGATAGCGACCTCCTTAGGAGAGGATATCGCAGCCTGCCAATCTTCATCATCTAGCTCCAGTCCATCGCCGGTCCAAGCCTCCCGCAGTTGTAGAAGAAGGTCCGTCTGGTCATTTATGAGTTTTTTATATATGAGAGAGATGGTACTATCCGGGACGTGGCCGTCAAGTACTCTATCTTCCAGAGGGGAAGATTCCGGGATGAGGGTAACGGCCAGGAAAACCGAGTCAATCGCATGTCGGATCTGCAGGTACCGGAAGTACTCCCTGTCGCTAAGCGCATATTCAGTTTTTAATTCATCGACGGTCTTTATCCTGTCCTTGACCCAGAGATCCCCAACCTTACTGATACCGACGAGGTCCCACTTCTTGAAGCCCTTGGTAGTCCATAGATTGCCTAGTTTCTCTGTGACATAGAGCGGAGCCGCTCGGGTCACAACATCCGACCAGCCCATAGCTGCATTTGCACTACACCAAATCCGCACCGCAACTTCGGTGGGTCCCGTTAACGTCCTGCCCGGCTGCTTGGAATATAGCACCCTGTTGTAGTCCCCACCCGAGAGCAGCCATTTATCCATGGCGAAGGCTGGGTTGGAACACAGGGCCGTACATAGCGTGATTGACTGCGCTCAGTTGGGAGGCCCAATAATAACGTCTGATGTCAGGCAACGCAATGCCTCCGTCATACCAAGGCAGTGTTAACTTAGCCAAGGCAATACAGGGTCGTCCGCCCCACAGTAGCTTTCTCTGAAGGCATTCGATCTCGCGGAAATAGCTGGTGGGCACAAGGTCAAGTGTATTTTGGAGTGCATATAAAAATCTGGCCAGGGACACCATTTTGAATAGGGCTGCCCTACCAACCAGAAACAACGGCAATCTACACCAAGCTTTCACGTCGGATTTCAACCGGAGAAGTGGAGGGAGCAAATTACGCTGATACCGAATCGCGGAGTCAAGCGAAATGTGTATCCCCAAGTACTTGAAGCCGGTGTGCGAGATCTGTATCGGGCAGTAAGCGGCACGAGAGGTATCTCACCAGTAAGCGAGTAGACACAGGACTTATTCCAATTGATCACCAGACCAGAGTTCTTACCAAAGAAGCTGAGGACATTAAACAGTACCCCCAGCGATTTCCGAGGGGAAGTAAGGTACAAGAGAATATCGTCCGCATATAGCGATATGCGGTCTTCAAAGTCGGGGGTCCACCTGATACCTTTGAGCGATGGTTCCCACCGCAACCATGCGGCCAGGGGTTCCAAAGCGAGTGCAAACAGCAACAGAGACAGGGGACAACCTTGCCGCGCACCTCTCCCAAGAGTGAAAGGCTCAGAGACCCTACCATTAACAACAACCTGAGCTAGCGGCCTCTCATAGAGAAGTTTGACCCAACTGATGAACACCGGTCCAAAGCCGAACTTCGTAAGGGCCGCCCATAGATATGGCCATTCCACAGTATCGAAGGCCATAGTGGCATCTAGAGAGACCAAAATGGCCGGCTCACGCAGTGTCCCCGCCCTCACAAGAACGCCGTGAAGGCGGCGTAAATTCAACGCAGTGTTGCGGGTTGGAATAAATACGGACTGATCCGGGTGTATCAGGTCTCCAATCACTTTAATTAATCGATTCGCCAATAGTTTTGCCAGGATCTTAGGTTCGGCATTCAAAAGTGATATAGGTCTGTAAGAGGTACATGAGTCTCGGGGTTTCCCTTCTTTATGAATTAAGACAATGGAAGCCAATCTCTGATCTCGGGGAAGCAAGCCCTTCTCACTCGACTCCAGAAACATCGAGCGAAGATACGGCGCCATTTTGTTGGGGCACAACTTGTTCAACTCGATGGGTATACCAATCCAATCCAATCCAAAAATTCTTTATTTCGGCCATTTAGACCATAAAAGATGCATAAAAACATAAAAACATACAATCATTTGATAACATTAAAAATTTGGGGGATATAAAATACATAAGCATACAAGCAACAATCATTTGATGGCATTGGGTGTGAGAGTAAAACATAGTGTTTTGAGACACATGAGCATGAAAGCTAAAGGTTACAATGCCAGCGAAGGGGGTAGGCAGTACAGTCCTATGGTAGCCTTGCTTTGAGCAACTTGGACCTAATGCGCCACATGGCCAAAAGATATTTTGCAACTGCGAATACAATATGTGGGGAGGACTCAGTTTTCAGTATTCTGAACGATATTAGAAAGTTCCTTATACCCATGTTCCTACGCAGGGGCACAAGCCAATGTTTCCTAGGTGTCTTGTAGGAAGGGCAGAAGAACAGAACATGGATTTCCTCCTCATCGCAGGAATTACAGCCAGGGCATATTTCGTCCCCCCCTTTGGTCCATTTGCAAGTAAAGGATTTAATAGGTAGAGTGCCAAACCGCCACTGGATAAATAGCTTCCTTGCCAAAATCGGGAAAATATAGTCCATAAATGTTTCAAACTTGTAAGAATTTTTGGATTCAATAAAACGTTGGGTTAAAATACCAGTACGGGGTGCAAACACATGAGAGGCAAGACTCTGTTCCTTGTAAGCCTCTACGAGTCTTTTCCGGGGGACCCTGATGCAGCCTAATTCCGGGGCCTCCCACAACTCCTGGAAGCCCAGCCGGTACAGTTCTTGCTTAACAAAGGAAAGCCAAGGGACCTTATCACTATGGTTTAAATTCATGACATGAACGAGATCTTGCCTATAGTGTTTTAGCTCATTTGTTGACCAAAGTCTATGCCAGAATCTTAATGGTTTGGATTCAAGGTCCTCCCTTATAGACGGTAGACCCAGATCTAGACGTAAGGGAAACAGAGGAGTTGCAGTTGGAAGGGCCAAAAGGCGTCTCAGGAAATTATTTTCCACACACATTAACTCATTTGCAGCTTGATGACCCCATAGTTCGCTGCCGTATAATGCAGCCGACTTCGCTTGTGTTTTATACATTTCAACTGCAGGAGCTATTGGTTTAAAAGTTGAGGTGTTCGTAACCCTTAGAATAGCCCCGGACAGTTGAGAAAGCCTTATTCGCGAGCTTGAGATCTGTGGTCCCCAGGATAGGTTCTCATGCAAGGTTACGCCCAGGTACTGGAATGTTTTTACCCTCTCCAGTTGAGGTTCCGTGACGGCTTGAACCCGTGTTTTCAAGTTTGTCGGAAATACATAATATTGGTATCAGTGAACCGCAAATGATCCATTTAGTATATCCTAGTGTTTTCGCTACGCTACGAGCAAGAGCACTCCTTCCATTGACATATTTCTGATATACCCACGGCATCCATCTTAGATCATGGCCGCCATTTTGTGTTTCCTTGCCCTCACATATGCAATAGCCTCTGATCACTTCATTCACTCCACTTTGATTAAGGACACGTAGCCGTAGCCGGAGATTCACCTCTTACATGACACGTGCACCTTAAACCAGATCACGCTGTAGCTGCATGATTCGACAAAGGCTGCCTCCTCTGCCCGAGGCCAGTCCTGCCAAACTGGTCTTCGTGTCCATTGTACCTGATCATGATTAGGCGGCCGAAGCCGGTAGCCTTGCCCATTTACAATCCACAAACATCCCTTATCCCGCTTTTCTATCTTCCACACCTGGCTCTGTTTCTTTCTTTCTGAATCTTTATTAGGGGGAGGTAACGAACTTTACGATGAGGCGGTCCGGGTCCTGAATGCAATATTGACAGGGAATTGTGACAAACTAGTGGGAACCCCTCTTTTCGCAATGTTTGGCCTCAGATATTATCGACGGTTCCTGTGTAACACCAAATATTTATTGTTTTAGACACAAGGGTTTTGAGAATGTATTACATGTAAAGAATTTGCCCCTAGCATAAAAAACCGTATATAAGGAGCAGCCCTCTTTGTACAAATCGAACAGGCTCCTAGTCTCTGCCCGTGTGTAGATTCTGTGACTTCTGTGTCCCTGCAGTAATAAACCTTTGGTCTTTGACGCCACCATCGAGAAGCCCGTGTTTCTGTTCATTTGTGCACCAAGGCAGGTGGAACTCCGGGGTCTTCGGGTGTTGTACCCTGACACCTCTGGACGGAACCAAAAAGTCCAGAACTCCAATTGGCGCCCAACGTGGGGCGACGTCATTCGGTACCGGTCCAAAAGCCTGAAGAGTTCGAGAAGCTTCGTGTGAAGATTCCTGAGGGAGGCGCCCCACTTCATCGATCCCGGCATATCGCAAAAGTGGCCCGAAGTTCTCTTCCACGAGGGTTTCCCGTTCAGGACGGCTGCAGTGGGCCGTTGCCTTGACCGTCGCCCTGTCTTGGACCCGAAGTGGTGCAGTCCTTAGTACGGCGAAACGTGACGGGTTTCTCCTTGGTGACGTCTTCAGTGACTCAGTTAAGTATTTAGTGATAGCTAGCTGGTTACTTTTGTGAGGATTGTTAAAAATCCTTGATCGGTTCTTGGTTTGGTTTGGTTTTGTCAGATTATCACTGGTTGTTCTAGTTACGATAATCTATTTGGTTTAGTTTTGGGTATCGATACATCAGTTCGTTTTGGTAGGCCTAAGTTCTTGGTTCGAGTGCACATATTTGTTCCGTGTTTTGTTTGTTTTGTGTTCCGGACTGAAAATGGTAAGTCGGAAAATGTTGTCTTGTTTTGGTTGCAACCGTGACTCACGATTGGAGGACTCTTGTCTGGTTCCTCCGATTGGGACTCCCCTATATGATTTATATTGCAAATATGGCGTGGGTCCTATAACTTATAATGAGATATGGGTCCGCTATTGTAAGAAGGATGGTGTCCTTAGTTGGCCACTGCATGGTAGTTTTGAACAAGAGATTCTCGACAATTTAGAAGAGAAATTGTTCAAAAAGAAAGCCCGGCCGGCAATGTTTGATTCCTTCCGTTATTGGCGGAAAGAATCCAAACAGAGAGAAATGAGAAGGTTGAAGAAAGAGCAGAAAGAACAAGAAGAGTTAACTCTAGAACAAGCGACTAAACAGTTGCAGGCTAACGAGTGTGAGAAGGTCATAGATGTAGCCATTAGAGAGCATAACTTAGCGATTGACAAGTGCTATCCTGCCTTGCCATCAAAAATGGCTAAGATACTGGAGGACTCCGAAAACGATCCTCTGCTATCTTATCTGTTACGGTCACCTCCACCGTATGCACAAGGTGCTACGACTCCACTCGTCCCGAATGTTCAATTGCCGGTTGCTGGACAACCTGGTGCTCCTGCTCCTATCCCTCAGAATCAAGTTCCTGTACTTCCAGTGGTGAATGTAAATGTTCCTACAGCTCCTCCTCTTCCTACACTGCCAACCCCTATACCTACCCCTGTACCTACTGCTCCAGAAACTATTTTCCTCGATACTCCTACTGCTTCCTCATCTATTCCTACCTCCACTGCATTCTCTATGTCTGCGAGTGTACTAACTCCACTTTCTGTTCGTCGAAGAATCACTGATTCGGTTACTAATATGCTGTCTCCTATATATAAAACTTTGATTAAGACTCCTACTCCTGACTCTGTTCAGAGACGGAGTCAGCTTCCAAGTACTGAGGAACGGGGAGTTTTAGATTCCACGGCTCTCAGATGGATTTCGAAGGGTAGAAGATATAGTACAAGAGATGTGCTAGACACATTTATGCAGTGGGGAGAACCAACGCAACGATACGTCTTTGATGAGATGTGCTCGTTGTTACGTGAAGAGATAGAAGAAGACGATGTCGAATCAGATTTGGAAGATTTAATTAGGGTTCAAAAGGAGTTTGCTGCTGGAATGATAGTGGGTGAGAATATAAAGCAAGCGATGGAACTCATTTTAAGTTTTAGGAATGATCCATCTCTTCGTTCACCGAGAGATTTAGAGAAAGGTAAAATGAAGCTAAGTCGCCAATATCCTATGAGGGAGGTTCCTCCAATTTGGCGCGAAGCTGTGCAAGCTGACGCACCGAATGGTGTTGTAGCTGCTCCAGCACAGTTCCAACGAGTGTGGATACACATTCCATGGAAGCGAGCAGAAGTGTTAGCAGTGAAACAGGCCTTGCCAGATCCGCGTAAGAATCCAGCCGGATATTACAAGGAATTAACACAGACAGTTGAGGCTTGTATAATGAACTTAGCCGACATTGATATGTTGTTTGGTAATGTAGTTCCGCAACCAGTGTGGGCTAAAATTCGTAGAGAGGATCATCAGGCTGCTTTAGGTGGTGATTGGGCAGCTATCACTGCAGCAGATAATCAACAAATAGGTGGTGCGAAACCTGAACCTTTGATCGCTAATCTGCCAGGTAGAATAATTGATCTAATGAAGACTCTGATGCCAGCATTGCGTGTTAATTGGGACAAGTTGTCAGCATGTAGGCAAAAGAAAGACGAAAGTGTCTCGGACTTCTTCACGAGGTTCGAAGAGACTTTTGTGGATCATAGTGGTCAGGACATGAGTACAGAAGGAGGGCAAAGACTGTTTGTAGATAAATTTGTGCATAATTTGTTACCTGAATTATGCAATAAATTAAAAGACTCAGAAAGTGCGTGGGCTGTATCTACGACAGCGCAAATACTTGCGACTGCACAGTACTACGAAAATAGAGATAAAGAGGAAAAGGAAAAATCAGAAAAGAAAACGAAAGATTTAAAAACTAAAGTTCTTTTGCAGCAGGCGTATCCGCCTCGCGCGAATCAGACTAATACGCAGCAAAACTCATACCAAAGGACAGATTATAGTACATCAAGACCTCAATATCAATGGAATCAGTGCGCGTACTGCAAGAAAGAGGGTCACTATAAAAATGAATGTCCGATCTTAGCGCAAAATAATGCAGCAGCAGCTCAGAGAGGTCGTGGTGGTTTTGTGCAGAATTCTAGAGGACGAGGACGAGGTGCTATGCCTCCACAAACGAATGATCGTCCCTCCAATCACTTTGATCAGAGAAATGGACAATCTGTTCAGCAAAATAGATCTCAGCAATATCTTGTTGAAGATTATTGTGAAGTAGAAGAGGGTTTTCAACAAAATGGGTACTAGGACAGCCATGGACAGAGAGAGGGAGTAGTATCAGTTCCAGTGGATCAGAGTGGGCCTTATGTCGCAGTAGCAACATCAGGTGTAGTCGAACCGTTTCTGTTGGATACTGGTGCCGCAAAAAGTTCTATCATGCATGCGAAACTCCCTGGCGCACCTTTGTCTGGCTCAACAAATGTTTCCGTAGGTTTTTCAGGCGCCCCTGTGTACAACCCGATATCTGGTCCTTTGTCTATTTCTGTTGGACCGTGCCAATTGAAAGCACCCCTGATTTTGACGACAGGTTGTAATGAAAATCTGCTTGGTTTAGATTTGTTAAAACGACTATATGCGACATTGTACTGTTCTCCGGAAGGAGTACAGCTTACATTGGGTAAAAATATCACCTCTCCGATGTACTTGTCAATGGACGCACTCCCGCCGGAGCTACGTTCACTCCCTGATTCTCTTTGGGCGACTGGTCCTAATGATGTAGGTCTCCTAGAAATTCCACCGTATGTAGTAACTTTGAAAGCAAATATGAAATTTCCAAGAATTCCCCAGTATAAAATATCGAGTGAAGGTGAGCGTGCACTTTTATTGATTGTGCAAGACTTGATTAAGAAGGGTGTAGTTGAGGAAACTAGAGGAAATGTCTGTAACAGTCCTGTATTACCGATTCTGAAGCGAACTGACCCTACAAAACCTCCAGTTTATAGGTTTGTCATAGACCTTAGAGAAGTTAATAAGATTGTAATTCCGCAGTTTCCTGTAGTACCAGACATTACTGCCTTGTTAACATTGATTCCTGCTACAGCTACATGGTTCTCAGTTATTGACCTAAAGAATGCCTTCTTTAGCATTCCGATAGCCGAAGAAAGTAGGGATATTTTCGGCTTCTGTTTAGGAGGTCGAAGTTTCAGATTTAAACGCGCTCCACAAGGCTATTGTGAAAGTCCATCCATTTATAGTCAAGCTTTAAAAAGTCAGCTAGATTCCTTTGTCCTTCCTCCAGGTTCTGCCCTAGTACAGTACGTAGACGATCTTTTAGTGGCTGCCGATGACAAGGAAACTTGCAAAGCAGCTACAATTTCCCTATTGCATCATTTGTCTAATTTGAATCATAAGGTGTCTCCTTCCAAGATGCAATACTGCTGCCAAGAAGTGACCTACCTAGGTCATCTCTTGTCAAAGGAGGGAAGGAAGTTGACCCCAGAAAGAATAAAAGCCATTACGCAGATGAGTGTTCCACGCACACAGAGAGAGGTACGTGCCTTCCTAGGTATTACCTCTTACTGTAGGCAGTGGATCCCAAATTTTTCTCTTTTAGCAAAACCATTGGTAGCTTTGACTGGGAAAAATGTTTCGAGTCCGGTGCCATGGTCTGATGAATGTCAAGAGAGTTTTACTGAATTACGAAAAGCATTGTGTTCAGCTCCTGTATTAGGTACACCTGATTACAGCAAGCCATTCACGCTCTACGTTCACGAAAGAGAAGGTTGCGCGTTGAGTGTTCTGACACAGAAATTTGGTGATAAACAACGCCCTTGTGCGTATTTTTCATCAACATTAGATCCGGTAGCCAGAGCGTTACCTAGTTGTTTGAGGGCTACAGCGGCAGCTGCAGCTTCCATTCGACAATCTGCTGGTTTGGTGATGAACAATATGCTAGTGGTCATGGTTCCTCATGCAGTGGATACACTCATGAACCGAACGAAGACACAACACCTTACTAGTGCGAGATTATCTGGTTACGAGCTGACATTATTAGTGAGTCATATTCAGATCAAAAGATGCAATGTATTGAATCCAGCAACATTGTTGCCGACTGATCAAGAGTCGAGTGATTCTGAGCCACATGACTGTTATTTCAAAACGGAGGAAGAGACAAAAGGACGTATCGATTTGAAAGATACTCCCCTGTCCGACCCAGATGGTACGCTATATGTGGACGGGTCATGTTTTAAATTGGAGAATGGTGATGTGACTGCTGCCTACGCGGTAACGACTTTGAAGACGATTGTGGAGACTGCAAGAGTGAGTCAGAATTCTGCCCAAGCTGCAGAATTAATAGCTCTAACGAGAGCGTGTGTTTTAGCTAAGGGAAAGAGAGTGAATGTGTTTACAGATAGTCAGTACGCATTTGGCGTGGCCCATAGTTTTGGCCGGTTGTGGAGAGAAAGAGGTTTCATTACGTCCCATGGGACTAAGATCCAACATGGTCAGCTAGTTAACGACTTGTTGGAATCTCTAACCTTGCCGACTGAAGTTGCGATTGTGAAGTGCAGTGCTCATAAAGCAATCACGGATGATGTTGGTCGTGGGAATGCCTTTGCTGATGAAACTGCTAAACAGACAGCTAGAGACACGATGAGTAGAATGTACGTTGCTACGTCTGCAAGATGGATTGCTGAGTCTGGAATGTGTGAGGACACTATGGAAAGTGTGAAAGAGATTCAGAAAGAAGCGACTGAGGAAGAGAAACGTGTATGGAGAGAAAGTACGGGCAAGTTGGACTCGAATGGATGTTGGATTGATTTGACAGAACAGCAGCGTTGGATGTTGCCTGATGCATATGTGCTTGCAGTAGTGACGATGGCGCATGGAGTAGCGCATATAAGTTCTAAAGGGATATGTAAGATGTTGGCTCCGGTCTGGAAGAATGAGGGAATCAGTAAGTGTGCAGAGAAAGTGGTGAAAAATTGTATGGTGTGCTTGATGCATAATCCTGGCAAGGGAATTCCAACTCCAGCTGGTCATTTCGCTCCTCCTTCCTGCCCCTTTGAAGTGATTCAGTTAGACTTCATTCACATGGAACGCTGCAACAATTTAAAATACGTCCTGGTGGTAGTTTGTGCTTTTTCCAGGTGGATAGAAGCATACCCACTAAAAGACAACACTGCCCTATCAACTGCCAAAATTCTTCTCAAGGAATTTTTCCCTAGGTATGGAATGCCACGGATTGTATGGTCAGATAACGGAAGTGAGTTTATAGGGAAAGTTATGCAGAGTGTGTGTGCCGGCCTAGGATTGAAACAAAAATTCCATAGTGCAAACCATCCCCAATCTGCTGGTTTAGTCGAGGGTTACAATGGCACTCTGAAGCTTAAGATAGCCAAAATACAAGCATCCACAGGTTTAGCCTGGCCAGACGCACTTCCTTTGGCCTTGTTATCAACGAGAGCAACAGTGCATTCTAGAATAGGGCTTTCTCCATACGAGATTGTGTTTGGCCGCCCGGCAAATATCTGGGGTGTGCCAAGGCCTAAACAATTTTGCTCCATTGAATATCCTATGTTGATAGACTACCTTTACGACTTGACTGCTAAATTAAGTCTTATTCATCAACAGGTCTTTGATGCTTTGCCAAAACCTCCGGAGAGTCCAGGGCATCAGCTGAAACCCGGCGACCACGTGGTGGTCAGAAACTTCGCGAGGACAAAGAATCTTCAGCCTCGCTACATCGGCCCCTTCCAGGTCCTGCTGGCAACGAGGACAGCCGTACGTGTCGCTGGCCGAAAACACTGGATTCACGCTTCTCACGTAAAGCGTGCTCCGTTGCCGCTGCCTTACGACGACTGGGTGAAGAAGGGAATTGGTGCCTCCGAATCTGAAATCACTCCGAAATTTATCCCTTTCAGCGATGCCGATTTGATTACTGACACTTTGAAACTTGACTCTCCTCCTGAAAAGACTCCTTTGAACACTGAACATTTGTCTCCAGCATCAGAAGAAACTTTGCTATCTGCGAACTTAAACTCTGCAACAGCTGCTAGTGATACACTATTTTCCGATCAGACAGTACCAGCGAAGCAGAAATACAACCTTAGAAGCCATAAAAAGGACAAATAAAGCAGGCAACTGCATATTGTGATTTTGATATATTGAACCTTTTGCCTTCAGCCAGGAAGTTTGCTATTGTTTATTGTTTTTAAAATTGCCTTGCCGTCTGGGTAGCCGTAGGGTCGTGGCTGTGTGCCTAGTTTGAATTTGCAGGGGTCTGACACAAGGTCGATCTTTCTGTTGGTTCTGGGAACTCCCAGGGCTGATAGAGGCATTTTCATCTACGTACACATCATCAGTGGTCGCGAGCGGATTGTAGAAGATGGAGCTTCCTGCGCTGCAACGAAAGAATGTGATTTACGTTCGCAGAAACAGACTTAATAGAATTCTTCACAGCAAATGTTTCTTGATGCAATGTGCCGTTACATTTTTGATTGTTTTAGCAACATTGGTGGGTGGAATCGTCTTTAGCATAAGTTTGATTTTTGTGCCAGTTTCTACAGTACCTCCCCTTGATCCTGCTATTTCTACTGTTTCTTCTATACACTCTTTTCACTCGTTTCCGGAACATGAGCAAGCCAGACGCTCAGAATTCACCAACAACACTTTTGTACAGCTCTTGCACCAACACCAACTGGTAGTTAACACTACAGACTGCTGGGTGTGTGGCTTGATACCTCACACTATGGATAAAGGTATTCCCTATTTGGTTTTGCCTTACAGCTATAATGGATCATTTCAGGCCTTCCAAACCATCTTTGCTTATGCCCTTGAAACTTATCCTCCACGTCCGCCACGTTCCACTAAATATAACTCTGCTAACAAAGCTTTAGTCCAGGGAATTATTGACATGGTCAAGGACGTCAATAATACTCCATCATACCCTAGAGACGAATTGCGAGTATATTTAAGTTGGAATACTTCAGAGTATCGCCTTAGTTTAGGAGAAAGCAAGCGTAAAAGCTCAACTCCAATCTGGGTCGTACCTCACCGAGGTCAGGTCTGTTTGCAAGGTAATGGGAGAAATCCGAGAGCTCAGCTAGGGAGGAGTGAGTGCGTAGAGACTTATGTGTTTCCGGCTAACTCTTCCCCTGCCTTTCTTACTGCTAGGGGTACCTATTTCATTTGTCGAGACAGAGCTTATACATGGTTGCCTGCCGACTTCTCAGGATCATGTTATATTGCTCGATTATTGCCTCCGACATACACTGCTTCACCTGATTACCACAGAACAAGAGTAGCGAGAGGTGTCTTCAGCAAGGAAGATACCGCTGGTCAGGAAGCCGGAGACTTCTTCAAAGGCTTCCTTCCGTTCTGGGGACCTATGGCCAATAGTAGAAACATACGTCAGCTAACACGGGTAGTTGAATCTACTATTACTGAAACTGCTGGTGCCCTTAGCAATCTGACAGCTGAGCTTCAGGCGGATAGGCTTATGACGTTGCAGAACCGTATGGTTCTAGACGTTATACTTGCAGATCGAGGTGGGGTATGCAGAATGATCCAATCGAGCTGCTGTGTCTTTATTCCTAATAATGCTCCAACAGTCTATGAGGCGATCTCTAAGTTGCACAAGATTTCAGACTCCATACATGTAGACAAGGGAAACTGGTCCTTCATGGAGTGGTTTTGGACTCTGATCTCAGCGTGGGGATGGAAGGTTCTAATGGTCATTGGTGTCATCCTAGTATTCCTATTCTCATGTTGTCTGATTATCCAGTGTGGTCCTGCTCTGTGTAGTCTTTGTGCTGCGACTTGTCTCAGAAAACCACCTGCGTTTGGAGAAAAGACACGAGAAAGGATGATGATACAACAACATGTCACTGACCTGATGAGCATAGAACTAGATTCTGACATAGACTGAGTAATTGCCTATGTAAGGGCAAAAGGAGGGTCTGAGGTTCCGTGACGGCTTGAACCCGTGTTTTCAAGTTTGTCGGAAATACATAATATTGGTATCAGTGAACCGCAAATGATCCATTTAGTATATCCTAGTGTTTTCGCTACGCTACGAGCAAGAGCACTCCTTCCATTGACATATTTCTGATATACCCACGGCATCCATCTTAGATCATGGCCGCCATTTTGTGTTTCCTTGCCCTCACATATGCAATAGCCTCTGATCACTTCATTCACTCCACTTTGATTAAGGACACGTAGCCGTAGCCGGAGATTCACCTCTTACATGACACGTGCACCTTAAACCAGATCACGCTGTAGCTGCATGATTCGACAAAGGCTGCCTCCTCTGCCCGAGGCCAGTCCTGCCAAACTGGTCTTCGTGTCCATTGTACCTGATCATGATTAGGCGGCCGAAGCCGGTAGCCTTGCCCATTTACAATCCACAAACATCCCTTATCCCGCTTTTCTATCTTCCACACCTGGCTCTGTTTCTTTCTTTCTGAATCTTTATTAGGGGGAGGTAACGAACTTTACGATGAGGCGGTCCGGGTCCTGAATGCAATATTGACAGGGAATTGTGACAAACTAGTGGGAACCCCTCTTTTCGCAATGTTTGGCCTCAGATATTATCGACGGTTCCTGTGTAACACCAAATATTTATTGTTTTAGACACAAGGGTTTTGAGAATGTATTACATGTAAAGAATTTGCCCCTAGCATAAAAAACCGTATATAAGGAGCAGCCCTCTTTGTACAAATCGAACAGGCTCCTAGTCTCTGCCCGTGTGTAGATTCTGTGACTTCTGTGTCCCTGCAGTAATAAACCTTTGGTCTTTGACGCCACCATCGAGAAGCCCGTGTTTCTGTTCATTTGTGCACCAAGGCAGGTGGAACTCCGGGGTCTTCGGGTGTTGTACCCTGACACCTCTGGACGGAACCAAAAAGTCCAGAACTCCACAGTTCTATGGAATTCAGGGAAGGGTTGGGTCTGGTTGTGGGGGAGGGGTTGAAAATCATGAATTTGGTCTTCCCTATATTGATCTCAAGACCATACTGCCTACAGAAAAGACCAAATCCATCTAGGATTCGCTGAATTCCCATAGGGGATTTGGAAAGCAGGAGAGTGTCGTCAGCAAACATGATTGCCGGCACCCTCCTGCCCGCCAGAACCGGGGCATCATTGTCCCTAACGTTGCCTAAATGTGTGATGACATTATTAACGTAAAGGCAAAAGAGTGTAGGCGCCAGGACGCATCCCTGCCTAACCCCCCTGGAAACAGGAAACCTTTTTGACAGGACTCCACCCCTCCCACAATGTACCTGAGCAAAATTGCCCTCATGGAGTCTTATTATGGCCTGTAGTAGATGGGTAGGGACTCCCATCTCTTTAAGGACTTCCCAGAGTTTTTTTCGTGGAACCAAGTCAAATGCTGACTTCAGGTCTACGAACACCATGTACAATCTCCCTCCCTCAATCCTCACCGATTTCCAGAAAAGGAGGACGAGGCGGAAGATTTGGTCCAGGGTGGACGTATTCTTCCTGAAGCCAGCCTGGAGGGGGCTTAGGATATCATTCTCCTCCATCCAGTCCAGGAGTTGGTCCAATAGAAGTTGAGAATAAAGCTTTTGGGGCACATCTATGAGGCTGATCGGCCTGTAGTTGGAAGGTAGGAGAGGACAGCCCTTCTTGAAGATGGGGACTATCTCTGCCCCCATCCAAGTACAGGGGATCGCCATTCCATGTGCAATTGAATTGAAAAGGATGTGAAAGTATGGCGCCCAGATCTCAGGTTGGGACCTAAAAAGGTCACCTGGTAATTTATCAAGACCCAGGGCCTTTCCCAACGCTAGGCCGTCTATGGCCTGTGGCTTTTCCCGAGCGAATGGAGCAAATAGCGATCGCTATTTCATCGGTGGAAAATTCCGCCTCCATAAGCTCTCTATCAGAATCAGACAAGCTAGGCAGTGCGATATCTCTAAGCATAAGATGCGAGTCCTCCTCCGGCCTGTCAGAGACTGGTGCATACACCGTTTGGAATTGACATGTAAACCCTTCCACGATCTCCAGCGGATCAACCACATGCTCACCATCCGCTCTTTCAACAACTGGCACCACTCGACTCAATCTTTCCTTCTTGTCCAACCATGCAATCAATTTCCCAGCTCACCCACATCATACAAACGGCCCTGTTGCTCGCGACTCATGGCCTTAGCAGCGTCTGTCACCAAGGCTCTATAGTCAGACTGTTTTAAATTCAAGACATGCACCTTGTCCTGCGTGACCCCGGACTCCAGGTCTGCCTCTAGGGCAGTGATTTCAGATTCTAGCTTCACAACCTCCTCATTATTACGTCTCTTAGCACAGGCAATCAGCGACAGTGTCTGGCCCTGAATAACAGTTTTGAAAGCCTCCCACAGCGATAAAGACGAGGACACCGATCCCACATTTTCAGCAAAGTAATTGTCGAAAGCCTTGACCACACCCGCCCGGGTTTCAGGGTTCCGGATATGCCAAGGATTGATCCGGGCGACCCGACCCCCGGCTCCCAGTTGGAGATCTATAAGTAGCCATAGTGGGGAGTGATCCGAGATGCCTCTGGGCAAATGTCGGACCTCTCTCACTGATACGGCCTGTGCCGCAGGCATGAGGACGTAATCAAGCCTTGCAAGGCTCCCGTGCGCACCCGAATGGAAGGTGTATTGGGCTTGCCCAGGGTGTAACATTCGCCAACAATCGACCAGCCCCAGTGTATCCAGAAAGCCGCCAAGGCAGGATTGCGATCGCGTAAGATCTCTGGGAGGGTTACGATCTACCCTACCGCAGACAACAGAGTTGAAGTCTCCTCCCACAACCAAAATGCCCTCGGGGAGCTCCAACAACAGTTTCCCCAAGTCGGCAAACGTCGTGGCTTGTAAACCCGGGGGAACGTACACTGAGAGTATGGAGATCACCTTCCCCTCCCACCTACCAATAATGGCAGCGTATCGTCCCCTATCATCCAGGACCGTATCATCAACCTCCAAGGGGAGGGAATTTCTAACAAGACAGTCCCTCTCGAGCCAGAGGTGAACCCTGAGTGTGCAATCAACCGATAACCCCTCCGATTCATAGCGTGACATGTGTTCCCCACCAAGTGCGTTTCCTGTAATAGTACCACATCAGGGGAATGGCGTTTCAAATATTGCAGTACTATTCCCCGCTTTATCCTGTCCCCCAACCATTGACATTCCAACTTAAGACTCTCAAACCCCTACCCCCATCCCATGAGTACTGGCGGAATCCCCCAAACACTAAGAAGGACACAGAAATTGAAGTGTACAACAATACGTAGCCTCTAAAACAACACAAAAAGAATAAAGAAACCCCCCTCCTCCCCCAGAAAGCCCCAAACACGCATCCCCCCTCCTTGCACCCCTGCGGTAATACAAAAAACCACCCCAACTTGCAGTGTGCCTGTCGCCCTGCCCCAAAAACTAATCTACAAGAAGAAAGAGGAACACCCCAAGAGGAGGAAGAGTCCCAATCTCCCCGCCGCCTCAGTGTTTGTAATGGTGAAAGTCTAATTGACCCAAAATTAAAACGAACCACCACTGCACGGTATGTGAGTTGCACACGCTGGTCTCCTTACTCCTCCTGTTCCGTCTGGCCGCCTTCCGCACCTCCAGGTTGCTCCGTCCGGTCCCGTTGCGTTGACAAAGTGTCCAGCCAGTCACTAACCACCTCAGGCCGATCAAAAAATAGTACGCGTTCATTATGTTCAATCCGTAGCCGGGCAGGGAAGAGCATTGCGTACTTCAGGCCCAGGTCTCTTAGTCTACGTTGCACCCCGGTAAATCCCAGTCTCTGTTTCTGTACCGATTGGGTGAGGTCTGGGTAGAAGCTGATAGACGCGTTCTCAAGTTTCGTGGGGCCGCAGGTCCTCGAGGCCTGCAAGATAGCATCCCTGTCCCTGAAATTAAACATTCTAGCCATTATGGGCCGTGGTGTGGCACCCTGTTAGAGCCGGCTGTCTCTAGTTGACAGAGGTATGCACTTCTGACAAATAGGGACAATCCTTTTCTAGTCAGGGCGAGGGGATCACACCCTTTGATAACCCCTGCTCACCCCCTTGGTAGCTTGGCAGAGCAGACAGGCTTATCTCAGAGGCTGTGTGTTAAGCATTTATGACCACATACAGTAATAAAGTGAATACACTACAAATGGACACGACACAGTAGTATTATAAAAATAAGGATTTTTATATAAGGCTTAGCACAAGACCAAATAACGACAAAAATGTACACAATCTTAATAATACTCTTGGAAGGGGAAAATAGTTCAAAGGTAGTTTCTTCTTTAGCACAAAGTCTTTCGTATCAAAGCAACTCTTCTTCCTGGAAACACAGTTCTTGGCAAGAATGTAACCCACACGGGAGCTACACGACGTCGAGGCAAAGTTAATCCAAAGGTTCGGCGTCAACCGCGAGGAGCGCTACGTCGAGCCCGGAGTCACACGGACCCCCAACAACACAGTACCTTGGAAAAGGAAGCACACGATGATCAGCGGCGGCGAGTAATCCGGTGTCGCGTCTTCGGTGTCGATCAGGCCTCAGCAGTCATTGATGTCGATGATGCTGTTGCAAGAGTGAGCAGCGCTCACGGCGTCGAGAGGGCACGCAGTCGATGCGATCAGCAGCGGTGCAGACACGAGGTCCCTTGGAGTTGGAGCCGAACTCACTACTCACTGGCGTTGCTGCTGGCGTCAATCAGGCCCGGCGGCCGGCGTCGAGGAAGCGGGACACTTGAGCTGTCACTCACGGTGTCGAGCTGGATTTGGCGACGTCCGTCGGCGTCGAGATTGCTGGTTTCAGAGGTGCTGGATTCACAGGTTCCAGCAAATAGCACTTGTAGCAAACGAAGTCCTTTAGCCCTGTGACTTAAGCAGGAGACTGGCACTCTTCCAGTCCTTGGAGATTTTCTTAGCAAGCGTGAGAGTACATACACAGTTCCTCTCTCCTGGTTCCTTGGCAAAAATAAAGAAGCACTGCAGGATTCTCCCCAGCAAACAACACACCGGCAGAAGGGGTAGGCAAGTCCTTAGATCAGCAGGCCTCTTGTCCTTGGTTTCAGGGTTCCTTGTCAGAAGTGATCTGATTTCTTGGTTCAGGGGTCCTTCTCTTATACCCCTTTTCGGCTTTGATCCCTTTGTCCATGCAGGGGAATTTCCCAACATCCTGGGTCTGTTGTGGGTGGAGCCAGGCAGAAGCACCTGGCCTATTCACTGAGCTGGGCTGGGTCCTCAGACGCCCAGCAGGAGGTGGAGCAAGCATTGTCACTGGCAGGAGCAGAGCTATCGGCCTCCTGGCAGGAGGTGGGGCTAGGATCGTCCATGGCAGGCACAGAGCCATCAGCCGCTTGGCAGGAGGTGGAGCCAGCATTGTATCAGGCAGGGCAGGCTATCAGCAACTACTCTCCCCCTACTCTCAACGCAAATGTCCCACTCATCCCACACTGACTCACTCAGACCTCTGGAGCCACCCAGCTCCTGTCACACACATGCAAGACCAGCAGAAACCAGAAATGGTTAGACAAGAAAATAGACACTTTCTAAAAGTGCTATTTTCAAACCCAGAGTCCAAAAACCATCCACACCAACGGATGCGTAATTAAACCCTGAGTTCAGGGATACCAAACTCGACATTGCACCATGCTCCCCGAGCCATCTAGGATCATAGCATTAATAATCCCGGCGGCCCATTCTAACTACCGGAGAGCAGGTTGCCTCGCAATAGTGAAGAACGAAGATGGCTGTAGTTCACTATTAGGACATGCCAACTTGGTCAGGCGTGTCCTACCTTATACTTACAACGCACCCTGCCCGTGGGCCTACCATAGGGGTGACTAACATGAAGTTAAGGGAAGGTTGGAGGGACTGGCAAGTAGGTATACTCGCGCAGCCCGCGTGACAGTACCAGACTGCACATAGGTCTCGCAATGACCGACCCGTAGACATTCTTTTACGAGGCCGCTCTTGTGGGTGGCACAACACGTGCTGCAAGCCCACGAGCGGCATTTGTATTTACAAGCCCCGGCACTCCTGGTGCACTAGACTAGGGACTGACAGTAAACCAAATAAGCCAAACATGGAATATAATCGATACATCAATTTAACATAGGGAGCACTTGCGCTGTGGCACTGATCAGCAGTGGCACAGCGCCCAAAGCATATACCAGCAAAACATCGTAAAACAATGGAGGCTAACAGAAAAAATGGAGGAGAGACTCAAGCCAATGATGTCAGGTCTAACACACCAGGTTTGCGTCTTCCGCCCGGAACTCTATGGGCACGCTCCACCGCGAAGAAATTGCTGAGGCCCTTAGGAGCAAGATGATTTAAGATCAAATCTTCCACCAGGAGATCAGTCGATTGTTCAGCAGACGTCTCCGGAACTCTGATAATTCGCACATTGTTGCGCCTCACGCCGCTTTCAAAATCCTCGAGCCGGCGGGCAAACTGTTCACTCGAGGTTCTTAAGTTCCGGACTTCAGTCTGGAGATCAGACACGTCGATTGTAAGACTGGCAGTTTTAATGTCCAACAACTTGACCCTCTCATTAGTTTTAGCCAAGTCTGTCCTGATCAAACTGACATCAACAGCCACTGTGTCGATCTTGGAGGCCAATGTTTCATACTGCTGGCCCATGTATGATTTCATGCTCGCAATGGCGCACATTATGTCTCGCAGAGTCAACTCCCCTGTTTCTGGGGGGCCACCTCCAAGGTCCTCCGGAGTTTTACTAGTCCCACTGGGGGAACCCTTGGGGCGCGTATATCGATCCATGTTGTTGGATTGAGTGGCACCACCTCGAGACGTGTTCCTGATCGCCCGTTTATCGCTTTCAGGCTTGCCCGCCATGTTGAGCTGTGCGCCCCAAAGGGGCTTTTGGGACCTGGTGCGAATGGCTCCTCACTGAGAAAACTGCAAAAAATCAAAATGCAGGGCGCCCTATAGGAGCAGTCGAGCAAGTTGTATCATGGACCGGCAAGAACAAAGGGCAGCCGTCTTTTAGTGGACGAGAGCAGGAAAAACGAAACCGAAAGTAGACCAGGGGCAGCAGTCTTCTTCCAACAGCTGTTGTTGTTCAACTGCCTCCCGGGTATTCCGGATGCTTGAGTCCCAGGCTGTCTCCCGGTGTAGGCCTTCAGGCGTCAGGACGGAATATTTCTGGTTCACGGCGTCCAAATCAATTTTTGAAAAGGTCAAGTAGTTCAGCAGGGTTATATCCACAAAAACCTGTCGTTCATAACAGGATCGGTGACAGGATATATGTAGGAGGCGGCGAGGGTCTCGGGAGCTCTCAGCTCACGCGACAATCTTGGATGCGCGCTTAGCTCCTCCCCCCTAGGTATTATTCCTGATAGTAAGCTCAACCTCTCAGAGCAAATAAATCAAACTACCGCTGTCTGCTTTAAATGCCTAAGAAATTTTGAAACGTTTATTCATTTTGACCTACAAAAACCAATAATCACTTCACTAATGTTGTGTAATATTGATTAATGTAATGCCCTGTACTTGGGTATCCAAAAAAGACACATAAGCAAATTACAAGCACTTCGAAACGCTGCTGCTCGTTTGCTGATGAAACCCCCTAAACATGCATCTGTTTCTCTAACTATCAAGCAGCTGCACTTGTTGCATTTGGGAAAAAGAGTGGCATTGAAAGCGCTATGTTTGGCTTACAAAGTGATTCATGAGACATGCCCTCAATATTTGAGGAACATCTTTTGCTGGTATAGGCCAAGCAGATCCACACGTTCCAGCTAGACCAAATGTATGTCACGTCCAAAAGTTAAGAGAACTGCCTGGGAGGGAGAAGTTTTTCAGATGTTACCATCAAGATATGGAAGACACTCCCTTTAAGTATTAACACATCCACCACCCTCCTGCAGTTTAGGAAACAATTAAAAACATGGCTCTTTTTTTTTTCTTCCGAAGTTTTATATAGCGCGAACTTGACCCGAAATCAGGTATTAGAGCGCTTTGCATGAGCATCAGTTGCATTACATGAGGACACATTCATTTTTTTAGGCACAGTGAAATTAAGTAATTTGCCCAGAATCACATGATGTTGAGCGTTGTTGCCGAGACTCGAACCCGGTTCCCCAGATTTGAAGTCAACCACTCTAACCGTTAGGCTACATCCTGTCTCACAAAAGCATTTTCTTTAATATTTACATGTTTTACAAACAGATTTGTTTTCAGTTTCGGACTTCAGTGCCAAGATGCCATGGGTGTTTGTGCGCTACAAACATTTCAATATCATATTATAAAGTGCAGTGGCATAGAGTAGAGTGGTGCAAGGTAGAATAGAGTGATGTAGAGTGCAATGGCGCAGAGGGCAATGGCATAGAATGTAGTAGCATAGAGTAGAGTGGTGCTGAGGAGAGTGCATTGAGTACAGTGGCGTAGAGTGCAATAGCGCTGAGTTCAGTGGTGCAGAGTAGAGTGGTGTAGAGCGCAGCAGTGCAGAGTACAGTGGATTGGTGTAGAGTACAGAGGTGTTGAGTGCAGTGGCATAGTAGAGTAGAGTGCAAGGGCATAGTGCGGTGCAGAGTAGAGTGCAGAGGTGTAGAGTGCAATGGTGTAGAGTGGTACAGAGTAGAGTAGTGTAGGGTGCAGTGGCACAAAGTAAAGTGGTGTTGAGTGCAGTGGCACAGAGTAGAGTGGTGCAGAGCAGAGTACAGTGGCGTAGAGTGGCCTATTGTAGAGGGGTGAAGAATAGATTAAAGTGGCGTTGAGTGCAGTGGTGCAACGTAGTGTGGTGTAGAGTGCAGTGGTGCAGAGTAGAGTGCAGTGGCATAGAGTAGATTAGTGCAATGGGGTAGATTTCAGTGGTGTAGAGTACAGGGTAGGAGGTGGGAGTGAAAAGTAGCAACACGGAAGGAGGGACAGGAAGAGAGAGAAGAAGCTACATGGACGAATATATGGGAGACGGACTAAAACCACAAGTACTCTTATGAAGTGATTGAACACAAAAAAGAAGTAGCTCCAAAAATGGAAGCAGTGGATGGACGCAGGTACTTGATCCATGGTGCAGGGGAGGGCCAAACACAAGAAGAGGACATGACGCCCGCATGCCGTGACAAATAGGGATGAAGGAAATGAGAGAAACGCTAAAGCTAACAAATGGCAAGCTATGAGCATGCTGTAAGCCTACAGTATGTAAACAAAATGTCTTCCAGAGACTGCGCATGTGGTTTCTAAACAAAGTCTAAAAATATTTTAGGGTGCTTCAAATCAGCACTGTCAGACAAAAATGGAACAAAATAGTACACCACTACGATGTGTAACGTGGTGAAAAATAGCATTTTTATACAAATTAGTATGACCTGCACAGTTTGTGCACTCTGGGCTGGGTAGAGTCTAACCATGTACAAATTACGTATCTTCCCATACATCCCTTTCCATCCTTTTAGCACGTTTTATTTCTTTCTTCTGATCTTGTTAACGTATGGCCAGCAGAACGTATTGGATCTAAACTCCTTACCTTCGATTGCTGATAAAACTGAACTCTATTTTTCGGTCGAGTGTGCTTAATGGAGGATGACATTTGTAAGAGAATGCTGTATTATCTGACTTCCTCAATATAACCGTTTTCTTATGGTTGACTTGTCAGAACCATTGCACTCTATAAAATCATCCATTTTTAGAATGCTGCTGCTTACAAATATAAACTGCAGGCCCATAAGCACAAACATCTGCGCCTGCAAAAACAGCTCATTATTCATGAAGCATCCCAACAGTATGGAGTAACTCGAGGTGTGTCCAGATCCATAATATGATAACACAGCCCCCCCTGATTTTCTGAGACCAATAGCATGTGCGATTGCTACCTAACACTAGCTCGCATTATCAACACAAGTCGCTACAACTACTTTTTTCTGTGTGGGGGAACAGTATGCTCACACATGAACTTTTCTAGATTGTGTGCAAGAGCAGCAGTGAATCTTCCACATATTCGTGTTGAGGGGTGTTGGCAGTGGAGGGAAATGGATGGGTGTCAAAGACTTCGGAGACCTAGCTAAAATGATTATTATTAACTGCTTCAATATAATCCATAGAGTGGTATATGCGGCTGGAGTTTTGCCCCAGGACAGTTCACTGTTACTGCACATAGACTTGGCCTATTGGAAGATAGCAATGACATACTACTTCCATGGAGCCCTACGCATCGAATATCCCATTATGTGGTCTCCCCACGTCTTCAGGCACACTGACAGCATGCAGGCTTGTCCCTTGGGAATGACACATGAGTTGCTTTGAACACTACATACTATGGGACACAGCAAATACCTAATACGCTGGCTCTATAGTAAATTGCGGGCACATCTCATGACAACCCTCATTTCCTTCAAAACCAAATGGGAGACTGATCCAACCGGGAGATATTGGATAAACAATGGAACTGTTTACTGGAATATCCACGCAAATGTATCCAATTTTCCATATTTCCATATTACATAGAGCATATCTAACACCACATAGAATTTACAAAATGTTTCACACGGACTCCTCAGCATTCCCCCATTATAATTCTGTGGATGCTGACCTCATTCTTATGTTATGGACATGTTCCCCATATTGGGAGGGTATTGGAGCAGCACTGTCGGAAAATGACTGGCTTAGACCATTGGAATACACCAGACCGCTCTATCTTAGGAATACACCCCAGGCCGAAGAGCTCCAAAGTTGTAATACCCTTTACTGATTTAGCCCTACTACTAGGAAAGAGGCTAACAACAAGGCGCTGAAAATCCCGCAGGTTCCATGAGTGGCTCATTGGTGGGAGGAGGTTATACACTGGGGGCTCACAGAAAGCAGGACGTTATGATGGGAGGAGTATAGAGGTCTGAATGGGATATCCTATTAGAGGGATTCAAGACTTGGGGTGAGGCACCAGAAGGAGGGTAATGAGCATGAATGCCCTTCACAAACACTTTGGGGTATTTTCTCTTACTATATGCCCAGGGCACAAGCCCTATAAAAAGAAGTGGGGGTACTGACCTAGTAAGACAATATGCAAATGACCTAATGACGTCACGACGTAGCGCTATAAAAGAAATAAAATAGTGCTATTTAAATCATTTTGGCAAATACTGGGACAGACTAACCCATCTGACAGTCTTACAGTGTTTGCATTTATATACAGGGACATAACAAAGGCAAAAGCATGCCTCTCTTAAGTACCTGTGAAGAGAAGTCAAGCTGTGTGCCTTTGTTTCCCTATGTGGCATTTACATTTAAATGTATGGTTCCCGGCGGCCCCCAGTCAGCATATACAAACAAAAGGAGGCTGGATGAGGCCTTAACTTCGGCCCAGCTGAAGGTGAAAAAACGCTCCCTCGCTGCCTGAACGTTGCTGCTGGGAATGGAAAGCAAACACCGTACAGGCACTGCTGAACGTGTTCCCGGTGTCTGAACATTACACCGGGACAAGTTCACCATGTTTCTGTGAGGCCCAACTTCTTGGCAGAGGGGGCGACGGCCACCCTGTGAAAAGAGCGGCCTGCGTGTAGCCCCGACCGAGCCATGTATATACCCCCATCCCTTCCCCTATAAGCAATAATACATTCACCACACTTTTAAATACTTCTGTCGGTAAACAGGGCCGAGCCCCACCCACCGCTGCAACAGCACAAACACACTTAGCTTCCCATACAAAGTTCTTGCAGTGATTCATAAACTCTCATGACCACTGGACTTTCTATTCCATCTTCTCCACTATCAACATGAAATGACATGTTATGTTATGTTATGTTAAAGGTATTTGGTACCGCGCACATTGACCAATTGGTTTCTTGGCGCTCAAAGACATGTGGAAGGAGGACACAGGGGAGTAGAAGCAGCTAATCATAAGCAAGATGGAACAGGTAGGTTTTCAGGAGTTTGCGGAAAGTAAGATAGTCAGGTGTGAGCCGAATTGAGAGGGGAAAAGAGTTCCAGGTAGACGGGGCGAGGAAGGAAAAACAAGCACCACTGTGTTTCTTACGTTTGAACCTTTTGAAGGTGCAACGGTGCGCAACCGGGAGCCAGTGTAACTTTCTCAACATCGGCGTGACATGATGGTATTTGGGCTGTTGAAAGATTAATCTGGCTGCCTGGTTTTGCACCAGTTGGAGCCGATGAAGATGGTATGCGGGAATCCCCACGTATAGACAGTTGGCATAGTCAATACGTGAGGTGACCAGGGCCATGATGACAAGGGTGAGAGCCTCTGAGGATAAGAACCTTCGGATCTTCCCGATTCTGCGAAGGTGAAAGAAGCAGGTCGAGGTAACAGCGTTGATGTGGGGCCGCATCGAAAGGTCACTAGAGATGATGACTCCTAAACTCTTCACAGAATTGACAGGACAGGGGGGGGGTGGGGGGCGAAGGGCTGGGGGCCAGACATTAGGGGTCCAAGGGTGCGAAGGCCCACCGATCAGAACCAACTCTGTCTTACTAGGGTTGAGCTTCAGCTGACTGAAGTTCATCCACTCGTAGATGGTGAGCATTATTGATTGGAAGTTGGAGCAAGAGAGAGGGGTGGGGTCGATGGGAAAGATGAGTTGCAGATCATCTGCATAGTTAAAGATAGTAACAGGGGAGTGTCGAAGAGAGGCAAGAAGGGGCTGCATATAAAGATTAAACAAAAGAGGGGACAAGGCAGAACCCTGGGGAACACCACAGGGAAGTGAGGTTTGGGGAGCGGAGAAGGTGGACAGTTGTACCGATTGGGAACGGCATTGGAGGAAGGACACAATCCAAGACAGGGCCGGGCCAGTGATGCCCGCATTTCTGACACGGTCGATCAAGATGTCATGATCGACCGTGTCAAAAGCGGCCGAGACATCTAATAGCACCAGGGCCTGGGCCAAGTTCTTATCAGCCCCCTGTCTCAGCGCATCCATGACCTCTACCACCACTGCCTCCGTGGTGTGGGCCGGTCTGAAACCTGCCTGTTGGTCGTTAAGGAAATTAGTTTCCTCGATGAAGGCACTCAGGCAACGGGTGACATAGGTCTCCAGGACCTTCCCCAAATAGGGGAGAAGGGAGATGGGTCGGTAGTTACCTAAGACCGCAGGGTCAGAACCGGGTTTTTTTAAAATAGGTACAACCACTGCTTTTTTGAAAGCATCGGGGGCAGAGCCTGTGGAGAGTGAGTGATTTAGCAGATCAAGAGGAGGACCAGGACAAGCCATAAAGGCGTCTCTTAGGATTTGGGGAGGGCAGCAGTCGTGGGGAGAGCCGGAACCGACAGCCTGTAATAATGAAAGAAAGATGTCCAGGGAAATAGGGGGAAATTCTTGCAGGGAGCGAGGATTCGGAGAAGGGAGGACGCTAACCTGGGACGTGATAGTGGAGGGGATATTGTTTTTAATCATGGAGATTTTATCAATAAAAAAAGAGTTTAAAGAATCGCACAGAGCCTGCGAGGGTTGAGGCTGAGGCGTAACACGATCAGGGAGGGAAAGTTCAGCCACGATGGAGAAGATTTCTTTTGATTTTGATGCGGCGCTGATAATTTTCTGGGAGTAGTGGGAGGATTTGGCCAAAATGATAGATTTTTTGTAGGATTTTAATAAGTCAGTGTAAATGGATTTTAATAGGGGATCATAGTTTCGCCTCCAGCGACGCTCAGCCTGTCTAAGAAGTAATTTGTCAGCTTTCAGTTGATCAGTAAACCAACGCTGAGCGTCGTGGGGACGTTTAGATTTAATGGTTTTGACAGGGGCGACCACGTTGCTGGCTTGGGACAGCCATTGGTCAAGTGTGGCAGATTGGGAATTCAAGTCGGAGTGATCAGAGGGGAGTGTGGTGGCGAGGGTCGAAAGGAAAAGGGAAATGTCGGCATGCTTCCAATTGCGTGCCGAGAAATTGGATGCTGTAGGGGGACGAGTAGGTACTGAGATTTTCAGAGAGAAAGAAATAAAGAAGTGATCAGACCAGGTGCAGGGGTAGACCAGGGGAGGGGAGATATCCAGATTGGTTGTCCATACCTGGTCAAGAATATGGCCCCTGTTATGAGTTGCGACGGAGATATGTTGCAAAAAATTAAGACCAAGTAGTAAGTCGGTAAATTCAAGTGAGGGGGGTAGATTCATGGGGATCTAGTAGCCAGTAATTGAGGTCACCGATGATCAGGACCCTGGCGGAGTTGATGGCTGTCTGAGAGATGAGATCACCAAACAGGGATGAGAAGGGAGGCATATTAACAGGGGGGCGGTAAACTAAGACACAGATGAAAGAGTGTGTGGGAGACGTGAGTTTCAGCGTAAGTATATCAGAGTTTAAAATAGGAGTGGTTATTAGGGAGGTGCCCTTCCAAACCTGAGACTTCTCTGTTACTCTAAATGTGCCCCTCTTCTCAAAAAAGGATTTAAAAGAAAAATCTGAAGGGACGGATTTGCACCCTTAGAATCTACTCGCTGAAGTTCTTGTAGGATCATATGCCCGCTTGTGGCGTTACCAGACAATACACTGGCCCATACTGGTTACCTGTCCTCAGCTTGCTTCTTGCTATTCACTTGCGAGGACAGCCATTAAGGCACATACTTTCGGACAATCAAGTGTTCCCTACAGATCTTTTACATAGAGCAAACCAATTCTGATCGACTTTAATCAATACTTGCCGTGATATATAACTTCCACATCAAATCAAATATGGCAATACCCATGCCATCTTTGCTATCCTCTTCACTTTACATCTAGACTAATAATATGTGTTCCCGTGACCCAGTACGTGCTTATGTTGCAGACATGTGGTGCACATAAACTTGGGGGCATATTATCAAGCGAATGTTCACCAGTTTAGCTGCGTTTTTCTGCGATGAAGCGGCAATTTTTTTGTCGCACTATTTACAAGGACTCTTCAACATGCTTTAGCTCTGTTTTCTTGACATAGCATCCGTTTTTCCTCACCAAAACTACATGGAAACAGTCTCAAACACAACTTCCCTATATTATCAATGCGGCAAAAGGGATAAAAAAGTTGCGCTAACTGCAGTTACCGCTGGAATTTAACACCTGATAAAAACTTGACTTAACCATCTTGTCAATGTGACGTGGATTGTTAGGTTAAGTCCACACTTGCCTATTAACAAGCTTTGCATTACCGCTGTAAAATTATTGCTGGATTTCTCATGCTATTGCTGGTTTTCACCACTATCGCTGGATTTTACATTGACTTTGAGCAAAGCGTTGCTAATACGCCTCTAACGCGGCAATATAATCCAGCGATAGACGTCGATAAGAAAATACGCGCTATGCACGATTTGCAATAATTATCGCACAGTGTTGATAATACTTGTGGTATTTTATATTGTATATTTTATATCATCCCATCTGGGGCTTTTATTATTGTATAGTTTTTTATTTATAAATGTTGTGTAGTGTTTCATTTTCAAATGTCCTATTATACATTATATGTTTTGTATGTTTCACAGCCTTGATGAAGTCCACAGGGGACGAAACGCGTTGGTTGTTTTTAGGAAATTTCTATGAAGATTAAAGAATATTTTGGATACTACCTGATTGGATGGACTATTTCATTTTGGAAGCTATTTCATTGTGGTGCAGTTCACAGTTGTGAATTAATGCTCCCAAATACACGTTAGGTAGGGAATCACCCAGTAGAAATCGCATTTTGTGAAAAAAGGAAATCACAAATAGGGATTTCCTATTTGCGATTTCTTAAGCACATGTACAGAGCATTTCCTAAATGCAAAATGGGGATTTAGGAAATGCTATTACCATCAACTCCAAGTCAATGTTAACCATGTACAATTATAAAAAGCACCCCAGAATGCTTTTGCTAAAGTGCCATAAAGCGCTCACATGTCCGTAGGGCATTTGTGCACTTTACATGTGCACTACTTTTTTTTGGGTGCATCTAGGGGTATCTTAAGCCCATAGGCACCCTTGTTTTTGCATTTCCAAATTTGTGATTTCCTATAAGGAAATCTCAAAATTGGAAATGCAAAACCATTTGTACCTATGGGCCTTTAACCTGTAGGAACAAATGATTTCACATTTCCTAACTAGCAATTCATTAATAGCGATTGCTACTGAGCAGGAATCGCTATTAAGAAATCTATATTTTTGTACATTGTATTTTGCTTTTCCTAAATAGCGATTTCTTAGAATTCGCTATTTAGGACATGCAAAATGGAAATTTTGCACATCTGGCCCTTTGTGACTTATTATTCCCATCCCCCTTAAGTAAATGTCCTTGCAAGCAGCTGGGCGTTCGGAGAGATAATGCAAGGTATTTCTCCTCAACCTCTCCCTCCAAAATGCCCTGGGTTAATGCTAGTACCCCGATGCGGCTTTTCAGCAATTGTAAGCAAAATGTACATCCTGGGATTCATACAGAGCAAGACAACAATCACTCACACTTCTCAGTACACCATATGAAGTGGCTTAAGCACATTTTTATATAACGGCCTTTTATTGTACGAGCTTTCTCTGTGCTGTACCAAGTGCGGTACTCCTGCACTGATGCTCTGAAATAGAGGATGGGTTTGTGAATGACTTAACAGTCCAAATATTAGTGAGTTGACTGAAGTAAGTATTACCCTGCACTGCATTTACCATATTGAATCTGAGCAAACTGACCCATCAAACTTTACTCCACTTTTGCGACACGTTTAGTTACCCTTCAAAAGATGCTTTTGCAAGGCATCCCTGGAAGCTGGCTCTCTACCGTCAACGACTAGTCAGGCCCTTGTCACCTCCCTGTTTAAACCAGGCCGAGCGCTGAATGATCTGTAAAACTACACTCTTTACATTAACTTCAGAATACAACATTCTTAGCAAAGTTCTAGCGCAGAGACTGCTCCCTCTACTCCCAGATTTCACACATAGATCATTACCGGTTTGTTCCTTCGTAAGAGCACCTCCCTAAACATTAGATGCCAGTACCAAGTTATGGAAATATCACACTTTCCCTAGCGCTAGCTGTCTCTCATCAGATCTATAACAGGCGTTTGATTCTCTGGACTGGAACTACCTGTTCTCTGTAATGTGGAAATGTAACATTCCTTCTACCTTCATTAACTGGGTTAAGGTGCTCAACGCAAACCCAAAAGCCTGTACTAAAATTGGAACACATATCTCACACAATACCCTATATGCACGCGGCATACATCAGAGATGTCCGTTGTCAACTTCACTATTTGTGCTGGCAATAGAACCCCTGGCGCAGACGCTTTGGCAGGAGGCGGCGGGTAGGGATGTCACATGCAGACTCCAATACCATGTAGTTTCCTTATACGCGGATGACATGATTATATGTACTAGAGACCTATGAATGAACCGTGCATCTATTTCCACTACACTCCAATAGTTCAGAGAGTTAATCATGCCAAATCACATGCATTTTCATTCCAGAACGCTATGCCCGCAAAAGGATCTCTTTAGACACACAAACGATCCCAGTAGCTAAACACACATTTAGATATTTAGGCATCCAGATCTCTAGATCATACATATATCTGCTTGAGGGAAACCTACTCAAAGTTATCTCTGCGCTCATCGCCCGTGTGAAAATTTGGGTTACCCTACCTCTATGAATAACAGGCTGTTAGAAATGGGGTTACCAATTCTACAGGGGGGTAGCATGGAGTAGAGCGGGCAGGCCAAACTTCAGAGGACATGTGTAAAGCGTCCACACAGTACTCACAGACGACACACCAGGCACACAACAAAAGAGACACAACACCGCTTCTGGTTGGAAAAAGAATAAGTGTTGTATTATCTCCAACCTGCAAAGGTAAAACACCACAATAGCAGTAATCACAAGGGGGCGCCAATTGGCCCCAGAGCAATGAATGCAAATGGGACTATTTACAAGGAAAAATGGGAGGAGTAAGAAAAAGGGTAAGGAAGTCCATTAGTGTCCAGCTGAAATGAAAAGAATGTCAGAAAATGCATAAAACATGGGATCAATATTGCAGGGCAAACTCGGACCTTCATCCTTGGCCTCACCTAGAAGTAAGCGGTAGGCGTAAAATAAATCATTAGACAG
Source organism: Lissotriton vulgaris (assembly GCF_964263255.1). Classification (NCBI taxonomy): domain Eukaryota; kingdom Metazoa; phylum Chordata; class Amphibia; order Caudata; family Salamandridae; genus Lissotriton; species Lissotriton vulgaris. The sequence continues at coordinate 2,106,260,532 of NC_141685.1, read as the reverse complement.
TAAATACACATCATGTATGAAGGCATAGCCACGCAACAGGGTAAACACCAGCAACTTTCATCAATAACTCTTTGGAGAACCCTAGGGCAAGTAAGGATACCATCAGATAAAACATTAGGTGCAAACCTTTGACAATAGACCACTTGTCATTATAAAGGGGCCATGGGCAGAAAAGTTTCATTGGGCACCAGCATTAGCCTAAATGCATTTAACCTGGGGCATGGCATTTGCATAGGAACAACTTCAATATCAGGCCTAAAACAGCTTTAATAAGGGACCTCAACTTCAGCACCTGGGCATAGGCCCATTAGTATGTAGGTGTCACCATTTTCTAGGCCCACAATCTTTAGGGGCAATCCATGGGCTACAGCCTACCTCAGGGATCTAAACAGCGGTAATGGGCGCAGTCCCAAGGGGGAGGGAGGCTCCAGATTCAATGTCCCCTTCCAACAGTAACCCCTCAACACTCTGGGCCTCTTCTGTCATAGGGTACTCTAGGGGTCCCACGCAGGGGTAACTAGCAGTTTCCTCCTGTATCGTCTGGCCCTTCGTTGCAGGTGCCCACTGCCAAGCGGGGCACCTGGAGAACAATACTGTTCCTGGGGGCGGCAGTTCACCACGGAATGCTGGCACCGGGGGTTGGGCACCAACAGTATGCCCCAATACACCCTCCAACACAGTCTGTTTGAGCCCCACGCTCACCCGGCTCTTGGAAATGACTCCACGCTTCTGCTCCTTGCTCTGGGCTTCCTGGGCAGTAGGGTGGGAGGCAGGCACCGACAATGTGCCTCGAGGCCTCACAAGACAGACGCAGACACTGCTCCCCGAGCGGAGGTGGGGTAATCAGACAGGTGTCCCCAGGGCTCTAAGGGTTCCCCCCTCTTTAGAGCCTCGTAGAGGAACAACTTCCTTTTAATGTTGAGGGGAGAGGGATACCCCCATCACCGTTCTTTAGCCCACTCTGCCACCCAAGTTCAGACATGGCCATATGCAACTCGACCATGGACCGGTTTCTGACGTTACAGCCGTCTTCTGCCCGGCTTGCTTGAATCCAGTGGCAAAGGGAGCAAGGGACTCACGTCTGAGCATACCCTGCCAACTTATGGCGAACAAAGCGGTACAAAACGGTGATGGATTGAACTCAGATCTGTTGACTGGGTGTGAGTGTTTGATTGGTTCAAATGCTCTGTCCAACACCACCCCCTTTTGTACCGCTTTGTCCATGTCCTGGTCACTTTTCATTTGGATCTGGAGCTGGAAGGATTACTCTTTGTGGCTGCTGCTGGATATTTGTATTTGTGGAATTTTTGTTTGGATCACTTTTGGATTTGACATTTTACAAGTAAGTTGGTGTTGTTTGTTTGGGGCATTGCAGTTGCTGCAACTACAATTTATAAACTTTTTCTCAACTTTAAAAAATATATATTGTGGGTAGTCACAGTATCCAGTAGGCCCAGGGTTAGTCATGGGTGCACGATACAACTGTTGCGGTGAGTTTTGTTGAATTTAAACATCATTTAGGGCATGGATGGCATTGGATTGAGATGATTTTTGTGTCTGTTGCGATTTTTTTGGGACTTGGTCCAGGGCCTGGCCATGTGGGTGGGGGGTCTAGGGGCCATTTTGAAGCCAGGCAGGATGCTTTGTGCCATAGGCCTACACCCAGTCTGCCTTGCTTTATTTCGATTTTGTGGGTGCTGTTGGGGCCTGGTCCAGGGCCTGGCTATGTGGGTGGGGGCCATTTTGAGGCCTGGTCCAGGGCCTGGCCATCTAGATGGGGGTTTAGGGGCCATTTTGAAGCCAGGCAGTGTGCTTTGTGCCACAGGCCTGCACTCAGTCTGCCTTGCTTTCATCCATTAAGCCCATGGGTACTCAGTGGTGCATGAACCAAGATTTTCTGTGGGGTCTCTTGAATTTAAACATCATTTAGGGCAAGGATTGCATTGGATTGTGGTGATTTTTGTGTGTGTTCCGATGTTTTGAGTGTTGCTGGGGCCTGATCTAGGTTAGCAAGGGGTGAGGAACCCAGTTAGACCCTTGAGGGCTTGGGTAATTAAATGAAAGGGTAGAGAGGCCTTCAAGGGATATATTTCATAGGAGAGATGAATAATTCAATATACTTGGGATAAAGTTAAATATCCAGTGAATCAATCAAATGATACAGTGCATACAATCAGTTTTAGAAAACACATAAAGACATCTAGACATAAAAGCAACAAAGCAACAAAACACGAAGGTGTATCAAAAAAAGGAATTTTATCAAAGATTTCATTAGGTCAGCAGTAAATCAAAAAAGCAGGTCAGGAAATGCTGATTAGAATAGCATAGTGGCAAATAATCAATAATGCAGCAAAACCTAGAGAAGACATCTATCTCCAAAACAAAAAGTGAGTCAAACACAATAGAGATAAGATGTAGGGGCCTGATCTAGGGCCTGGCCATGTGGGTCGGGGCCACTTTGAGGCCTGGTCCGGGGCCTGGCCGTGTGGGTGGGGGTCTAGGGGCTATTTTGAAGCCAGGCAGTGTGCTTCGTGCCATAGGCCTGCAACCAGTCTGCCTTGCTTTCATCCATTATACCCAAGGCTACTCAGTGGTGCATGGACCAAGTCTTTCTGTGGGGTCTCTTGAATTTAAACATCATTTAAGGCATGGATTGCATTGGATTGGGGTGATTTTTTTGTGTATTTCGATTTTGTGGGTGTTGTTGGGCCTGGTCCAGGGCCTGGCCATGTGGGTGGGGGCCATTTTGAGGCCTGGTCCAGGGTCTGGCCATGTGGGTAGGGGTCTAGGGGACATTTTGCAGCCAGGCAGTGTGCTTTGTGCCATAGGCCTGCACCCAGTCTGCCTTGCTTTCATCCATTACACCCAAGGGTACTCAGTGGTGCATGGACCAAGTCTTTCTGTGGGGTCTCTTGAATTTAAACATCATTTAGGGCATGGATGGCATTGGATTGGAGTGATTTTTCTGTGTATTTCGATTTTTTGGGTGTTGTTGGGGCCTGGTCCAGGGCCTGGCCATGTTGGTGGGGGCCATTTGGAGGCCTGGTCCATGGCCTGGCCATGTGGGTGGGGGTCTAGGGGCCATTTTGAAGCCAGGCAGTGTGCTTTGTGCTATAGGCCTGCACCTAGACTTCCTTGCTTTCATCTTTTATGCCCAGGGGTACACAGTGGTGCATGGACCAAGTCTTTCTGTGGGGTCTCTTGAATTTAAACATCATTTAGGGCATGGATGGCATTGGAATAAGGTGATTTTGTGTGTATTTTGATTTTTTGGGTGTTGTTTGGGCCTGGTCCAGGGCCTGGCCATGTGGGTGGGGCCATTTTGATTCCTGGTCCAGGGCCTGGCCATGTGGGTGGGGGTCTAAGGGCCATTTTGAAGCCAGGCACTGTGCTTTGTGCCATAGGCCTGCACCTAGTCTGCCTTGCTTTCATCTTTTATGCCCAGGGGTACACAGTTGTGCATGGACCAAGTCTTTCTGTGGGGTCTCTTGAATTTAAACATTATTTAGGGCATGGATGACATTGGAATGAGGTGATTTTGTGTGTATTTTGATTTTTTGGGTGTTGTTTGGGCCTGGTCCAGGGCCTGGCCATGTGGGTGGGGGCCATTTTGATGCCTGGTCCAGGGCCTGGTCATGTGGGTGGGGGTCTAAGGGCCATTTTGAAGCCAGGCACTGTGCTTTGTGCCATAAGCTGGGAGCAGCACCTCAGCTTCATTGGTCTCAGTGCCACCACGGCAAGTTAGGCCCAAGGCCATGGGTGCCGCTGAGGCAGCCACTTTAATTGCTCAATCACCATCGACCAGTGATGTTGGCGTTGACTCATCGCAAGAAAGTAGCATCCAATCAACGCAGGGTGTAACTCATCTGACGAGTGTTCAACCACAGCCGCAACAACAACCACAGGTGCAACAAGGAGAGGCGCAAGGAGAGGCACAACTGCCATCAATACTTGTTCCTCCAGAAGTAGCGGCACATCAGGAAATCAAGATTCATGCAGAGGTATTAGCCGAGCAAGCCACTCCTGATGAATCTGATCCATTGTCTGCCAGATCCCCAGCAAGGAAAAGGAGGGATAGTACAACTTCTTCTTCAAGCCCCCTTCCTTCTGATGATCTAGATCTTGATTGGCACCCACCAATTCAGTCTGAGAGGGAGGCACGCCATGAGCCGACAAAGCTAGGTAAAAGGTTCCCACAAGACTTTCAGTTATGGGTGATGAGTCTGACGAAGAAGAAGTAGAAGTGGTGTATTCTGCTGCTGATGAAGAGTCTGACGATGATGACCCAGTCATCACAGTCATCACTCCAGCCCCAGCGGGCTTGCAGCAGACAGACATTTTTACCCTATCCCGAAATGCTGCGCGGGATGTGGGCAGCGTGGCACTGGTACCACCCAACACAGGTAACTACTACACCAACACAATCTACAGCTTCCATATTTTCTCTTCAGAAGGGCCGGCAGGGACCTCCATCCAGCTCGACCTCCATTACCTCAAGTAGTGATGCTGTAAGTGCACAACAGAGTCATATTCCGCCACACCCATCCTCCACTTCATCTGGCATTGAAAGTGGCACCTCCACCACCACCAGAAATCTCAACTTCCCAGTTTGGGACTTCTTTAGTATTAGCAAAAAAGCAGAAAACCAAGTTATTTGTTCGATTTGTAAACAAGTAGTTAGTCGGGGTAAGCTTGGTACCAACTATGGTACCGGAGGCCAGAGAGGTCATCTCCAAAAACACCACAGCATCCAGTGGGAGGCACACCTAAGTAACATCCGGAAAGCCAAAAGTACAAATCCAAAAGTAGACATTGATATTGTATTTGATGACGAGGAGCTGATCGTGCAGGGGGGAGGTGGAGAAGCGAGAGACATTTTTTCTGGTACACACAGTACCCCTGGCAGCAGCACTGCCGTGGTAGCGCCCACACCCTCGACCCCAGCAACATCTAGGAGGCACAGTAAGAGTCTGGTAGAGACACCAATTCGAAAAAGTACATCAATGAGCCTAACTGGGTTGAAGAAGTCTGGATCAGCATCACATATGAAAACGGTCCAGACCACCATTAAAAGCATGTTTTGGTCGGAGGCGCCATTTGAACGCAACCACCCAATGGCACGTCTGTATAATGCAATGCTGGCTAAAATGTTAGCACTGGACCTTCTCCCTTTTTCTTTCATGGAAGGGGTGGGTTTTCTAGAATTTGTGGCAACAGTCTGCCCTAAATGGAAGGTTCTTAGCTGGTCCTATTTTGCCAGAGTTGCGGTTCCAGCACTACATCAAGATGTACTGGACGTGATTGGGGCAGCTTTGCAGAAGAGTGCTGTTAACACTATCCACCTGACAACAGACATATGGACCAGTTGCCAAGCCGTTGATTACATGTGCATCACTGCACACTGGGTCTCTTTTGCGGGGGTTAGAGAGAAGATAGCTGCAGGTGTTGACAGTGTCATAATTTTTCAAGCTACTTGGAAACATGCAACAGTAGCCATGTTTGCCATGGAGAAATTTCATACTGCAGTAAACATTTTGGAGAGGTTTAACAGTAAGGTCTTTCAATGGCTGCAGCCAAATAGGCACATGATTGGTTATGTTTCCACGGATAATGGCAGTAATATAGTTAAGGTCATGGCTGATGGTGGCTATTTCAGAGTGCCGTGTTTGGCGCACAGCATTAACATTATTGTTCAAGATTTCTTGAAAAAAGAAAACACAGTCAGCAAGTTACTGACCACCTGCCAAAGAATCTGCACACATTTCAGCCATTCTTTTAAGGCCCGGAAGCAGCTGAGGATCATTCAACGTGACCCCAGAATGCCAGTCAAAGGACTTATCCAGGAGGTGGCAACACGTTGGAACTCAACCTTCTACATGCTTGAGCGTCTGTTTGAGCAGTACTTGGTAATCAATGAGTATGTTTTCACGCACGGGGTGCTTCTATGAAAGACATGAGGCTAGAGGTGGAGGAATGGGAAATAGTTAAAAGCCTGACAGACATGCTTCGTCCTTTTGAGGTCTTCACGTGTGAAGTCAGCAGGGAGGACTGTACTTTGGGCAAAGCTATCCCATTGTTGCGCATGCTAGAGCACCAACTGAAGGCGGTGTCTTCAATGTTCCGAGTTGATGCTGAAAAACAAGACGCATATCGGTTGGCGGAGAGCTTATTAAGCCACCTAGTTGACAATGCAAGGCTTAAAGCAATACATTCAGAACAACATTACATTTGTGCCACTATTCTGGATCCATGGTACAAAAAGGCACTGGCCAGCAATACATTCATTCCTTTTTCTGCAGCAGATTTTTCCAAGTACAAACATTGGCTAGCTCTGTCAGCCACTCAGTTCGAAAAAGAGCGGCAGGAAATTGAAGGAACCACCACAAGTACTACTGAAGCAGCAGGTCATCTGACGTCAAGGTCCACTTCTGTGGCCAAAGGCAGTCACTTTCCCTCAGAGGCGTTACCGACACCAGCAATCGTATCATCATCACCTGCACCAGGCCCAGCCATAATATTGTCGGAAGTGGATTGGATAACTCATCAAGGGTTTGCTCGTTCCAGTGTTGATGCAAAGGCAACAGATGGTACGCAAAGTGGAGCACCCCTGGAGGACCTTGAGTGGATGGTGCAGGCCTATCAGAGGTCTTCTTTGATCAGAACCCATTGGTGCATTGGTATGGGAAAAGGCCTCAATGGCCACTGATCACCAAGCTGGCTATAAATTATTTGGCTTGCCCACTCGCAAGTGTGTCTTCTGAACGTGTTTTCAGTGCTGCTGGTTCCATTGTAACTTCAAAAAGGACCCGCCTCTCGCCCAAAAATGTGGAGAGGTTAACAATGATCAAGATGAATCAGCACTTCATACCACCATATTACAAAATACGTGAATCCACGCAGGAAGAAGAGGACACCGACTTAGGTGATGGAAGTTAATCTCGGTTAGCTGACCTACTCCCGTTTCAATTCACAGAGTTTGAGGACGAGCTCTACTTCCCTGACACCTAGGCTTGAAATACTTACTTTTTATTTCTTTCGGCCTTATTCACTTTTATTTCTGTGTCTTTCTTTGTTTTGCAACTTTTAGCACAACAAAACTCTAATAACAACAAATACATCAGCAGTACTGTTTCGTCTTATTTCCATATTGAAGGTGCCGCTGTCTGCATTCCTGAAGTTCACAAGTTCAGAACTCAGTCATGCTCCTCTATCCTCCTCCTCCAGACTCCCCCTATCCATTCCCCTCAAGGCAGATGGCAGGATTATGCAGAATCAAGAAACTGTTGCTTTATAGACAAGTCCCCTCATAAGAAGTGGGTCTGGAATGACTGACTATGCTGACTGTTACTTCTGAAATTGACACGAGAGGCTGCCCTGTGGCCCTTCACTTAAGAATGCTGACAAAAAGTGGAACAGGTAATGAATGATGAGATGGCATGCAGTGGACAACACTGGCTGTCTGGCTCTGATGAAAGCAATTGCTGTTTGTTTGTTGTGCATGAAACAAATCCTATGTGTTCTGTTATTTTTTAATCTTTTACTAAATGTAACTTAAGTCTACTCTGTTTACCTTGTTTAATGCAAATTGTACTTCTACTGCAGGGGCCACTACATTGCATGATTTTTAAATATGGAAAATGTCCTTGGACTCACTGTGTGTAGACTGTGACTGCTTGAACAACATCGAGTTTGCCAACACCATGATGATTGATGATGAGTCATAATGACCAAAGTTACATAATATCTTTACAGTCACTCACTGGGATGGATGGATCATCATCGTCAATTTACAGAAGAACTATGGCCATTTCGTGAGTGGCAAACAGGTAACAAGTCAACAACAACCACAGCAGAACTGCATGTCTGTCTAGTCGTGGTATGGAGTGGTCGAGCCAGTGTAGTGTTATGCCAGAGTCCAGACAGCGGTTCATGTAAAAATGCGGCCATGTGGCTTGCTGTATAAAATTAGATCTGCTTTGTCTGTCTGTGTCAAAGAGGTATGCTACAGGGAGGTTGGTTCACTCAGTGGTGCCTGCCTTGACCGTCTGCATGGCCCTGGCCTACTGTGTGCTAATTATTATCCTGGAAACAGAGACTCACAGTAGGCAATTTAGAAATGATGCATGTATGTAATACTGTAGCCTCTGAAAGTGAAAGTGTTATTTTTGCACTACACACCGTACCTTACATTTTTCCTCTGGGGTGTTTTAATATCCCTTTCTGTTTTCCCATCGACAATTACAGGCTGGCACTTACCCTATGCGATGGGAAAAACATTAACTAAGGCCTACCACAGCAATCCACAATTCCGCATCCGCCAGGCAGGCAGTGGACAGTGTGGTCACCAAGATTGATTAACAGAGCGTCCGATGTAATGTAGGAGTACCACAAATAAGAGGAATGGCTGGATGCATGCAACTTCCCAATTTGACCAAGACAACTACAACATACAGTAACAGTATCCACTTCACTTGTCCTTAACTTTTAAATAATGTTATTGTTGTGAACTTCTATGAGTGCGACTCTGTGCCTTTGCTCTCTACTTCAAATTTATCCCTACAGCTATTTGATAAGTTTCTTTGCTATTTTTAAAACTAATGTAATGTACTACTAAGTGTTTATTCTCTCTGAGGGCAGATAGGCAAGTGAAATTGCGTAATTATTGCAGCCCTGTACGGTCTAATTGTTTAGTACTAGTTAGTAAGTTGTAGTAAGTACTACTTTTCAGTAACCTAACCATCCATTTAGCAAACAACTTCATGCATGCACTTCCTTTATGTCCCTTAAAAGATTTATGGATATCTTTGTATCCAAAGATTTGTTTTTCTTCATTTGTTGTTTATCCATGCTGCGTTTTTTTTCTCTCTCCCAAAAACTTTCCCAAAAGCCCCCATTCCCATCCATTTTTCAAACCCTAACCCTCTTCCCCGGGGCTGTGTGATTTTCATTGAGGTGTGACTAACTGACACAAATAATTCCACACGCTTACTGGGGAGGAAAAGATCAAAAGCAACAGAAAATCAATTTCAAGGCAGTTCAAGGAATCTGAGGATATATTCTTATTCTGCTTGACACACACCCATGAGTATTTACAAATCAATTCCGAATTTCATGTCTGCCATTGAATGGATTCATCATCAACAACATCCTCCTACATGTGACAAAATCTTACGCTGCTGTGTCCTTCAGTACTAGTTCTTGTAGTAGCCATAATCCACGCAACTGGTAGTTAACTTTTGATTGAATACTTCAGCATTGCTTAGGCTACAATTTATGGCACTGTTCTTGTGTATTGTACTATCATACTGTTCTAATACTCCTCTCAGGCCACTCAATTTCTCATTTCCTTTTTTTTCATATGCTACTACTGCCAGTGTGTACCACTACTACTACCACCACAACGATGCCATTTCATCCATCCAGGATTCCATAGCCAACCTTAATCACCATTTGCCATACAGCGAGCCCTGTGCCTAGCCCTATTCTCAAACATGAATCACAGGTAAGATAAGCATTTTAGGGGAGGAAGAATAATGGGGTAGGAGGAGAGGAGAGACTGACGGTAGTACTAGTAAGGTAGTAGGACAATTGAATTTGCTAACTCTGTCAGTGGCACTTTTGGACACATTTGGGTTATTACTTAGACAATTTGAATCAACCAGCCGTTATGTTTCAGGAAAACAAACGTACAGTTACCCCCCCCCCCCGCCTCCCCCAGAAAACAGTAAAAACGCGTATGCTATGTTTAAGTGGAAAATAAATATTTATTTTGACCCTAACAAAAATAAACTATTCCACAAGACTCGACCCACCCCCTCCCTAACCCCAACCAATGTCCATGAAATGTCCCCAAAAGTTCCAAAAACCCAACGCCCAATTCCCACCTCCCCCTCCCCAAAAGTCTCTAAAAAAGGGGCAAGGGACAGTCTCTACTTTGGCCAGCGGTGTCCTGTGGCCAGGTGGTCACGCAGCTCTCTCCGGAGGGCCTTGAGCAGGACTTTGTGCCTCTCCACCTCCTGCTCAAGGTAGGCCACTCGCAGGGTTAGGCGGTGCACACGCGCCTTGCAGGTACTGTGGGGGGCAGTTGTTGGTTTCGCTGCTCGGCGGCGGCGGGTGGCAGCCAGACCACGGCGCTGTATCACTGGAGGATTGGGCTGGCTGTATGACCCAGGGGCAGTGGAGGAGGATGCAGCTGTTGTTGACTGAGAGTCATCCTCCTCCTCCTGAGCCACCAGCCGTCGATATTCGGGGACAATTGCCTTCAGCTTCCGTCACCTGGCCCGGATAGCCAACTCCTTCCTTGATAGTTTAGAAGGAGTATCTATATGAAGTAAAGAAAAAAATACTGTAACCAATACTCTTTAAGATTAACACAAAATAATTCAACAGAAAGTTGTGTCACAGTAGCACTAGCAACTTACAAGTACAGTACATAACATTTGTGGCATGTAACTATCTATCTAACCTCCCACTTCGTCAGCCTCTGCTCTAACATTAGTGGGAGTTTCAGGAATTCTACTAGCACTATGGACTCACTACATTAGACTCAGAAGTACACCAGTCTTCTTCTTCTCTCTTGTTTAGCTAAATTAGTACGTAAACTTGTGGAAACTGGCATAATGCCAGCGCAGTCAGCTTGCACCAAAGAAAAGCAGACGCAAGCCATGATGACGCAGACCCGCGTTACTGTTACCAGTACATGCAGGTGGGGAAGCTCTTACTTTTCTATTACAGGTGGCACTGGCCATACTCTGTTACAAGGGCTACTGTTCAATTAATTTAACTTTCACCCTGCCTTGCCCCTGACTACTACAAAAGGAAAATGAAGACGATAATATGATCATCTATCCCTTAACATGATATTTGCTTATATAAGGGATGACTTTAGGTGCTTTGTTTTTATTGATTGAGTGAACACCGATATGCCACACATGAATGACAGAGTTGAAAAAAAAGTTATTAACATAGGTAGTGCGTGGTCCCCTTAATCGCCGGAGGAAGGCACTTGTGACTTGACATGATAATGTGGACTATACAATATAGATACACAATATATGCTGTGCTTGCAAACTACTGTTAGTCAAGGGAGTATGCTGAAAAATTACAACTTCTACTTTCCTCGGCTTTGCTACTCTCGCACGGACGTGCGGTGTAACATGCTCTTCAAACTAACACTCTTCATCCAGTGACCGTCTACTCTGTCTACTCTACATACACCTATGCTATCACTGAGGAAGATACCATCCAGGCATCCATTCATTCAAAGTAAATGTCAATCATTCTTCTTAATGTCTCAACTGGACAAACCTTAGTTTTTCTCACCGAAAAACACCCTTTTTATTTTATTTTGTAAACCGCCACCCATGCATCCGTGCTTGACTTGCATTTAAATTTGACCCAAAGGATATATTGCGCACACATACAGTTTCT